>NC_141685.1:63984679-64584679 GCF_964263255.1 Lissotriton vulgaris | reverse complement strand
GCGAGCTCTGGCTGATGCTTGCGCATCCACGGAGCCATCGTCGAATGAACAGGTTTTGTTTAAGTAAAGCACATTCAAATATTCTCCCTGTAGATGTGTGTGCATCAGTGGTAGAAGCGATCTTTGATGAGATTTGTTAAAGCAAGTGCTATTTGAAGATGCAAGTAGTGCATGCGTGCACTTGCGGCACGTTAGAATGTCAGCGTGCTTGTGTGCGCAGTCAGCTCTTTTTGGAAGCACATACTTATGATTGTGGCGCGCCCTTGCTTGCTCCCGCAAAGCGGATGCCGCCACAAGCATGAGTATGTGCTTCCAAAAAGAGCAGAGCAACGGCTAAAGGTCCTCCTATGCAGCACATGCGCACTGCGTATGCGAGACCTAAAAATGGCATCCAGTATGGTACCCTTTACATGGGTGCTTGTGTTTATCAGCTGTTTCAGTTGCATGGCCTCCATGTCATGAATTAATCTAACTGCCGTGGTATTATCAGGTTCATCCAGATGGAAGTTAAAGTCCCCCAATAATGTAATGGAGCTCTTGCTGGCCACCATGTCTGCTATTAAGCTGGGAAATTCCACTAGGAATGGAGTGGGGGGTCCTGGGGGTCTATAGAGCAGTGTGCCTGAAAACAAGTTACTAGCCGATGTTTTAGGCTGAATTGTACAGTTTCACTGTTGGTGGTGGCAACGGACGATATCATGCATTCATAGTCGTTTTTGTAAATGATTGCTACCCCGCCTCCCGTTTTTCCCATCCTACCTTGTCTTTGGATAAGGAAATCTGGGGTTAGTCCTTGGATTATGTCAGGGTCGGACCAGTCTTTCAACCACGTTTCATTAACGAAGAGAATGTCAAGTTCTTCATTCTCTATTAGCATGATGATTTCTGTGGTGTGTGCTGGCAAGGATCTACTGTTAATAAGTCTCATATCTCATTCCTTGTGGGCCTATCTAGTTGTAGTGGCCCTTCAATCTTTTATGAGTTAAACTTAGTCTGGCAGAGAGGGCATGACATCTTCTTCCCTATGAAGCTTGTTGGCGCTAGAGTTATCTCACAATGGGCTCTACCCAAGTATCTCAATGAGAGTAATAATACTCTATCATATGTGATGAGCTTACCATTTTCTGGGACGAATTCGGCATGGTTTCTTGCCCTTGACCGTGTCCGGACGCAGACGGGCTAGCCTTAGGCACGCCAGCAGCGGGCACCATAAGTACTAACATGAAAAAAAAGTACATATACAGCAAACACTTATTTAAAGGTTAATTGCAGTTAGGAAAAGGAGGTAACTAGGCCTTTAACTTTAGGAACACCTTCATTCTTAATGGCAGCCACTAGATATACATGCTTTGTTTCCCTACCCCGACTTTACACCCCGCTGGCATCAGTGCGGCCCTCGGTCACACCATAGACCAAACTTTGCGGCCCCCGGGAAAATGTTTGTGAGTATGCGTGATCTAGATCAACAAAAGGCGGGAGTAGTTAGACAATAGAACGAAACAGAAGCATGCATCTCTAAAAGGCACAAACGGGAACCAATGAAAACAAGCATTGGCATAGCCAATAGGTCTTGCCTTTGGGACCTTATAAGTGTTTAGACATGCAGCAGTTGATGTTGTTGCACCAAGGATATTGTGCTGGATAACTAAACACTTCTAAGGTCCTAGAGGCGAGACCTACTGGCGAGGCCAATGCTTGTTTACCTGGTGGGCATTGGCTGACCGCTGCCTGGTCACTGAGGCCCTAGTGAGGTTGAGACATATTTGGGGGAGTTTTAGCCTCATCAGATGATGCTGTGCAGGCCCAGGTACAATGAGGCGCAGTCGGTGCTGACTGGGAGTGTGTTCTTTCACTTTCAATTGACGGGGCTGCCCCCCTTTACTCTGGTGAAAGCCAAAAATGGAATTCAAGTCGATCTTCTCATCACACAGACAAAATGTCACCGTTTGCTGAGGCCTTGAAAAGAGTGGCCCAACCCCAGCAATGAGGGCCAACGAGCATTGTGGATACAAAATAATCATCCATCGATGCAACAACAACAAATGAACCCCGGAGAGCAGGCTCGAGACCCCCCCAGCAGCAGACAATCTTTGTATCTCTTCGCCTCACCTGGGGTTTCATGTGGGGCCTGGGCTCCCTGCTGGGGTCGGGCTGAGCTTTCCGAGGCCTTTGTGTAACCCCAGGACTGAACGATGAGCGCGGGTTTAGGAGGACCGTAGATGGACAACTGCGCATGCACCGAGAACAGACACTGCTTCCCAGCACGGGTTAAAGAGGCCTTTGAATCAACTGCGCATGCGCTGGGGATAGACTCCGCTGTCATCACAATCCCACTCCAGAAATCGATGCTAGAAAGATTCACAGCACAGGCTCCGGCAGCACGGAGCGCAGGAAAGGGCGAAAGCTCAGGGCCAGGACATGATAAATGAGATACAACAGCTGCCTCCCGCCGCGGAGCACGAAGAGCCTCGTGCCACAGCAGGGTGAGCTGTATTTTAGTGCAAAGCCTCCCAGTTCTGCTCCCGTGGGGGGGGGTGTCTCTCCTCTGCGCAGGCGCAGTGAGACTGAGCGGCCTCTGCGGGGGGAGGGGGGGGGGGTTGTCTCTCCTCTCCGCAGGCGCAGTGAGACTGAGCGGCCTCTGCAGCGGCGTGAGCGCGCGCGTCACTCGGGGGCAGTAACACACCGGGACACACTCCTCACAGGCAGCCGGCCCCCAGCGTGCCCCACCTCTCCCCCAGGCCCTGCAGCCCCCACTGAGCGGTGAACAAGGAGAGGTGAGACACTCTAATCTCAGTTTCCAAACTCCATTGGTACTATACTCTGCACATGCGCATTTGTTACTCTTAGACCCGCTTTAACCCGCGCTCCGCTGCGGGAGGCAGTGTCTGTTGTCCGCGCATGCGCACTTATACGGCGCGTGTGACCGACTACTCTAAGCCTGGCTGCATACAGTACGTCTCTAAACTGCATTGGTGTACTACCCTTGAGCGCATGCGCAGTTGTTAATCCTAGGCACGTGGGGGCGGGGCCTGTGGTGTGAATGCTCCTCCTCTACCAGGGTTCGGGGCCTCTGTGGGGGCGGTGATTGTGGGAGTGTGGCCTGTGGGGGCGGAGACTGTTTATGTGGGGTGGGGTGGGCGGGGTCTGGGGGGGCGGGGTCTAGAAAAGTGGGAGCGGGGTCAAAACAGCAAACATGCCCAGACCGGGGGCGTTGCATTATATAGGGAGGGGGCGCCATATGTTTCTGAGTTTGATTTCCTGCGTGCACGACGCCTGTGTGACCAGAATTTGGAACTCGCTTCCTCCGTACCTCCGCACTGCCACCTCTTTTCGCATCTTCCAAAAGGACCTTAACCCCTCCGTTGCTCATGGCGAGCGGAGCTCGTTATGCCCGTTGGAACGCTCGCACGCTGGGCTGATTCCCCTGCCATGCTGAGCGTTCCATTAAACGGGTGCGACCGGAGCGCCGTGGCTCATGCCGAGCTGAGCTCGTCATGAGCACAGGAGGGGTTAAGGTCCTTTTGGAAGATGCCACATTACCTCAGTATATGGCTTATGAAGTTTGTTGAGCCATCATTTTGTTATTTTCATTTCAGGCAGGTCTCAGCACGGAAGATACAGGTCAGTTAGGAACGTGGTGACATCTCATATATACACACACAGGGTTATGGTAGCACGCGGGTATTCACGTAGCGTTTGAACCATTGGTTGTGGAAGCATGTCATTAAGCACCTTTTTCTACCATTTGATCCAATTTTTAATGTGCATGGCAATTAACTACAAGCAATCGCGGTTGTGGTTTACTGAATTCCCATTGAATATATAGCAAAAGTTACATGTAGTTTTTTGTTGGTTTATTCCAGTATTCCCCTGAAGAAGGTAGACATACCAAAATGCATTGGGAAACAAGGGACATATGCTGAAAAGCCCCATGGGCGAGACAAATAATCTTAAAAGAGATCCTGGACTGAATGGGAGGCCAGTGTAAGTTTCTTCTGGCTAGCGAGGCCGAGGCAAGCCTGGGGAGATTAAGGACCATCTTTGCCGCCGCATTCTGGACCATTTACAAACGATGAATAAAGCTCTTATTTATACCCACATAGAGGGCGTTGCAATAGTCCAGACTTGATGAAACTATTGCCACAGTGGCTTGTTTCCGAGCATCAGGAGAAAGATAGTGGGCAATCTTTCTTAGAACCCTGATGATGCCGCAGCAGGTGGAAACAGTCCTGCTGACCTGATGTTCAAAAGAAAGCGTGGTGTCTATAAGCACCCCTAGGTACCTAGCGAACTGGGGCGGGGGGGGGCGGGCAATCCCCAAGTGAGGGTGGCCACCAGTCATTTGACCAGATATCCTGATTACCCCAAAAATCGACACCTCCGTTTTCTCCCAGGGGTTTTAAGTCTCTTCAGTGACACAAGCTGCAATAATAGTTTTTGTCGTTGCAAAAAAATATGAATGGCCGACGAGTTTCAGTAGATCAAAGAATGGAAGGGCTGGGGAACTGTCAGTCATCTCACTGCTAAGCAGAGCAGTGTCATGCTTCATCCTCCGTCAGGCCTCTGATTTTGACCAACATCGATTAGAACACTGGGACCTTAGAGACCATCCTTTTAATGAGAAAAACAAAACTAAAAGTCCCATAAGCGCTTGCTACGTGCCGGGATTGTGCTTGCATTTCTCCTGTTCTGAGTATCCTGCCCCTGATATTTCCTTCGTATCTGTACTGTATGTAGATATCCTGCTTCGTGTGCAGTATTGTGGGGCTGTGTGCGACTGTGAGACGACCCTTTTAGTTCCTTATATGAAAATGAACCTCTTAAATCCTGATTCAAGTTTGTGCACCGGATTACAAGATCTGCCCTTGTATTTTTGTGACCCTGGATTCCGAACTGCTATAACTTCCATATTGCCTGCTGTACTCTTGCTTGCTTAGCGGCCGGCTGGGTCGGTTGTAGGCCCATACTTGTAATTGCTTGTACTACTAATAAAGGTTAAAAAAAAAAGTCCCATAAGCAATAGTGGTGGAAGGTGTCACACATGTCCTGAGACAACATCCGATTCAGCGCATCCAGTTCCATTTTTTAAGTATTTGACACTATATTGAATTTATAACCTTTGTTTTTTATGGTCATGAGTCACCAGAATACTAAAAACGTGTCTTTTATTTTCAAGGTCAATTAAGTAATGGTCACCAGCTTGGAAGCTCTGTTAATTCTTCAGTATTTGTCATTGATCTCCACATGTGGCTGGTTTGGGTCTGCCCCCTGCATCTATCCCGATAACTCGCACAGGTAAGGACCTTGTCGCAGCAACATGATAACACCATACTCGTCTGTAAGAAGTGCGCTCCGAGGCAGCTATCGGATCATCTTTGTGAAACAAGCAAGCGCCAATATCTGCTATATACATGTGTTAAATAAAACAGTCAAATCACTGTATACTGTTCCGGAGGTTCAGTCCCAGAGTCATTATCTATAATTGAAATCAGACACCCTAGGAAGCATGTGCTCTTAAGACAAGTTGCGTTCACTCACCTGAAGGTAACATGCTTCATCATTGGGCTATACTCCTCACCAGGCCAGCGCTACAATGCCTGGCAGGCACCACAAGAGGGCACTTTGTCGGAGATCTTTTATTAAGTATGCCGGATGAGCATAGTAGGACACAGGATGTTTGTGTCATAAGATTTGAGATTGGTGAAAGTCTGAATATAATTTATTTATTTAAACATTTGTAAAGCGCTACAAAGGCCCTTGGGCATCTCGGCGCTGATATCTGCTAAATTCAGCCCTAAAGGAGGATCTACTTATTGGTCAAATAACCAAGTTTTGAGTTGTTTTCGAAAGGACCACAAAGAGGGACTGTTCTTTATGATTAGCGGCAAGGAGTTCCAGAGCTTGGGTGCGGAAACAAGAAATCTTCTGTCACCCCATGAGACCAGTTTGGTACGGGGTACCTCCAGCTGGAAGAGATCAGAGGACCGCAGGGACCTAGCGGGCCGGTAGGGGATGAGTTGTTGAGTCAGAAAGGCCGGTCCCTGGTTGTGCAGTGCCTTATAGACAATGCACAGAGCCTTAAACTTAGCTCTGTTCCTAATGGAGAGCCAATGCAACTCTCTGATAGTGCTCGAGACTGATTGGAATTTGGGGATGTTACCCAACAGTCGGGCAGCGGCATTTTGAATAGTCTGCAGCTTGTTGAGGACTCTCTCTTGGGCATTCAAGAATAGAGCATTACAATAGTCCAAGGTGGATAAGACCAAGGACGTGATCAAGGTTTTGTCAGCTGAAGTAGGGAGAAAAGGGAGGATTTTTTTGATGATTCGTAGTTTATAAAATGCGGAGGAGGCAATCTGATTTGCACGAGGAAGAAAAGTAAGCCTGTCATCAACCATGACACCCAGGTTCCTCACATTGCTGACTGGGGTGGGCGGTGAACCCATGGACTGTGGCCACCAGCGGGAAGACCAATCTGGGGATAAGTGTTCAAAGATGACCACCTCGGACTTATCCGAGTTCAATTTGAGGCAGTTGGCGGCCATCCAACTTCCTATAGCCTGCATGCCAGATTGAAGTTATCAGCCACTTTTTGTCCATCATTTCTGATGGCCAAGACCAACTGGGTATCGTCAGCATAGGAAGTAAGGCTCATCCCATGAGCTCTGATGGTGTTGGCAAGGTCCGACACGTATATATTAAAAAGTGTCGGACTCAGGGATGAGCCTTGGGGGACTCCGCATGGCAGGGACAGGGTGGTAGATTGAAAAGGCCCTATGGTGACCACCTGAGTCCTTCCTGCAAGGAAGGATGCCAGTAGGGTCTTAGCCTTATGCTTAATCCCCAGATCTTCGACACGGTCGATCAAAATAGCATGATCGACCGTGTCGAATGCTGCTGAAAGGTCCAACAATATCAAGACCGCAGTGCCACCCGCATCACAAATGATTCGGATATCCTCTGTGGCCTTGATCAGGGCCGTCTCCGTCCCATGATGTTGGCGAAAACCAAACTGAGAATCATCCAATAAATGATGGAGTTCTATAAAGGCTGACAGTTGGGCGTTTAAGGCCTTTTCGACAACTTTGGCCAAGATGGGCAAATTGATCAACTATCGACCAGTTCCCGCAATATAGTTAATGTGATCTTCCTCGTCCATGTTGAGATTAAAAACGGTGGCAGAGAAATTGAGGAACTAATGGCCCCTATCACTGTGTGAAAGTGTCTATCATCTATGGACCTGCTCGTAAGCTGGGGTCTATACTTTTTTCATGCCCTGTGTAGTCATGGATCAATCTGTTGGCATTTCATCAGGACCAAATATGGGAAAATGGGTAAATGAGACCTAATCTTCTCCACAGCGTGAGGAGCTCTGTAACTCAGCGCCCTGCACCGTGCATAGGTGAAAAGGTGCCTATTAACATCTGGTGAGCAACAGGTGAGCACTGTCTAACAGAGTGCACTAGATACGGTAACCCTCCTAAAATGCAGGAGATACTGACTTATCCATTAGCGAGGACGCCCATCAGAGGGCAACTGGTTTGAAAAGCACATGCTTCCTAGTCTGCGTTCAGTTAGAGATAATGTTTGTGGGACTGAACCTCCAGAACAGTATACTGTGAGTTGATTTATATGAAGATTGTGTATATTGGACTGTCATTTTCCTCAGCATCTTTTGTGCTATATAAAATAAAACACTACACACCTGGAGGCCAACACATCTATCATACATTTAATGCAAAAATAGCAAAAGGCCAAGCAAAGTAGCAAGTGACAATTGTCTTTGCAATGGACGAGAGCAACCACCCTAAAGCAATTTGGAGAATATAATGCTAATGCTACACAATGTATTTTTATACACTTTTCTCCTAATACAAGTCAATGAAACATGAACACGTGATAGAAACAGTTACTGAAACAACACTAATGAGTAGGAGGCAGGATCTTCTCTCGAGAGGAATGTAAGGAGTCTGTGAGGTGCAGATAAAAGATACACAGAAAAGCTGCAGAATTCACTGTTTCTGGAAATAACTCTTCTGTTTGTTAATATTCAATTTACTACAAGATACAGGAAAGTGTGCAGATGGACATCACTAAATAAGATGGTTCTGGGCCCTAATAGAATCATGTAACTTTGCAGGCATATTAAGGCGAACAGAGACATCAAATTAATATAAGAATATTGTAATTTGGTAATGTAATATATCAATGCACGTTATGGCATTCATGGGTAACCAATTATCGGTATTAAAGAAACCAGTATATCCAGTTATGCTTTCTCCATTCCTTCTTCCCAGTGGCCACCACTGCTGTTAGCCAGCCATATTCAGCCGTGCCTCCTGTGACTTGGAATCCTGCATTTAATCAGTACCCAAGGTCGTCAATGCTTCTAGCCAACTCCAGTCACTGGTGCCACTCGCACCCCACCACCCTTGGGTCTGTTATTATATTAGCCAGCTCCAGTCAGTAGTAGCCCCTTGGGCCTGTATGTAAGCCTACTAGCCAGCTCCTGTTAGTACTGGCCTCTGGGACCTGTTATCATTCTAGCCAACTTGAGTCATTAGTAGCACCTTGGGACTAGTGATCATACTAACCAACTTCAGTCAGTATTGCACCCTGAGAGCTATTATCTAGCTAGGTAACTCAAGTCAGTAGTGACCCCTGCACCTTAAATCCTGCAAATATTCAAAACCAGAGGTTAACTCTACTGTCAACCAGATCCAGTCAATATTGACATGTATTGTTACCCTGCCTGTAATGAATACCAGAGGCCAGCGTTGTTGCTAGCCATTCCAGTCACCAGTGCCCGTCACATATTATCCTCAATAGGGTCAATGCCAAGGCCTGTGCAGCTGCTAACCTGCTCTAGTCAGTAGTGACCTCCCAGACCTGTTATTCTGCATATAATCAGCAAGGCTTCTGCCCTAATAACACTCACCCCACATCCTTATGGTATATTAGCAATGTAATTTATTTACATCATACGGTAGGTACCGCACTATTTCACACGATCCCAAAAAACAAAGAAAATCAAAAATTGCCTAACCATTCAGCACTCCACCTTGTCAAAAATTACCAAATCACACCAAGCACTATAGCCTGCCACATCACATGGCACACTCAGCCACAACATGACCAGATACCACGGCAGAGATTTGGGGCCATTAATCCTCTGTTCGAGGCATGTATGCTGTAGATGCACATGCTTTGAACACTCCTGCCATCTTGTGTTGGGTCCGGATGTTTGCAAGTTGTTTTTCTTCGAAGAAGTCTTTCCAGTCGCGAGGTAAGGTGACTCCTCCTTTCGGTGATAGTGCGCATGGGCATCGACTCCATTGTTGTTTTTTACCCCAAACTGGTTCAGATGTGTATTGCTGCGCTCTGAAGCCGCTCTTCGGGTTCCTCTCAGTGTGCAGTCCACTTTACCCTCAACGGTATTGATTAGGTACGCGTTTCCCTGTTCTCTGCGTTTCAAATCGATCGACAAACTCTCCATTTTCGATAGAAAACCTTGTGGGCAATCATCGGGCCTTGCTGCATAGGGCCAGCCATCTGCAAATGAAATGGATTCCATTTCTGTCCTGGGTGGCACGCCAAGTACCCTCGCACCGACCTACATCAAGTTTGTAACTTGCGCCTCTCTCCAGAGCACAAGGCGGAAGACTGCGACGCTTGTAAGTCGTTTCGGTCCAAGAGGACTCTACCCGATCATCCGACTCGATGACGAGAGCGGAAGCGTCAAAGCATTCAACACACTCTGGATATCTTTGCAGAAGAATCTGACCAAGAAGAGATAGAAGCGTCCTCCGTAGAAGAAGAGGCCCTCTCGATTCCAGAGTCCGATTCCGTGCTCGAAATCTATCTGGAGTCCCAAGATGTGCCTTCAGGACATGCTTTCGAGGGAAGAATCTGACCAAGACGAGATAGAAGCGTCCGCCGTAGAAGAAGAGGCCCATCTCTGTGCCAGAGTGCAATCGTTGGGGCATGCTGGGGCAGCCATGTGATTGCAATTTTACGTCATGCCAGTACCATAGGCGACTGACCAAATGTATTGGTTATCATGCGTCCTTTCTGACAACTAAAGAGGCCTAATAAACAGCCTTTGGGTGTCAGCTCAATACTTAGTTGTGTGGCATGCACCATTTCTTCGACAGCTATTTGCCAGAAGGAGTGTATTGCATCGCAGATCATGGTTAATGTAAGAAATCAGCCCCCACAGTGTTGCAGCGCAAGCATATATCCGGGCAAGACCCGACCATTCGATGAAGGCCTTGTGGCGTTAAGTAGGTTCTTCGCAGAAAATTATAATGTATCAGCCGAAAATGGGCATTACTAGAAACCATGTGTGTTAGTTCACAGGCCCGCTACCAGTCTTGATCTTCCATTGGAATGTCAAGGTCTAAATTCCAGGCCTCTCGGTCTGTGTGTAGTGCCTACTGTATCTGATTGCATTGTACTGTAAAGATCCATAATTAGGTGTCTACACGTGCCATAGGTTAGCAGTATTTCCAGGGTTTGAACATGCAGCGGAGCTGTCGCAAAGCATGGCCAGGTGTGCTTAGTTACGTCTGCCAAGCCTGCATCTTGTAAAAATAGCCACTGGCTTAGACCAAACTCTTTGCGGGCATGTTTAAAGGCGATAAGTCTCATCTGGGTACAATTCACCCTATTGCTCGCATTCCCCTCCCTCCATGCCTGGAAGGACAAACTGAGTGCCATCTGCCTGATTGATTTTAATATCCAGATTGAGAGCTTCCTATGGAATGGTGCGCCCTTAAGTACTCTCACTACAAACCATTGCCATATTCTGGCCATCTGTCACACAATATATGGAGTATCTCTCGGTGTACCTAATTCCTCCATTAACAGCTCTGGAAGACAACCAGCGTCCACCATTTGCTCTAAGAGCCGCATTTCCCAACTAGGGACTGTGTTGAGCCATCGAGCTGCGTGTTGCAATTGAACGGTGTTGGACTTGGCCCTTAGGGCTGGTTCCCCCCTAATCTTTTTGCTTTTATTTGTGACCCTGTGTTAGTGATTTTTGGGTCTCTGCGCACTTTTCCCTGGGTCCCAGAGTGAAAGTGCGTGCGTGTAGTATGGCTGGCCTGCCCTCCCATAGGAATGCATGGGGAATGTGTGTGTCCCTGGTAGTTCCTGATGCGTGGGGAGTGCAGGCTCGAATTTAGTATGTGTAAACTCGTGAGAGTGAATGCTGCGAGATGGTGTATGCGGCATGTAAGTGTCTAGAAGGGAAGTGCTACTTCTGGACATTGAGATATGTGTGCAGTGAGGGTGCTGGAGCGTGATTGGCTGGAGCTGGCTGGCATGCCAGGCTCCAGGAAGTCTGGATGGGTCTGCCCGGTGGTGAGTGGGAGATTAGCATAAGTGATGTGTGGGAGGAGTGTACCTGTGTCCTGGATGGGCTGGGTTTTCCCCACACAATGCTGGCTCCGCCCCCCTGTGGTGTGTCTAACGACCCTAGCCTCCCCAGTGAAAGAAATGGGTGGTTGGGCCATCAAGAGTGCTCCAGAACCAGCTGCGACTGGTTTCTCCCCCACCCTGCACCCTTAGACAAAGGATTTACAGTATAAGAAGGGGCTGTGTCCCCACTGAAGTTGTTCTCTTTTCTGATCCTGCCAGAGGGGGCTGCTGCTGCTGCTGGGGCCAGGAGGATCGCCACTTGGACTGTCTCCCTGCCTGGAGACCCAGTGTGCAGGCTCTGGCCCAGCCTTGCCCCCCTGCCTGCCTCCAGCCCCTGCTGGAGCTTGTGCTGTGCCTACAGCGTTGAGAGCGGTGCTCTCTGTCCTTCAGCGCTGGGGAGCGCTGAAATCTCCTGCCTAGCGCTTTATTTTGCCCATAGCGCTGTGAGCGCTGTATTTTCGTCCTGTGGCGCTTGGGAGCGCCTTTCCTTGCTGTTAGCGCTGCTAGCGCTTTGGGTGCCTTTGCCGGTGCCCACCCGGCATCTCATCGCCCTGTGAGGTGATCTAGCAGCGCGGGTGCCACCCCGCTCATCTGCCGCTGGTATTGTGCCCGTTTTGGAGATATTAATTTATCACGAGGGAGCCCACTCCTCGGATAATGGGACCCCGCCTGCCTATCTAAAGCGAGCCGCAGCGACCCGGAAGTGTTTGTGTGCCCGGCCAATCACAGCGCGGCCCGGGAGAGGCCGACCGGAAGTCCCGCCCCCGCAGCGGAGCAGAGAAGCAGCCTGCCGAGGCTCCCGAGGGAGAAGGGAAGCCCCGCCGAGAGGAGCCGACGCCGCAAGGAGACGCCGCCTCCCGAAGTGCCTGGTGAGTGCGGGCGTGCCCTGGGTCGCGTCTCTGACCCAGTTGTTTCTGGGTCCCTGAGTCCCCCGTGAGGGACTCCATCCTGCCTGCCCTTGTGTTCCCGAGTCTCGAGAGACTCGAGGGGCCCGGTCTTTGTTCCTGGAGCCGCGAGGCTCAGACCCGGCCCCCTCGTTCTGTGAGCCCAGAGAGGCTCGGGGCCATTCCTTTGTTCTGGAGCCCGGAGAGGCTCCAACCCGGCCTAATAGTTCGTCGAGCCCCGAGTGGCTCTCCAGTGTTCTGGGTTCCCCCGAGAGGGCCCCCCCCTGCCCACATTCGTGACGAGCCCCGAGAGGCTCAGGGGCACCCCTGTTCTTCGAGCCCAGAGAGGCTCTTGCCCCCACAGTCATTTTAAGAGCCCAGAGAGGCTCTGAGAGTGCCATTTGCTTTGCGAGCCCTGAGAGGCTCGAGTGCCCATTCTTGTCTGAGAGCCTGAGAGAGGCTCAGTAGGGCCAGTTCGTTGTTCTAGAGCCCAGAGAGGCTCCGCAGTGCCACAGTGGTGGTTCTTGAGCCAGAGAGGCTCCAACGTTGCCCTAACTTTCCCTGCACCAGTTGCCCAGCACTTTGTGGGCAACTGCCACGTTTAGACCCCCTGACTTTGGGACACAGGGCATCCTAGCCCTAGAGAGGCCAGTTGGCCTAGGGACAGTCACAGGTGGTGACTTAAGTGAGTTTGGCGCAATTGTTCATTTTGCTTACACCTCTGAATGTACTGTGATGCATCATGTGTTTTCCTCCCTTACACCTCTGAATGAATGTTATGCATTGCATCATGTGTTATGTTCTTACACCCCTACAGGTATTGTAATACTTAGGTGGTTGTTGTCCTCCTAGCGCAGGTGGTGCTAGTGAGGTCCTGTTACCAGTGATTACTGGTTGTGTGCTCTATTTTTATATTATGTGCTACAGTGATTTTACATTCTAAAGTGCTATTTCTAAAAGTGTTACTTCTAAAAGTGCACACCCTTGACAGTGGTCCAGGTGGCCCTGTCCTGTACATTATCCCCTGTAAATTCTGCCCGTGCCTCAGGCGCAATGTAAAGTGTGTGTTTTATCTAATGTATGTTTATTGGAATACAACGGCTATTTTTATATATAACCTTGTGTGGAGTTTCCTTTGTGGTGGGTCTTGGGTGTTGTTGCTGGGGTGCGTGCGCAAATACTTAACTCATATCGCCTCCAAGTTTAGCCTTGCTGCTCGCGCCACGTTACCTAGAGGGTGAGCAGGGGTTATCTTGGCGTGTAACTCCCTTGCCCTGACTTAGGAGTGGTGGTCTCTGACTGACTTTGGCGCAAGCCCTGGCCAGCCAGGGATCCCATTTCTAACAAATGGCATAATATTAGGGGTCCAAATGTGGGACCTCTGATCCCCCGCTGCATAAGGCCTGGCAAAAGCCTCTCTGCTATGTGTAATGGCCTTGTTGAAAGATGAAGGGCATGATTGATGGACTTCCTGAAAAACTCCGAAGAAGATGGGATGTCTTACTTCCATGCCTGCTTTTTACCTATTGGGAAGGGCCATAGAAGGGAGTGGGGTCCTGCTTATTTTAGCTTCTGTTTGGGATTTCCTGTCGGGACCACTGTGCCTTGTGAAGGAGGGATTGGAGAAACCTCTTGTTGAACCTTAGCAGATATAGTTGACTATGTGCTTGGTGTTTGCTCCAGTATGTATTAGTACGTGGAAAAAGCAAGCAAAAACATTGAGGACAGCCTAGCTACAGAAGCTCTGGTGATGCCAAAAGGCTGCTATGGTTGAGTTCCAGCCTGGGCAGATAGTGTGGGTTTTGGGGCCTGTGGTTTCTTGGGACCTGCACGGTAAGTGGAGTGGACCCTACCCTATCCTAGAAAGAAAAAGGGAGGTTACCTACCTGGTAGACCCTGGCTGTGACAGGAACCATAAGAGGCCGTCCAGCTCAACCGCCTTACACACTACTATGACATGGCAGATGTGACCTTGCTCATAGTTCCAGATGATGATCAGGAAGCAAAGAGCGAACCTGTCCCTGACCTGTCCAACAATCCAAAAGGTGGGTCAGTGGAAGGTGTGGTCTTGTCAGACACCCTACCTGCCCATCAGGAGACTAATTGCAGGCAAGTCCTAAATCATTTTGCTGAGCTCTTCTTTTTGACGTCTCGCCAGACTAGGTGGTGTATCCATGCTGTAGACGCTGATGAAAGACTACCTTTCGAGAATAAA
Source organism: Lissotriton vulgaris (assembly GCF_964263255.1). Taxonomy (NCBI): domain Eukaryota; kingdom Metazoa; phylum Chordata; class Amphibia; order Caudata; family Salamandridae; genus Lissotriton; species Lissotriton vulgaris. The sequence goes on along the minus strand of NC_141685.1, from coordinate 64,570,159 downwards.
ACATACAGGCCGACTGAACATGTGAAAGAGAGCATCAAAGCTGAAGTAAGCATGATGCTGGAATTGGGAGTTTTAAAGCCTTCTGAGAGCCCCTGGACCTGCCCAATTGTCTTAATCCCCAAGCCTCATAACCAGGATGGTAAGAAAGAAATGAGGTTTTGTGTGGACTATTGGGGCGTGAATGCTGTGACCAAAAGCAATGCATACCAAACTCCATGGGCAGATGAACTTATTGACAGGTTGGGAGCAGCCAAGTATTTGAGTATGTTCGATCTCACATTAGAGCACTGGCAGATAGGTCTGACGACTGCAGGAGCAAAAGAAATATCTGTATTTTCAACCCCAGATTATCAGTTCACTGTAATGCCCTTTGGTTTGAAAAATGCACCTGCCACTTTTCAAAGGTTGGTGAACTAATCCCTTGCTGGATTGGAATACTTGAGTGCAGCATATCTACACAACATTGCTGCCTTTAGCTCCACCTGGCAGGATCACCTGATCCACCTTAGTAAAGTACATGAGGCTCTGAGAAGAGCAGGCCTCGTTATCAAGGCCTTCAAGTGCCAGATAGGGCAGGGAAAGGTTGCATACATGGGTCACCTTGTTCGTGGAGACCGGGTTCAACTCTTACACCCCAAGATCTAGACCATTCTGGACTGGGTGGCTCCAACTACCCAGACTCAAGTGAGGGACTTCCTTGGCTTCCCTGGTACTATAGGAGGTTTTTGAGGGATTATGCCACCATTGTGGCACCCCTCACAGAACTGACTTCCAAAAGAATGCCCACAAATAGTGAACTGGACTGTGAGCTGTCTAAAAGCTTTTGACACGCTGAAGAAAGCAATGTGCTCTGCAGCTGTTCTGAAAGCTGCGGATTATGTCAAGCAATTCATTGTGCAGACTGATGCCTATGAACATAGGAGCAGTGCTATCCCAAAAACATGTTTTATAACAACAAGGGACCCCAATTCAGTCAGCCAGGGACCTCGGGGAGCAATTTTTCTAAAACAACAACGGTCCCGTGCATAAAACAGTTCACAGCCAATAAATATAGACGAAATCAGTTCTATATTTTAGAATGACATGTCCAGCCGGACAGAGGTCCTTCAAGTTTACTAAATAAATAAAATTCCAAGGTAGAACAAGGATACCTTCCACAAAGCCCCTGTGTGGTAAGCAAGCCTGTGCCCAACACTTGCGGGGTGATTACAGTTGGAGAAAATAGGAAAGGTTTAAAGGCAAAACAAGCGTTTTTCTGTTTACATATGCATTGTACAGAAAATATCAATTAGCACCGTTACATCAATCTACACAATCAAATATTTGTATAGGGTGCATGAGCAAGTTGACGGCGTTTCGGTTCCCCTAACGGGTCATGGGAACCATCATCAGGACAAACAAATAATTGCCTTTTTCACTAAACCTCAAATTGCCTAAAAGAAAGAATAAGAAAAGTACAGACTTTAAGAACAAGGTACATATAATTAAAGGAAAAATAAAGTGACTCCTTATGCAACGTGCATAAACTCGTTGGCCAGGTAGTGGTACCGCACTGTTTCTACGGGTGACATGGTAAACCTAGTAGGTCTATGTTTTATTTACAGGATTTTAAGGACATGCGTCAAAAAATGCTAATCAGTGCCTAATAGACAACGGTGGTTGCGCAAATTACCCAACGGAGTGCGCGTGATGACTAATTATCTCCTTGTCGTGGTGGTGTCTACTAAGAGCCCGACAAATCGTGTGAATTGGGGCTCTATGAGGACTGGGGGGCACGCTCTGCTTACCGAGGCAGTGCGTAAATGGTCATTTATACAAGTCGATGCTCAAATTAGTCCGGACGTTCGGTAATTTGCGCAACCACCGTTGTCTATTAGGCACTGATTAGCATTTTTTGACGCATGTCCTTAAAATCCTGTAAATAAAACATAGACCTACTAGGTTTACCATGTCACCCGTAGAAACAGTGCGGTACCACTACCTGGCCAACGAGATTATGCACGTTGCACAAGGAGTCACTTTATTTTTCCTTTAATTATATGTACCTTGTTCTTAAAGTCTGTACTTTTCTTATTCTTTCTTTTAGGCAATTTGAGGTTTAGTGAAAAAGGCAATTATTTGTTTGTCCTGATGATGGTTCCCATGACCCGTTAGGGGAACCGAAACGCCGTCGACTTGCTCATGCACCCTATACAAATATTTGATTGTGTAGATTGATGTAACGGTGCTAATTGATATTTTCTGTACAATGCATATGTAAACAGAAAAACGCTTGTTTTGCCTTTAAACCTTTCCTATTTTCTCCAACTGTAATCACCCCGCAAGTGTTGGGCACAGGCTTGTGTACCACACAGGGGCTTTGTGGAAGGTATCCTTGTTCTACCTTGGAATTTTGTTTATTTAGTAAACTTGAAGGACCTCTGTCCGGCTGGACACGTATTCTAAAATATAGAACTGATTTCGTCTATATTTATTGGCTGTGAACTGTTTTATGCACGGGACCGTTGTTGTTTTAGAAAAAAATCCCAAAAACATGACCACGGTCACGATCAGCCAGTGGCTTTCATCAGTAGAAGGCTAATCCCAGGGAACAGCGTTGAACTGCCATTTAGATGGACGCCTTTGCTGTGGTTTGGTCCCTTGAGAAGTTTATGTCCAACCTGTTTGGCTCTCACTTCCTAGTTCAAACCTACCACGGGCCTCTCCGATGGTTAATACAAATGGCTAAAGTAGTCCATCTCCCTACAGGGAATAGACTTTGAAGTGAAACAGAGACCTGGGACTGCCAGTGCAGATGGACTTTCGAGGTTGTCCCATTTAGACGAGGTTAAATGTTATGTTATGTTAAAAATACTTATAAATTGCGCGCACCCCACAAGGTTTCATGGCGCTGGGGACAAGGGAGTCCTGCCGGTAAGTGATTCATTCATAAGTCTGGCGTAAGAGCCAGGTCTTTAAGAGTTTCCAAAATTGAGGATATGATATCATCGATCTAATGTCCTGAGGGAGAGAATTCTGAAATTGAGGGGCCAGGACTGCAAATCTTAGTCCCTCCCAATTTCTAGCGTTTAAAGGACAGAGTAGCTAGGGGATTCAAATGGGAAGACCTAAGATCCTGAATGTGGATATATCTGTGGACCAGAGTAGATACAGACACTGGGCAGTTGCCGTGGGGCGCTTTAAAGAGGAGGCATCCCAACTTGAATGCACTACGTTCGACTACCAGAAGCCAATGTAACTTTTTCATAGGAGGGGTGCCATCCTGCATTCTTGCCTGGCGATAGATTAATCTAGCAGCCTGGTTCGGCACTAGTTGCAGTCTTTTAGATTGATATGCCGGAATGCCAAAGTAAAGAGTTAGAGTAGTCAATGTGAGAGATGACTAAGGCTAAAGCAACTTGGGTAAGAGCTTCAGTTGTGAGAAATCTGCTCTTCTCCAGTAATGGGGTAACTTTCATAGATTCACATGCGTGAATAATTCCCCGTCGTCGAAGTTGGATTCCCACGGGACATAGAATAGCAATATAGCTATAGCATAGCGAAAGCATAGCTAAAAGAGCAATAGGAAGTATTGTAACATGGAAGTTAATAGGAAAAAACTTGTCACTTTAATAACTTGTCCAAGTCATTAGATATGGTACAAACTCCAGCCAATCAGGTGAAAGCATCCTCTGGAACCTTCTCCTCAGAGGCTCAGGCTCTCAGATTTTCTACCGCACGTCGTGTGAAGGGAGTCTCTCTGAGCTCTGCTCAGTACCTCTACCTTTTCCCTTCAGAAACTCTTCAGAATATCTTCAATGCTTTGTCTACTACAAAGAGGTCACTCATCAGACACTGTGAGTCTTGTGGGAAATTCTGGCTTCATTCCGAAGACCCCCACAAAAAGTGTGTCTATTGCCTCCACTCTGAACATCAGGTGAGAGATTGTAAAATCTGCAGGACTTTTACTCAAGAGACAGAGAGACATGTCTACTTCTGTGGTTACAGAAACTCAAGACCAAGGATAATCCCTTATCAGATGTTATGAGTGATTCCTCTCTCAGGGCTTGTGAGGCGGAGATGGTATCTGCTAAGGCTAAGGTGCTCAAGAAACACCACACCTCTACTCATGAAGGCCAGACTTCTTCTTCAAAAAGGCTCCTGCTCCTTCTAAGGGACTACTTAAGCCCTCTACACCTCCGAGATCTGCCTCTAAGTCTCAGGCGTCTAAGTCTCTTCCTGAGACAAATTTGCCTAAAAAAATGGGTTCCTGCTACAACGACCACTTCCACCTTCTCTTCTCCTCAACCTACAATGATAATGTCGTCAGCGTCCTCTCCGTCGACGTTTGTCATGGTGTCGGTGAAGCCTCACTCGTCTGCCACCTCCCTCACTTCGTCGTCGACAAAAAAGAGGCCTGTCTCCGGTCAGTCGTCGACGGATGCCTCCTCGCTGACGAGACGGTCGATGGCTCTTAAGGCTCCACCTGCTTCGTCAACGGTTGCCTCGACGACCGTTGACTCATTGACAGCACAGAAGCCTTTCCTTACGGAACTTCAACCACGCTCTTCGTCGTCAACCGCTGAGTCGGCGGCGGCATCCTTGGTTCCACCTTCAGCTTTGATGTCTCTAGTCCCCTTGAAATCTTCAGCAACACATTTGCCGCCTTCAGGAACGACGGATGTTTCCCTACTTCAATGTCAACGTAGGAACTCTTGTTTGAATCTATTGCCAATTCAACCGTCTCCAAATCTTTCTGTGGAGCTTTTTGACTATGGGGCTAATGAGGAGGTTTCGGAAGATGATGACCGGTTCCGTGCTGCTCGTACTCCTTCCGAGCTTCTCATCAAATGTCAAGATATTGATGATGACCAAGGATATGATTATTACCCTGAGCCTAATACTCAACCACCACTTGAGAATCCAACTGTGCAGATGCCCATGTCTCTCATCTCTAATTTGCAACATGTGCTTGATGACTACTTCTGCCGATTTCCTCCCTCGGAATCAGCCTCATCTGTCCCACAGATGCCTCTTCCTCTGCCTTCATCGATCATCAGGCCGCTCCCTCCGTGGCATTGATGTCTCATCACCCGGAGGACCCACACACAACTGACGATGACATCGAAGAAGGGGAGTGGGTGATAGATCCCTCCTTACTGAGTGGGACAATTATTAAATTCCGACTGCGTCATCTACTGACAAAACTGAAGAGCCGACCTGGCACACATACATCCCTGTGTGCCATTCTCATGAATACTGCTAGAGGGATGTCTTACACATATCTCGGGCAGTGAGTTAAAATTCGCAGATTTATATAGTGCGGCTCATCACCCGTGATGGTTTCCAGATGCTGTCTATGGTCACGTGGTGATAAAGTGATTTGCCCAGAATCACAGGATGTTGCGCTGAAGCAGAGACTCAAACCCGGATCCCCAGTTCCCAAGTCGGCAGGTCTGACTGCTGCACCACATCCTCTCCACCCTGTGAGGGCATATCTGCCTGAAATGCCCCTGATGCCCCTGCAATATCCTAGTCGATTCCTGGATATTGTAAGTACATAGGCTGGACACTCATCATTATTAGTTCGCCAGCTCCATGATGGCTTCATTGAAATATGTGATGTTTGGCACCAAGCATCTCAGCATAATAAACTTGCACTGATTCCAGTGTAGATTTTATTAACAATTGCACACATAGGGCCCCTTAGAGGGGTCCCCTGAAACCTACCAATCCTTAGTGTGGTCATTGACTAGCCTGAGCCTGCCTGTTACCACCAGAGTGTATTCTGACCTCAGGGGAGAGTGCCTGCGCAATCTGTGGCTGAGAACAATGCCTTTCCTGAGGGGAGGTATTCACGTCTCCCCTGGACAGGAAGAGCCATCCGTGGTGGGGAGCTTCAAAGGTCTTGCCTCCTTTGTAGTGCGACCCCAGCCTCTCCTGTTCGAAGAAGCGGGCCTCCGTCGCGTCCTCACCCCCTTTTTGGCGGCAGGACAGGTGGGAAACCTTTGATAGAATAGGAGATGTGCCCCTCCCTCTGTCAACTCCAGCCCTCGGGTGCTGGAGGCTAGGTCAAGTACACTTTTCAGTGCCCATCATCTTGAAGATGGTGGGACTTGTTCAGTTAGGGCTAGGACTGTGTCCCCCTCTCACCAAAGGTGGGCATGTTAGAGGACCTAGACACCCAGGCAAAGGGCCCATCGGACACGACCTATCACTTTTTTGTATCGCCCTTGAATCAAGTTTTTAGGTGGCATCCCCAGTCCATGAACTTCAGTTCCTTACCACCTAGTTCCCCCGAGCCGCTGTTACCTACCTGTAAGCAGCCTCTGTCCGATTGCCCCAGTCCCCCTTAATTTGTATTGGGTTTCCAACCTAGAACTTGCACCTGCACCCGGGCGCCCACGTGCCGCTGGTGGTGCACTGTTGGTTCTGAAGTGAACCTTGTCCAATACTGACCTTAACTTCTGAAGAATGGTCTTGTAAGTAGATGTTGGCTATACATTTGTTGAATGCTTTCTTCACCCCATAGGTTAACATTGCAAAGTCTGAAAATTGCACTAATTGTCTACTTTTTATATTGACCAGAATTTCTATTGCAAAACTTATTTACTCAAGATGAAATTCTGTGGTTCCGCAAAATAAATCTAACCAAGTGTCATTTTTAGGTTTCGCACTGCGACCCGATCGCGAAGCGATCGTCGCTGCGAAACTCTATTGTAATAATTTCTGCTTTCAAGGAGTCAAGGGAGACAGGAGACAAGTGATGTGCACGCGCACGTAAACGGATCAGGTCACGCGCGCTTCCTGTCTCCCATGGCTCCTTGGAAGCAGACACACACGCACGCACACACACACATACAGACCCCCCCGCCGCCGCGCATACACACACACACACACATATACAGAACCCCCACCCCTGCCGCGCATACACACACACACATACAGAACCCCCACCCCTGCCGCGCATACACACACGCACGCACGCACATAAGGACCCCCCCGCCGCCGTGCGCATGCACACACACACACACACACACACATACACACAGAACCCCCCGCCTCTGCCCCCAGGCGCTTACACACACACATCCCCTACCTTGTCTCGGCGTGTCTTCTCATCACAGCTTGCGCAGGGACAGCCAACGTGCACGCGCACGGCGACGCCGTCTCCTGCGCTACAACCGTGGTTTCGGTTTCGCAGACTAACCTTGTTCTATATTTCTATAATTAAAATAGGCGCCTCAGACTCCAAGTGCCGCCTCAGGTTGTGACCTTCGCTGTACGTCAAACAACGCAAAATCTGAGCACAAACGCTTAAAAAAAATGTGCCAAGGATGTTCGACAGAAACGATGTTGGGAATGCCGGTCGTGATCGAAGCAGCGGCGTTTTAATTTTAATCTGCAATGAACATTAGTACTGTTCTGCTGGCGTCAGACAAGAATCCCAACGAAATAATAAAAAAAAATAACAATTCTTGTGTTTTTCGCTAATCTCCCTTGGAAGCATGTTTAAGGCTGGCCCGGCGCGTCAATGCACACCTGTGGGAAGGACAGGAGACCTCACATCGAGAAGGTGCAAAGCGGGGGGTGGGGGGTGTATCTGGTGCAGGGGGTCAGTTCTGGTGACGTCAGTGTGTTTCTGGCCGGGGTGCCTTCGGTTAATGCAGCACCGGGGGTGTGAACGCTCGAGGCGGTGTCCCCCGCACACCAGGCCTCGGCATCGGGATGGAGAGCTGAGGCGCAGGTTGAGGTGGACCGAGCCCATTAACTCAAGGGTTGAGAGAATTGAGTCCGCAGTCTCAAAGTTTGGGGACTCGGATCAGGACTGCTGGGAACGAGATTGTGTAAACCCTTTACGGTGCGGCTGACATGACCTGCGCTTCAGCAGCGAATGCAGTTTTTCCTAGTCTGAATTTGTTGGACAGGCCACATGAAGGGCCGCTCTCCCCCGGCCCGACCAGGCCCGAGCCCGGTCACGCAAGTGCCACCCACCACCACTGCACGTTTTCCGTCCCCTCCGGGACCCTTGCCTCTGAACATATCGACCTCGTGGGCCCGATCCACTACTGGCCCGCGCGCCCAGCCTGGGCGCCATCTTGGACACTCCACCACGAGGCCGCCTGGCCCCCGATCGACCTCAACCCTGGGCCTAGCCAGGCCTCAGACATCCTGGCACCACCATCCACCCAGGAGGTGAGCGGGCTACTTGGCAAGTCAATGGGAGAAGGAGGTGTCGATGGCTCTCCCCCGCCAAGTGCCGTTCGCCCATCGCCTCCCTGGGCGCTGGCTCCACCCTCCTGCTGGGTGTCTGGTCTCCCTCATCCCGGACCTCCCGACCTCCAAGTGCGAGGGTCCGGACATCAAAGAACACCAGCCCTATAACTGGGGCAGCTCCAGAGCAGGAAGGCGGTTGTATCTTGGAGTTGAGAGACGCAAAGAAGAACTCATCCTTGACGGACTACTGGCGCTGCCGTAGCTCTGCCTTGTGCACCATCGTCCTGCCTGCTGGCGCTGCCGCAACCTTCGTAACCTTCGTATCCTTCATCGTCGTCGGGACCTGCTGGCGTGGCCGCGGACCGTTTGTAACCACCATCTTCATCGGGACCTGCTGGCTCCGCCGCGGACCGTCGTTTTCCTTCGTCCATCTCGGGACCTGCTGGCTCCGCCGCGGCCCGATCATCTAGAACGCCGAGCTCGAGGATTGAGAGCTATTTCCATCTTTTGGTAACAAGACTGTCCCGCTACCTTTTTCCCAAACCAGAGACCAGAATCGAGGGGACCTCTGAGTCCAGACCTCCTTGTACCATTCTATCGTACTTAAAGAATTGCCTATAAAGTCTCGTTGAACTTTACCCTTGTGTGGTGTCCGTCTGTGGGGGGGAAGTTACTTGTCTGTACGATCGCTGGAGACGGCTCTCCCCGGAGACCTCTCCCCTTATCCTCGGCCGACCCTCCCGGTCCGTCTAACATTGGTGGCCAGCGGCGCGATCCGAATCACCGCATAATCGTACAGAGAGTAGCTCACCCCACGACGAAATCACGATGACAACTAAAGAAAGCGGATCCACCGAGAAATTCCAGATGGAGAAATTGGACGAGTACAGCCATCGTGAACTAAAACAATTCTGTATCGAACTGGGTATCGCTACCACCAGACTAAGTACCAAAGACGATTTCAAGCATGCCCTAGAGTCTTGGGCAGAAACCGGGGCTGCCGGAACCCCCGATCAAAGCATCGCAGCAAAAACCACCACGGCCCCTGAAGAGCGAAGAACGGGTCTCTCGCAAGACGAGATCCAGGAACGAGAAAAAACCCGACTACACGAGCTAGAAATGGCCCGGCTCAAAATGGACGTTGAACTTAAGTTGGCCGAACAAAAAATAAACTTAGAGCACCTGCGTCTCCGAGAAGAAAGAGAGGAGAAACAGAGACAAAGGGAGCTCGAGGAAAAAAAACTGGCATATGAACACGAGCGAAAATTAGCGGAGATCGACTTACGCAAGCAGAATAAAGAGGTAGGGGTGTCCGAGCAACCCCACACCCCAGGGGCAACAGAGAAAAAGGTACACATCCCCAAGGATGTCGTTCGAGAATACTTCCGAGAGGACGACATCCAGCAATGGTTTAAGGCCTACGAAATCGCTATGACTGCACACCGGATCGATAGAAGCGACTGGGGAGCCGGTCTATGGGGGAGATTCCTCAATGAGGGCCGCGACGCCCTGCTACAGCTCCCGGACCACCAGATGACCTCCTATGACCATATGAAAGCTGCACTCCTCACCCGCTATGGCCTCACACCCGAGATGTACCGTCAGAGGTTCCGAGACTGCACCCGCATCCCGGGTACAACTTGGGTGGACTATGTAAAATATTTTAGCCGAGCCTTCGAGGGCTGGATCAAAGGAAGCAAGGTCACAACCTACGAGCAGCTGTTCAATCTCATGGTATGGGAGCATCTATCAAACAATTGCTTCATTGAACTCCGCCAGCACCTCCTCGACAGCAAGTTAACTGACCCCCGGCAGCTGGCAGCCGAAGCTGACCGGTGGGAGATCACCAGAGTGGGCCGGAATGGGTCCTACGAACAGAACCGGAACAACAATGGTCAGCACCGTCCCCGAGGAGGAGGAGGAGGCCAAGGACGCGGAAGAGACAACGCTCCGGTCGCCCCCGCTACCAGCACCACCCCCCCGGCCAACCGGGGCAGCACCCCGGCGCGACCGGGATACCGAGCCAATGTTACATGCCATCGATGCCAACGAGTCGGCCACTATGCAAACGATCCAAACTGCCCCCAGTACCAGAGCCCAAGACCCCGCCAAGTAGCCGCTGCTGCTCTGGGGGAGGAACAGATCTCAGAGGAACAAGAAGAATATGAACAGGAGCATCAAGAATGGGAGCCAGCCGCCATGGCTCTAGCATGCTTAGGGGGGAAAGACATGGTCCCGCGGGTCCCCCTACCCGCTAACACCCAGAAGTACAGCCAATGGGTGAGCATCAATGGACGCCGGGCCGAAGCCCTTCGCGACACCGGGGCCACTGTCACAGCCGTCCGCTGTCACCTGGTGACCCCAGAACAGTATCTACCAAACATTCTCTGCCCTGTCCGTTCAGCCGATAACTCGGAAAGTCTGTGTCGGATGGCCTGCGTCCCTTTCGAATGGGGAGGGGTCTCCGGCATGTTGAAAGTAACGGTCCGAGACGATGCCCCCGTAGACTGCCTCCTGGGGAATGACCTCGAAAGCTCCCCGTGGGCAGCCGTAGAACGAAGAGAACACCTGGGGATGTTAGGCGTCCCGGACTGGGCGTGCGTCACCACACGGTCCATGGCCGCCCGTGCCAACCCCCGACCAGAGGAACCCGAATGGCCGGCGCCACCGCCTCCGGTCGCCCCAGCCGAAACCACCGACCGTGGCGTCCCCCCAGAACCAGCTCAATCTCCAGACCTCGCTAACCTCGACCAGTGGCCTCAAGAAGGGGGGCCCACGCAAAAACAATTTCGCCAAGAACAGAAGACCTGTCCCTCCCTCGAGGGACTCCGCCAGCAAGCGCTCGCCCAAAGCGCAGGGGATACCTCCGGAACACACTGGATCTACTGGGACAATGATCTGCTGTACAGTGAGCAAAGAATCGCGGAGCTGGGGGCCAGCCGAGTGCTAGTGGTGCCCCTCCGTTTTAGAGACTTTCTGCTAAACCTGGCCCACGATGTCCCCCTGGCGGGACACCTGGGTCAAGATAAAACCTACAGTCGTCTGGTGACCCACTTCTTCTGGCCCAAAATGAGGAACGATGTACACCAACATTGCCGATCTTGCCCCACGTGCCAAGCCAGTGGAAAGAGCGGCCGCAAACTAAAAGCTCCCCTGCAACCTTTTCCCGTGGTCACCACCCCGTTCGAGAGGGTCGGAATAGACATTGTGGGGCCCCTGGACCCGCGTACAAAACAAGGCCATCGGTTCATCCTGGTGCTAGTGGACCACGCCACCCGCTACCCCGAGGCTGTTCCCCTGAGAACTGTGACAGCCCCGGTAGTCGGCCGGGCTCTGATGGGGATCTTCTCCCGTGTGGGCTTCCCCCGAGAAGTCGTCAGCGACAGAGGCACGAACTTTATTTCTAAATACATGAAGTCCCTCTGGCAACAGTGTGGGGTTACCTACCGCTTCACGACCCCCTATCACCCTCAAGGAAACGGACTCGTTGAGCGGTTCAACCGCACGCTCAAAGGGATGATCGGGGGGTTGGAAGAGCCCCTCCGTCGCCAGTGGGATGTGCTGCTGCCGTGCCTCCTCTTCGCATATCGAGAGGTCCCCCAGAAGTCCCTCGGCTTCAGCCCGTTTGAACTGCTGTATGGACACCCAGTACGGGGGCCGCTCAGCCTAGTCAAGGAAGGCTGGGAAATGCCCCCTCTAAAGAACCCACCAGATGTCTTCAGGTACCTCCTAACCCTCCGCAACCAGACCCGGCGGTTCAGAGAGCTGGCAAAAGCCAACCTAGAGGCCAGTCAAGAGGACATGAAAAAGTGGTATGACCGGAATGCCTCCTCCATCGAATTTGAACCTGGGCAGCAGGTATGGGTGATGTCCCCCACCGAACCCTGCGCCCTGCAAGACAAGTGGACGGGGCCCTTCAAAGTAGTCGAGCGCAAGGGTCCTGCCACCTATCTCATCGACATGGAATCTTCCCGGAACCCCCTCCGGGTCCTCCACGCTAACAGACTGAAACCCCACTTTGTGCGTTCAGAACTCAGCCTCCTGATGGCCACAGACAATGGGGCTGAAGAGGACTCCGAGCCCCTCCCTGACCTCCTACGGACTCGGGAGAAAGACGGCTCCGTGGATGGGGTCCGACTCTCGGAGACCCTCACCCGGGAACAACGCCAGGAGTGTCGAGTCCTTCTGTTGCAGTTCGCCAGCCTGTTCTCCCTCACCCCAGGTGTCACTTCCTGGTGTGTGCATGATGTGGACACGGGGGACAGCCCCCCTATCCGCCACCGGGCCTACCGCGTGCCAGATCGGGTACGGGCCTGCATCCAGGAAGAAGTAGCCAAAATGCTCACGCTCGGGGTCATCGAGCCCTCAGACAGTCCCTGGGCCAGCCCGGTCGTGCTGGTCCCCAAAGCAGCCGCTCCCGGCGCCACACCAGAACTCCGGTTCTGCGTCGACTACCGGGGCCTGAATGCGGTCACCAGGACAGACGCCCATCCCATCCCCCGGGCAGACGAACTAATCGACCGCATGGGAGCTGCCCGCTACCTCAGTATTTTCGACCTGACGGCGGGCTACTGGCAGATCGGCCTTACCCCCCAGGCCCAAGAACGTTCTGCTTTTTCCACCCCCGATGGCCATTACCATTTCAAGGTCATGCCCTTCGGCATGAAGAATGCTCCAGCAACATTTCAGCGGCTCGTCAATCAGGTCCTGGCGGGGCTCGAAGGGTTCAGCGCCGCCTACCTAGACGACATCGCTGTATACAGCCACCATTGGCCCGAGCACCTCCACCACCTCCGAGCAGTGCTACAAGCCCTTCAGCGAGCTGGCCTCACGATCAAGGCCAGCAAATGTCAAATTGGTCAAGGGTCTGTAACCTACCTCGGGCACCTGTATGCAAATGCGATAATTTTACCCCACAAGATAATATGCACCTTATGTTATTCTGCCCTTTTTATCATGTACCTAGGCAAAAGTATTTGTTACCGTTGTTGAAAGCGAAAGCATTTACGCAGGCAAAACCTGCCCTTTTGTTTTTACAAATGCTTGAGTCACCTCTGGTAATGTTTAGTGTTGCAAATTACCTCGTTGCCTCGGTGCGGATTAGGAAGAGGAAATCACAAACCCAGTAGTGGGGTCAGTGAAGAATGTGGTATATACTGCTTTTTTGCACAAGATGATAGCTTATTTGCACTTGATGAGTTCATTTAATCTGATTGTTTTATTGTTTTTAACTGTAATGCACTGTATGAAATATTTTTACCGTATTTGGATTGTTTTTAAATACTGTAGTATGCTTTTATGATTTTTAACAAAATCGAATAAAGTGGTTTTTGACTTGACTTGACTTGACTACCTCGGGCACCAGGTGGGAAGCGGCCTGGTGGCCCCTCTGCAGATCAAAATTGCCGCCATCCAGTCCTGGCAGCCCCCCATCACTCAGACCGAGGTACGGGCCTTCCTGGGCCTCACGGGCTATTACCGAAGGTTCGTGAAAGACTATGGTACTATAGTGGGGCCCCTCACAGAACTCACGTCCAAAAATCAACCCAAGAAAGTCAACTGGACCCCAGAGTGTCAAACAGTATTCGAACGATTGAAAGCCGCCATGTGTTCCGCCCCTGTGCTCCAGGCCCCCGACTACAGCCGGGAGTTCGTCGTCCAGACGGATGCCTCCGACCATGGCATTGGGGCCGTCCTGTCTCAAGTGAACACCGAAGGCCTTGATCAGCCAGTGGCCTTCATCAGCAGACGACTCCTACCCCGAGAGCAACGCTGGAGCACCATTGAGAGGGAAGCCTTCGCTGTGGTATGGGCCCTCAAAAAGCTCCGGCCCTACCTCTTTGGTACACACTTTCGGGTGCAGACCGACCATCGACCCCTGCAGTGGCTGATGCAGATGCGGGGGGAAAACCCGAAGTTACTACGTTGGTCCATCTCCCTACAAGGGATGGACTTCACTGTTGAACACCGGCCTGGGCCAGATCACGCCAACGCAGATGGCCTGTCCCGGTTTTTCCGCCTCGACGAGGAGAGTCCCCAAGAGGATGGGTGACTCTCCCCGCCTTCAGCTGGGGGGGACGCATGTTGGACAGGCCACATGAAGGGCCGCTCTCCCCCGGCCCGACCAGGCCCGAGCCCGGTCACGCAAGTGCCACCCACCACCACTGCACGTTTTCCGTCCCCTCCGGGACCCTTGCCTCTGAACATATCGACCTCGTGGGCCCGATCCACTACTGGCCCGCGCGCCCAGCCTGGGCGCCATCTTGGACACTCCACCACGAGGCCGCCTGGCCCCCGATCGACCTCAACCCTGGGCCTAGCCAGGCCTCAGACATCCTGGCACCACCATCCACCCAGGAGGTGAGCGGGCTACTTGGCAAGTCAATGGGAGAAGGAGGTGTCGATGGCTCTCCCCCGCCAAGTGCCGTTCGCCCATCGCCTCCCTGGGCGCTGGCTCCACCCTCCTGCTGGGTGTCTGGTCTCCCTCATCCCGGACCTCCCGACCTCCAAGTGCGAGGGTCCGGACATCAAAGAACACCAGCCCTATAACTGGGGCAGCTCCAGAGCAGGAAGGTGGTTGTATCTTGGAGTTGAGAGACGCAAAGAAGAACTCATCCTTGACGGACTACTGGCGCTGCCGTAGCTCTGCCTTGTGCACCATCGTCCTGCCTGCTGGCGCTGCCGCAACCTTCGTAACCTTCGTATCCTTCATCGTCGTCGGGACCTGCTGGCGTGGCCGCGGACCGTTTGTAACCACCATCTTCATCGGGACCTGCTGGCTCCGCCGCGGACCGTCGTTTTCCTTCGTCCATCTCGGGACCTGCTGGCTCCGCCGCGGCCCGATCATCTAGAACGCCGAGCTCGAGGATTGAGAGCTATTTCCATCTTTTGGTAACAAGACTGTCCCGCTACCTTTTTCCCAAACCAGAGACCAGAATCGAGGGGACCTCTGAGTCCAGACCTCCTTGTACCATTCTATCGTACTTAAAGAATTGCCTATAAAGTCTCGTTGAACTTTACCCTTGTGTGGTGTCCGTCTGTGGGGGGGAAGTTACTTGTCTGTACGATCGCTGGAGACGGCTCTCCCCGGAGACCTCTCCCCTTATCCTCGGCCGACCCTCCCGGTCCGTCTAACAGAATTAATAACGTTATTTATTCCAGGTGGGATTATATTTGCTTTTTGTATCCCCCTCAAACCTTGCAGAAAGCCCACACTCTGGAGCCCAGGTGCAGAACTCTTTAGGTTAAAAGACTAGATATGCCATTGTGCCTGGCGTGCTCTGTGCACACGGGGAACATGTTTTTAATGTGGCATCAAAGAGGCAGACACCCTCGACTCATCCTTCCGGAGTCATCAAAGGCACCGCACAGCAGGAGCATGTCAGGGGTCTTACCCAGGTTTGGGCTCAAGGACAGTGGCCCCCTTGTTGTACAACCGCAGCGCTCCAGTATCGTCCGCATTCTTAAAAATATGCAAAATGAAAGTACACTCTGCTCTTGTCTACTTGGGATGAATCGGTTCCATCCATTGCTATTAGCTGCATTTACACGTTTTTCACTATTTTTTTAGGTTTCGCACTGCGAACCGATTGCGAAGCGATCGTCGCTGCGAAACTCTATTGTAATCATTTCTGCTTTCAAGGAGACAGGAGACAAGTGATGTGCACGCGCGTGTAAACGGATCAGGTCACACGCGCTTCCTGTCTCCCATGGCTCCTTGTAAGCAGACACGCACGCACACACACACACACACACACATACATACAGACCCCCCCCGCCGCCGCGCATACACACACTCACACACATACACACATAGAGAACCCCCCTACCCCCCCGCCCCGCCGCGCATACATACAAGCACGCACACAAACACACACAAAAATAGAGAACCCCCCAACCCCCCTGCAGCCGCGCATACACACACACGCACGCACGCACATACGCACACACACACACACACATACATACTGAACCCCCCGGCGCTTACACACACATATCCCCTACCTCGGTTCGGCGTGTCTTCTCATCACAGCTTGCACAGGGACAGCCAACGTGCGCGCGGACGGCGACTGCGTCTCCTGCGCTACAACCGTGGTTTCGGTTTTGCGGCCTAACCTTGCCATTGGCTGTACTGCCGCCAACCGGCACTTGTTCTCAGGTCCAAATGGCCCTGTTGTAGACAAACCCTGGGAAGCGGACAACGAGAATATATAATATTGTGCTATCTATATAGCGCTTACAGCCACAAACCTTATCTCGGATACACTGTAAAAACCCTTTCTAACACCTCATTCCTATGGTACACATTTTAACGAAAGTCTGTGATTGCAGAGCGGTCATAGATGTCAGCAGCAGGAGGATAACTCACTGAACTATCTTTCAGATGTATTTGTGAAGGATGATCCATGCCAGGCTTTGGGGCCAGTTTTGCATCCTCCATGCACTACCTCTCCACGAAGGATCCGGTAATTTAAGAGGCACGCGCATGGGGGCGTGCAGGCGGAGTCCTCGGGGACGGGCAGGTGATGAGTGAGTTGCCTCCTTACAGAAAGTGGCATGGGCTTGGATTTGGTTTCTAGGGACGCATCAGCAGTAGACGGTGACTCACGCGCCCCCAGTCGGCGCGGATGACACCCTCGCCTCTCACCTTCCGCCGATTGCGTGCCTCAGTCTTTGCCAGGAGTGTAGTGCATACTACTGCAGGCAGATGCCTAATAATTATTTTATTAAATTGGTAATGTTTTTCCTAATTTAAAATTGTAGTTACATGACCGGGGCTGCTGGCGCAGGATGCCGGGGCCGGTAAGCTGGCGGGAACCTCCAAGCTGGGCACCCTTGCTCACCCCATTAGGATAGTTCGTTTCATCCTGCTGCTGGTCTGACTGCGAGAGCAGGTTTTGGGGCTGAGTTCTATGTAGTTCTTCCCTAAAAATGTCAACAAACAGTTGTGTCGCCTCATCTTCACTTCGAGCATCTGGCGACAAGCAGAGGTTGGGCGTGCACAACATAATAAGGTAGGGGGTGGGCTTAGACTGTGACATCACACGCCGAAAGGGAGGACGATTTCTGCTATTATAAAGGGTCCTGCATGCTACTACATTTGTATCACTGATCAAATGCAGATGGACATTACCGTCATTATCCCACCTCACAAAGTGATATTAGCTGCCAAGTGGGTAAATGCATTGGGTGGCCCCTAATGCCAGTCCTGTTCTTTTGGGCAGCAGCGTATTTCATTCTGGGTCTTGTAGTTTCACATTTAACTTTGCAAGTTTGGGATTTAACATCGGGTTTTTCAAGAACACTACTACTGGCTATTGTTTTGTTTGTTTCACTGTGTTTGTGCTGCTCTGCCCGTCTGCGCCCAGTCCGTTCTGTGACAGATATAGGGATCGAAAGTATAGTGGCCCGACCCATCGACATACTCGTTTCTCTATGCAATCTGCTCGATCCACTATTATCTGGTCTCAACCTCTCCCTTGGATCACAGCACACCCTCTAGTGTTCCTTCCCTTGTCCTCTCTTCTGCTGAACCTCAAACCTCCAGAGGGAAGCGGGTCCTCTCCTTTGTTCTCGCCCCTCGTCTCAGCCTCCATCTTTGACGTTACTGTCCCTCTTCTTATGTTGCTGTTCGGACACCCTCGCTGTTACTCCTTCCTTGGAACTAGTTACAAAGCAAAATGCACTTGTCAGGTGTGAAAATGCAGCACGAGTAAAAGTGTGAGGGGACAAAGAAACAAAAAGCCTGAAATGCTCAGGAGTAATTGAAATTAGGTCAGAATAATTGTGCAGCTACAGATTAAGATGCTCATTTAGATTCCAATGAAAACAAGCATTGAAATAGGTCTCGCATTGTGACAAGTCTGAGCTATTGACATTGTAAATAACAATGCCTTTTATTTATGTTTTAAAAAAAATTTAAATTAAATAAAAGGCATTTTTATTTGCAATGTCAATAGCTC
This sequence comes from Lissotriton vulgaris, assembly GCF_964263255.1. NCBI lineage: Eukaryota > Metazoa > Chordata > Amphibia > Caudata > Salamandridae > Lissotriton > Lissotriton vulgaris. The sequence continues at coordinate 64,552,001 of NC_141685.1, read as the reverse complement.
AAACTCACGTCAATGCGAAACCTATTGCATTGTAAATGCTTGTATAAATTTGTCTCAGATTTATTCATTGATTGTGTGTCATTTAGTGCCACTGTGTGTGTACAATGCTTAGAGCGGCAGACCTTGATGCAGAACGCTGGCCAGGGACCAGGGTTCGATTCCCGCCTCGGCGGGTTTCGGGCTTAAATTCCTCTGACCGGATATTCTCGCCTCAGTGCCGATTCTAAGCATGGGTCCCACGCTGCAACTCTGGGCAATAGCTTGCTTAGTCTCCACAAAGGCCCCCTGATACACAAGGGATGCCTGGTTTCACCATGGGATGCCCAGGAGTGGACACCCCACAAGGAAAAGCCAGGAGGGGTTCCTTTGTGGTAGGAGTACAAGCGCCGGGATGCCTCCGGGTCACTGTTCGCGCTATACAAATACGCCACATTTACATTTACATTTACAACAAATGCTTAAAACTACCCTCGTATACGTTTACCTGCTCCCCCACACTACCACAAAAGAGCATTAGTATTATCTACTTGAGCCTCTGTAAAGCCTTTGGGGATCCACTGGACTCTCTGCTCACTCTACCTCTTTTTGGTATAGTATATAGAGAGCCAGCTTCCTACACTGGTGGCGCAGCGGTAGGGTACACAACACACTCTACCTCTTTTTGGTATAGTTTATAGAGAGCCAGCTTCCTTCACTGGGGGCGCAGCAGGAGAGTACACGACACACTCTACCTCTTTTTGGTATAGTATATAGAGAGCCAGCTTTCTACACTGGTGGTGCAGCGGTAGGGTACACGACACACTCTACCTCTTTTTGGTATAGTTTATAGAGAGCCAGCTTCCTACACTGGTGGCGCAGCGGTAGGGTACACGACACACTCTACCTCTTTTTGGTATAGTTTATAGAGAGCCAGCTTCCTAGACTGGTGGCGCTGCGGTAGGGTACACAACACACTCTACCTCTTTTTGGTATAGTAGATAGAGAGCCAGCTTCCTACACTGGTGTCGCAGCGGTAGGGTACACGACACACTCTACCTCTTTTTGGTATAGTATATAGAGAGCCAGCTTCCTACACTGGTGTCGCAGCAGTAGGGTACACGACACACTCTACCTCTCTTTGGTATAGTATATAGAGAGCCAGCTTCTTACACTGGTGGCGCAGCGGTAGGGTACACGACACACTCTACCTCTTTTTGGTATAGTATATAGAGAGCCAGCTTCCTACACTGGTGGCGCAGCGGTAGGGTACACGGCTTTGCGTTTGCTGGTCCACTCTTTTTGGTATAGACCTAGTGAGAGCCAGCTCCACACGCTCAAGTACTCACACACACTCAGACATAGACAGACAGACACAGACACACACACTCTCTCTCTCTCTCTCTCTCACGCACATTCTCACACATACCCACCCTACCTCACATTAGAAACATATATTTAACTTCTAAATGACACCTTCAACTAGGACCATTAGTAAACAGGTTCATGCAGAATTGAAAAGATCCTACTTGTAAGGATATCTGTGCAGTCATCCCCATGACAGGAAAGAAGAAATGCAAATGAATGAATAAAATGCTTTAGGAGGCTGAGCACTCTTAAATTAAGAAATGAATGAAAGATACACCAGGAATAGAGAGAAACAGAAAAAGAAATAAGAGAGAAAAAAAAGAGTAAAATAAAGATAATAAAAACAAGGGACATAGAAAATACGAAAGAAAGAAATGAGGCTCCCCTATATTATATTCAGTGGTGCTTGTAATACAGCGGCCAGGATATCTGTCACGTTTGTGTCTGAGTAACCCGGCCAGTAACCCGGCCAGCGAACTCTAAATCAGGCTCTTGACACTTTGCATTGTTGCTGCTGTTAACTGTGCACCATTACTTCCTCAGAAGTCACAGGCAAGAGACACGTGGTCGCCTGTAACATAATTTTTATAATTACAAGGGTGTGACAACACCACATAACACCGCATAAACAACACGTGCAGATTAAACTGCAGGATTCAAATAAACCCACACACACACGCAGACCGTGAGATTAAACCTGTGCTAAACACACAAGCCTCAATAACAGGTAGATAATACAAAGTCTGATGGACATAATGAAGCAGACCTAGAGATACATGCATAGCACAGACAAGATAAAGGTCTTGATTTAGAGTTTGATGAGCAGGGTACTCCTTCACAAGGGTGGTGGAGTATCCTGTCCAACAAACGGATGGTCTGCCTGTAAATATATCGGACGGCCCTTCCTCTCTAGATCAGGCTGTTTGATGTATTTTTCTCTTATTCAGGACCACCAGGGAATACCTGGCAGTCGTGATGAGAATTTGTTTTTAAATGAATCACACTTCCTGGGAGTAAATTAATCAAGGAGACAGTTCCAGGGGTGTGAGGGTCATTAGTTATTGCTTTTTAAAAACAAACTCCAGCTTTGGAAGTTGTTGAATGGCCGCCTGAAACATCCCCAAGGGATCCAGAGAATTGTAGATCAACTACCTATAGATGGTTGAGAGTGCTTTTTCGGTCAGGGGATTAGTTAGCAGCTGGGGATGAATCAGGCAACTTCTCCCCTTCCCAGATGTGACCTTGCAGAGCGTGACCCACCTGCAAATGTCAGAACCGTTTTTAGTCACCTAATTCATACTTTTGTTGTAGGATTGTGAAGGGCACAAGTGCCTGTCCTCTCCACACATCGCCCGGCCGCTCTAAGCTAATCAATCCCCATTTTGTGAAGCCCTGTAATCCTCCCACTGCACTTAAGAGATCACCACCATACAGTGGAATAATTTCAGTCAGCTTACCTTCTCAGCCTAAACACTTGGTAGCCTCTCTCCACACCCTTACCACTGTTTAGGTATGAGTAGGTAGGGTGCACTCATACTTTCTTCGATACAGCACCAGGGTGGGGTAACCTCTCTTGCCCATGGTCAATCTATCTACCGGGTTAGTAGGATCCTCACGGTCCACAAACACACAGTTGTTGACAGCCATCAGCTGCGTGGCCCAGTAATACTTGTGAATGCTTCGGACGCCATTCCACCTTAATAAATTCCCCTCTGCACCTTACTCAGCGTGAAGTGCCACCACCCCACAACAGGAGCCAAAGTTCTCGGTCTACCCTTTGAAAGAAAATGTTTGGTGGGATCTTGAAGGACATTTTTTTTCACGATGTACAGGAGACCCTGGAGGGTCATCACTTTAAATAGGACCACCCGGTCAAGTAAGGAAAGCGGGAGCGCCCACAAGTGTGGGGTGTCCCAGCAAAGTTGGTCTAATTTCGGAAGTATGCTTCTGCCTGTGACTCTCTTGTAATAAACACGCCCAAATATTTAAAGCCATGTAGTGCCTCCCGAACTGTGCACCTAGAGTGCAGCCGCAGGGTCCCTGTCTCCAGCAGGAATAATCCTGAATAATCTCTAAATATGTGAAAAATGTGTAGGATTTGTTCACTCGAGAAGGCTGATTACTTGTCCTACAGCAAAACATCAGCGTAGAGGGAGATTCTCTCATCCCACTCCTGATCAACTGGAATACCCCATAGGAGAGGTCCTGGCGAATCCACGCACGTGAGAAGAACATAGGAGACAAGTAACATCCCTGTCTGACGGCAAAAACTCGGGAGGATGTTTTATTGACGCGCATGCGCACTAGAGGGTCCACATACAAGAGCTTGACAGCAGCGCCACTGGTTCAGCAAAGGAATCCCCTGTTGGATGTGGTATGCCATTAAGGTGCCGGAGATATAAGCGCGTTCCCTGGTGTGGCATGAATCCCGATTGATCAGGATGAACCACTGTTGCAATAACTGTCTGCAGGCATATCTCCAGGACGTACGCAAGGACCTTAGTCTCAAAATTAAGCGGGAGAGAGGTCTATAAGACCCACACTCAGTTGCTGCTTTGTCCTTTTTTGAGATGACCACCACCTCAGACATTCTTTGGTCCTCTGGGAGACACCCTTATTTTCAGGCAGTCTGAAACCTCCCTGATTTTATCCTTCATGCTTTTATATAAATCTATGGGGAGATCATTAGGCCCCGTCGCGTGCCCTGTTTGCAAGGTTCCTATTGTCTTATTTATTTAGTCTACTGTCAGGTCTTGGTCTAGTGCGTCTCGGTCCTCATTCGTTAGCATTGTCAGGGTCAGGTCTTTCAGGAATTCTCTCCCAGTACTTCCGCCCCCTTGTTGTCAGTGTCCTGGATTGAATTCATCCTATAGCACGCAAGCTGATTCAACAGGCCGCCCGTTCTCCCTAAAATCGAAGTCTGCTCATACAAGCTTTGAACGTCTTGTCTTTTCAAATATCACGGATCAACCCTTGGGGGTAGCATGAAGTCCACAACCGGACCAACAAGTTGCACCTCCACCAGCGAATGGTCTGAGATTCCCCCTGCTATGTGCGTAGCGGCTCTAAAATCATCTTTATGGACAGTCTGGGTGAAAAGATAGTGCAGGCATGCCAGACTACCATGTGCTGCAGACAGGTGCGTCCGGTTCTGATCCCCTCTTCCCCTCTAGGGGCATTTAGGAGTATCATGAATATAGTATAGGGTCAGTTCTGTCACTCCAGACGCCCCAATGTGTGTATGCTCTGTCGTAAATGTCTTACTCTTTCACAGGATGAGTCAGTCTTGTCTGGGCCTCTTTCCTGTTTCCGGACACTTGAATGACACGCCCGAAGACTCGAGAGAGCAAAGGCCCACTAGCAGGCTTTTGTGGAGCGCTTTTGTCCTGGGTATAGTGCTGCATTCAGTAGGGCACCCACTTTGTCTTTTCTTTGCAGTTGCCTGAAGATCAGCAGTCCCAAGGTAGCAGTCACACCTGGCCTGTCTGTAAGTGCAGCCCCCTCTGGAGGCCCGACCATCAGCAATTGAGCCCACATTGTGGGCGGCTGGATCACAGGCGTAAGCTCAGACAGGGTGTTCGACACTGGAGTAGTTGTAGTCCCTCATGGGCCTCTGACACAGAGTAGTCAGAAATTCAGCAGCTAAAAGCCCTACAGAGGCTCTCCAGGAAGTCAGTAGATTCAGACTCTGTTGTGTTAGGAATTTGGAAAATGCAACCTTGAACGGGACAGTTGGCAGCACACAATCGTCCAACTGGGCCTCAACAATCATGTTTTCGTAGAGTTTTATTTTCTGCCTTGAACTGTTGGGAGAGTCTTGGTGGGGTGGGGTCCCTCAGACTAGCTGGTCCTGCTGGATGGATTTCCGGCTCGCCCTACAGATAACTGGATGTGTTGGACCTTGCTTCTTTCAGGACAGCCTTGTCCTCCTGCTGGATAGTCAAACTCCCTTCCCTTTCTCACCAGACAGGCAGGCTTCTAGGCAGACTTCTAGGCTCTTCAGGACAGGTACACAGCTTCTCCATTAAGTAATTCAGCCTGCAGGTGATGTCCCCTCGACTTAGATAGGCTGACACCATCCCTGGTGTCACAGCAGGCACCTGAGTTCTTTGTAGAGCACTTTATTCCTTGGTAACAGAGGACTTTGAACTAGAGTATAAAAGAGGGTTAGATGGTCCCACTTGTATACACAACTGGCAGGCAGATGATGCAGTTTACTCTGTGGCACTCTCACATTGCATTTATGCTACGCACACCAACACCCTAAACATTCACTTGATGTTATTGCAAAGTCTGGGCACAGGTATAGAAATGGAGCATTACATGGGTGTGTCAGTAGAATATTTTAAGCTTGCTCTGCATCCCAAGACCACTCTTACTGGCTTGTTAGTATACCATCCCCCGGGCACGGCTACTTCCTGGCTGGCCCAGCTTTCGGATTACATAGCTTTGGTTCTCCCAGCGTCCAGCAACTTTTTGGTTGTTGGCGATCTCAACATGCATTTGGAGGACCCAAAAAACAGCGTGGCCTGCAATCTTATTGCTGACCTCGCTTCTATGAATCTTATTATACATAATAAGGGACCCACCCATAGGTGTGGTCACTTTCTTGACCCTATCTTTTCCAATATTCCTCAGTTATATTGTTCCTCAGCTTTACCTGTCCTCTGGCCTGATCATTATTTATTCAAGTTTACCGTTGCTATCACTGTAGTATTGCCTAAATGTATAGCCCCAGCGAGTGTCAGAAAGAGAGACTGGAAAAAGTTAGACATTGTTGCTCTCAACAATGCTCTGGCCGATAACCTGCCCACCAGTCTACCGAACCTGGCTGATATGGAAACCGCGGCCAGTGCCGTGAACTCCTGGCTCCAGAAAGCCATTGACACCTGTCTTCCTCTTGCTCATAAGAAAATGACAATTCACAAAACACCTGCCCCGTGGTATAACGAGACGCTTCAAACTGACAAATCCCGATGTAAAAAATTGGAACGCGTCTGGAGAAGGGACTACTCCCCCCTCAGCTGGCCTCATCTATAAAACTGAGTTGAAGCGCTACCACAAAGCCGTGCCTCGACGCGGGCTAACTATGTCAACAGAATTATCTCTGAAGCCGTTAATAAATCTAAAATACTGTTCAGTGTGGTTAAAGACCTCGCTGGTTCTCAGACCACGGCTACCCTTCCCCCTCTATCAAGCAGTAAATGCGATGAACTTGCTCAGTACTTCATCTCTAAAATTGAGAATATTTACCAGGACATTTCTGCCCAAAGAGACAGCAAAACCTCGGTGAACTCGCTTTTTGATACCGGGGAGGTTGTTGACTCGTCTGTGCCGTCCTCTGATTCACTCCAGTCCTTGCCTTATCTCCACCCTTCTACCCTTCTGGAGATCCTGAGCAAAGTTATGTCAGGCTCTCTTCGATTGATCCTTTGCCCGTCCCAATACTGCGCTCTCTGGATTCCCCCCAGCTCTTGACGATATGTACTTTGCTTAATCACTCGCTCAACACTGCTGTTGTTCCCAGTCCCTGGAAGCACGCAATGGTCACCCCGCTATTGAAAAAACCTACTGCTGACCCCAACGTTTCCTCTAACTTCCGCCCTATTTCTTTATTTCCTACATTTTCCAAAATCTTAGAGAGGCACATCTACCTGCACCAGCCCCAGTTTGTGGCAACAAATAATTTATTACATCCCTCTCAGTCCGGTTTCCGTCCGGGATTCTCCACCGAGACCACCCTCCTTGGCGTTACAGAAAATCTCCGCCTGCTATTGGATCGAGGTGAAACAGTTGCACTGATATTGCTTGATCTCAGTGCAGCTTTCGATACTGTATCTCACAGTATCCTCCTCAGTTCCCTTGCGGCCACTGGCATCGGTGGAAAAGCCTTGGATTGGCTTATATCTTTCCTGATGGACCGGACCTTTCAAATTTTTTCCCACTCCTCCACTTCTAAAATGTATTCTTCCCCATATGGTGTGCCACAGGGTTCAATACTTAGTCCTCTCCCTTTTAATCTTTATGTTACCCCCCCCTGGCTCACATTGCACAACATTCCGGCTTGAATGTATTCACTTACGCTGATGACTCTCAAATAGTCTTCTCTTTATACCAAGTTGACCCAACCTCTACCTCTCTTCTGTAAGCAGGTCTCAGCAAAATATCCAGCTGGATGAATCGCAACCTGCTCAAATGAAATGGCGGTAAGACCGAGGTTCTGGTACTTGGGAACAAACCTGACCTCTGGAGCCCGAGACATTTGCCGTCTGCCATAGGTTCCTTACCTTTTCCGTCCAAACATGTGCGTAATCTTGGTGTGACCATCGACAATGGCTTATCCATGAAAGATCAGGCAAACAAAGTGGCAGCCATCTGTTTCACCAAGATCAAGGCTGGGGTAGCCCTCTTGTACCTTCAGTCCTTAGTCAAACTCTATACCCCCTCTCGCTCTCTCCGTTCCTCTTCTCAATATTTATTCTGCGTACCTAAGTACAGACTTTCCAGAATGGGTGGCAGTTCCTTTGCAAACTTGGGACCAAGACTCTGGAACTCCCTTCCTCTGGACATCCGTATGGAGAACTGTCACGCTCGCTTTCGCAGAGCTGTGAAAACCTGGCTCTTTAACCAATAACATCCTACTGGATAGTTCTGGCTGCTTCTGCCTTTTAGCGCCGTGAAACCCTTGCGGGTAGCTGACGCGCTTTATAAACTCAACAAATAAATAAATAGAAAGCCACTCCACTGACCATGATGCAAATATCTCATCCGGCTATTGATCCTTACAACAGGGTGCATTTCCACTACCGCTCTAGCTGTTAAACCCATGACAGTCCTCTGCCCTTAATGAGGGCACACTTGGTGTGACCCTCCAGGTCACAGGACCGGTCCAAGATCTCTCATAGCCCCTTGTTAGAAGTTGCACAGTACTGGGGTGGCAGAAAAATCTCATGTAATTGTTTTGTGGTAGATTTATCCCAGTAACATGCAGTTAAAAGTTTGACGCCATGGACTGGGGAGTTGCCACGGGGAACAGATTCTTCTGCCTGTCAAACTACATGCCATTCACTATTACATATTGTTTTTCTGCTTTTATTTACCACTTTTTTTAAGCAGGTGGTAGATATAAACATGTGGTTGGTTGGGGGTAGATGGGTGAAGCAGGGGAGGGAAGAGGAAAGCATTTTCTAACAGAGGGAAGAATTGTATGTTTCCCCCAGTTAGTAAAAAACCAGCATACGCCTTGGCTGCTTCTGCTGCACCCAGAGTCTTGTGGGTCTTTTCAGTCTAATTTTTCTGTCTGGAAAAAAATTGTGTTAGTCAAGAGGGGAATCCCTGGAGTCTACTGATCAACCGATGACTACTACCTTTCTTGTTAGAGAAAAAGGTCACACAGTACAATATGTATTTAAGGAATATAAAAACGGGTTTCCACAAAGAAATAGAATCGTTAACAATCTGTTTTTATTAAACAACCAATCAATCAAGCAATAAAAAGCAAAGCAAATTCATACAATTTTACAATACAGAAGTGGAGAAGTGTGGCTCACTGGTTAGAGCAGGCAGACCCTGAAGCAGAGGTCAGACCCGGGACCAGGGTTCTATTCCCGACGCGGCAGGGTCTTGAGCTCAAATGTCCACGGACTCGATAATTCTCGCTTCGGTGCCTGACCTAATCATGGGTTCACACTCTGCAACTCTGGGCATTAAGCTTGCTTAATCTCCACAACGGCCCCCCGCGGCGGGATGCCTGGCTTTCACCTTGGGGATGCCCTGTAGGGGCTATCTCACAGGGAAAAGCCAGGACGGGTTCCCAAGGCAAGCGCTTAGAGACCCCTGGGTTATAAGCGCTATATAAATCCAACATACAATATAATACAATACAATACAATACAGTTTAAAATCCAAGGAAAAATACCTTGGAGGGATAAAAATACAAAACAGTGTTACACAGACACAATAGTGTTATACAGACACAATATTACAATATACGATAAGTAGAGACATATCTAAAACATATTGACAATGGATAGACGACAAACTGAACTACATATAGTCACAAAACCCCTTGTATCAATGTGGCTTCCAGATATCTCTGCCACTGAATGTAACCAGATCCAATGGCCTGAACCAATTCAACTACTATAAAGCTTTAGTGGAAAAGTAAGGTACCCATCTAAAGTTTTACCCGGCCCTGACTGGATTCTTTTAAACAAAAAACAATGCGTCGACGCGTTTCGGTGCTGTACAATTGATTCTGTGGCACCTTCCTCAGGACTTCTCTTGCTGGGGTTTCAAGGAACGGATGGTTACACCGTATCTGTAGGTATATTGGGAGAAATGTACGGAGTCAATTGTCGTACATGATACCTGTTTCTCTTTCTCTTGAATCAGTAAGTATTAGCTTCTCTTATCTCAGATGCATGTTACTGCTTTACTCACTATGGATTAAATCCCAATATCGCCTGACAATTCCTATCTCCTGGTTGTTAGATGGTTACTCAATGAATGCACATTCGATTACTCGTAGTATGTTAAACAGGTACATCAGATAACGCAATTTTGTTTGCATTGTACATTGCTATTACTACAAGACCCTATCACATTTACAGTGAAATTATTCGGCAGCTAGCATAACATTCCCTCCGAGTCGTTTTCAGTGTGGAAAACCTGTTTTTCTTTACTGTCCGGTTGCTCCCTTCGCCCTCTGCCTCCCCCAGACGCTGAATTCACTGCTGGCTGCATTCGCTCCTGCCTACCTGCCTGCCTGCCTGCTGCTTAAGCGCACTCAGCGCTCGGTATCGTTTTTGTGCAGATTTCATTTATTTTAATTGTCTTTCTCTGGATTGTACTCGGCGCTCGCTAGTACTTGCCTGCTGACACTATATAGAGGTCCTTCTGCGCACTACTGCTGATTTTTCAGATAAGAGGCGATTGTAGAGTGCATTTTCACTGTTTACCTACTTTGTAGCTGTGTTTACCCTCGGCAGCCCGTGGCTCCTCCCATATCCCGCCTCCCAGCCGCCCCTCCCACGCTCCACCCCCTCCACCATCCATTTATGGCCAATGCCCCCACGCGCAGCGTCCACGCGCTTCGGACACGCCGAAGGTGCGCCAAAGGTAAGCCCGTCTACGCCCGTCCGCGCCTGGACCGCGCCCAGTGCCAGACCCCCTGCCCCTCGCGCTGCCCAGCCCTCCCGCATTACCTACGATGCCGCCACCCTCCTAGCCCTTAACCCCGGTCGCGCCCCCAACTGCGTCCAAGCCGCTCCTGGACGCACCCATGGCCCGTTCTCCTGCTTCTCCTGCAAATTCAGCGGCACCGACAACATCTCCGCTACGACCACACCACAGATTCCCGACCCCAACCACCTACAATGCATCCTTCTCAACACCCGCTCAGTCCACAGGCACGCCATTGACCTTTGGAACCTACTAGACACCATCTCTCCTGACGTCGCCTTCCTAACGGAAACATGGATGAACGCTTCCTCCGCCCCTGACATCGCCATCGCTATCCCTGATGATTATAAGATCACACGCAAGGACCGCACCGACCATACAGGAGGTGGAATCGCTATCGTCCATAAGAAAACAATCCGCATCTCAACCAGCTCTGATGCCAACCTCGCCAACTCCGAACACCTTCACTTCCAGATCCACATCGACCCCAAGACCACACTCAGAGGCACCCTCCTCTACAGACCACCAGGACCACGCGCAAAATTCAGTGAAGACATTACGGACTTCATCACCCCACACGCGCTCCCCTCCAAAGACTACATCCTTCTGGGAGACCTCAACTTCCACCTTGAAAAGATCAACGACCGCAACACCGCCACCCTCTTAGACAACCTCGCCAACCTCGGACTTAAACAACTGGTCACTTCCCCCACCCACATCGCAGGTCACACTCTCGACCCCATCTTTACCTCCAGCAACTATGTCTCCTTCAGCCACACTTCAGATCTCCTCTGGACTGACCACAGCTGCGTTCACTTCACCTACAACAAGCCGAAACCCATCATCCACCTCCAACCAACTCTACAAAGAAACTGGAACAAAATCACCACAGACCAGATCTCCACATCACTCCTTCAAACCTCCCCAGCCCTCTCCTCTAACGCCAACGAAGCCGCCGCCAACCTCACCCTATGGTTATCCAACACCGCCGACACCTTAGCACCACTGAAAAAACGGCAAAGCAAACCAGGCAGCAAGAAGGCCTCATGGTTCAACGATGATCTTAAGAAATCCAAGAAACTCTGCCGCTCCCTTGAAAAGGCCTGGAAAAAAGACCCAACCACCAACACCAAGGACGCCTTCAAAAGCGCCACCCGCACTCACCACCAACTGATCCGAAAAGCCAAGAAAACAGCATTCAAGGATCGACTTGACAACAACGCCCACAACAGCAAGGAACTTTTCAACATCGTCAAGGAATTTTCCAACCCCTCGGCCAACTCCAACGACATCACCCCCTCTCAAACCCTCTGCGACTCCCTAGCCTCTTTTTTCCACAACAAGATTGCAGACATCCACAACAGCTTTGACAACCAACCCGAAAACCAACCCACCCTACCAGCTGCTGACCATCTTCCCCCCGTCAACACCCTGAACGCCTGGAACCCAATCTCCACTGAGGACACCATCCGCCTGATGAATTCCATCCACTCTGGATCCCCCACGGACCCATGCCCTCACCACATCTTCAACAAAGCAGACTCCGTCATAGCACCTCACCTCCGAGACGTCATCAACTGCTCCTTCAACTCCGCTACCTTCCCAGAAGATTGGAAACACGCTGAACTCACCGCCCTTCTGAAAAAACCAACAGCAGACCCCGCCGAACTCAAAAACTACCGCCCCATCTCGCTTCTTCCATTCCCGGCCAAAGTCATAGAGAAAGCTGTCAACAACCAGCTCGCCGCCTTCCTCGAAGCCAACAAATCACTCGACCCCTCACAATCTGGCTTCCGAGCCAAACACAGCACTGAGACCGCCCTCATCGCAGCAACAGACGACATTCGAACTCTACTGGACAATGGAGACACAGTCGCCCTCATCCTCCTCGACCTCTCTGCAGCCTTCGACACAGTCTGCCACAGCACCCTTTTACAACGCCTCAGAAACATCGGAATCCAAGGAAAGGCACTGGAATGGATCACCTCGTTCCTCACCGGAAGAACCCAGAGAGTCCGCCTCCCACCATTCAAGTCCGAGGCCTCTGAAATCATCTGCGGCGTACCACAAGGATCCTCACTCAGTCCCACCCTCTTCAACGTATACATGAGCCCCCTCGCAGCCATCGCCCGCCAACACAACCTCAACATCATCTCGTACGCGGATGACACTCAACTGATCCTTTCTCTCACCAAGGACCCCAGCACCGCTAAAACTAACCTACACGAAGGAATGAAAGAAGTCGCCGAATGGATGAAACAAAGCCGTCTGAAACTGAACTCAGACAAAACAGAAGTCCTCATCTTAGGTAAATCCCCCTCTGCATGGGACGACTCCTGGTGGCCGGAAGCCCTCGGAAATGCACCCATCCCGACAGACCACGCACGGAACCTTGGCGTCATCCTGGATTCTTCACTCTCAATGAACAGACAATTCAGCGCCGTATCCTCTTCCTGCTTTAACATTCTTCGCATGCTCAGAAAAACATTTCGCTGGATCCCCTCCGAAACAAGGAAAACAGTCACCCATGCTCTAGTCACGAGCCGACTGGACTACGGAAACACCCTCTACGCAGGTAGCACCGCCAAAATCCAGAAGAAACTACAACGAATCCAAAACGCCTCAGCCAGGCTCATATTAGACATCCCACGCAACGAACACATCTCTGGTCACCTTAAAGACCTCCACTGGCTACCCGTCAATAAGAGGATCACTTTCCGACTGCTTACCCACGCACACAAATCACTCTACGACATCGGACCAGATTGCCTCAACTCTCGACTGTCCTTCTACACCCCCTCCCGCCAACTTCGCTCTTCCAACCAAGCCTTCGCCACTGTTCCTCGCATCAACAAGACCACCATGGGAGGCAGATCCTTCTCATACCTGGCTGCCAAAACATGGAACTCACTCCCCGCTTACCTTCGCCTCACCCAGAACCACCTAGCGTTCAGAAAGCAGCTTAAAACGTGGATTTTTGACAAATAATCCACCTCCCCTTCCTAAGCGCCTTGAAACCCTCTGGGTATGTAGTGCGCTATATAAATGTTTTGACTTGACTTGACTTGAGGGGGGATTCTACTGCAAGGGTCCTGAAAAAGGTAGATAAAGTATAGTCTCACCCTCAAATAGTGTAGGAGACGTTCCAGAATGGGGTCTGCTTTGTATCACACTTAAATTCTGCAGGCTTTACTGTGGATGTTCCTGTCAAATAATATCCTACTATTAAAGATGGGGTCTCTTACATTTTATCAACTAAACAGATCTATACGTTGTCATAGTTACCTCTCTCCTGACCTAGGAGCTCCTTCTCTTGGGGTGTCTTCCTTTAATATTGTCAGGCGTTTTCACTATTTTCGTATATCTATAGGGGTAATGTACATCGTATATTTACTGTGTCTTGCCTATATGCCTGTGTCTCATCTAAGGCTTCATATTACTATATCTTACCTCTTAGAGTATTAAAACATTCTTTGGACGGGCATAAAATGTCGCCGGTATTTCCAAGAGCTGGATATGTTCTGTTGGACAAAGACAAATACGAAGCAGTCGTTACTACTTATGCTTCAGGTATTTCATGATTTTCTACTGCTAGACTTGTTACTGTACAAGGGCACTACCTCCACTTATTTTATGCTGCTCTCCTGCATTTGCTGCTGTTGTTCACCCTTATTTGTTGGCCCAACAAACATGTAAAGGGCTTGCATTACTGTATGTTACTACTATTATCTGAAGAAATCTGACTGGCTTCCATGGGGTCACATCTTAGTTCTAATTCCCCCACACGAGATCAGTGGTAAGTGATGAAACTACTCCCTCCCCTATAGCGTTTAGCGGTGTAGGGGTTAGGGTGTTGGAGAGTTCACTTTCCTAATTCCCACTACAACCCTTTACTCCTGTGGTTTAAACTAACATCTAGGTAACATCCCTTGGGATAGAACCCCCTCTTTAGGACATGTGGGCTGGGGAGTCACTTACCAGGATTACGCTGCACAACGCCCGTCCCGTGCGTTCATTTAATTTTCGGATGCTGTGAGGTTACGCACAGCGAGTGTTTATTTAGTTTGCGTAAACGGGCCGCCCTAGCATCCAAGTTGGTTATGGGCGCCATATTGTAATGGTGATTTGAGGACCAGGATGGAACGCACGGGACGCTCCATCCTGGTCCTCAAATTACCATTACAATATGGCGCCCATAACCAACTTGGATGCTAGGGCGGCCCGTTTACGCAAACTAAATAAACACTCGCTGTGCGTAACCTCACAGCATCCGAAAATTAAATGAACGCACGGGACGGGCGTTGTGCTGGTATATATATAAATAATACGTTAGGAGGCCATACGTTATAAACCTCGCTTTGCATCACCACTCAAAGATGGCGCCCACAGGAGCTCCGTTTATTGAAGCGCCTATCCGTCGCGCGTTAAGACAGGTGTGAGCACTTTGATAATCAGGAATACATATAAATACAGGCACCACACATCACACACTAGAACGAGTGAGGGAACGAGGCAGAAGCGCGATCACAGCGTAATCCTGGTAAGTGACTCCCCAGCCCACATGTCCTAAAGAGGGGGTTCTATCCCAAGGGATGTTACCTAGATGTTAGTTTAAACCACAGGAGTAAAGGGTTGTAGTGGGAATTAGGAAAGTGAACTCTCCAACACCCTAACCCCTACACCGCTAAACGCTATAGGGGAGGGAGTAGTTTCATCACTTACCACTGATCTCGTGTGGGGGAATTAGAACTAAGATGTGACCCCATGGAAGCTAGTCAGATTTCTTCAGATAATAGTAGTAACATACAGTAATGCAAGCCCTTTACATGTTTGTTGGGCCAACAAATAAGGGTGAACAACAGCAGCAAATGCAGGAGAGCAGCATAAAATAAGTGGAGGTAGTGCCCTTGTACAGTAACAAGTCTAGCAGTAGAAAATCATGAAATACCTGAAGCATAAGTAGTAACGACTGCTTCATATTTGTCTTTGTCCAACAGAACATATCCAGCTCTTGGAAATACCGGCGACATTTTATGCCCGTCCAAAGAATGTTTTAATACTCTAAGAGGTAAGATATAGTAATATGAAGCCTTAGATGAGACACAGGCATATAGGCAAGACACAGTAAATATGCGATGTACATTACCCCTATAGATATACGAAAATAGTGAAAACGCCTGACAATATTAAAGGAAGACACCCCAAGAGAAGGAGCTCCTAGGTCAGGAGAGAGGTAACTATGACAACGTATAGATCTGTTTAGTTGATAAAATGTAAGAGACCCCATCTTTAATAGTAGGATAATATTTGACAGGAAACATCCACAGTAAAGCCTGCAGAATTTAAGTGTGATACAAAGCAGACCCCATTCTGGAACGTCTCCTACACTATTTGAGGGTGAGACTATACTTTATCTACCTTTTTCAGGACCCTTGCAGTAGAATCCCCCCTTAGTTTAAAGTAAAGATAAACAGGTTTTCCACACTGAAAACGACTCGGAGGGAATGTTATGCTAGCTGCCTAATAATTTCACTGTAAATGTGATAGGGTCTTGTAGTAATAGCAATGTACAATGCAAACAAAATTGCGTTATCTGATGTACCTGTTTAACATACTACGAGTAATCGAATGTGCATTCATTGAGTAACCATCTAACAACCAGGAGATAGGAATTGTCAGGCGATATTGGGATTTAATCTATAGTGAGTAAAGCAGTAACATGCATCTGAGATAAGAGAAGCTAATACTTACTGATTCAAGAGAAAGAGAAACAGGTATCATGTACGACAATTGACTCCGTACATTTCTCCCAATATACCTACAGATACGGTGTAACCATCCGTTCCTTGAAACCCCAGCAAGAGAAGTCCTGAGGAAGGTGCCACAGAATCAATTGTACAGCACCGAAACGCGTCGACGCATTGTTTTTTGTTTAAAAGAATCCAGTCAGGGCCGGGTAAAACTTTAGATGGGTACCTTACTTTTCCACTAAAGCTTTATAGTAGTTGAATTGGTTCAGGCCATTGGATCTGGTTACATTCAGTGGCAGAGATATCTGGGAGCCACATTGATACAAGGGGTTTTGTGACTATATGTAGTTCAGTTTGTCGTCTATCCATTGTCAATATGTTTTAGATATGTCTCTACTTATCGTATATTGTAATATTGTGTCTGTATAACACTATTGTGTCTGTGTAACACTGTTTTGTATTTAATTTTTATCCCTCCAAGGTATTTTTCCTTGGATTTTAAACTGTATTGTAAAATTGTATGAATTTGCTTTGCTTTTTATTGCTTGATTGATTGGTTTTTTAATAAAAAACAGATTGTTAACGATTCTATTTCTTTGTGGAAACCCGTTTTTATATTCCTTAAATACATATTGTACTGTGTGACCTTTTTCTCTAACAAGAAAGGTTAGTAGTCATTGGTTGATCAGTAGACTCCAGGGATTCCCCCTCTTGACTAACTGTCTTCCTACCCTGTTCCCTGGTGAAAGTGGGGTACCCTCTCCTTTTGAAACCTGGAAAAATATTGTGTCCTGTTTTTCTGCACCCGGTAAATCCAGGTGCAGAAAAGCCTAACAACTGATAATCAGGTGGAATAAAATGAACACATGAAAGTACTCCTTAATTTCATTGCCCTTGATTCATACTCTGGACCATAGTTGAGGGATAGGTCTAGGCATAGTCCTCGCAGCACACAATAGATTTGAGTGTGGCAGAGGCCAGAGCTCAAAAGTCAGGATACCAGATGCAAGTAGGTGGTAACTCAGGGCAGAGAAAAATGCCTGTTGTCCGTGGAGGGGAAATTCCCATCCTAGAAATCTACATTAAAATTAATTAATAGTATTCTATTTTAAATATCTTTTTGGTGCCAGTCCATATGACTTTAATGTCTGCTTTTGGGATTCTATGTTACAAGTCCATGAGCTTAATAAAATGTTGGAAATTCTACAAATCCTCACTCCTAGATCCAAGTACTCTCAGGCTACCATTCTACACTCTGCTCAGTCTGAAGAACAGCTCAACACTTTCGAAATTCTGCATTGATATGGCTTGTAAATTATTTTTGGGGATATTTATTTGTAATAACTATTTAATTTTAATACTATAGGTGATTGAAATTACGGACGAAGAAAGCAAGATTAAGCACCAGTCATCTGAATGTTAGTGCCATAAGAAGGTTTATTTTGAAAAAACTGAAGGACATGCAGCATTCTAAATTTAAACAATTTCCAAAATCTAGGTGTGGCGAGGAAGTGGGAGCTGAGGAAAGTACTATACCTGTAAGTGAAGTCTCTAATTTTGCATTTCATTAACCCAGAGCAAAATCATATCTGTCCACACAGCATCAGAAATAATGCCAGAAAGACCAATCACAACATCCTCATCTGAAATATTATCAGGAAGACAAATTGCCTCAGCATGACAGAATAACGTTCATCTAAAGCACGCATGATCTAAAGCATCATGTAATTCCAGAGTGGAAGCACACACTGCATAAAAGAAAGATATAACAAAAGGTTTCTTCTACAGACCATCAAAGAAAAGACACTGAAAGAAGACTCCGAAGCTGACACGCTAACAACAAAAAGATTGGAAAATCACCTTTGTTCAACAACCGTTTTTACCAGTTACGCAAGTTTGAGACTATCTGCCTCGGGATACAACACCGCGACCCACTCTGCTCACTCTGGCGAAAACCTTAAAAATTCACCAGTCTATTGTGTTCATGACCATCTCAGATTGTTTACTTTTTATTGTGTACTGTTCTGTAATTCTATGTAAATCGCCTCAACATTATCTGTTGTGCAGGAGTGAAATGTAAAACTGTTAAAAATAAAAATTGATTAAATGAGCACTGTTGCGCTATAGCTAATGTAAATAAATCCTCGTCTTCAGAACTACAATCCTTAACCTTACACCAAACATAGAAAGGGTAAAAGGAACTGATGTTCTGCGACTGGTGAGACACAATATTACTGTGCATGTTCTAATGTTCTCAGTTACTGCCACTACGCCAGTGCAAACATGTACTTCTCAGTTTAATCATTAAATATCAGACTAACACCTTATCACTGCATTGCTAAGAACCTATACAAATAGATTTGAGAAAAACTTCAGTCACAAAATAAGTTGCTGCTGGAGAGCTATAACCAAAAGACTGTTATCTGCTAGAAACATTTCAACATGTTTTAAAGGGCTGCATCCAGACATATTTTGCTCAATTCAAGTGTTAAGAAGATTACACACAATTTCTTTTAGAGATAAATGCTGAACATTATCTAAACAAGCCTGACTCTAAAATCGGGTTCACTCTTACCGTGGCATATAAGCAAGAGAACTAAATGTAGAGATATTAACTCTAGGAATAAACCTTATAAAAACACGGGCTGTGAGAACAAATTCAGTGTTAAAACCCGCCTCAATCAAAGTAACCCAAGTTGGGGAAAAAAGTTAACTGTGCCAAAAAAGATTCAGCCATAAATCTCATCTCACTGAATTTGAGAGAATGCACACTGGGAAAAACCACTCTCAGTGCTCAGTGTGCCAAAAAAGTTACAGTTGTAAATCGTATCTCACTGAGCATATGAGAATCCACCTTGGGGAAAAACCTTATCAGTGCTCTGAATGCCAGAAAAGGTTTTGTAACAAACAAAGTCTTTCTCGACATGTATTAAACCACTCTGTGGAAAAACCATACCAGTGCTCTGAATGCCAGAAATATTTCAGTGTAAAAAGAGACCTTACTGTACATACAAGGACCCACACTGGGGAAAAACCTTATCAGTGTTCTGAATGCCAGAAAAGGTATTTTAATAAACAAAGTCTTTCTCAACATGTATTAACCCACACTGGGGAAAAACCTTATCAGTGCTCTGAATGCCAGAAAAGGTTTTGTAAAAAAAAAAGTCTTTCTCAACATGTGTTAACCCACACTGGGGAAAAACCTTATCAGTGCACGGATTGCCAGAAATGTTTCAATTCCAAAACCCATCTCACTCGGCATAGAAGAACTCACACTGGAGAGAAACCTTATCAGTGCTCAGAATGCCAGAAATGTTTCATTGACAAAAACAGTCTCACTCATCATATAAGAACCCACACTGGGGAGAAACCTTTTCAGTGCTCTGAATGCCAGAAATGTTTCAGTGTAAAAATCAGCCTCACTGAACATACAAGAATCCACACTGGGGAAAAACCTTATCAGTGCTCTGAATGCCAGAAAAGGTTTTGTAACAAAAAAAGTCTTTCTCAACATGCAATGACCCACTCTGTGGAACAACCTTATCAGTGCTCTGAATGCCAGAAATGTTTCAGTGAAAAACGTCATCTCACGGTGCATATAAGAAGCCACACTGGGGAAAAACCTTATCAGTGCTCTGAATGCCAGAAATTATTTAGTGTAAAAAGTGGTCTCACACAGCACATAAGAATCCACACTGGGGAAAACAGTTATCAGTGCACTGAATGCAACAAATGTTTCAGTTACAAAAGCTGCCTCACTCGGCATACAAGAACCCACACTGAGGAAAAACCTTATCAGTGCTCTGATTGCGACAAATGTTTCAGTCGAAAAATCTGCCTCACTCGGCATAGAATAACCCACACTGGGGAAAAACCTTATCAGTGCATTGAATGTCAGAAATGTTTCAGTGAAAAAAGAATACTCACTCGGCATACAAGAACCCACACTGGGGAAAAACCTTATCAGTGCATTGAATGCCACAAATGTTTCAGTGAAAAAACCAAGCTCACTTACCATATAAGAACCCACACTGGGGAAAAACCTTATCAGTGCTCCGAATGCCAAAAATGTTTCAGCCGTAAATATGAGCTCACTGCACATGTGAGAAGCCACACTGGGGGAAAAGCATTATCAGTGCTCTAAATATCAGAAAAGATTCAGAGGTAGTGATGGTTACATGCACCATAAGAAAACACACCATCAAAAATACTTCAGTGCTCCAAGTGCCAGAAAAGCATCAATTTGAAATGCAAGCCCACTCTACATGAGCAGACGCACACAGGGAAAAAACATTACCTATGCTGTGAATGTCAGAAATTCCTATTTTTTGATAGGCACAGCCTCACTAACCATAAGCAACTCCATACTAATGACAACCTTAGGAGTGCTCTGAATGCCAGAAAAGCTGCAGAGGAAAATGCTATTTCACCATGAGAAACTCCACACTGAAGATAATCCTTATGCCAGAAAAGCTAGAATCTGAAAGACTGTGTTATGCTTCATGAGAGATCCCACTCTGGGGTAAAACCTTATGAGTGCTCGAAATGCAAGCAAAGTTTTAGTTACAAATTACTTCTCACTTGACATGAGCGAACTCACATGGGGCAAAAAAGCCTTATGAGTGTTCTGAATGTTTGTACTTGCAAACATCAACTAATTAACAAAAAATTCACAATATTAATGTCTTAAATTTTTTCCACCCAAAAGGTTTCTACTCACACTTGTTTCTTAACATATGACTGAAATCTAGATGTTCATAATAAGATTAGGCCTAGGCGTTGTTTCTCAATGAAGAACTCCGCAAAGTGTCAAAAAAACTAAACCGCTCAACGCGGAGTTCTGCGAGCAGCGGAGTGCGTTAGGGTCAATTTGAAGCACTTTTTCTGCGAGTAGCACGCTACTCCAGGATCCAAAAATGATTAGTGGTGAATTAGTGTAGGGAAATATAAAATGTATTTGAGAGCTGGACATGTTGGTCTGTTAGTTGGGTTGAAAATTAGAGTGGAGGGATAGAAGAGGGAAGGTTTTGCATTTATATAGCGCTTGCTACCCCTGATGAAGTGTTGAAGCGCTTTTCAGCGAGTAGCTACTCCAGAACCCAAAAGATGAATAGATAGATCAATTATTGTGGGTAGGTTGTTTTATTATATAAATACAACTGTACGAAAATTCATAAAATTCTGTTGCAAAGTTGTATCCAAGAGTCAAGTATAGTCTCTGATAATAATGTATACAAAGTTGGCTTGCCATCAAGACTGATGCCCCGTAATGTTGATGCAAAGTCATCTGTGCTGGAGTATCCTAGACTCTTGTTGAATTGTGCCATCCACCATTTAGGTACTGCTATTTGTATCAGGTCCACGTTCTAGGCAGACACAAACGCCGAAATTGTGCACTATTTATATTAAGCATAATGTAGGTGAGCATATGACAGTAACCACTGTACAAGCTGTAGTGCTTAGAAGTAGAGTGACATAGAGGGCAAAAAACACTCCACTAACTCTGTCACTCGCTTAGTACAGACGAACGCCAAAGACTTAGTACATGATGAAGCATCAGAGTGCACCCTCTTTCTGCTTCCCGTGGTAATTTTGGCTTTTGTTCTACAGAAGAGGCTGCAGACACTTCCATAGCCCTTTATGTAGTGTGGATCACGTAGGAGAGATTCTCAGCGGGCATGCTTTCCTTTGTATTGGGCATGGCCACATTCAAATGGAAAACCTTTTGTCTTGGGACTGCACTGTATTATTGACACGGGCGAAAGGGCAAACAAGCAGTTAGGAGGCACACTGAATGTATATCCCCACCTGACAGGATGGTGACAGACCCCAACCACCTGCAGGGGAAACGTGCCACCTCGTTTAATAGCTGCCAGATGTTTTACTTTATAAGCAGACTGGTGGTTTACAACTGTACCTACGTTGGGGCACCACATGCTTTTTCCAGCATAATCTGGTGTACTCCCCCTGTGTGGCATGACAGCACCCGCTGAAGACTTCACCATTGTGTAGTCTGGGACAGTGCACCTTCCCTGTAATTCTGAACTGGGCCTTTAAATACGGTACTATTATGTGTGCCTATTTAATTCAGTTATACAAATAATGTGGTACTACCTGTATACTAAGGTACATAATGAGATTACGTAGATTACACCTCTGCGTGCTTAATGTTGCCATTTGCATTTCAAGACCAGTGATTAATGTGGCTTTATGAAGTTCAACGGCATTAGGTGTTCCCGACCTGTCTGATACTTGCATATGGAAAAGATGGGCCATTTGGAACCTAAAGATAGATAAACATATTCATAGGTCACGATTTAAATCTGCATCTAAAAATAACTGTACATTAGGAGAGGTAATAAGTGAGATGTTAAAAGGCAGCCACTAATCGAGCTGCATTTGTAAGTAGGCCTCCCTATATTATGAGATCTATTCCTGCTTCAGTCCTTAATTGCAATGAATACTTTAATACGCAGGCATGAAGTAATTGTCGATGTGCTTAAATATCCTCCTGTCTCCCCACCTCTTCCCCAATACATCCTTAACCAGTGGCCTAGCCAGTGTGCCCTGGGCCCTAAGGCAAGAAAGGAAATGTGACACCTGCCCTCTGTTTGGACTGTGGAAAACAGCAATAATCATTGTTCTGTGGGCCCCTCAGGCCTCTGTTTGAACTGTGACAAACAGCAGTTATCAGGGTTCAGTAGGTCTTTAAGGCATCTGGGACCTGGTGGCACTGTACCTGCTGCACCAATGGGAAGCTAAGCCCCTGCCCTTAACAGCTTCTATTCTAGCCCCACTGGTGAACTGCACCAGCCAAGTACTGACCTGGCCATATCTGCAGGCATGCAGCCGCCTCTTCGACTGAAGGGATTTAAGTCGCATGAAAGCAGCATGCGGGAAACAACTATTTTCTGAGGCAGTCAACCAACACATTGTCTGTTCCATCCCGAATCCATTTAAAACCAGGGACGAAAAAATGGTTCATCGTCATCTGTTGCTTATCAAAAGGGTAAAACGGATTCATCTAACATTACAGGGACCACATAAAAATATTGTGATTCTGTGTACAAATTAAAACTAGCATGCATAAAGAAAGGAGAGCCTTTGGCCAAAATAGCCATTTTCCCTACCCATACTTCTAGCACATCTTTTACAAAGAAAATGCTAACTACATTGTCATCCGGAAATAGTCATTAGCGCCTACTCATAAGCAAATGACATTTAGAATTCTCTTTCACTTCAAGCTTTCAAAAGTAAATTGATATAAAAGCAGAATTTAATTTTTTGACATTGTGTACTCTTACCAAAATTTAGAGCATCATTTTTATGACACACCATAGAAAGAAGGAGTTGTTTATATATACTAAACCTCCAGAAACGTTTGATTAACCAGTTATAAAGTCACGTCTAGCTTAGTTTATAGTCTTCTTTTTTTTAATAGAAATTATTTCACATTGTTACTTGATCTGCATGGCTAAACACTTAGCCAGTTTTAACTTTCCCTCTGCTGTCCCCACTACCCTGAGCTCAATATTGTGGTATTTTGTTATACCTTTCTCTATAACAAAATATGCCTGAACTCCTTCCTCTCGGTGAGGGGGTTGTATCACGGTGCAAGGAGATTCCCAATAAGGAAACATGCCAACTATGGTGGGTGAGGGAAATCTTTCCTTTAAAAGGATATTTCATCTTAGCTAGGTCTTCATTTGCAACAGTAATCCTCAGAGACCCAAGGGTTTCTTGATTGTGGTAGAAATACATTTTTACCCCTTCATTGTACGTTCAAGCACAGACCATTGCATGAAATGTTGTGATCTATGTAGGGAAAATACTCTGTGCACTGAGAAAATGTGTTAAAATAACGGAAAGTTGATAATCGCATTTAATAACTTCTCATACCTGGATTTATATAGAAGAGAAGCCTGTTAATTCTAGCAGATTTTTGATACCACAGGGTATAAGAAATTAGGGGATCTTTATCTGATATATTTATCAGTAAATTATCTGAAATTATTGAACATAAATTTTGCAAGTATTATTTCTAAATATAAAGGAAGTTCTATATTGGTCTTTTATAAACTAACCCCAGTGCGTATGACTACAATAACCACCTCTCTCAAATCAATATTGTGTTTGTTTAGTGAGATAGGTAAATGATCTAGGAGAAATCAGGAACTGGCGTCAGTATTTTTCTTAGGAAGCTTCAAGTTAGAGAATGAAAACACTTTTTTAGAGTGCCCCAAAAATTGTGATAAAGATATTTCAATATGTTTGACAAAAAGAATAGGTACATTTCATGACAATATTAAAATAACAGAAACACAAATTTATACAACATTACAAAAATATTAAAGACTAAATGTCAGCAATATAGGAAATACTGAGGTTCATGTACTAATAATCCATTTAGTAAAATGTGGTTGCTTGTGGAGTCAGCACACTACTGTGTCTGTGATTGCTTTTAAATAATGGAATTTTTTAATGCACCCCATTTTACTTTCAGATTTACAAATGTCCCCTAGGGTTACTACCTCCTGTTACTGTTTTTCAGCCCACATATGGTTTCAAAGCGTAATACATACCTTAAGGATGTATTTAATATTAATAAGGTAAACTATTAATATTCCCCTTCCAAATTCTGAATTGTTAAATCGGCTTAGTACATTTCTAAAAGGGGTTTAGCATTTGCAAACTCTGTGAAATACTGAACCAGTGGATTTTTTTAACAATAAAACCCTTGGTACATGAGGCCATTTTTCTCAATTCCCTCCAAATTAAGTTTGATAATAATGTTAGTTGAATGATAACCTGTGCATGTACCTATTTAGTGTTAGTGTTGCTTCAGATCAAATAAAAACCATCACAGGTAACTCTTACACAATACTTAAAGAAAGAATTTCTGACATCCAGCTTTAATGTTTTGTTAAATATATTTGCAAATGTTGTAACTTAAACAGGAAAACAGTCTCTGGACATAAGATGGGATGTAATCATAATCTTTAGATACATTTTCTGAGTTTCAGGAACAATGTGTGTCTTCTGAGTTTACTCTGAACCACTATAATAAACATATTCAATCCGTTTAGATTTGATTTGTTTGTACTGGTGTCTATTGCAGACAATAATGTAGATTTAGACCAAGGATCAATTCTACCCATGGCTTTTAAAATCTATTTATCAATGATCTCTATTAGTGTTATCCCAACTAAAACTGTAATAGAACTGATCTGAGAGATGGACCTTCAAGTATTATGCTCAGTCAATTTATTGAACAAACTATGGAGTTAAAATCTGAATAGATTATATCCACAAGCATTGCCTGAACACTGTATTTTTCATCAATAGTTTACTTATCAGCACATTTTCACTCATCATCTATTTTTCGCGGAGCTCGTGCTGGCTCTGTTTGAACTCTTTTGAAATATGACATTTAAATGTCCAAAGATCAGGAATTCTAGTTTCAAGCCTGGTCAAACCTTAATGAATGTTACACCAAAAGATGCCATTCTGTTCCTACATTTTATTGTGCACCATGATTCAGAAATGGTATGTTTTTGCTTTCGGAGGTAAAATTCTAAACATATTTATTGTTGTTGCCATCCGAAAAATGATCACTAATTAGGAAGATAACAACAAGTGATCCTGTGATGTGTGCTGGAAGTGTTTGATTAGAAGGTGGATTGAATTAAAGTTTAGGTGACAATTTCACAAAAATATCTGGATTTTGTATATATTTAAAATTGTTGATCTCCAAAAAGGCCTAAATCAATAAATTGAATTAAAATTCAAGTTTATCATTTGAATCCTATTGTTGGAAAAGATGAGATTTTGAACCCCACGAGGTGGTTCTTTTCCAGAAAGCAGTCAGGTTGTAATCATGAGTCAAATAAGGCTGAGGAGGTTAAAATATTCAAATTGAATTCTATTTCCATATGAAATGTTCATTGTTCAGTATATTTCTCTTAGTATTTGAGTGTGAAGACTTTATTGCTTAAGGAAAATAATTAGTATTTCCTGTTCTTTATGAACGTTTCTATTGTTGAACTTTAAAGATTGCTCGAAATTAAGAATTGTGCTCTACATAACTTTGCTGTGTTACAGTATTTTGATTTTTATGTACAAATTTTGTCTCTTATGTGCATAGCAACTGATGTTTTCTTTTGCTTTAATAATCAGCTTATGTTTATTGGGTTTTATTATTCAATAAAATGTTTCAAACACAACAAATGGTAGTTTATATGTATTTACAACTGCAGCATTTTTATTGTATGGGAACTTTCAAAGGGGCAAAAAATATGGTCTGCGGGATGACGGAGGACCACATTGGCATCATCAGGGGGAGGTTTGGGCAGGTAATTGGGGGTATATGTAAGGTTGGAAGTAGGGGGAGCAAAGCATGTACATTGTGTGGACTGTGACTCCTGGAGTTATTGTGAGGGATACCATGCTACCCTGTAAATGAATCCCCTAGTGATTATTATCAACCTACCTTATTCGGTTTTATAAAAGAAAATGATAAAAGTCATATATAAAATGATAAAACATCTTGCAAGTTACAGATTGACAAATATAATATGTCTAAGTTCATCAAAACACAAGATAAAAATTCATGAATTACAGTACAGAAGTTAATCTCAGCTTATCTGAGTCTAACAGCAACCAGTAAAAAGTTGTAAAAAGATAAGAGCTGGTCTCACCCGCCTAAAACCCGCTTTTTTGAGAATGGGAATAATCAATAACTTTCTAGGGACAGCATAAATACTACAAAACATTACAAAGTGCATCGTGTCCTGAGGAGACTCACTGTTGCAGCCACAGGGCATGAGGCACTGGCCTCTGTGGAAGCTGCAAGGGTGTGCCAAGAGGTAATGGAAGAGGTTGAGCTGAAACCAGGTCACTAGTAAATGATCATGGATGCTTTTAAACCCTAGAAGATAAGGTTCATTGGTTGGCACAGTTTTTGACACGATGTACTTACGCACACTAGGCTAACGAAGCTCATTTCCCTCTCTATCACAGCGGCTCATTCTTAAAAAACACTCTTTGACCAGAGAAAGGTCCCTCTTACATATGCGCTCAGGGTTAGCGAACAGTTCCCACCTACCCCGGTAAGGCCTACTCTTATATACTGGAGCCATCGGATGCTTGAGACATGGTCAAGTGAAAGGCATTCCCGTAGGATGTCTTTGCTAAGTGTATTTTCTTACCTAGCCCAAATATTAAGCCACAAAGCCAGGGGACAGAAAGTCAGTACATCTGAGAGGAAAGGCATCCCCAACTCTTCATGCACGACATAAAATGGGGTGCTTTGTGGGACTGAAAGGCCCATCGCAGGAAAGAGTTTTCAGCACTTTGCACTGCCCCTACCCCAATGTGGCCCCATATTGCACTCCCATAACTAACCTTTGAGATATATTTAGCTTCATATATCTTCAAAAGAGGCCCTATTGGCTTCCCTCCCCCTCTGCTGGCAAAGTTAAAAACAGCTGCAAAAGCTTTTACTAGATCCCCATTCTTCCAAGTAAGCAAAGGGCACCAACTCAAGGAATCGTCAAACACTACTCCCAAATAGGAGAAAACATTGGTCTTCGGTATTGACAAAAGTCTGAGTTTAAAAGTGAACTGTTTAGCTTTACGAGAAGTTGTAGGCCCTTAGCTGTCCTTGCCAAGAGGACTGCGTCATCCACGTATAGAAGGACTGGCAGGCTACGCTTGCCTACCTGGGGACAATCCGCATTTGTGGCCAAAAGGGCCTTGGCTAAGGAATTAATATATAGGTTAAAAAGAACGGGTGCTAAAATGCACCCATGACACATCCCTCTCTTGATGTCAAGCTGACTGGACACTTTCAGGTCCTTTGAATAATGGAAAACCGCGGTTGAATCACGGTGAAGATCCCTCAGAAATAAAATGATGTTACTGTCCATGCCAATGGAGGACATCAACTGCCACAGCTTGGACCTATTGACCCAGTGGAATAATGAGGACAGGTCCATGAAGGCTAGGTACATGGGGCTGGAACGAGCCACAGTGTATTTGTTCAGAACCATGTACAGGTTTAAACACTGTTTCACAGTGGAACGACCTGGGCGAAAGCCGTTTTGGATATCGGATAAAAAGTTGTTTTCATCAACCCAAGATACAAGTGTGTCAAGTACCATGTGGCCCACCACCTTCACCACAGAGAAATGAGCCTCAAACAATAGGTACAGTACCGATCTCCCTTTTGAAATGCCGGGACTATATAACGCCCAAGAATCTGAGAGGCCAACCTGGACTGCAGCATTGATAACAGTTGTGAGGACGGGCACCCAGGTTTCCATGTGGGCAATGTAGAGATCTGGCGGGATTCCATTTGGCACGTGGGCCTTGTTTTTAGACAGACCCAGAATACCGCCTCTCACCTCTTTCATGGTGAAAATAAGTTCTGACTTGCCTTCCACCCTTTCCTGCCCCTCAATTGGAGGGGTATCCGACTGGAAGATACCCTCGATATTATGTACCCAATCATCCTCTGTGACATGGGCATCTATTAATTCTAGTAATTAGCATTATTTCCAGATAAAAATGGGCTGTTAATAATGCCCCAGAACTTTGAGCTATTACGCAGTGTACTAGCCTCCACTAAATCGATCCAGGCCTCCTCCTTCAGGGCAGGCTTGCGAGTTGCTAGAGCAACCTTATATGCTCTTCGTAGTCCTTTGACCGCCACCGGTCTTGGCGCTTAACACCTAGGGCCAGTCTCAGGTTCCTGGAAGCGTGGTAGCACGTGAGTCAAACCATCGTGGACCTGGTTGCTTACGGCCCCCACCCGGGGCTTGTAGTAACTTCCTTATGACAGTAGACATGGATCCAAATGCACCCATAATTTCCGGAACACTTGCATCATCATCGAGACAGGTGGCAAACTCACTGCGAGACTGAGTTAAAAGGGACTCATGGAGTAGCTCTGGGACAATACACCCCCCTTTACGCTACTTCCTGCTTCCACCGCTTTAAGGGGGACACCAGCTCCCCCACGCCCACCATGGTGTGTCCGAGTGTTCGGGTCCAGCCTGTTGAGACACAAATGGTGTTGTGGAATCTACATTCACTCGCCTGCACAGAAAAATCGGTAACCAGAGAGTAAAAGGGGGTAGATAGAAAGGTGAAATCAATAAAGTTCTCACACCCTCTCCCAAAAAGGTGGGAGTAATGTATTTCTTCCCTGGAGGCAGTTTATTCATTACAGATGTCAGATCAAATTCAAGCAAGATGGAGTTAAGCTCAATACCCTGGGGAGTATGTTCCTTGTGTAAGCCTGCTTGTCGTGCACAGCACATAGCTTCCACTCCTCCTTGCCTGAAGTCCCCACATATGAGTGTTAAAATCCCCTGTAAAAAAATGTAGTGATAACTCTGACCTTTCAAGATGCTATCCTGAAGTACAGACCCCAGCAGAGTTATACAGCACTCATCCGGGTGTGTAACTCCCCCGTTGTAAAAGTTTACCCAGAAGTAGCTTGCTCTTTTCACTGGACAACAACATCACATGACACCTACCGTTATCACTGCCACCGCAACAAACTTCGATTGTGCCACTGTGCAAAAGAGCACAGCACTCAGCTGCCTCTCACATCACATGCAACTTGCATGACCTCCTAATTCCCCCATCTAATTGCACCCACACCCACTCCCCCCCCACCCCCACCAGAGGGGTGGTGTAACGGAGGATGCGGTCAGGGAGAGTAAGACGCACACCTCCACCAAAGAACAAGGGGAAAGCTAAAGAGGCAGCAGCCAAAGAACTCCAATGTATGATCTCCCTTAGCCCCCATCCATCTGCCAAAAATGAAATACATCAGGGGCCAGCACCTGGAGCCTCAACAGATAAGCAGCCACCGCTTGTGGAGAGGTGTGGCTCACTGGTTAGAGGCGGCAGACCCGGAGGCTGAGAACGGCCCGGGACCAGGGTTCGATTCCCGACGCGGCAGGGTCGTGGACCAGGGTCAGCGGACTGATAATTCTCGCCTCGGTGCCCACTTTGGGCAGTGATCACACTCGGTAACTCTGGGCATTAAGCTTGCCTCATCTCTACAACGGCCCCCCACAGACGCCGGGGATGCCTGGCTTCACCTTGGAGATACCCAGCAAGGGACCATCTCACAGGGAAAGCCAGGACGGGTTCCCCAGCGGTCATTCGCGCCAGGATACTCCGGTAGTAATTGAGCGCGCTACAAAACACCTTACATTTACAAAAGCAACAACCATAGCAACTGGTTAACTGCTGCATTAAAAAAACCTATAGCGGCGACTCCTGTACCGAAATGGGGCGGCAGTACCAAGACCATCCCGATTGCCCCACCTAGGCACCACTCAGCACCATACAACAGTAAACGGGCACTGATTATGGACTTTTTAAAATTTGTAATAGAATCTACCTCATCTAACCAACACCGCCACTGCAGGAACTCTGGCGCCTTCAATACAAGAGGCGAAACCAGCACCAGCCCAGCGAGTAAGGTCATAGCACGCACCCCTAGTGGGAAAACTTTGAACCTGGAGTGCGGTAGGAAAGGTTCCCAGTCACCACAACGTTTGGAGGCCCCCATGAAGCATTTACAGGCATTCCAAGCCTCCAGCTCCTATCATCCAAAGCTCTCATCCCTTTTGAATTTAGACATAAGCAAAATAACCAAGTCTTCAAGGCACAAATGCATAACCCTCCCACTTCTGTCGATTATCCCAAACACCAGACATCATTTTAATTTTTCCCACGTATAGATGGACCCCAAAGTTTCAATGAAGGGGCCCCTGCCGAGGAGACAACCACAAACATCTCGCACTCAACTGGGAACCTAATAGGGAACCACACTAAACCCCAGAGCATCGGGGCCCAGGGATTTGCCAACCCCAATCCCATTAAAAAGCCTGTTTTTTCTTCATTTTTGTTCAAAGCACAAGCAGAACAGAATCGCTGCCAGTCCCCCGCCAGGTAACCCAACAGGAGGTGCAATTCCCCCCTCTCTGCTATGCAGGACTTAAACCTTTTTCAGCCATCATCCCCAACTAGGGAAACACTTAGCAGGACCCCTTCCTTTCTACACTCCCCTTGGTCAGCACGCTCAATACATAGGACAAACGGCGCCCAGGCCTCTCCAACCGAACCAGGCAGTAACTCAACTCCATCAGCCTCCCCTCCGAGGACTACATTCTATTGGGAGACCTCAATTTTCACCTGGAAAAGAGCAATGACATTAACGCCACCACCCTTCTGGACAATCTCGCCAACCTCGGTCTCAAATAACTCGTCAATACCCCCACCCACAATGCAGGTCACACACTCGACCCTATCTTCACCTCCAGCAAACATATCTCCTTCAGTCACACCACAGTTCTCCATTGGACGGACCACAGCTGCGTTCACTTCATCTACAATAAGACCACAACCCACAACCATCCTCAACCTACTCTGCGAAGAAACTGGAACAAAATCACCATCGACCAGATCTCCTCATCACTTCTTCAAAACCCCCCTGCCCACTCATCGAACGCCAACCAAGCAGCCATTAACCTCACTCAATGGCTAACCAACAGCGCCGACATCCTAGCACCGTTGAAAAAACGCCAAATCAAACTAGGCAGAAAAAACGCCCCCTGGTTCAACGAGGATCTTAAGAAATCTAAGAAACTCTGCCGCTCCCTCGAGAAGGCCTGGAAAAAAGACCCAAACACCAGCACCAAGGACGCCTTCAAAAACGCTACCCGCATTCACCACCAACTAATCCGGTCTGCCAAGAAAGCCGCATTCAAAGACCGACTAGATAACAACGCCCACAACAGCAAGGAATTATTCAACATCGTCAAAGAATTTACCAACCCCTCAGCCAACTCCAACGACATCACCCCCTCTCAAGCCCTTTGCGACTCTCTAGCTTCGTTCTTCCACGACAAAATCGCAGACATCCACAACAGCTTCGACAACCAACCCGGAGACCAACCCACCCAACCTTCTGCCGTACCTTCACCCCCCTTGAACTTCCTCAACGACTGGAACCCAATCTCCACTGAAGACACCATCCGCCTGATGAACTCCATCCACTCAGGATCCCCCACAGACCCTTGTCCTCACCACATCTTCAACAAAGCAGACTCCATCATAGCACCACACCTCCGAGACGTCATCAACTGCTCCCTCAACTCCGCCACCTTCCCGGAAAGCTGGAAACACGCAGAACTCAGCGCCCTTCTGAAAAAACCCACAGCTGACCCCACCGAACTCAAAAACTACCGCCCCATCTCGCTCCTTCCATTCCCGGCCAAAGTCATCGAGAAAGCTATCAACAACCAGCTCGCCGCCTTCCTCGAAACCAACAAATCCCTCGACTCCTCACAGTCCGGCTTCCGAGCCAAACACAGCACTGAGACCGCACTCATCGCAGCAACAGACGACATTCGAACTCTACTGGACAATGGAGACACAGTCGCCCTCATCCTCCTTGACCTCTCCGCAGCCTTCGACACAGTCTGTCATAGCACCCTGCTACAACGCCTCAGAAACATCGGAATCCAAGGAAAAGCACTGGAATGGATCACCTCGTTCCTTACCGGAAGAACTCAGAGAGTCCGCCTTCCACCATTCAAGTCAGAGGCCACTGAAGTCATTTGCGGCGTGCCACAAGGATCTTCACTAAGCCCTACCCTCTTCAACGTATACATGAGCCCCCTCGCGACCATCGCACGCCAACACAATCTCAACATCATCTCCTACGCTGATGACACTCAACTGATCCTCTCACTCACCAACGACCCGAACACCGCCAAAACCAACCTACATGAAGGAATGAAAGAAGTAGCCGAGTGGATGAAGCACAGCCATCTGAAACTGAACTCAGATAAAACGGAAGTCCTTATCCTAGGTACCTCCCCCTCCGCCTGGGACGACTCTTGGTGGCCAGAGGCCCTTGGAAAAGCACCCATCCCGACAGACCACGCACGGAACCTGGGCGTCATCCTGGACTCCTCACTCTCAATGTCCAGACAAGTCAACGCCGTTTCATCATCTTGCTTCAACATTCTTCGCATGCTCAAAAAAACATTTCGTTGGATCCCAACCGAAACTAGAAAAACGGTCACCCACGCACTGGTCACGAGCCGCCTGGACTACGGAAACACCCTTTACGCCGGTACCACCGCAAAACTCCAGAAAAAACTCCAACGCATCCAGAACGCTTCAGCCAGACTCATACTAGACATCCCGCGTAAAGACCACATTTCCGGTCACCTGAAAAACCTCCACTGGCTCTCCGTCAATAAGAGGATTACATTCCGCCTCTTAACCCACGCACACAAAGCACTTTACGAACTTGGACCCGATTGCCTCAACACACGACTTTCCTTCTACACCCCCTCCCGCCAGCTACGATCCTCCAACCAAGCCTTTGCTACTGTACCTCGCATCAACAAAACCACCATGGGAGGAAGATCCTTCTCCTACCTGGCAGCTAAAACCTGGAACTCACTTCCCACTCACCTTTGCCTCACACAGAACCACCTAGCATTCAGAAAGCAACTTAAAACTTGGATATTCGACAAATAATTCCCCTCCCTTCTTCAAGCGCCTTGAGACCCTCTGGGTATGTAGCGCGCTATATAAATTACTTGACTTGACTTGACTTGTCAGCTCTTGCTACAAACAATGGACACAATTGCCAAAGCAATGTCTTACCACGCAGACAAGCTGGATACCCAAGTGGATCTTCTAAACATCTTAGCAATCCACGTTCAGGGGGTAGAACAAAAACTGCAAAGTTTCAACGAGATGGTCTCGAGGGTGCAGCGAGACCAGGAAACTACATATGAAATGTGTAACTGCCATTGCACCCAAATAATAGACAAACTAGTGGAGGTTCCCAAAATCCAGTCAGATCTACTCGTCGCAACCAGGGAAGCCACAAAAAAGAACGCCCTCAAACAGTGCAAGATTACAATGCACTAAGGGCATCCGAACCACCCAGCCACATGGGCGAACAGACACAAAGCAGCGCTGTTTCCATCTCAGAACAATTACTGATAGACCACACAGACCACACAGCACCTAGTCCAGCAATTACCGTTCCCAGCCCTTCAACCAACTGAAAATGGGGAGCAACCACTAGCTGAGCCACTTATATCAATCAAGTCACTAACCAAGCATGAGAGAAAACGCCTAAGAAAAACAAGAAACAAAAGGTAATCTAGACAGGCAACCACTTCATTTCCTGTCCATACTGATCAGGGGTTGAAACAGAGTGATCATGATGCGGCCCTCACTTCTCCGGATATAACGTCATATAATGATCAATTGAACCCTCCATCTATGCAACCCACCCCCCGAACCGCCCAAATAACATCAAAAGGGAACTACCGCAGCCAGAGAAAGTATACAGTATATTTAAGCCATCAATGAAAGAGAAACACTTTAAATCCACCAAGGCAATACACTTAGAGAACTCCCCAATTAAACTAAAGACATTTACGATAGATTCAGGTACAACAAGTCCACGCATAGCATTTTCAGTTACCGAAAACCTAGGGGAAGATACCTGCCAAACTGACACAGGTAATAACTCAAACGTGGGAAGCAACCAAGCAACCCAGATAAATGTCCACAAACACCTAACCCAAAACAACGCAAACGTAACCTTGATCACTTCTTTGAGTACAACAGAGTCACCACTGGCCGATAAAGTCTTGGGAAGGGCTGTACATCTAGCGTCGCACCAGGATTCCTCCTCAAATTCCAACAAACTAGACTTAATCCCCCATTATGTATCAAGGGGAAACCACAACATTTTAAATAGAAGTATCCTACTTAAACTCTTTAAAGCTCTGCCCCCCCTGAGCCACATAACTACCAGCGACATTGTTCGTATTGCATTTAAACAGAACACGTACTTTATGGGACACAAAATCACCACAGCCTCGTTCTCAGCCACCTCTTTTATTGAACAAATTTGGCAGCAGAGGGACCAATTCGCAAAGTGGGGCATCAAGTTAAAAAAGATCGACCCCCCCCCTCGCTACCCCAACCTGCTCCAACCAGTCTACCAACCAGACGGTCTGCTAAAGGGGGCAAAAGGCTCAGACTATCAAACTTCCTAAAAAAGAAACGAGTGCATATCTAAGAACATTACTATCACCTTTGCTAACCCAGAATCCATTGACCCCCCTGGACCCCGGGACCGAATCGCAGCCAGACCATCTCAAGATATGGCATGAATCAAAACCCACGCAGCTCCCAATCGACTCCAAGGCTGCAACATCTGCTCCTGGAATGTGTTCGGGCTTAGCTCAAAACTTGAAGATCCAGGCTTCATGGAATTTATTTCTAAGTATAAAATTCTTCTCTTCCAGGAAACTTGGATGACTAACCCTACTCCCATACCCGGATACAAGGAATTTCAGAGGCCCGCCGAAAAGGCAGGAAAACTAGGGAGAGCCAAAGGAGGTCTTTCAATGTTTGTTTCAACCGATATTCCATGGCAAGCTTCAACAATAGACCTCGCGTCCTCTGGGCTGCAATGTGACAAACTCGAAGCCCCGCATTTCACTTGTCTTCTGATACTTAACATCTATATTCATCTAGTGTTCAGCCGAAAAAAGATATGTGTAGATCACTTATTAGCAACAATGACAACTCTAAAACTCGCCTACCAGGATGCAAATATCATCCTGTCAGGGGACATTAATATGAACTTACTGCAAGCCATTAACAAGCGTACACACGCACCAAAACAATGAGATACGCTCGGCAAGATGTGCGGCCAGTCTGGCGGAGCTTTCAATAGGAATGCTAAACGGGAGCAGCCCGACAGACTGTCCAGCTGCATACACCAGGATTACTCAAAAATCAGCTTCAACAATAGACAACACTTTCACGGATTATGAGTTCTTCCCTTTTATCATGAAGTTTCAAATATTGGATAGGACCGAAAGCGACCACCATCCGCAAACATTTACGTTACTAAATAACATTGACAACCTAGTGCCATCCAGAGTATTATCACACCAAACGCAATGCTTCAATTTAAATCGTCTGGCATGGAAATCAGATTTGATTAATGACATCATGGGAACATGCACCCACCTCTTAGAAAGATTTCAAACAGAACCCATAAACACTCAGGCATGGGAGCGCTTTACCCTAGAATTAAATCAAAAATTTTGCAAGCAGGCCATAGGAAAAAAAGTAAAAAGACACCTTGGGCTGAATGGTTCACAAAAAACCTCAGGATGCAAAAACAATAATTGAACAACACCTCGGGAGATTACGCACCCAGTGCTCCGCCCCCTCCCAGGACCTCTTGCAACTAATTACCAAAGCCAGAAAAGACCTAAAAAAAGACATTAAGGGAGCAAAAAAGCGTTCCAAGAACAACTCTGGGCCAAACTCCTCCATTCCACCAAACAAAGGGACTCTAGGAAGTTCTGGGCAATAATCAATCAGTTAGCAAACGGCAAGAACCGGCATCACAACTCTGACATCATTGAGGACTCCTGGAGTGCCCACATTGATTACCTATACAACGATATGTCAATGGTTCGTCCGGTAACTCATGGCCCAGAACCAGGAGTGAAGCCAATTGTAGCAGGCCATATCAAAATCTCCCCCAACTCTGAAGCATTCGAATATTCTCCGCAAATCCGGAAGGAGCAAGTACTAAAAATCATTAAAAAACGGAGACCCGAGGGAGCCACAGGACCCAGCGGGTTGCCAAACGCCTTGTTCCGGCATAATCCCCTATTCTGGTCTGAACTCCTCACACTACTTTTTTCTTCAATCCTAGCTTCTTCTACCATCCCAGACTCCTGGAGGGGCAGTATTTTAAATCCAATGTACAAGTCGGGTGCCCGCACCGACCCCTCCAACTACCTTCTGATAGCCTTAATTGATGTGGAGGCTAAAATGTATGCATCAAACTTGCTGGCTGACTTGGAGGACTGGGTCGGAAGCAGTAACCTCATCCCCTACATCCAAACAGGATTCAGGGCAGGGATGGGCACACTCACAAACATCTCCTCGGTCACCCTGCTAGCCAACCAAGCTCTCGTAAATTCCAGGCCTTTGTATGCATGCTTCATATACCTGAAAGCAGCCTTCGACAAAGTCCCAAGAGCCAAGCTATGGGTAAAAATGAACAACTGGGGTGTCCCAACCAAACTCCTGGACACCATTATCAACTTGTATTCCCAGACGTGGGTTCCCTTCAGGAAAGGTGACGGGCATAGCATAACCAAAAAGTTCCAAACCCTTAACGGGTTAAAACAAGGGTGTGTGCTGGCACCCTGCCACTTTAACATCTACATCGCCGACCTAGATATTCCACTACGGTCAATTCGATCAGACCCCCAAAACTGGGTAACGTCCCCACACCCAGTCTTCAATACGCGGACGATATTGTGCTCCTCGCTCTAACACCTGTAGGTCTGCAGCGACTCATCACCAAACTAGGAGCTTACACCACCAATGCCCAATTAACCATCAATCACCAAAAAACAAAAGTTATGTGTTTTGCCAGACGAGTTAAAATCAAGGCCCACCGCCAATTCACCTGGTACTTGGACGGGCAACCTCTATTCCCGGGAGACTCATAAATATCTAGGTTTCTTAATAGACCGCAACCTCAACTTCAAATTACAACTGGGGCAAGGCTGTACCAGAGCTAAACAACTGCAGTTCGCCTTCAGTCTTAAAGGAAAAACTCACAGGGTGTTCTACAGGCCATTTGCTTAAAGCTATTTCAGCAAAATTCTTACCCTCGATTTCATATGGCTCGGAAATCCTAAATATGAATGATGTCATCACCCTAAACTCAGCACAATCAACCGTCTCTAAGATCCTGTTCTCAATCCCCCGACACATTTCACATACCCAAATTCGTCTTGAGTACGGCCTGAGAAACCAGACTCCCGACATAGGAGGGGCATTAGCTAAATACTACTGGAGAATGAGGGACGCAGAGGACAACACTCTTGCACACTACTGCTGGAAGGAAATTGAAACCCATTCCAGGCTAAGTATCTCAACGTTCAGTGTTCTGAAAGACTCCCTCGCGGCATTGCAGGTCGAGGAGGCCAGGCTCACCCTCCCCACTTCCTCCAGTTTCAAAACCGTAGTGAATAACGCAATCAAAAGAACCTCCCTATTAATGGACAAAACAGCTGTCAAGAAAAAAAACATGTCTGGGCCGTGATTCAAGGCTATCAGTGGCTGAAACCTCAACCATATTTACTTGACCACTTCTCAGAGGAGAGAAAAAACTACTTAACGTTACTGCGGCTGGGGTCATGCCCATCAAAAGACCTGACATCAAAATGGAAATACCCCTGGCAATCCAAGGAATGTCGCTCATGAGGAGGATGGGACGCTTACTATGCATATTCCCTTCCCTGGTAGTGACCCGAAGAACGGTCCTCCGGGAAATCTTCAGGAAGGAACAAATACTGACATGCAGAGCAGCCATCATCCAATGCCTCGGGGGGCTATCAATCAGCAGTAACATTTCCTAAAATGGCAGCAAAAGAACTGGAAAAAAAGGAAATCATTCACCAATTTAATAAGTTCCAGCATACCCATCAACGGCATTGTCTAAATGTTTCAAACTCTCCTGTTTTTAAATTTAAAATGTATTTTTACTGATGGTGGTTCCCCACCCACTTTATGATTATTTTAATGAAATTAAATAAAAGTAATTATGACTGACTTGAGAGCTGGACATGTTGGTCTGTTAGTTGGGTTCAAAATGATATTGGAGGGATAGAAGAGGGAAGGTTTTGCATTTATATAGCGCTTGCTACCCCTGATGAAGTGTTGAAGCACTTTTCGGTGAGTAGCATGCTACTCCAGAACCCAAAAAGAGGAATAAATAGATCAATTATGTTGGGTAGGTTGTTTTATTATATACACACAACTGTACGAAAATTAATAAAATTCTGTTGTAAAGTTGTATCCAAGAAGCAAGTATAGTCTCTGATAATAATGTATACAATACTGATAAGTTTTAAGTTGGCTTGCCATCAAGACTGATGCCCCGTAATGTTGATGCAAAGTCAGTTGTGCTGAAGTATCTTAGACTCTTGTTGAATTGTACCATCCACCTTGTAGGTACTGCTATTTGTATCAGGTCCACGTTGTAGGCAGACACAAACGCCGAAATTGTGCACTATTTATATTAAGCATAATGTAGGTGAGCAGATGACAGTAACCACTGTACAAGCTGTATTAGGTGCTTAGACGTAAAGTGACATAGAGTGCAATAAAAACTCCACTAACTCTGTCACTTGCTTAGTACAGACGAACACCAAAGGCCCTCGTACATAATGAGGCATCGGGGTGCACCCTCTTTCTGCGTTCTATGGGCATTTTGGATTTTGTTCTACAGAAGAGGCTGCAGACACTTCCATAGCCCTTTATGTAGTGTGGATCACGTAGGAGAGATTCTAAGCGTGCATGCTTTCCTTTGTATTGGGCATGGCCACATTCAAATGTGGGAAAACCTTTTGTCTTGCGAATGCACTGTATTATTATTATTTTTGGGGGGAAATATTTTTTATTATTAACAGTGTTCATAAGACGATACAATTCAATACCATGTACAAATAGCCCATTGGGGAATATTTCAGGCATCATCTGGGAATTACACATCCGAGAAACACAAGTGTCTTTCATGAATACAAATTGACTACTCCTCCAAGGACTGCACTGTATTATTGACACAGGCGAAAAGGCAAACAAGCAGTCAGGAGGTGCACTGATTGTATACCTCCACCTGACAGGATGGTGACAGACCCCAACCATCTGCAGAGGAAACGTGCAACCTCATTTAATAGCTGCCAGATGCTTTACTATGTAAGCAGACTGGTGGTTTACAACTGCGCCTACGTTGGGGTACCACATGCTTTTCCCAGCATAATCTGGTGTACTCCCCCTGTGTGACATGACAGCACCCACTGAAAACTGCACCGTTGTGTAGTCTGGGACAGTGCACCTTCCATGTAATTCTGAACTGGGCCTTTAAATACGGTATTATTTTGTGTTTTAATTCAGGGATACAAGGAATGTGGTACTACTTGTATACTAGGGTAGGACAAGGAACATTGAATTTCTATGGTGGCAGCAATGTTTTTGTCAAAGTGCTTTATGCCCTCAACACCCTCCCGTACCCTGAACCTAATGGGATTACGTAGATTACACCTCTGCGTGCCTAATGCTGCCATTTGCATTACAAGACAGTGAATAATATGGCTTTATCAAGTTCAAAACATTAGGCTTTCCCGACCTGTCTGATACTTGCATATGGAAAAGATGGGTCATTTGGAACCTAAAGATAGATAAACATATTCATAGGTCACAATTTAAGTCTGCATCTAAAATAAAACTGTAAATTAGGAGAGGTGATAAGTGAGAAGTTAAAAGGCAGCTGCTTATCAAGCTGCATTTGTACATAGGCCTTCCTATATTATGAGATCTATTCCTGCTTCAGTCTTTAATTGCAATGAATACTTTAATACCCAGGCATGAAGTCATCATCGAGCTGTTTAAATAATCCCCTGTCTCCCACCTCTTCCCCTAATGCATCCTTAACCAATGGCCCAGCCAGTGTGCTCTGGGCCCCAAGGGAAGAAAGGAAATGTGACCCCTGCCCTCTGTTTGGACTGTGGAAAACAGCAATAATCATTGTTCAGTGGGCCCCTCAGGCCTATGTTTGAACTGTGACAAACAGCAGTTATCAGGGTTCAGTGGGCCTTTAAGGCACCTGGGAGCTGGTGCCACTGTACTTGCTGCACCAATGGGAAGCCCTTAACAGCTTCTATTCTAGCCCCACTGTGGAACTGAAACAGCCAAGTACTGATCTGGCCATATATGCAGGCATGCAGCCGCCTCTTCCACTAAAGGGATTTAAGTCGCATGAAAGCAGCATGCGGGAAACAACCATTTTCTGAGGTAAAGTCCACCAACACCTCGTCTGTTCCAACCTTAATCCATTTAAAACCAGGGACAAAAAAACGGTTCATCGTCATCCCTTATCAGAAGAGTAAAATAGATTCATCTAACATTACAGTGTACCAGATAAAAAATTGTGATTCTGTGTACAAATTAAAACTGGCATGCATATAGAAAGGGGAGCCTTTGGCCAAAATAGCCATTTTCCCTACCCATACTTTTAACACATCTTATACAAAAAATGCTAACTACATTGTCATCCGGAAATATTCATTAGCGCCTACTCATAACCAAATGCCACTTAGACTTGTCTTTTACTTCAAGCTTTCAAAGGTAAATTGATATAAAAGCAGAATTGAATTTTTTGACATTGTGTACTCCTTACCAAAATTTAGAGCATCATTTTTATGACACACCATAGAAAAAAGGAGTTGTTTATATATACTAAACCTCCAGAAACGTTTGATTAACCAGTTATAAAGTCATGTCTAGCTTAGTTTATAGTCTTCTTTTTTTTTAATCGAAATTATTTCACATTGTTACTTGATCTGCATGGCTAAACACTTAGCCAGTTTTAACTTTCACTCTGCTGCCCCCACTACCCTGAGCTCATTATTGTGGTATTTCGTATACCTTTCTCTATAACAAAATATGCCTGAACTCCTTCCTCTCAGTGAGGGGGTTGTATCACGGTGCAAGGAGATTCCCAATAAGGAAGCATGCCAACTATGGTGGGTGAGGGAAATCTTCCCTTTAAAGGGATATTTCATCTTAGCTAGGTCTTCATTTGCAACAGTAATCCTCATAGACCCAAGGGTTTCTTGTTTGTGATAGAAATACATTTTTACCCCTTCATTGTACGTTCAAGCACAGACCATTGCATGAAATGTTTTGATCTATGTAGGGAAAATACTCTGTGCACTGAGAAAATGTGTTAAAATAACGGAAAGTTGATAATCGCATTTAATAACTTCTCATACCTGGATTTAACTAGAAGAGAAGTCTGTTAATTCTAGCAGATTTTTGATACCACAAGGTATAAGAAATTAGGGGATCTTTATCTTATATATTTATCAGTAAATTATCTGAAATTATTGAACATACACTTTTGCAATTAATATTTCTAAATATAAAGGAAGTTCTATATTGGTCTTTTCTAAACTAACCACAGTGCGTATGACTACAATAGCCACCGCTCTCAAATCAATATTGTGCTTGTTTAGTGAGAAAGCTAAACGATCTAGGAGAAACCAGGAACTGGCGTCAGTATTTTTCTTAGGAAGCTTCAAGTTAAAGAATGAAAACACTTTTTAGAATGCCCCAAAAATTGTGATAAAGATATTTCAATATGTTTGACAAAAAGAATAGGTACATTTCATGACAAT
The DNA here is from genome assembly GCF_964263255.1 of Lissotriton vulgaris. NCBI lineage: Eukaryota > Metazoa > Chordata > Amphibia > Caudata > Salamandridae > Lissotriton > Lissotriton vulgaris. The sequence continues at coordinate 64,509,376 of NC_141685.1, read as the reverse complement.
ATTGAAATAACAGAAACACATATTTACATAACATTACAATAATATTAGAGACTAAATTTCAGCAATATAGGAAATACTAAGGTTCATGTACTAATAATCCATTTAGTAAAAAGTGGTTGCTTGTAGAGTCAGCACACTACTGTGTCTGTGATTGCTTTTAAATAATGGAATTTTTTAATGCACCCCATTTTACTTTCAGATTTACAAATGTCCCCTTGGGTTACTACCTCCTGTTACTGTTTTTCAGCCCACATATGGTTTCAAAGCGTAATACATACCTTAAGGATGTATTTAATATTAAGAAGGTAAACTATTAACATTCCCCGTCCAAATTCTGAATTGTTAAATGGGCTTAGTACATTTCTAAAAGGGGTTTAGCATTTGCAAACTCTGTGAAATACCGAACCAGTGGATTTTTGTAACAATAAAACCCTTGGTACATGAGGCCATTTTTCTCAATTCCCTCCAAATTAAATTTGATAATAATGTTAGTTGAATGATAACCTGTGAATGTACCTATTTAGTGTTAGTGTTGCTTCAGATCAAATAAAAATCATCACACCTAACTCTTACACAATACTTAAAGACAGAATTTCTGACAACCAGCTTTAATGTTTTGTTAAATATATTTGCAAATGTTGTAACTTAAACAAGAAAGCAGTCTCTGGACATAAAATAGGATGTATTCATAATCTTTAGATACATTTTCTGAGTTTCAGGAACAATGTGTGTCTTCTGGGTTTTCTCTAAACCATTATAATAAACATATTCAATGCTTTTAGATTTGATCTGTTCGTACTGGTTTCTATTGCAGACAATAATCTAGATTCAGACCAAGGATCAATTCCAAACATGGCATTTAAAATCTATTTATGATTGATCTCTTTTAGTGTTATCGCAACTAAAACTGTAATAGAACTGATCTGAGAGATGGACCTTCAAGTATTAGGCTCAGTCAATTTATTGAACAAACTATGGAGTTAAAATCTGAATAGATTAGATCCACAAGCATTGCCTGACCACTGTATTTTACATCAATAGATTACTTATCAGCACATTTTCACTCATCTTCTATTTTTCGTGGAGCTCGTGCTGGGTCTGTTTAAACTCTTTTAAAATATGACATTTAAATGTCCAAAAGTTCAGGAATTCTAGTTTCAAGCCTGGTCCAACCTTAATGAATGCTACACCAAAAGATGCCCTTCTGTTCCTATATTTTATTGTGCACCTTGATTCAGAAATGGTATGTTTTTCCTTTCGGAGGTAAAATACTAAACATATTTATTGTAGTTGCCATCTGAAACATTATCACTAATTGGGAAGATAACAACAAGTGGTCCTGTGATGCTTGCTGGAATGGGAAGTGTTTGATTAGAAGGTGGATTGAATCAAAGTTTAGCTGACAATTTTACAAAAGTGTGTGGATTTTGTATATATTTAAATTGTTGATCTTCAAAAAGGCTTAAATCAATAAATTGAATTGAAATTCAAGTTTACCATTTGAATCCTGTTGTTGGAAAAGATGAGATTTCGAACCCCATGAGGTGGTTCCATTCCAGAAAGCATTCAGGTTGTAATCACGAGTCAAATAATGCTGAGGAGGTTAAAATATTCAAATTGAATTCTAATTACACATGAAATGTTCATTGTTCATTATATTTCTTGTAATATTTTAATGTGCGGACTTTATTGCTTAAGGAAAATAATTAGTATTTGTTTTTCTATGTGTATGAAGTATTACATTAATGAAATCACGGTATCCCACCTTCTTTGTTTCATTTCCTGTTCTTTATGAACGTTTCTATTGTTGAACTTTAAAGATTGCCAGAAATTAGGAATTGTACTCTACATAACTTTGCTGTGTTACAGTATGTTGATTTGTATGTACAACTTTTGTCTCTAATGTGTATGGCAACTGATGTTTTGGTTTGCTTTAATAATCAGCTTACGTTTATTAGGTTTTATTATTCAATAAAATGTTTCAAACGCAACAAATGGTAGTTGATATGTATTTACAACAGTAGCATTTTTATTGTATGGGCACTTTGAAAGGGGCCAAAAAGATGATCTGCGGGATGACGGAGGACAACATTGGCATCAGCAGGGAGAGGTTTGTGCAGGTGATTAGGGGTACATGTAAGGTTGGAAGTAGGGGAAACAAAGCATGTACATTGTGTGGACTGTGACTCCTGGAGTTATTGTGAGGGATACCATGCTACCCTGTAAATGAATCCCCTAGTGATTATTATCAACAAACTTTATTCGGTTTTAAAAAAGAAAATCATTAAAGTCATACATAAAATGATAAAACATTTTCCAAGACACAGATTGACAAATATAATATGTCCAAGTTAATCAGAACACAAGACAAAAATTCATGAATTACAGTACAGAAGTTAATCGCAGCTTCACCTGAGTCTAACAGCGTCCCATAAAAAGTTAAGCGTAGGCAAAACGGTGATATTAGAGAGCAGCTGTAAAAAGATACGAGCTGTTCTCACCCGCCTAAAACCCGCTTTTTTGAGAATGGAAATAATAAATAACTTTCTAGGGACAGCATAAAAACTACAAAACATTAAAAACGTGCATCATGTCCTGAGGAGACTCACAGTTGCAGCCACAGGGCATGAGGCACTGGCCTCTGTGGAAGCCACAAGGGTGCGCCATGAGGTAATGGAAGAGGTTGAGCCGAAACTGGGTCAATAGAAAACGATCATGGATGCTTTTAAACCCTAGAAGATAAGGTTCAGTGGTTGGTACAGTTTTTACCACCATGTACTTACACACACTAGGCTTACACAGCTCATTTCCCTCTCTATCACAGCAGCTCATTCTTTAAAAAACACTCTTTGACCAGAGAAAGGTCCCTCTTACATCTGCGCTCAGGGTTAGCAAATAGTTCCCACCTACCCTGGTAAGGCCAACTCTTATATACTGGAGCCATCGGATGCTTGAGACATGGTCAAGTGAAAGGCATTCCTGTAGGACATCTTTGCTAAGTGTATTTTCTTAATTAGCCCAAATATTAAGCCACAAAGCCAGGGGACGGAAATCCAGTACATCTGAGAGGAAAGGCATCCCCAACTCTTTGTGCACAACATTAACCGGGGTGCTTTGTGGAACAGAAAGGGCCCATAGCAGGAAAGAGTTTTCAGTACTTTGCACTGCCCCTACCCCAATATGGCCCCATATCTCACTCCCATAACTAACCTTTTAGATATATTTGTCTTCATATGTCTTCAAAGCCCCTATTGGCTTCCCTCCCACACTGCTGGCAAAGTTAAAAACAGCTGCAAAAGCTTTCACTAGATCCCCTTTCTTCCAAGTAAGCAGAGGGCACCAACTCAAGGAATCCTCAAACACAACTCCCAAATAGTAGAAAACATTGGTCTTCGGTATTGCCGAAAGTCTGAATTTAAAAGTGAACTGCTTAGCTTTACGAGGTCCCACCTGCATAATGAATGACTTGGAATGATTAAATGAAAAGTCCAAGTCCTTCATAAAAAGGGCAAAAGAATTCAGAAGAAGTTGTAGGCACCTGGCTGTCCTCGCCCAAGGATTGCGTTGTCTGCAAATAGGAGGACTGGCAGGCTACGCTTGCCTACCTGGGGACAATCAGCATTTGTGGCCAAAACGGTCTTCTCTAAGGAATTAATATATAGGTTAAAAAGAAAGGGTGCTAAAATGCACCCCTGACACATCCCTCTCTTGATGTCAATCTGACTGGGCACTTTCAGATCCTTTGAATAGCGGGCAACCGCGGTTGAATCGCGGTGAAGATCCCGCAGAAATAAAATTATGTTACTGTCTATGCCAATGGAGGACATCAACTGCCACAGCTTGGATCTATTGACACAGTCGAATGCTGAGGAATGGTCCATGAAGGCTAGGTATATGGGGCTGGAACGAGCCACGGTGTATTTGTTCAGAACCATGTACAGGTTTAAAACACTGTTCCAGGCGAAAGCCTTATTGGATATCGGATAAAAAGTTGTTTTCGTCAACCCAAGATACTATTGTGTCAAGTACCATGCGGCCCACCACCTTCACCACAGAGTCCAGAAGACAAATGAGCCTATAACAATAGGTACTGTACGGATCTCCCTTTTTAAATACCTAGCCTATAATTGATAAAACCCAAGAATCTGGGCGGCCAACCTGGACTGCAGCATTGATAACATCTGTGAGGACAGGCACGCAGGTTTCTATGTGGGCGATGTAGAGATATGGCTGGATCCCATCTGGCGTGTGAGCTTGTTTTTAGACAGACCCAGAATACCGGCTCTCACCTCTTGCGTGGTAAAAATTAGTTCTGACTTGCCTTCCACCCTTTCCTGCCCCTCAGTTGGCGGGGTATCCGACTGGAAGATACCCTCGAAATTATGTACTCAATTGTCCTCAGTGATATGGGCTTCCAGTAAATTAGCATTATTTCCAGATAGAAATGGGCTGTTAATAATGCCCCAGAACTTTGAGCTATTACGCAGTGTACTCGCCTCCACTAAATCGATCCAGGCCGCAATCTTCAGGGCCGACTCACGAGTTGCTAGAGCAGCCTTATATGCTCTTCATGGCCTTTGAGAGCCACCGGTCTCAGGGTTTAACACCCAAGGCCTGTCTCAGGGTCCTGGAAGCCTGGGAGCACGCCGAACCATTGTGGACCTGGTGCTTACAGCCCTCACCCGAGGCCCGTAGTAACTTCCTTCTGACAGTAGACATGGATCCAAATGCAACCATGATGTCCAGAGCACTTACCTCATCATCGATTCAGGTTGCAAACCTGCTATGACAGTGAGTTAAAAGGGACTCGTGGAGTAGCTCTGGGACAATACATACCCACCTTACGCTCCTTCCCACTACCACCACTTTTAAAGGAGCCACCAGCCCCTGCACCCACCTTGGTATGTCCGAGTGTTCGGGTCTAGCCTGTTAAGACACAAATGGGGTTGTGGTCACTAGATTCAATCGCCTGCACAGAAAAATCGGTAACCAGAGAATAAAGGGGGAAGATACAAAGGGAATTTCAATAAAGGTCTCTCACCCGCTTCCAAGAAAGGTGGGAATAATGTCTGTTTTCCCCGGAGGCAGCTTATTCATTACAGATGTTAAATCAAATTCAAGCAAGATGGAGTTAAGCTCAGTACCCTGGGTAGTATGTTCCATGTGTAAGCCTGCTTGTCGTGCACAACCCATAGCTTCCACTTCTCTTTGCCTGATGTCCCCACACATGAGTGTTAAAATCCCTTGTTAGAAAAATGTAGTGATAACTCTGACCTTTCAAGAAGCTATCCTGAAGTACAGACCCCAGCAGACATATTGCCCTCATCCGGGTGTGTAACTCCCTCGTTGTAAAAGTTTTCCAGAAGTAGCTTGCTCTTTCCACTGGACAACAACATCACATGTAAATTGGGAGAGACGTTTAGTGAGGTAGCGGAGATGACAAGCACAGCTAGAGAAACAAAGGTGATAAGCCCCCCTTGGCTCTCCCTGTCCTGGATGGGGTAGCTGGAATGAAGAGAGTTTTATAGCCATCTAGGTGATAATTATTGTCTACAGCCCATGTTTCCTGGCGGCATATCACATCAAAACTCTTAACAAGGGCCAACCATTTGGTGCTCTCAGTCTTGCTCTCCAGCCCCGCGATATTCCAAGAAATACATTTACACCCTCCATTCACACTTGATACCTGTTCTGGGGGCGATACATTTCCCTGGGATGCGGGTGCCACAGGGTCCGAGGGACCCACACATCGTCAATCGCAATCTTCCAATGAGCTCAGAGGAGTAAACCTATTTGCTGTGCTTACCCCTATCTTCCCCTCTGCACAACCCCTATGGCCCACCTCTTGGAGCCGCTCGTTCTGGGACAGTAGTTGGTAATAATTGGGTCTGTAGAAGTGTCGAGATTACTGAGTTCCAACACCTGTAGTTAGACTGGGCAACCGTGCTTAAGATTCGGTTTACCATGACTGGATTGTTAAAATTGATGATAATACAGTCCCCCAGCCAGGATTTCTTGGTGCTACCAACTCACTGTGTCCGGCGCACCATGAGAATTTGGTTTTCAACCCTAAGCCCAGGGGCAATGTTGGAATTGAGCCAGTGCACCACCTTATTGTTGAGCTGGTAAAAGTCTTCCTTGGTCCCGGGGTTGAGGCATGGTACTCACTCCACAACAAGCCTAGTGGACTCTGGTAGGAGATGAACAAAGCCCAAACTAGGATAATAGTTATTCTAGTCCCCGGGGGGCATGGCTTCCAGCCCTTCCCACCTATCATTGGAACTGTACAATCCGCCCACTTTGAAACCCTGAGATTGCAGAGACTGAAAAGATACTGAGTTCTGGGTGACCCCTGCCCCCCTTCGGTTGGCTGGACGGTCTTTATGGTCAGTCCTGGGCATAATAGGTGGCGTTGTATCTCCTACCATGTGACTAGGCTGCTTCGTGATAGACACTGCTCTGTCTTCTGCCCCCGTGCCACTACCACTGGGACTGGAAATGGTAGTCGAGATCGTAGGCCTTGTAGGAGAGATACTTGTGGAGAGAAGGGCATGGTCCCCTTGCAAGGAGGCGATTAGTGCAGACAGGTTGCTTTCCATCGCAGAAAGTTGTAATAGGATGGGGTCCAATTTAATTCCAAGTGCTGACAGCAAGGCTGCTTTGAGCATGTCTAACGAAATAGCATCCAGGTTAGGCACTTCTGGGTGGACTGCTGAAGAGGACTGTGATCCAATGTTCTTTTTCGTTTACAAGGGCCCCCAACTGAGAGGCGCTTCCTCTTCGCTCCTCCTGGGCCCCACCCCTTGCCAGGGGTCATGTCAGGGGCTGACCTAAAAATTGGAGACTGGGCACCAACCGTGTGACAACAACTGGTGTAAGGGTGACGATACCCCCAGCCTGGTCTTGAGGCATATCTTGAGGTATGTCCACCAAGCCTACTTGAGGGGACTGAGTATGGGAACCAGCATATGGAGCAACAGAAGAAACCCCTAGGGAAGGGAGGAAAGGTGAGCGAGATAATTGTCTAATAGCCAGTTCAATCTCCTTGTCCAGAACCCCAGCAGCATGCTGCAAAAAAGCATCCTATCTATGACTTTTATGTTTTTTTCGATTTATAAAACCGAATAAAGTTTGTTGAATCCCCTAGTGTTTAGAAGAAACATAGATTAGACAGTACTGGACCTTAAAGTAAGCCTTTTCTGCCTGCTATTGCTGCATTTGGTGAGGCAAGTCTACACAGGAAGTAACTTGATTGGTATGAAATAAAATCTTAGGCATCGCTATCTCCTTATTATACCTTTAGGGCCCGATGTAGGTAATCTCAATTTACCGATTCTTAAATACCAAATTTTACCGACTCAGTATTTAAGAATCGGTAAATATGATGTAGGTAAAATTCCTTATTACAGAATCGGTAATACTGATTCGGTAATGAAGAATACCTTCCCATTCATTCCTTTGGGCGTGGAATGAATAGGAAGCCATTCACTATTACCGATTCGGTAAATACCGAATCGGTAAAGCGGGAGCATATTCAAGGGTGGCAGGGTGTCACATTGACACCCTGTTACACCCCTGAATCGTGCATGTGTGCACATGTGGCACACATACATGTCCTAAGAGCATGTATGTCTGCCACATGGCACTTTGAAAAAAGCAAATAATTGCTTTTTTAAAGGTATTCGGTATTTACCACCAACTTGTAGTTGGTGGTAAATAGAGAATCCTTAAAGCAAAAATGCACTCACTTAAGTACTACCTACATAGGTTTTAAGGAATCGAAATGTTACCGATTCCTTAGAATAACGAATCGGTAAATTACCGAATCATTATTTACAGCCTCCTACAATCGAAAGGGCTAAAACGTCTGTAACCAGAAAATTCACCGATTTTTGGCCGTTACCGACCGGTATTTAGCTACCTACACCTGGCCCTAAGTCTCTTATCGGCAAACACTTTGAGCGCTTCGAAACTGGCTCTGTTAAAGTAGCGAGAGCTTTAAAAAAATCATTGTGAATTCTCCTCTCCCCCCCCCAACAAGGTGTTCACTGATTTGGGCAGCCACAAACCTCACTCATTTATTTGTGGCTTCACCTCTTTGCCAAAATATTGTGATTGAGAACTCTCTATTCAAGGTCTGGGCAGCTCGCACTCAGTGGCATTTCCATGATAAGAACAGTCCCGGTCTCACCATCGCAGACAGTGACATCCACTAAAAATCAAGATGGCATCGATAAAACCAGGAGATTTGTTGTTTTTCTTAATTCTCAGCCTACCCTTGTGACAAATTGTGTTCTCAAGATCAATCTCTTCATTTTGAACAGTTACAGCAATAGCTTAAATCAAACAAAACATTTGAAGTAAGTTTGTGATAGAAAAACAGGACTGTAACCTTGGGTAGTCTTAGATGCATACTTCGTATCATCCCCTTGTACCATACAGCAAGCAGCAACTAAACCGCCACTCAACTGATCGGCCATCTTAGACGAGGCCTTTGAACACTGCATGCACACGCTGCGGCTGCCGGCTGCATCCCGTTTATGTTGTAGGTCTTCTCTGCCGTGTTTCGTTAACCAGAAGCGCGGAGAGAAGCCACAATAATTTATTCGTTCTTCAGAAATCGAACGTGGAGCATTGAAATTTCAAATGAATATATGAATCTTTTACTTACACTTTAAGTTCTTTAACTCTAAGTTCCCTGACTGATTGTAACAAAATGTAAATTTGAGCTAGGACAAGTGGATACTGTCCTTATAGAATCCCTATGGGATCGTAAAGAAGTGCCACACTCAGCGCGACTTCCTGCAAATTCGTTTTTCTACTGCCCTGCACTGAAAAAATAGGAAAGATTACATCAAAGATGGCATTATAAACTTTGGCACTGTATCTTATACAGCAATACTAATTTAACTAATTTTCCTAATTATGTTACTTTGCCCCGTGGACAAAACATTGATCCACAGTTTTCATCTCATCCCGGCTGGTAAGTGAGTCTTAACATGCTTTCTAGTGTTGCGAGTGTTGAGATGAATGCATCTAAGGTACTTGGGTTCTTTCCTGGTAGGAGGGTTGGCTGGCCGGATGCTGGTGAAGCTGCAGTTCCGGCAGGAGAAGGGTCCTTGGGTGCGTTTCGGGGCAGCCAGGCAGCAGGTGCATGATCGTCCGGGGTTGAGTGCGTGGAGGGAGCTGAAGTAGTAGCGAAGACGGGCGTTGTGGCGTTCGCGGGGGCCAGGTGTTCTGGCTCTGGGCGCGGTCCAGGCGCGGACGCCATAAGAAGGGAAAGTAGAAGGGAGGAGCAGCTGGGTGATGGGGGCAGACGAATGGGCGAGTGGGGGAGCGGGGGCGCAGCTGCGGGAACGGCGATGGTACAGGAGGCAAAAAGGGCACAGAAATGGCACAAGAGGAAAAGGAGGAATGGGAAGGAAAACAACTAACAATCCAACAAAATCCAATACAAAATACACTAAGGCAAAGTGTAGCAAGTGAGGGGGGGGGGGGCTGGAGGGGACGCAGCGATGGAGAAACCATGGGAGGAACGGCGAGAAGGAGAAGGGCACTGGGCACAGAAGTAGCGCAAGAGGCAACAGGGGTAATGAAACAAACAAAATAAACAATACAACAAGTAATACAATTACACAAAGCAGCCTACCACTGGTCACCAGGGATGGGGCACAGGTGGTAGCCTGCGGGTGGAGGAGGGCCCGAACTCGCGTCCAAGGCAGCTGCAGCGAGCTGGGAGACACGGGCAGACAGGTGGCGCTGTTGCAGTGTGGAGAGCTACCTGCCTGTGAAAGGGTCAAGGGTCGTTCTCCTCACCGTGCAGCAGCCGCCATAAGAAGGGAAGATGGGAGGGAGGAGCATCTGGGAGGTGGGGCGCATGAATGGGCGAGGGGGGGTTGGGGCCGCAGGGGGCGCAGCGGCGGGAAAATGGGGAACGGCGAGGGTACAGAAGGCAAAAAGGGCACAGAAATGACACAAGAGGAAAAGGAGAAATGGAAAGGAAAACAACTAACAATCCAACAAAATGCAATACAAAATACACTAAGGCGAAGTGTAGCGAGCGGGGGGCAGGGGCGCAGGGGACGCAGCGGCGGGGAAACCACAGGAGGAACGGCGAGAAGGCAGAAGGGCACCGAAGTAGCGCAAGAGGTAACAGGGGGAATGAAGCAAACAAAATAAACAATACAACAAGCAATACAATTACACAAAGCAACCTACCACTGGCCACCAGGGATGGGGCGCAGGTGGTAGCCTGCGGGTGGAGGAGGGCCCGAACTCGCGTCCAAGGCAGCTGCAGCGAGCTGGGAGACACGGGCAGACAGGTGGTGCTGTTGCGGCATGGGGAGCCACCTCCCTGTGACAGGAAACCTATTGTCCTACCTTCCCCTGCTCGGCCATGGCCCAGCAGCAGGAGGGCAGAATTGTGTCTGGCATCGGCAGCAGACCTAGGTTGCTGTTAGGCTCTGTAACATCGGTCCCGGGAGCAGGGAGGGTTCCCCGGAAGAGCTCTCCTAAGACCAATTTTACCGACCAACTGATAGATCTAATTGCTATACATGTGCTCTCCTCAAATACATTTCTTTTGTTGGGGGATTTTAAATTTCATGGTGAAAATCATACGAACCCTGAGGTTAATAAACTCCTCTCTACTCTTGACATGATTAAACTCACCCAAAGAGTTACAGGCCCAACTCATCCAGCTGGCCACTCGCTAGACCTAATCTTTTCTAATATTGATCATCTAACCTGTAACCTCCCAGACTCTCTCACTTGGACCGATCATTCAATGATTAAGTTCTCTATCCAACAGCCATGCCCTAAGTGCTCAGACTTAAGTGCAGGGAAAAATCAAGTGGCGCAAGACCGTGGCGAAATGTTTCTGTAGAAGCCTTTAATGAGGATGCTCCTACGACGTTGGAAGAATTTAATACCCCCTTTGTGACAGTTTTGGATTCTCCCCAATGTCCACCATCAGCCCCCTGGTGCACTTCAGAGCTAAATATTGAAAAATCCAAATGCAAGAGATTGGAGAGACTTTGGCGAGTAAGTAAAGACCCACAAAACAAACTACGGTTTAAACAATTCTTTTCTAGCTGTAATCTGAATTTGAAATCAGCCAGACGTCTATTTATTATTAACCAAATTGAACGTGCCAGTAACGTCCCAAAGGCCCTTTTTAATATAGTAAAAGACTCATGCTCATTGTATATGAAAAATCAATAGAGAATTGAGGTATTAAACAAAGACACAGGGAGTGGTGTCACTTAGCATTTGACTTTGACAATTCCAAAGGAAGAGACATTACTGAATTTATAGACATGATGAGAACACATGTAAAGTGATAATATTGACAACCAAGTCTCACTAAAATAGACATTCAATTTAATTTTCTACTGAACTGTGTGCAGTACTCATGGTGAAATATGAGGAAGGTTTTTCAAACAAAATGTGGGACTGAGGGTCTTGTCTGTGATGAATAGTCATGTGTGAAGTTCTAGTTACTCCCCATAGTGTGGAAGAATGGGCCAGGTTTGAGTGAGACCTCACCACAACCTACAAATGTGTGAGTGTCACTCGTGATGAGTGAGGCTTGAGGGCTCGGATGTATGCATGTCTTTACTAATGTCATTGTTGTGTCACCCAAGGCATCTTGCATGACAATGCTGCAAAGAGTTGATGCACTCACTAATCAACGGTGTACTGATGACATAGGGGCCTATGTGAAGGAGTAGAATATTTTCGAGTAATGAAATGCCCCTCCCCTGTTCTTCAGACCAGTAACACCCACTCATTTTTATGATACAATGCAAACTGTGTGAGAAATTTCTGGTTCATATTTGATATCTCTATCTTAGGAATTAATTGTTTCAAAGATATATTGCTTTATTTTTTGTCAGTGAATCCTTGTTGAGAGAGGATGGTGGTTACTATAAGCAAAACAACAAATCCTGGAAGAGGCCGCTATCTTAATATTTTAGGAGACAGTTGTGCTCTTAAACCAGAAACTCAAAACCTAATTAGGGCCTATATTTCAGTCTTGTTCGAGGATATAAAACCATATTAAATATAAGGAATAAGCCACATACATAGGAAAGTTAGAAATAAGCTGTTCCTTCAATTGTCGCTTTGGCACATGACCTATGCCTCATTGTCACTGATCTGGTGTCTTAAACTCCATGGTATTTACCTCTATTTACTTTGCTATCTAGGACGTTGTGGATTTGAAAAACTGCAAATAAATTATTTAAAAGAATAAATAAGCTGCCCAGTTAAATTGCAAAACTGACCGCATTACTCATATATTCATTAAAATACCGATCTATTCATTGAAATGCAGATATATTCTTTGAAATACAGATATATTCTTTGAAATACAGATATATTCATTGAAATGCAGATATATTCATTGAAATACAGACTGCCACTTCCAGTTGTCACCTTTCTGTAAATACACTTTAGTCCTCTACATCAGTGTTTGGAAGATGCTCATCTGAAGTGAAGCTATAAATACTTTTCCACAGCAGTAGCCAAGTGTGAGGCCCTGTACTTTAACTGTCTGACCCTTAAAAACATTCCCGTCTGTGACATCTGAAATCCCAGGTCTTTACAGGTATAAATGCTTGTTTGCGTGAAATGTATTCACTCCTGGAGCCTGGAGGTGGCGGTTCCGTCCGCGGCCACTAGAGGGCGCTCCTCCCCTACAGATGAAACTATGGAGCTGCACATGGGATGAAAGGAGAAGGGTTTCCTCTTCCGGGTCAGTGGCGGCAGAGACAGCATCAGCAGCGGATGCTGACATCACTTCCGGCCTCTACTCGTGAGTGCAGCCTGCAGCAGAGGAGGAAGGAGCCCTGTCTGGTGGGCAGATACCACCATCTACAGACCTCCCTCAGACCCCAGATCTGCACCTGCCCCTCCCTCTCCCCCCCCACACACCCGCCCCCAGCTCCAGGAGGAGGAGTGAGCCTGGACAGGTTTCTGCTCAGGCAGGAGAGCTGCCAACTCACTGGGCTGCAATTTTTAATCCATGGATCAGATGCCCCCCTCCCCTGGCATTCATGGTGACGTCAGGAGAGCTGCTGAGGCTGAGTGGGGAGCGGAAGAGGTGAGGCCTGTTCAGGGGTGCAGAGGAGGAGAGTCCTGTCCGGGGTGCAGAGGAGGTGAGGCCTGTACAGTGGTGCAGAGGAGGTGAGGCCTGTCCAGGGTAGCAGTGTCTCTCTTCGGGGCCTGTGCAACCTGGTGTGGTTCTCCTTTTATTTGGTCATTCATGAGATTATAGACAGGTAAAAAAAAGCTGCTTTACATTCCTTCAAGATTTAGCCTGAAGGCTGCTCTCCATAGCTATCATCAATAAGGGTTGTTTGGACTGGTACAAGGTGCCCATTATAACTAGTGGACAGCATATACCAGGACAACTTCTCACATTGCCTATGTGGGGGCAGAGGAGATGAGGCATGTCCTGCAACGGTTGGGGGTGCAGAGGAGATGAGGTCTGTCCTGAGAGGGTGCAGAGGAGGTGAGGCCTGTCCAGGGGGCAGAGGAGGTGATGCTTTTCTGGTGGGGGGTTGCAGAAGAGGCCTGTTCTGTGGTGTGGTGCCGTGCAGAGGAGGTGAGGCCTGTCAGGGAAGGATGATGCTACAGGTGAGGCCTGGTCAAGGTAGTGCAGAGGAGGTGAGGCCTGTCCAGAGCTGGGGGGGTGCAGAATAGGTGAGGCCTGTCCAGGGGGGTGCAGAGGAAGTGAGGCCTGTCTAGTGGGGTGCAGAGGAGGTTAGGAATGTCCAAGGGATGCAAAGGAGGTGAGGTCTGTCCAGTGGTGCAGAGGAGGTGAGGCCTGTCCAGGGGGGTGCAGTGTGGGGGAGGCCTGTCCAGGGGGGTGCAGTGGAGTGGAGGCCTGTCCAGGGGTGCAGAGGAGGCGAGGCCTATCCAGGGGTGCAGAGGAGGTGAGGCCTGTCAAGGGGTGCAGAGGAGGTGAGGCCTGTCCAGGGGTGCAGAGGAGGTAAGCCCTGTTCTGTCCAGGGTGGTGCAGCCGAGGTGAGACCTGTCCGGGTGGTACAGAGAAGGTGAGACCTGTGGAGAGGAGGTGAGGGGCAAAGGAGGTGAGACTTCTGGAGAGGGGGGAGGGGCAGAGGAGGTGAGACCTGTCCTGTCGGAGGGAGGTTAGAAGAGTTTTAGCCTGTCCAGGGGGAGGCACAAAGAAGTTGAGGCCTGTCCAGCTGGTGCAGAGGAGGGGGGGACTGTCCATGGGATGTAGAGGGGGTAAGGCCTGTTTGGAGGTAGGTGCAGAGGAGGCGAGACCTGTCGGGGGTATGCAGAGGAAGCAAGGCCTGTCCAGGAGGCTCAGAGGAGGTGAGTGAGTGAGGCCAGTCCAGGGGGGTGTAGAGGAGGTGAGGCCTGTCCAGGGATGCAGAGGGGGAGAGGCCTGTCGAGGAAGGTGTAGAGGAGGTGAGGCCTGTCCTGTGTTTGGGTGGTTCAAAGGAGGTGGGGCCTCTCCAGAAGGGATGCAGTGGAGATGAGGCCTGTTCGTCCAGGCGGGGTGGTCGAGAGCTGAGTTTAAGTTTGTTAATTGTTGTCCCAAGAGATTTGTGGAATGAGTGTAAGTTGCTTGTAAACTGGCCAATTGAAGAACCACAGAGTGAAGTGCCTCAAAATATTGCATTATATTACAAGAGATTAGTGCAGAGTTACAGACAATATTGCAAAGGCAAAGACCGGATAAAAGAGGGCGCTTCTTTTAGCGTTGCATCCAGAGGTTAGTGCACATATCCAGAAAAATGTGAGGGGCTGCAGACTAACATTCCGGATGAGATTTTGTTTTACGCAAAGTTCTGTAGTGAGAATTTTGTTACTAAGCAGAAAAATATCAAAGAAAAATTAATGATGGCTCAGACAAAAAAGTTCCAAACGGGTGACGAAAGTGATTCTCACGGATTGTATTCTCGTTTTGATTCTGGGTTTGTTGCAGGTGTGAATTTGGGTATGCACGGCATTGGTGTGAGTAATGAGGTTCAGTATGTTCAAGGAGGAAATGTTGTTCCTCTGGGTCAGGGTAGGACTGGGAACCCAAACCAGGCCTGACAATTTTGACAGACCAGCACCCTGCCTCTTTTGTTGCAGGGGGGCGATATAGCAGCACCACAGCAAAACCAGCCCCCAGTAACAAATACGTTTCCCAGCACTGAAGAATCGGCCCCCACTCTTCCAGCCTCCCGGGGAAACACCCGAAGCTCGTTCCGGCCAGTCCGGCCCTGCTCAGGGTGTTGGTTTTACTGACAGTGGCAATTTAAATACCTCAAACACTAGAAAGGTACGTGGTTTATGACCATGTAACAGCTCAAAGGGAGAGTACCCTGTACTTTTTTGTTCTTTGCACCTAATGGCAAATAAGGACAGGGGCAACATGTCCTCGCATTTCCTGGACTCCAAAGCTAGGAGTTTCTTGAGGGTGGTTTTAATAGTGGCATTGTATCTTTCAACTAACACATCTGTCTGGGGATGATAGGCAGCTGTCCTGATTTGTTTGACCCCTAACTGCACACAGACTTGCTTCATCAATCAGGACACAAAGGGAGTCCATTGATCGGTCAAGATCTCTTTTGTGAATCCCACCCTTGAAAGAAACGTTATCATGGTTTTGGCTATGTTAGAGGCATCCGGCCTGCGTAAGGGTATGGCTTCTGGAAAACAGGTGGTGTAGTCTACCATAACAAGAACATAACAACATCCACTGCGGGAAGGTAACAAAGGCCCTATTATGTCCATACCTATTCGACTGAAGGGTTATATTTATTTATTTAATTTATTCAAGCAATTTGTAGAGCGTGCAAATACCCGTGGGTGTCTCGGCGCTATGGACGGAAGAAGCAGTAGTCAAATGGTGTGCTGCTCATTGGTTGAAAAGCCATGTTTTTATAAGCTTCCTGAAGGCCGGTTGAGTTGGGCAAGATTTAATTTGCTGAGGTAGGGTGTTCCACAGTCTGGCCGTAGCAACAGTGAATCTTTTGTCGCCCCAGGAGACCTTATTTGTGCGGGAAATCATGAGGAGGTTGGCAGTTGAGGATCGTAAGGTTTCTTGTGGGTGGTTTTATTATGGGAAGTAGTTGAAGGGGTGCTGTGGGAGGATGGTATCTGTTATTTTTTTGGCATACCGGGCATTCTCTGCAGTATATTTTTACATGTTGGTATATGCCGGGCCAATAAAACCGTTCCATGATCTGTTTTTCAGTTTTGTCTGCCCCAAAATGCCCCCCAATAAGTGGCTGTGGGCTAGATACATCATTTTGTCCCTGAATGGACCAGGGATCAATAGCTGGGGGTTCTGAGTGGGGCTCCCTTTTCTATACAACAACCGCTTTTTCTTAAAGAAATATGGACCTACGTGGTGTGGGTCTTTGTCCTATAGGGCCTTGTTTCAACACCGGATCTTCCCTTTGTGCCGCAAGGAAAGTTCTATCGGTTTCCCAGGGGTTCTCATCAAGCATGGGCAGATTTTGTGGATCCACGATCCGCGGATTTTGCGGATTTGCAGATCGTGGATCCGCAAAATCCGCGGATTTTGCGGATTTGCGGATCCACGGATTTGGGGCGGGGCTTCCATGCGAGTGGCACATGCCTCTTGTGTGTTTAAAAGGTCTGAGAAAGATCAGTTCAGCAGATGAAGAGAAAGAAGCCCCTGGTCACAAGAACAGCATGGGTATTGTGCTCGTGAAAGTCAAGGATGCAAAGGCCTCTATCCATCATCACAGCTGATGTTCCACGGTAGATTTGGAATGAAGGCACACCTGCCCAGCCTCGACGACGCTCACGATTGTTTTTGGGCTAATGAATGAGTCACTGAATTTGAGCTTCAACTAGTTCAAGCGACCATGTGTGTGTTACTATGCAATCGCCCGAAGGGCGCAGGGGTCCCTGAGTGAGCTGTCCATCATAGTGGGTAAATGGCGGGAAGACGGTGCACACCGCGAGTGTGTGAGCGGGACCAAACGTGCGGGGCTTCAATGCGAGTTCACATGCCTCTTGTGTGTATAAAAGGTCAGAGAAAGATCAGTTCAGCAGATGAAGAGAAAGAAGCCCCTGGTCACAAGAACAGCACAGGTATTGCGCTAGTGAAAGTCAAGGATGCAAAGGCCTCTATCAAGCCTCACAGCTGATGTTCCACGGTAGATTTGGGAAAGGAAATTACACCAGCCTCGCCTGTTGTAACTATTTTACGATGGCGCCGGCAAGCTGCCAGCGCCATCCTAAAATAGTTACTAAATTAGCTTCAACAGGAAGCTCTAATAGATAAAATCGAGCACCTGCTTTATTTTATCTATTAGACCTTCCTGTTGAAGCTAACTTTTTTAGGATGGCGCTGGCAGCTTGCCGGCGCCATCGTAAAATAGTTACAACAGGCCAGGCTTCAACTTTTGCCCCCGGATCCGCCGCTCGCGGATTTGCGAATTCTCGGTAAATTCGCGGGAGTTCGCGGATCGCGAATTTATCGAAAATTCGCAAAATCCGCGAGCGGAACGGATTTTGAGCTCACTTGTGGAACGGGCAAAACCAATGGATTCCTGCCTTTTTCTGACCTCCTTTGTTTTCTACTCTTCCTAGTTTTTGATGGTGGTCACTCCTTGTCTGTATTCCTGTGAAAAAGGTGCTGTGGCCCACCATTCTTCATCTTCGAGTTTAGTGCCGTGCAACAACTGAGATAACTGTGGGTAATCGTTTCCGAGTAAAGCTTGTTCTGGTAACCGGGGTATAAGTCCAACAGTTAAAGTGGTTCCTGGGTCATGGGGGTGTTGTATTTGTACTTGTGCGGTGGGGTACGGTTTGGTGTCACCATGAACACAACGTATAGCTACAGTTCCATCAATCAGGCCAAGGCGGGATCCCAGGTCTTGAGGTTGGACTATGCTGTGTAGGCATCCCATTTCAGCCAGAGCTGTCACGGGGTGTCCATTCACTGATACTGTACAGCGATAGGGAGGTGATTTTTTTCTGAAGGGGAGCAATAGTAGTCGCGAGCCATACCTATTTCCATGGGGTCTTCCTGTTGGGGACAAAACCGGGCAGTACGTCCCATCTCTCCACACTGGAAACATTGAGGACCCATAGTAGGAGGTCTGATAATAGGGGTTCCAGGAATTATTGTTACGGGTTCGGGCTTCTTTGCTAGGGTAGGACGGGGCTGACGATGTACTCCTGGGCCTCCTGTTTTCCCTGTTGACTCCCCTCGCCCTTTTTTTGAATCTCTTGGGCTCTGTTGTAGCCACTAGCAATCTCTACGGCAGTTTCTAGGGTCAAATTAGCCTGTTGACGCGCCCACCTCTGAATGGGCGGATGAAGTGAGGACAAATATTGCTCCAAATATATTTTGGCCATGATGCCATCTTTATCTGTAGTGACTGGCGTAGCTTCACGTAGTATACTTAAAACTTTGCGTAGTCTGCGCTACGCGCGTAGCTGAAGACACTGTGTACTTGTCTGTACTGTGCTAAAATTGCAAAATAATTGCAAAAAGCTTCCTGTACATGACCAGATATGAGAAAATAAGCTTTTCTATCTTTATATGCTAAAATGCATATAGTACTTTCACAATGGTGAAACTGAAAAATTGGCAAGCAGTGGGAGATGTGACCCACCTGTGGGACACCCCCGCGCCGCACGGCCACCAGCTGCTGCGTGTGCCCCTTGCCTGCCCTCTGCCTCGCTGCCTGCCTCGTTTGCCGGTTGCCGGCTGCCTCCGCTGCTGTTGTTTTTGCCTTGTTTTTTCTGTAATTTGTGCCTGTTTTTTATTTTATTTCATTGTGCCTGTGTTTTGGTTTTCCTTCCTTGTTGTCCGCCTACCTCGCCGCCCTCCGCTCTCCCTTCCCGCCACCGCCGCTTTTCCCCGCCACTTTTTCTATTCTGTACCCTCCCCGCTCCCGCCTCCCAGCTGCTCCGCCCACCCGCGCACTTGGCCTTAAATGGCGACCGTGCGACGCAGGTGAGTGTGACCCACCTGTGGGACACCCCTGCGCCGCACGGCCACCAGCTGCTGCGTGTGCCCCTTGCCTGCCCTCTGCCTCGCTGCCTGCCTCGTTTGCCGGTTGCCGGCTGCCTCTGCTGCTGTTGTTTTTGCCTTGTTTTTTCTGTAATTTGTGCCTGTTTTTTATTTTATTTCATTGTGCCTGTGTTTTGGTTTTCCTTCCTTGTTGTCCGCCTACCTCGCCACCCTCCGCTCTCCCTTCCCGCCACCGCCGCTTTTCCCCGCCCCTTTTTCTATTCTGTACCCTCCCCGCTCCCGCCTCCCAGCTGCTCCGCCCACCCGCGCACTTGGCCTTAAATGGCGACCGTGCGACGCAGGTGAGTGTGACCCACCTGTGGGACACCCCCGCGCCGCACGGCCACCAGCTGCTGCGTGTGCCCCTTGCCTGCCCTCTGCCTCGCTGCCTGCCTCGTTTGCTGGTTGCCGGCTGCCTCCGCTACTGTTGTTTTTGCCTTGTTTTTTCTGTAATTTGTGCCTGTTTTTTATTTTATTTCATTGTGCCTGTGTTTTGGTTTTCCTTCCTTGTTGTCCGCCTACCTCGCCGCCCTCCGCTCTCCCTTCCCGCCACCGCCGCTTTTCCCCGCCCCTTTTTCTATTCTGTACCCTCCCCGCTCCCGCCTCCCAGCTGCTCCGCCCACCCGCGCACTTGGCCTTAAATGGCGACCGTGCGACGCAGGTGAGTGTGACCCACCTGTGGGACACCCCCGCGCCGCACGGCCACCAGCTGCTGCGTGTGCCCCTTGCCTGCCCTCTGCCTCGCTGCCTGCCTCGTTTGCCGGTTGCCGGCTGCCTCCGCTGCTGTTGTTTTTGCCTTGTTTTTTCTGTAATTTGTGCCTGTTTTTTTATTTTATTTCATTGTGCCTGTGTTTTGGTTTTCCTTCCTTGTTGTCCGCCTACCTCGCCGCCCTCCGCTCTCCCTTCCCGCCACCGCCGCTTTTCCCCGCCCCTTTTTCTATTCTGTACCCTCCCCGCTCCCGCCTCCCAGCTGCTCCGCCCACCCGCGCACTTGGCCTTAAATGGCGATCGTGCGACGCAGGTGAGTGTGACCCACCTGTGGGACAACCCCGCGCCGCACGGCCACCAGCTGCTACGTGTGCCCCTTGCCTGCCCTCTGCCTCGCTGCCTGCCTCGTTTGCCGGTTGCCGGCTGCCTCCGCTGCTGTTGTTTTTGCCTTGTTTTTTCTGTAATTTGTGCCTGTTTTTTATTTTATTTCATTGTGCCTGTGTTTTGGTTTTCCTTCCTTGTTGTCCGCCTACCTCGCCGCCCTCCGCTCTCCCTTCCCGCCACCGCCGCTTTTCCCCGCCACTTTTTCTATTCTGTACCCTCCCCGCTCCCGCCTCCCAGCTGCTCCGCCCACCCGCGCACTTGGCCTTAAATGGCGACCGTGCGACGCAGGTGAGTGTGACCCACCTGTGGGACACCCCCGCGCCGCACGGCCACCAGCTGCTGCGTGTGCCCCTTGCCTGCCCTCTGCCTCGCTGCCTGCCTCGTTTGCCGGTTGCCGGCTGCCTCTGCTGCTGTTGTTTTTGCCTTGTTTTTTCTGTAATTTGTGCCTGTTTTTTATTTTATTTCATTGTGCCTGTGTTTTGGTTTTCCTTCCTTGTTGTCCGCCTACCTCGCCACCCTCCGCTCTCCCTTCCCGCCACCGCCGCTTTTCCCCGCCCCTTTTTCTATTCTGTACCCTCCCCGCTCCCGCCTCCCAGCTGCTCCGCCCACCCGCGCACTTGGCCTTAAATGGCGACCGTGCGACGCAGGTGAGTGTGACCCACCTGTGGGACACCCCCGCGCCGCACGGCCACCAGCTGCTGCGTGTGCCCCTTGCCTGCCCTCTGCCTCGCTGCCTGCCTCGTTTGCTGGTTGCCGGCTGCCTCCGCTGCTGTTGTTTTTGCCTTGTTTTTTCTGTAATTTGTGCCTGTTTTTTATTTTATTTCATTGTGCCTGTGTTTTGGTTTTCCTTCCTTGTTGTCCGCCTACCTCGCCGCCCTCCGCTCTCCCTTCCCGCCACCGCCGCTTTTCCCCGCCCCTTTTTCTATTCTGTACCCTCCCCGCTCCCGCCTCCCAGCTGCTCCGCCCACCCGCGCACTTGGCCTTAAATGGCGACCGTGCGACGCAGGTGAGTGTGACCCACCTGTGGGACACCCCCGCGCCGCACGGCCACCAGCTGCTGCGTGTGCCCCTTGCCTGCCCTCTGCCTCGCTGCCTGCCTCGTTTGCCGGTTGCCGGCTGCCTCCGCTGCTGTTGTTTTTGCCTTGTTTTTTCTGTAATTTGTGCCTGTTTTTTTATTTTATTTCATTGTGCCTGTGTTTTGGTTTTCCTTCCTTGTTGTCCGCCTACCTCGCCGCCCTCCGCTCTCCCTTCCCGCCACCGCCGCTTTTCCCCGCCCCTTTTTCTATTCTGTACCCTCCCCGCTCCCGCCTCCCAGCTGCTCCGCCCACCCGCGCACTTGGCCTTAAATGGCGATCGTGCGACGCAGGTGAGTGTGACCCACCTGTGGGACAACCCCGCGCCGCACGGCCACCAGCTGCTACGTGTGCCCCTTGCCTGCCCTCTGCCTCGCTGCCTGCCTCGTTGTCCGGTTGCCGGCTGCCTCCGCTGCTGTTGTTTTTGCCTTGTTTTTTCTGTAATTTGTGCCTGTTTTTTATTTTATTTCATTGTGCCTGTGTTTTGGTTTTCCTTCCTTGTTGTCCGCCTACCTCGCCGCCCTCCGCTCTCCCTTCCCGCCACCGCCGCTTTTCCCCGCCCCTTTTTCTATTCTGTACCCTCCCCGCTCCCGCCTCCCAGCTGCTTCGCCCACCCGCGCACTTGGCCTTAAATGGCGACCATGCGACGCAGGTGAGTGTGACAACCTGTGGGACACCCCCGCGCCGCACGGCCACCAGCTGCTGCGTGTGCCCCTTGCCTGCCCTCTGCCTCGCTGCCTGCCTCGTTTTCCGGTTGCCGGCTGCCTCCGCTGCTGTTGTTTTTGCCTTGTTTTTTCTGTAATTTGTGCCTGTTTTTTATTTTATTTCATTGTGCCTGTGTTTTGGTTTTCCTTCCTTGTTGTCCGCCTACCTCGCCGCCCTCCGCTCTCCCTTCCCGCCACCGCCGCTTTTCCCCGCCCCTTTTTCTATTCTGTACCCTCCCCGCTCCCGCCTCCCAGCTGCTCCGCCCACCCGCGCACTTGGCCTTAAATGGCGACCGTGCGACGCAGGTGAGTGTGACCCACCTGTGGGACACCCCCGCGCCGCACGGCCACCAGCTGCTGCGTGTGCCCCTTGCCTGCCCTCTGCCTCGCTGCCTGCCTCGTTTGCCGGTTGCCGGCTGCCTCCGCTGCTGTTGTTTTTGCCTTGTTTTTTCTGTAATTTGTGCCTGTTTTTTATTTTATTTCATTGTGCCTGTGTTTTGGTTTTCCTTTCTTGTTGTCCGCCTACCTCGCCGCCCTCCGCTCTCCCTTCCCGCCACCGCCGCTTTTCCCCGCCCCTTTTTCTATTCTGTACCCTCCCCGCTCCCGCCTCCCAGCTGCTCCGCCCACCCGCGCACTTCGCCTTAAATGGCGACCGTGCGAACGCGCAGCGGTCACGCGCAGCGGGTGCGCCGTTTGTGCGCCGAAGGCGCGCCAAAGGTAAGCCCGTCTACGCCCGTACGCGCCTGGACCGCGCCCAGTGCCAGGACCCCTGGCCCACGAGGACCCCGACCGACCCGCCTGACGTACTCCGCCGCCGCCCTCATCGCACTCAACACCGGCCGACTCCCAGAATGCCATCAAGCCACTCCACGACGTACCCACGGACCTTTCAGCTGCCACGCCTGCAAGTTCACCTGCATCCGGACCAGCCTCGCACCAGCACCCGCCAAGTCGAACACCAGCAGCACCCACCTCAAGTGCATCCTGCTCAACACCCGCTCCGTCCACAGACACGCCATCGAACTCTGGAACCTTCTAGACGCCACAGCCCCTGACGTTGCCTTCCTCACGGAGACCTGGATGAACGCCTCTTCAGCTCCCGACATCGCCATCGCTATCCCAGAGGGTTACAAGATCGTCCGGAGGGACCGAAACGCCAACCAGATGTGAGGAGGCATCGCCATCATCCACAGGAACACCATCCGTCTCACGACCAGCACCGACAACACCCTGACCAGCGCCGAACACCTGCATTTCCAGATCCACACCAACCCGAACACCACCCTCAGAGGCACCCTGATCTACCGACCCCCTGGACCACGCACACAATTCAGCGAGGACATCGCCGACTTCGTCAGCCCGCATGCCCTCCCCTCCGCTGACTACATCCTCCTGGGAGACCTCAACTTCCATCTGGAGAACAACAACGACCGCAACACCAGCACCCTGCTCGACAACCTCGCCAACCTGGGACTCAAGCAACTGGTGTCCACCCCCACCCACCTCGCCGGACACACACTCGACGCAGTCTTCTCTTCCAGCACAGACATCGACTTCAGCCACGCCACAGAGCTTCAATGGACGGACCACAGCTGCGTCCACTTCACCTTCAAGAGAACGACGACCCACCAACACCAGCAACAGGCCGCCCGCAGAAGCTGGAACAAGATCACAGCAGACCAGCTCGCCACCTCCCTGAGCCAGCACCCTCCTGCCAGCTCAGCGAACCCCAGCCAGGCCGCCGACAACCTCACGAAGTGGATCAGCAACTGCGCGGACGAACTCGCCCCACTGAGGACCCCGCCTAGCAGACCCGGCAGCAAGAAGGCCCCATGGTTCACCGACGAACTCAAGAGCTCCAAGCAGAACTGCCGAGCCCTCGAGAAAGTCTGGAGAAGGGAACCGACACCGGACAACAGGACCTCCTTCAAACTTGCCACCCGGAAACACCACCAGCTGATCCGCGCCGCCAGGAAAACAACATTCAAGGACCGGTTGGACAACAACGCACACAACTGCAAGGAACTCTTCAACATCGTGAAAGAGCTTTCCAACCCCAGCACAGGAAACAACGACATCACCCCATCGCAAGACCTCTGCAACTCCCTCGCTTCATACTGCCACAACAAGATCGCGGACATACACAACAGCTTCAACAACCAACCAACGCACACCATGACCGAACAACCACCCCCCACCACCACCCTCCACTCCTGGACCCCGATCAGCACCGAAGACACCATCCGCACGATGAACTCCATCCACTCCGGATCACCGACCGACCCCTGCCCTCACCACGTCTTCAACAAGGCCGACGCTGTCATCGCACCCCACCTGCGAGACATCATCAACACATCCTTCGACACCACCATCTTCCCTGAGAGCTGGAAACACGCCGAACTCAGCGCTCTACTCAAGACACCAACAGCGGACCCCACCGACCTCAAAAATTACCGCCCCATCTCGCTCCTCCCGTTTCCAGCCAAAGTCATCGAGAAGACCGTCAACAAGCAGATGGCCGCCTTCCTCGAGACGAACGGATCCCTCGACCCCTCACAGTCCGGCTTCCGAGCCAATCACAGCACCGAGACCGCCCTCATCGCCGCCACCGATGACATCCGAGCCCTGATGGACAATGGAGAAACAGCGGCCCTCATCCTTCTAGACCTCTCCGCGGTATTCGACACGGTCTGCCAACGCACCCTGGTACGGCGCCTCAGCAACATCGGAATCCAGGACAAGGCGCTGGAATGGATCATCTCCTTCCTCGACGGAAGAACACAGAGAGTCCGCCTACCACCGTACAAGTCAGAGGCCTCCGAAGTCATCTGCGGCGTCCCCCAAGGATCATCTCTGAGCCCCACCCTCTTCAACGTCTACATGAGCCCCCTCGCGGCCATCGTACGCAAACACAACCTCAGCATAATCTCCTACGCCGACGACACCCAGCTGATCCTCTCCCTCACCAACGACCCCGCCGCCGCCAGAGCCAACCTGCACGAAGGGATGAAAGAGGTAGCCGAGTGGATGACGACCAGCCGCCTGAAACTGAACTCGGACAAGACGGAGGTCCTCATCCTGGGCTCCTCACCCTCCGCCTGGGACGACTCCTGGTGGCCTCCCGCCCTGGGCACCGCACCCAAACCGACAGACCATGCACGCAACCTGGGCTTCATCCTGGACTCCTCCCTCTCCATGACCAGGCAAGTCAACAACATCTCCTCGGCGTGCTTCAACATCCTACGCATGCTACGGAAGATCTTCTGGTGGATCCCCACCGAGACCAGGAAGACCGTCACCCAGGCCCTCGTCACCAGCCGACTGGACTACGGCAACGCCCTCTACGCCGGTACCACCGCCAAGCTCCAGAAGAGACTCCAGCGGACCCAGAACGCCTCAGCCAGACTCATCCTCGGCATCCCACGAACCAGCCACATCTCCGGACATCTGAGAGACCTTCACTGGCTCCCCGTCAACAAAAGAATCACCTTCCGCCTCCTCACCCACGCACACAAAGCCCTACACGACCAAGGCCCGAGCTACCTCAACAGCCGAGTCAACTTCTACGCTCCCAAACGCCACCTCCGATCAGCCAACCACGCCCTCGCCGCCGTCCCCCGCATCCGAAGAGCGACTACAGGAGGAAGGTCCTTCTCCTACCTGGCCGCCAAGACCTGGAACTCCCTCCCGACCGACCTGCGCCTGACCCAAGACCACCTCTCCTTCAGGAAGAAGATGAAGACCTGGCTGTTCGAGCATTAGCGGCACCCCCCCCCCCAGCGCCTTGAGACCCTACGGGTATGTAGCGCGCTTTATAAGTGTCACTGATTGATTGATTGATTGATTGATGATTTTGAGATCCTCCCTAACCTAGGGGGAGTACCAAACAGATGCCTTGAATAAGCACATCTTATTGAACGATTTAGTTGTGGTCCCAATCTCTTAGGACAAACCCAAGCACAGTTATTGGCAAAAAAACATTCCCAACCAAAGGCCCTGCAAAGCATTATGGGATGAAATTAGCAGTGGACAGTGAATATTATATAGTATACAATATCAAAAGAATTCTACAAAGAGCTGCAGTTCCACTGGTCGTCCCTAGATGTCCCTCACGAGTCAAATGCAAATGCTTGATAAAAGGGTTTCAATGGTTTTGCATTTCACTCGTGAGGGACATCTAGGGACGACCAGTGGAACTGCAGCTTGAGTAAGAATAATTTCAATGCTTTGCATTTGACTTGTGAGGGACATCTAGGGACGACCAGTGGAACTGCAGCTCTTTGTAGAATTATTTTGATATTGGATACTATAATATTCACTGCCACTGCTAATCTTGTCCCATAATGCTTTGCAGGGCCATTGGTTGGGATTGTTTTTTGCCAATAACTGTGCTTGGGGTGGTCCTAAAATAACGGGATCACCACTGAAGTTCAACAAAATGTGCTTTTTGTTTATGCTCTTTGTGTTCAAGGCATCTGCTTGGTGCTCCCCCTAGGTTAGGGGGGGGGGCAAAACCATCAGCTCTCTCATTACCTAATGTTTTCATTGTAAAAGTTCATTTTTGTGAATTGATTATATGCTGTTAAGCATGTAAAATTGCTTTTTCAAAGCATCTGAGAATATTGTTCATTTAGATGCTATGTGCGTATTATCACAAACTTTGCATGCTCCGTCAGCGTAGTGAAGTATTAAGCCCAGGGTTACTCCTTATATCAGCATAA
Source organism: Lissotriton vulgaris (assembly GCF_964263255.1). Classification (NCBI taxonomy): domain Eukaryota; kingdom Metazoa; phylum Chordata; class Amphibia; order Caudata; family Salamandridae; genus Lissotriton; species Lissotriton vulgaris. Next base: position 64,482,762 of record NC_141685.1, on the reverse strand, counting down.
GGAGCTATCCCTTGAACTGTAGCGGCCTGTTAGGCTGCTTGTAAGTCACCAGACAGGAGAGGTCCCAAGTACTGGACCCATTTATCAAATGGCCAAGATGCTGCCGTGGCCATCCTTTTGAAATTATTGAAAAAATAGTCAGGGTCTTCCCCACTCATGTACCGTTGTACTCTCTGAGTAGGACAGGCACGACCTTTGGAAAGACCATGGCAGTTTCCTCCGGGCGGTCAGGTTGAAATTCAGTTATTTCAAGTCCCTACACCACTGGCACTGGACGTTGGAGTGCGTCTATAAAGCACATACGGCAGACTATTCCACATGCTGGAGGTGCAGAAGGTTTGGCGCAGTTGCCTGTGACATTTTGCATTTCCTGCAGGCTGTACAGCACTTTGTGCTGCTACGGCTCCATTTGGGATACCTTGATGACCAACCTAGGGCTGGCACCACAATTAATGGCCCGTCTGACCTTGCTTCACAAAATGTCAATATTCCAGGATTTAACACTCCATGGTAAGAGTTTTCTGGCTATGGCCTTCGTATTGGGAGTTGGCTTTTTGGGGGGTGACCATGGTGCCTGGCACCCTGACTTTTCTCTCCTGTTCCCACGTCCCTTCCATGATAATCTGCAGGATCTTCTGGGCTGCATCACCTCTATCTGGACGGGTTATGTTTTTTATTGTTTTTCCGGTTATCAATGTCTTCTCACAAGTTCTAGTTTACTCAGTATCTTGGACTCTGCTGAATCGATAAACTTTCATACCTGTTATATGCTCATTGTATATGAAAAATCAATAGAGAAATGAGGTATTAAACAAAGACACAGGGAGTGGAGTCACTTAACATTTGACTTTGACAGTACCAAAGGAAGAGACAAAACTGAATTTATAGACATGATGAGAACACATGTAAAGTGGTACGATTGACAACCAAGTCTCACTAAAACAGACATTCAATTTAACATTCTACTGAACTGTGTGCAGTACTCATGGTGAAATATGAGAAAGGTTTTGCCAACAAAATGTGGGACAGAGGGTCTGCTCTGTGCCGAATATTCACGTGTGAAGTTCTAGTTAATCCCCATATTTTGGAAGAAAGGGCCAGGTTTGAGTGATACTTCAGCACGACCTCCAAATGTGTTAGTGTCACTCGGGATGAGTGAGGCTTGAGGGCTCTGATGTATGCATGTCTGAATTAATGTTGCTGTCGAGGCATTCAAGGCTGCTTGCATGACAATGCCACAAAGAGTTGACTCACTCACTAATCAGCGGTGTATTGATGACGAGTGTACTGTGATATAAGAGCCTATGTGAAAGAGTAGAATATTTTAGAGTAGTGAAATGCCCCTCCCCTGTTCTTCAGACCAGTAACACCCACTCATTTCAATGCAAACTGTGTGAAAAATTTCTGGTTCATACTTGGTTGCCCTATCTTAGGAATTAATTGTTTCAAAGATATATTGCTTTATTTTTTGTCAGTGAATCTTTGTTGAGAGAGGATGCTGGTTACTAGATACAAAACACCAAAGCCTGGAAGAGACCGCTAGCTTAATAATTTACGAGACAGTTGTGCTCTTAAACCAGAAACTCAAAACCTAATTAGGGCCTACATTTCAGTCTTGTTTGAGGATATAAAACCGTATTAAATATAAGGAATAAGCCACAGACATAGGAAAATTAGAAATAAGCTGTTCCTTCAATTGTCGCTTTGACACATGATCTATGCCTCATTGTCACTGATCTGGTGTATGAAACTCCATGGTATTTACCTCTATTTACTTTGCTATCTAGCACGTTGTGGATTTGAAAAACTGCAAATAAATTATTTAAAAGAATAAATAAGCTGCCCAGTTTAATTGCAAAACTGACCGAAATACTCATATATTCATTAAAATACCAATATATTCATTGAAATGCAGATATATTCTTTGAAATACAGATATATTCATTGAAATACAGATATGTTTTTTGAAATAGAGATATATTCTTTGAAATACAGATATATTCATTGAAATACAGATATGTTCATTGAAATACAGACTGCCACTTCCAGTTGTCACCTTTCTGTAAATACTCTTTAGACCTCTACATCAGTGTTTGGAAGATGCTCATCTGAAGTGCAGCTATAAATACTTTTTTACAGCAGCAGCAAAGTGTGAGGCCCTGTACTTGAACTGTCTGCCCCTTAAAAACATTCCCGTCTGTGACATCTGAAATCCCAGGTCTTTACAGGTATAAATGCTTGTTTGCGTGAAATGCATTCAATCCTGGAGCCTGGAAGTGGCGGTTCAGTCAGCGGCCACCAGAGGGCACTCCTCACCTGCTGATGAAACCACTGAGCTGCACATTAGGTGGAAGGGAGAAGGATTTCCTCTTCCGGGTCAGCGGCGGCAGAGACAGCACCAGCAGCAGTGCTGACATTACTTCCGGCCTCTCCTGGTGTGTCCAGCCTGCTGCAGAGGAGGAAGGACTCCAGCCCTGTCTGGTGGGCAGTTACCACCATCTACAGACCCCCCTCAGACCTCAAATCTGCACCTGCCCCTCCCCCCCAGCTCCAGAAGGAGGAGAGAGCCTGGACAGGTTTCTGCTCAGGTAGGAGAGCTGCTACTGTCCAGAGGAGGTGAGGCCTGTCCAGAGGAGGTGAGGCCTGTCCAGGAGTGCAGAGGAGGTGAAGCCTGTCCAGGGATGCAAAGGAGGAGAGGCCTGTCCAGGGGTGCAGAGGAGGAGAGGCCTGTCCAGGAGTGCAGAGGAGGTGAAGCCTGTCCAGGGATGCAAAGGAGGAGAGGCCTGTCCAGGGGTGCAGAGGAGGAGAGGCCTGTCCAGGGGTCGGGAGGAGATGAGGCCTGTCCAGAGGTGCAGAGGAGGTGAGGCCTGTCCAGAGGAGGTGAGGCCTGTCCAGGAGTGCAGAGGAGCAGTGGCCTGTCCAGGGGAGCAGTGTCTTTCTTCGGGGCCTGTGCATATCGCCCCGAGGCTCAGGGCGGAGTCAGAGCTGTATGGGGTGCAATGAACTCTGGGCTCCTCTGTCCTTGATGAGGATCCTTCACAAAGAGCTCCTGTGAAAAGCCCCGAGAGGCCTGTCCAGGGGTGCAGAGGAGGTGAGGCCTGTCCAAGGGTGCAGAGGAGGTGAGGCCTGTCCAAGGGTGCAGAGGAGGAGAGGCCTGTCCAAGGGTGCAGAGGAGGAGAGGCCTGTCCAGGGGTGCAGAGGAGGAGAGGCCTGTCCAGAGTAGCAGAGGAGGAGAGGCTTGTCCAGGGGTGCAGAGGAGGTGAGGCCTGTACAGAGGTGCAGAGGAGGTGAGCACTGCCCAGGGGTGCAGAGGAGGAGATGCCTGTCCAAGGGTGCAGAGGAGGTGAGGCCTGTCCGAGCGTGCAGAGGAGGAGAGGCCTGCCAGGGGGTGCAGAGGAGGAGAGGCCTGTCCAAGGGTGCAGAGAAGGAGAGGTGTGTCCAGGGGTGCAGAGGAGGTGAGGCCTGTCCAAGGGTGCAGAGGAGGTGAGGCCTGTCCAAGGGTGCAGAGGAGGTGAGGCCTGTCCAAGGGTGCAGAGGAGGAGAGGCCTGTCCAGGGGGTGCAGAGGAGAAGAGGCCTGTCCAGGGGCACAGAGGAGGAGAATTCTGTCCAGGGGTGAAGAGGAGGAGAGGCCTGTCCAGGGGCACAGAGGAGGTGAGGCCTGTCCAGGGGTGCAGAGGAGGCAAGGCCTGTCCAGGGGCTGCAGAGGAGGGGAGGCCTGTCCAGGGAAGCAGAGGAGGTGAGGCCTGTCCAGGGGGTGCAGAGGAGGAGAGGCCTGTCCAAGGGTGCAGAGGAGGTGAGGTCTGTCCAGTGGTGCAGAGGAGGAGAGGCCTGTCCAGAGGAGCAGAGGAGGTGAGCCCTGCCCAGGGGTGCAGAGGAGGAGAGGCGTGTCCAGGGGTGCAGAGGAGGTGAGGCCTGTCCAAGGGTGCAGAGGAGGTGAGGCCTGTCCAAGGGTGCAGAGGAGGAGAGGTCTGTCCAGGGGGTGCAGAGGAGGAGAGGCCTGTCCAGGGACGCAGAGGAGGAGAGTTCTGTCCAGGGGGTGAAGAGGAGGAGAGGCCTGTCCAGGGGCACAGAGGAGGTGAGGCCTGTCCAGGGGTGCAGAGGAGGCAAGGCCTGTCCAGGGGCTGCAGAGGAGGAGAGGCCTCTCCAGGGAAGCAGAGGTGGAGAGGCCTGTCCAGGGGTGCTGAGGAGGAGAGGCCTGTCCAGGGGAACAGAGGAGGTGAGGCCTGTCCAGGGGTGCAGAGTAGGTGAGGCCTGTCCAGGGGAACAGAGGAGGTGAGGCCTGTCCAGGGGTGCAGTGGAGGTGAGGCCTGTCCAGGGCTGCAGAGGAGGTGAGGCCTGTCCAGGAGTGCAGAGTAGGAGAGGCCTGTTCAGGGGGGTGGCGGAGGCGAGGACTGTCCAGGGGGTGCAGAGGATGTGAGGCCTGTGCAGGGGTGCAGAGGAGATGAGGCCTGTCCAGGGGTGCAGAGGAGGTGAGACCTGTCCTGTCGGAGGGAGGTTAGAAGAGGTGAAGCCTGTCCAGGGGGAGGCACAAAGAAGGTGAGCCCTGTCCAGCAGGTGCAGAGGAGGGGAGGACTGTCCATGGGATGTAGAGGGGGTAAGGCCTGTTTGGAGGTAGGTGCAGAGGAGGGGAGACCTGTTGGGGGGATGCAGAGGAAGCAAGGTCTGTCCAGGGGGTGCAGAGGAGGTGAGTGAGGCCTGTCCAGGTCGTTGTAGAGGAGGTGAGGCCTGTCCAGGGATGCAGAGGAGGAGAGGCCTGTCCAGGGTGGTGTAGAGGAGGTGAGGCCTGTCCAGGGATGCAGAGGGGGAGAGGCCTGTCCAGGAAGGTGTGGAGGAGGTGAGGCCTGTCCTGTGTTTGGGTGGTTCAAAGGAGGTGGGGCCTCTCCAGGAGGGATGCAGTGGAGATGAGGCCTGTTCGTCCAGGCGGGGTGGTCGAGAGCTGAGTTTAAGTTTGTTAATATTTGTCCCAAGAGATTTGTGGAATGAGTGCAAGTTGCTTGTAAACTGGCCAATTGAAGAACCACAGAGTGAAGTGCCTCAAAATATTTTATTATATTACAAGAGATTAATGCAGAGTTACAGACAATATTGAAAAGGCAAAGACCGGGTAAAAGAGGGCGCATCTTTTAGCGTTGCATCTAGAGGTAGTGCACATATCCAGAAAAATGTGAGAGGCTGCAGACTAACATTCCGGATGAGATTTTGTTTTACGCAAAGTTCTGTAGTGAGAATTTTGTTACTAAGCAGAAAAATATCAAAGAAAAAATAATGACGGCTCAGACAAAAATGTTCCAAAAGGGTGACGAAAGTGGTTCTCGCGGATGCTATTCTCGCTTTGATTTTGGGTTTGTTGCTGGTGTGAATTTGGATATGCACGGCATGGAGGAAAAGTTGTTCCTCTGGGTCATGGCCGGACTGGGAACCCCAACCAGGCCTGACAATTTTGACGGCCCAGCTCCCTGCCTCTTTTGTTGCCGGGGGCGATATAGCAGCACCACAGCAAAACCAGCCCCCAGTAAGAAATACGTTTCCCAGCACTGAAGAATCGGCCCCCACTCTTCCAGCCCCCCGGAGAAACATAGGAAGCCGGTTCCGGACGGTGCGGCCCTGCTTAGGGTATAGGTTTTACTGACAGAGGCAATTTAAATACCTCAAACACTAATAATGTGCAGAACAAGACATGATCCTTGTGAGGTTTGCAGGAACCTGGGAAACTGGAACATGAATCAGATGGCACAGAATGGGATGTCACAGCCAATGGTCCCAGCCCAACTGGCCTCTGTGCCGAGCATGCAGAGTCAAAGACAGATATATTAGAACATGCTTTCAGTCCCGATAGTCCCAAAGCCCAGTGTAGAATAGAACGCCAAAATTCTTAACAAATTTAAGATTTCAACAAAATTCTTTTTTAATTAATAAGGATTTTCCACAACTTGCATCAACACTAGGAGTTTCTACTGGACTGAATCAGACACAATGACTGTGCCTGAGACGGGAGAAGGATTGCATGCTTGGTGCAGTCCTAGAGGTCACCCAGAGTGGCTCTTTTGTAGAAGAAGTAAATGGAAATCCGGCATCACTTTAATCAATAAATGTGCCTCCCGTTCCACAGTCAGACTGACGAGAGCGCCCAACCCACCCCTCTTGGGAAAGGAGTCCAAGTTGTAGGCATTTCTAATAAACAACTAATGAGCTGTCAGCAAATGTTCCCATGCAAATTAAGTCAATGATGAACGGCTAAAAACTTAAACTGTGATTAAGATCCAGTTATTATGTTAGGAAATAACCATGTAAAATGACTTGTGGCTTTTAGTTGAAGAGTCACAATTAATTATTCATTTTGTAGGTGTGGTTTATTAAATTTCATTTTGTTGTGCCATGTTTTCATGAACATTCATTGATTGCTGTCATTTTTACCTCATCATGAACCATGTCAATAATGTGTTCTCTCTGTCTAAAAACGTATAAAATGACTGTTTTGGGATATTTGCTGGAATTGTTTTATTTTATCCTTTTCCTAAGGGCAGACTACATGTCAGTCCTCTTACTGATATTGGACTTAAGAACTTTTTCTTGATTTTTAAAAAGCAGATTCTATGTCAGTTTGCTATTTGATATTATAGAAAAACTTTTTCTTATTTCTTAGCACACATTTGTTGTGGTGGTCTGTCTGTTGACTTTACATCAAGAGTTATTTCTGATTCTGGCTTTTGATATACTTTAGATGTTACTTTTATGTGATCCGCCTGCAAATATTATGATAATTATTTCTCTGACTGAGTACCCATGTTTATGCCTTCAGTAATTATTTGAAACCTTTAATATAGCTTTGAAGCTTGTTGCAGCTCCAAAGGCAAGGGCCTTTACCAAGGGAGCGGTCCTTTAATGGGCAGTATTGCCTGCTATGGCTGACTATAAGGTCATTGAACTGTTTGCCCTATGAGGGCAGAATGTGTTAATTAATAAAAACAACGGTGTCCCATAGACCGAGAGGGGTTGAAACACCTCCGGTACTCCGAACTGCTGTAAGTGGTAATGTTGAACAGTTAACAGCCGCATGCAGGACCACGGCGGTTAATAGTTGAACATTCACAGCAATAGCTGTGAAAGGAGGCTGAAGTCTGCCCCCGGTTCTCTCTGGGCTCGGCTAAACTGCTTTTCATCATTCAGGTGAGCCGGGAGATGTAGGAGATGAGCAGAACACCCCCACCTTCCGAGACACCAGTGACACTGCGAGATACGGGGGAAGGAAGGGAGGGCTCCTGTGTGCCCTGCTGCAGGCTGTATCTTCTGCCTTCTCCTGTCCAATCCCTATATTTCAGAGAGGCAGAGGCTGTGTATTAGGACATTGTAATGTTGAGAGCAGTGGGCCTATATCAGGTTGTATAGGCTGCTGCTGCTCCATTGTCTCCAATGGAGGTCTAAACATTTCAATGTTCCCAGCTTTGTCTCGTGAAGGATTTATTTATACTGACCCTCCGCATCATCCCTTCAGATAAGTTATAGATAAATAGCACCAACACATTGATGCTTTGTTGCTTCCATTGCTCAGCATTCAAACTCTGCATCAGCTTGAACGTGAATTGCTGTTGCTCTGAGAGCATGGTTTGTATAAATCTAAGAGTCTGGTTGACTGATTTATGAAGTGTGGGCAGAATTATGTACAAGGACATTAACATACCTATGCAAACCAGATTCTTTTAATTTGCAAGTTTCATGGTCTGCAAATGGAAAGAGTGGGGTTATGAAAACATGGACTGGGTTGTTAGGGTTTGTTCTCTGAGACTGTGTGTGCACTCTATATTCACAGAGACCTTTTCCAGCATGGGATCATGGTTCTTGGTGAACCAAAAAAGTATTTATTCATACCCATATTTGCATCACAATGGCCTCCAGAGAACAAGAGATTCTTTTGTTTTGCAAGTACAGGACGTTTTTTTGTAAAATGGGATGAAGTGTGATAGTCGTCTGACGCAAAACTATTTCTTTACTTCCTCTCAAGGTATTCTGGGATGACCAGGCAGTGCAGTGTGGCTGCCACCCTTGGAGGAACAAAATATAACATAACTGTCAGGTAAGGATTTCTATAACTCTTAAGTTTCCTTTTCCCTTGTTTCTTCTTTCTCTATTCCCTTTCTTGATCTCTGTTTTGTTTTTGTCTCTTCAGCTTCAACATTTGACTCCCTCTGTGCACTATTCTTGTTGTTATCAAACTTCTGATAATAATATGATGGAGCCACATTCCTCCTGGAAATGTTGGGGGTGTAGTGCAGGTCCAGTTCCTTCTTAGGTCAGTTTTGCCCAGCAGTTCCTTAACTATTGGCACATTTGGCTTCTCCTCTACACCAGGTGATACTCTCCCCCCTCTGACTGTTCTTTCTGCGTCTTTTCTCTCTTGATCTGACTTCCATCTCTTTACTTCCTCCTAAACTATCCTTTTTCTGTCTTATCTACTACAACCAAAAGACACAGTATATGTGTGTGGACACACATGCACACAAGGCTTGCTTTAGGGTGGTGCAACCGGTGGAGCCGTACCTGGTGCTGACCTTGGAGGCACTGTGTTTATATGTAACTTATGGGTTCACAAGCATCTGCTGCACAGTTTCCTGTGCTGGACCCCTGAGGTCAAAGTGGAAGATAGCTTTTTTTCCCCTTTGCTCTATTTTGTGTTTTTCTTTTCCTGACCCTTTTTGGTTTCCTTTACTGTTGTGCTGTTTTTTTCACTTTTTCAGGTGTTGCAGTGCCTGGGTCCTGTTGGAGGAGCATGATGAGTTCTGAGCCACCAAGTAAGTCCTTATCATCCGCACAATTTGAAATAGTGAATTCCACTGAGCTAACTGGACACAGCGTCAGTCTACAGTGGCATTTAAAGCATTGATTACAACTAGGCGAATTCCTTTTTTCAATAAAATGTCCCTTCCTAGATCCCTTGAAAAAGGAATAGATGAATAGTTTAAGTGAGTAGGGGAGTAAGTAACATCTAATAATTCATTAAAAGAATTACAAATATCTCAATATCATGCCAGCCTGTTTCACAGAGAGTGTAAATTGATAGTGTTGGCTGCTTCTAAGAATCTATGTTGCAATATATGTGCAACTTGTGTTTCTTTCTTAATTATTAAATACGTTTTCTCTCACATCCATGAGCTCCAGTAATCCGAAGCTCCCAATCTACAGTGTCCCCGAGCTGTTTCACCACTATCAGAAATGATACTCAACAGATTTCCTGGCTTGTTTTTGTCAATACTTTGTGCAAAGTATAAGGTCACATATATTTTTTCTTTGTGTTCATTTACAATTTTTGACTCCATTTCTACAGGTGACTGAAGCATGAACAGAAAAAAGAAGGTTTAAATTTAGTGAAACACAACGAAAAGGATTATTTTAGGGAAAGTTAAAACATTCTCGAGCTCTTGAGAAGAAACACATTCTATGTGCCAGGGATGGTGAGGATGTTGGTGCGGAAGAAACTGGTGAATGAGAAAGTTGTCAAATCCCTATAGTAAAATTGCCATAAATGTTTACCAAGTGTCAGTAACTCAGATTGAGGAGAACATTGGCCACAATTGATGCCCACACAGTGCACTTGAGAAAACTCAGTGCTATACATTTTGTTTTTCTGGTTTATGAGAAATGCTTTGGAGAACTAAACCCTCCCCAACCGATCAGCATCTGTAGACGTGTTGTGATGTGACAGAACTGTCAAAAAGACTAATATTCATGGTCTACAAGCGCAAGCTTTTGTCTCTGTCTCCTGAAGACGAGAGGAGAGAAAAGATTGTTTAAAAGAAAGTCATTGTAAATACTCTTTCTCAGATGTCGTTACAGCAAAGATGCTGGATTATCATTTCCAATATAGGAAGATTTTCTCCACCTGCTCTGTCTCTTGGGTTGATCCGAGTGGTTTCAAAGTGTCCTATAACTCCAAAGTCTATCATGTACCTGTCTTAGCCACTGAGCAAAAAAGCATATACTGGCACAGGAAGTATAAAAGGGGCCAGTGTTACGCTATTGATAATTCATAAACCACCCTGGCATGCCCTAATCATCTGTCATTGCTTGTATGAACAAACATACCTTACAGTCAAACACTAAAGCCCAAAGACCTTATCAGTGCTTTTAAAACTGCTAAATTAAATGTGATCAAACTAGAATCACTAAATGAGACTAATTAAACTTGAGAAAATTCACCCGGGCATAACTTGGAGAAAATGAATCCCTGAGAGGCCTCTTAATCAATACAAGGGGCTCCTCAGTGAAAGTTAATAAGACAAGTTAGATTGGTGCCTTTAAAGGTAGGAAAATAATTTCCAGGTAAAAACTATAATTAGTTGAATACATATGTTAAGAAGAGCATCTGAAATGTATTTTAGAAGTTAATGCTGAGTTGTAACATAAACAAGTACACGATCAGAAATCAGATTCAGTCTTAAGATGGCATGTAGCCAGGAACAAACCCAACTTGGAGAAACAAACAACTCGAATAAGAGCAATGACTGTGAGAACAGCTTTAGTTATCAATCCCACCTCACTAAACATGAGAAAACTAGCTCTGGACGAAAACCCTATCAATGTCCCGAATGCCAGAAACACTTCAATCACAAATCCAACCTTACTGTACATGAAAGAACCCATAATGGGCATAAACCGTATCAGTGCTCTGAATGCTGTAAAAGCTTCAGTCAGAAATCCAGCCTTACTGTACATAAAAGGACCCACACTGGACAAAAACCTTATCAGTGCTCTGAATGCTGTAAAAGCTTCAGTCATAAATTCAGCCTTACTGTGCATGAAAGAACCCACACTGGGCAAAAACCGTATCAGTGTTCTGAATGCCAAAAAGGTTTCTATCACAAATGCGGTTTAACTCAACATGAGAGAATCCATACTGGGCTCAAACCCTATCAGTGCTCTGAATGCCAGAAAAGCTTCAGTCGGAAAATAACTCTCACTTACCATGAGAGAACTCACACTGGGCAAAAACCTCATCAGTGCACTGAATGCTGTAAAAGATTCAGTCATAAATTCAGCCTTACTGTACATGAAAGGACCCACACTGGACAAAAACCTTACCAGTGCTCTGAGTGCCGGAAAGGATTCAGTCTGAGATCCAGTTTAATTGAACACGAGAGAACTCACACTGGACTAAAACCTTATCAGTGCTCTGAGTGCCGGAAAAGCTTCAGTCAGAAATCCCACCTTACTGTGCATGAAAGAACCCACACTGGGCAGAAACCGTATCAGTGTTCTGAATGCCAAAAAAGTTTCTATCACAAACGCGGTTTAACTCAACATGAGAGAATCCATACTGGGCTCAAACCCTATCAGTGCTCTGAATGCCAGAAAAGCTTCAGTCGGAAAATAACTCTCACTCACCATGAGAGAACTCACACTGGGCAAAAACCTCATCAGTGCACTGAATGCTGTAAAAGCTTCAGTCAGAAATACAACCTTACTGTGCATGAAAGAACCCACACTGGGCAGAAACCGTATCAGTGTTCTGAATGCCAAAAAAGTTTCTATCTCAAATGCGGTTTAACTCAACATGAGAGAATCCATACTGGGCTCAAACCCTATCAGTGCTCTGAATGCCAGAAAAGCTTCAGTCGGAAAATAACTCTCACTCACCATGAGAGAACTCACACTGGGCAAAAACCTTATCAGTGCTCTGAATGCTGTAAAAGCTTCAGTCATAAATCCAGCCTTACTGTACATGAAAGGACCCACACTGGACAAAAACCTTACCAGTGCTCTGAGTGCCGGAAAGGATTCAGTCAGAGATCCAGTTTAATTGAACATGAGAGAACTCATACTGGACTAAAACCTTATTAGTGCTGTGAGTGCCGGAAAAGGTTCAGTCAGAAATCCAACCTTACTGTGCATGAACGAACCCACACTGGGCATAAACGGTATCAGTGCTCTGAATGCCACAAAAACTTCAGATTGAAAACAACTCTCACTAGACATGAGAGAACTCACACTGGGGATAAACCTTATTAGCTCTTTGAATGCTGGAAATGTTTCAGTCGGAAATCTGGTCTCACTCAACCTGCGAGAACTTACCTGGAAAAAAACTCCTCATTGTTCTAAATGCCAGGGAAGAGTCTGCTGGAGATTCAGTTTCATTCAACAAGAGAGAACCCACAATGAGAAAGAAAATGACTTGTGCTCTCAATGTGACAAAAACTTTAGTTGTAAATGTAACCTTTCTACATAAGAGAGACAATGTGGGAAAATTAAAAGGTGCTCACTGTAAACCCTGGGGGAGCAGCTTTCAGACTTGCAAAACATTTACATGAAGCAGCCACAAAGACATTGATTGTCCATCAAACTGTCTACTGAGAAAAGCACACAGCGTGGGATGGAAATGCTTGAATTAACCTCATTCTTTTGTAACTATTTGTGGCCTCATTCCATTCAGCGTGTTTTGTTTGCTGAGTATTTATAATCCATGGCTCTGACTCACAGAGTCCATTCGATCCTGAACTTTGAGGCCACGCCTCCAAGGATCAGGAATGCTTGAACCTCAAACTGTTTCCAGCCTTAACGAGCCTCACCAGGGGGCTGCAGCAGGAGTCCCTTTGTCATAGGTCTCTATGGGACCAACATCTGTTTATGTCTGTACCACGTAGGGTTGATCATTGAGAAAAACTAAAGGTGATGGATGGACTGGTAGTTAATCTCTGCAACATCCCACCACATCATTCTCTAGTCTTTGTGTAACTACAGACGAGGTCAGCCATATGCAAACCATTCTTGGCCCCATCCTAAATAGTCCTAATTGTCACGTCCTCTCTGGCTCCTCAGGATCAGGGTGATACTATATGGGGTCCACCTCCTGACTTCCCCCACACTCTGACTATTGAAATATACAGAGTATAGAGATAATCAAGCGAGGGATGGGAAAGGGTAGGAACTGCGGTGGAAAGGGATTACCTGTAACAGAAAAGCATAACATTAATACTGTACAGCAATCCTTTCTATTCTCATATGTTCTCGCTTTAATCCTAACTATACTTTATAGGTCTTTCCCAACAAGATGTTCTTCTTGCGAACAGATAAACAACACCACCTGTAAAAGACAATAACCATTCATCAACACCACACCAGTAACCGTGTATTGAAACACAAAAAATCCTTTTACTCAATCATACTCACATCCACACCCCGCGGATCCTAGAACAAAAATAGAACAAAATTATCCTTCTCCAAAGATTAAAAATAGGGTTCAAATCCAGTAAGTTCTTGGTGGAAACAACTCAGTCTCAGTCTTGAGCCAAGAAAGAAAAAACACACAGTTTGGGGTTCTACCCAACGTGGAAAAAACACAAAAGGAAATCCAGAACTTTAGTCTCCCACAAGTATACTGTCTGAACAGGATAGGAAGTCACTCAGGAATATATATATATATATCTTAGCATATATCAATGAGGCCAAGTGTTTGTCAATGAAAAGGTACAACTATACCCTTTGAAGATCGAGTCCAGGGTGAGATGCTGCCGTGGCTCCTTATCTGAAAATCACCAGACACAGAATGAATCCACAAGTTCTCCGCAGCCGCGAGAGAACTCACTTCTGTGATCCACACGCTCAGAAGAGCGGTGATCAGGAATACAGCCCGACGCAGCCGTGACCGGGAGAGGAACAAGAGCAGTTCACGCTCAGCCGAGCGGAACACAAGAAGACGCCAGCCGCAGCCACGAGCGGGCAAAAATGAAGGAATCCGGATCGCGTCCTCACGGAAGATGAGACGCGAGGTGGTACAGCGGCTCAGCCGAGCCTCCAGCGATACATGGATCTAATCCCCAGGAAAACAATGGGAAGGAACACAGGAATCCAATCCTCTAACAGCACGGCTGTTGACAGAGTCCAGGAAAGCCAGAATCACATACAACGCTATCGCTTTGTCACATGATTTCTATCAACTAGCGCTTCTTCCGCCTGAAGGCATTCTGGGACATGTAGTTCTCGATGTCTGTAACAATGTAGGCGCATGCAGATCTCAGTTCCTGACACTAATGACTTCTGTTCCAAAAGGACACAGCCTCGTATTACAAAGATCCACATGAGTGGCCTCTTTCCATCTTCTTTTTGTTTCAAATGGAACCTGCTATCTCCTTAACCATGCCTCAGGCCTGCCACGTTCCATGCTTTGGCTCTTATCCTCAACCTTGAACCATCTCCATAACTTGGAAGCTCCGAAGACTTCGCAGCTGTTGTAACTGCTTGAAGTTTCACACATTTTGATGGCCGTGGATTCAGGTTCAACTTGATGACCCAACTCTACTCTGTGGGAATTTTGCACTTCAAGCCACTTCTGTACAGCTCGTCACCTTCTGAGACTGATTCAGCCAAAAACTTTGCATCAAATTCCAGTGTTAATCATTACCTGAGAATAAACTTATCTTTGTCCTCTCGAGCATAGCTCCCAAAGTCAGCTACAATTTTGTAGGTGACTTCCTGATTGATTCAGTAGAACTGCTTGTTTTTTATTTATTTACCTTTTTGTTTGGATTTGACATTTGTTTTTGCTAATTAATAATCCTTAAATCACAGCCCACCTTTAGATTTTGCTTCTGAATAATTATTAAATATTCTTTTTGCTCTAAACTTGGTTTGAATCTTACAGTTCCTTGTCTATTTTTAATAAACTGTATTGAAATGTGTGACTTCCACTGTTTTGCTTTTCCTTCGAGCGTGTCTTAGGCCATACTGCTCAAGCCACGTTACCAAAAGCATGCTAAGAACACTTTAGTAGAAGACACATTTACCTTTGCTGGCCAAAGTTTGGAAAAAGCAAAGCAGGCTGACTCCAGAAAGCACTCTAAGGTTACGGTCTTAGGTGGCGTCTGCACCACCTGTAGATGCAAAAATCAAAGTTTATGAGGGAAGCTGTTGGTAGCTGTGCCCCGGGAATTTGAGACTGCCTCTCAAACAGTTGAAAGAGCTCAAGAGGCAGATTCATGTCCTAGCAACTAAGACTGCTCGCTCCTGTCATACAACACTCACACTGAATCACACTCCCTGTGCAATGTACGAACTTTTACATAAAGAAGTTGTGTTGTGCTTTGTGAACAGGCTTTCACCCCCCTTTGTATGTAAATGAGTTTCTGTGATCAGACACCCCAGGCTCCCATCTCTTCTAGTGCGGATGATAATGTGAGAACTAACGAGATCACAAACAAGGGCTGTATTGAGAAATAATCGTCTTCCAAGTCACACAGTAGTTTGTAGTTCTTTATTAGTCTTTTAAATGTACATCCCCCATCCCGTTCCAAGGTAGAGTAAAGTTTGCGAAGCGCGACTCTCTTGTGGCCCGCTCCCCAGATTAAGTCCATAAGAACAGAAACAGAGTCCAATTTCCTGAAGAAGTGCAGAGGCAGGTAAACTAGAGGGGTCGAGAAGCAGTATAAATGTATTAAAAGCATTTTTGCATTTCCACTCTACCCATGGGTTGATAGTTGCAGGGAGCCCCAAAACAACAGGGAGCTGCAAACCTTGGATATCACCTAAGTTGCCCTGTACACGTTCATTGTCGTTTGGTAAGTTCATCGCTTAATACCTGAAGATGTTAGGGTGCCACCCCAGTGCTAATTTGGGTAGCACTTCCTGTTTTAAGTTGTTAGTTTGCGCATGGGATATAAGCTGGATTTGGTCAAATTTAGCCTTAGCCTAGAAACCCTACCAAAATCGTCCAGAACATCCATCACCTGTGGTAGATACGAATGCATGTTCCTGAGGTACACAAATGCATCATCAGCATACAGTGATATGTCCTCTCAATTTGACTCACTCGGTATACTGATTGCTGGGTCCTGTGACCGAAACTGGACAGCGAACAGATCCATGGCTAGGGCGAAAGTAATCAACAGCAGGCATCTTTGCTGCATTCAAAAGAAACTGAGATCTCTGCCTGTCCGGATGCGGGCCAGCATGTTTGTGTAGAGGAGATTTATCCAGTGTAATATTTTTGGGCCTAGTGTCATGCCCATCAGCACTTTCATTAAGTAAAACTACTCAAGGGTGTCAAAGGCCTTCTCTATATCTAGTGAGAGTGCTTTGTATGGAGACAATTCATGAAGATTCTTTTCCATCAGCCGGAGAGGCGCCATAGGTTAAGACATATTTTTCTCCCAGGTACGAAATCATTCTGGTCTTGGTGCCAATGTAGAGAGGCAGGGGAGCAACCTGTTTGCAAGGACCTTCCTGCAAATCTTGTGGTTGGTGTACAGTGGCCAGTAGGAGCGTAGCTCCAGGGGGTCCCTGTTGGGCTAAGGCAGGACTAATATCATAGCCTCCCATAGGGATCCCGGCAATGTGCCCACCTGCCGGGCCTGTTGGTACATTTGGAGTAGCTTTGGAGAGAGGGTTGCTCTGTAGGTGAAGTAAAAGTCCACCGAGAACCCGACCATCCTAGGAGTTTTGTTGCACGCGATCTAGTCAATCATGAAGCAAATTTCCTCAGTGGTCAGGGTTTCGTCTGGTGTATGTCCCTGAAGGGGGTTAAGTCTGGGGATTGTCAGTCTATTCAAATACTCATCTAATTGGGGCGCTTGCACTCCCAACACAGCATGGTATACAGACGTCTGGTACTACAGGAAAGCCTGGTTTATATCTACTTGTACATTCAATATCACTCCCACCGGGGATCTGCTGGCCTTTCTGGGGGTCTTTGGGGTCAATGACCTTAGTAGCTATGCTAGTATCTTATAGTGTAGTGTTCCTAGTCTGACCACCGCCTCTCTTTACTCCTTTCGCAGAGGGGTGATTATGTTCTAGTTTCATGCAGCTACCTCACATTTATTTCCGTTGTTCATATTGTTTGTTCAAGAGAGAGGTTCTGGGCTCACAAGGCATGTTTTACACAATGCTACATCTTGATGCACTGGCCTTATGTGAGACCCTTAAAGGTACCCCACTCTATCACTGTCGTATAGGCAGTCCCTTCCTTCGTCTCAAATATGGCGACATGTGTACCTTCAGTATCACAGAAGACTCTGTCCTGTAGGGCCGGGGCACACAGCCTCCTAGTAGATACTGGTGCATGTCGTCTGCCCCACTGAATCATCATTTTGAGGTGGTTGTGGTCTGAAAGTGTGTGGCCTAGACATTCAGGTCACAAGACCAAGGAAGCAACAGAGGGATTGCATAGGAGCAAGCCGATTCTGGTGTGCAGTTAGTGTAATGGTGAGAACAACGAGTATTGTCGTGTACGAGGATTCATCTGCCACCGGATGTTTCACATCTGGGTAAGCATAACCCAGTCCACAATGCATGGGTCATTCTGATTGCATTCTCATGTTGTGGTAAGGGAAGGATCTATTTAGGGAGGTGTCGTGGGCAGAATTAAAGTCACTACCCCATATACTCGGCATTGCCAGGGCTTGTATCAAGGGCTTGGATGAAGTACACCTGTCTCAAACTCAACACAGACAAAATGGAAGTCCTCATTTTTGGGAACAACACCTCACCATGGAATGGCCCATGGTGTCCCATGGAGCACGGCATACCCCCCACATCAACATACCATGCCCGCAACCTCTGCATCATTCTGGATAGCAAGCTATCCATGAAGAAACAAGGCAATGCAATCTCATCCACCTGCTGCTACACCCTTTGCAGGCTCCACAAGATCTTCAGATGGCTCCCGGCAAACACCAGAAGGACCATCATGCAAGCCCTCATCACTAGCAGACTGGACACTGGAAACACAATCTGCGTAAGAATCACTGCACGCCTCCAGACGAGACTCCAGACAATACAGTACTCAGTGGCAAGACTCATATCCAACCTTCCAGAAGGATCCACATCACACCCCATTTCAAGAAACTACACTGGCTCCCGATTCAGAAGAGATGCCAGTTCAAGATGATAAGTCATGCCTACATGGCCTTGCACAACGTAGGACCAGCATACACAACAAATGCCTGACCTTCCACTATCAATCAATCAATCAATCAATCAAAATTACTTTATTCGGTATACAGCAATACCATAAAAGTACAATACAATTAGAATTTTAAAAAAAACAAGAAATAAAACCTTCTACCGGGTACCTAGACAGTTGGTACAAAATATTAGCAAATAACAGAGCAAATCATCGTGGGTAATAAGGTTGAAAATGTGCTGAAAGTTAGAAAGTCTAACACTCCTGAGCAGATTACACTCAAAAAGGGCAAGTTACGAAACAAGGGTAATATAAAACCAACATGGTAAAAAAGGAAAAACCCCCAAGCATAACATTCATCTGTGTAAAAAACAAGGAGAAGGGCATCATAAGTGTTGGTACCAAAGAGAAAAAAGGATAATTTAACGACCAGTGTCATAATCCCCTGTCCTTAGTATTTCTCAGTCTTGCGGCCATCCTTAGGAAATTAACAGTGCAAAAAAGTGTGAAGGCCTCCTCAGACAATTTCAAGAACAATAGCGCAACCTTTCCGTGTTTGAACCTAGCATTCTTTAAAATGCTCTTTAAAAACAACTTCCTGGGGTGACCGTAATAGGGGCACAACAAAACAAAATGGAGCATGTCCTGCGGAGACTTATAGTCGCAGCCGCAGGGGCCCCTCAACTCTATGGATGTTAGAAACCCCGAAGGACACCCCAGTGTGTTATGGAGTAGGTTCAACCTAAATCTAGTCATCAGGAATCTGTCCTGAGCATTATAAAAATAAGACAGGTATGGTTCCAAACCTGGGCTGGATTTAGCCAAGAGGTGGGCTCTCACGGATGGTTTTACCATCTCTGTGTCTTCCCTGATGGAGGCCTTGTGCTTTAAGAAAGCGGACTGAACAATCGCCTTGTCCCGGGCTAACAAGGATCTCGGGGTGTTAAAATAATCAGCAAAACCCAGGCCCAACAGGGTCTCCCTGGTAATGCAATCAGTTATTATCTGTTTGCTTAGAGCCGCTTCAGGGTTAGTCCATATTTTAAGCCAGCAAGTGAGAGGTTTCAATTGAATCTCATCTCTGATGTAAATGAGACCTAACTCTTCGTGGATTTAATAGGAGGGGGTGCTCTGTGGGACTCTAAGTAACCGTCAAAGGAATTAATTTTCTTCTATTTGGATCCTTAATGGGTCAATGAAACCCCAAACCTCACTGTCATATAGTGCTTTGGCATTACAGATGGCCCTATACAAATTCAAGATTTGCTCAGGAGCCCAGCGACCCAACCTGAGTGCAAAATTCATGATTGCCCCGGAAGAGCTGATAAGAGATCTGCATTTCTCATCTGACAGAGTATTAAACCTGATGCGGCTATCAAATAAAATTCCCAGATAAGAAAATGCCTGCAATTTTTCTAGACAGTGGGTGCAGATCCTAAAGGTGAATTTCCTGCCTGGCCTTTTTCCCATCTCCATGATGTATGATTTGGAGAGATTAGCGGACAGGTCCAGGTTCTCCATGAAGATGACAAAGCCATCAATGAGGTGCTGAAGGCCCCGCGCAGTATGTGACAGAAGTACTGGTCGTCCGCGTAAAGCAGAACCGGGATCCCTCTTCTACCTATCCTCGGACTGTCCACCCCTAATGCTCCCAGTGCCTTATCTAAACCATTAATATATAAAGTAAATAAGAAAGGCGCCAGGATGCAGCCCTGTCTCACTCCCCTAGAGCAAGGGAAAGAATCAGAAATGTCTCCCTCGTCGTTGTATCTGCCCTGGGCTGAAGTGTACTGGTGCAAAGTGCTTTAAATGTTAACCAGTCCTGAATCCACGCCCAAAGCCCCCAATAGCTCCCACAGTTTCTTATGGTTAACCCGGTCGAATGCTGCTGTGAGGTCCATGAAAGCCAAGTACACCGTCTTATCGCTGGCAACAATGTACTTGGCGACAAGGAGATAAAAGTTGAGACATTGGTCAGAGGTGGAGCGACCCGGCCTGAAGCCATACTGTATATCCAAAATGATGTCATGTTCGTCTGCCCAATCCATAAGCCGATTAAGAATAGCTCTCCCCATGACTTTCACTGTGACATCAATGAGGGAAATAGGCCTGTAACATTGTGGGTTACCTTTGTTACCCTTTTTGAAGATTGGGACAATTGTCGCAGTGGACCAGGATGACAGCATACCTGCCTCCACTGCCGTATTCATCACTCTTAATAAAATAGAAGCCCACAAGTCTACCTGGGTTAATAGGAGATCTGGAGGGATCCCATCCGGGCCCGGGGCCTTATTGCGGGTTAAGCCCTCAATTCCCGCTTTTATCTCACCTAAAGAAAATGGGGTTTCAACAACCCTTTGATTTCCTATCCCTGCTGATGGTACTAAATTGCTCATACTATCATGATTATAGAGGCCTTGAAAGTGCTCCACCCAAGCCTCTAGCAGGATGTGGGAGACAGGCTTAGATTTATTCTTATCCTGAAAACAGGGTTTATTTAGAATTTTCCAGAAGGCGGTCATATCCCTTGATTCAGCCACTTCCCTCAGATTCTCCCAAGCCTGCTATTGCAGTGAAGTTTTGCGTTGTTTTAGGGCCTGTTTATACCTCCCCCGGCAAGTGGACACCGTTGTCTTATCTTTGGGAACAATCTTTAATGCTGCCTCCAGTTCCCTCAAGGCACTAGAGCCTTGCTGATCAAACCACCTGTCAGTATCCTCATCCTCTTTTGGCGTTCTACGTCTAAGCAGGCCGTCAATACAATGTGCTACTCCCTCAAATGCATTGATGTGGTCCACCTCCTCTACTGTTGGGTCTAGACACTTCCAGACCTGCTGGGTTTTCTCCGTCAGTAGTGCCCTGTAGAATTTATCACAATTGATGTTTGACCATCTCAGTCTCCTTCCCAGTCCGTAGCTGTAAAGGAGCCTCTGGTCTACTTACGATGGGAATGTTTAACTGAGTCAGGGTCCCTTAGGATCAACACCAGGGGGTTATGGTCACTGAAGGTGCTAAACTCCACATTAAAACTTAATATTCGACATATTAAGGAGCTTGGAACAAAAATAAAATCAATAACAGAGCCCCTTCCCTTCCCTTTAAAGGTTGGGAGGATACGATAGTCCCCCGCTGCTCCTATCAAATCCATCGTGTCATGTGTGCCCAACAGCTTGCTTAACTCAAATCCATCTCTGCTGTGTTCCATGTGCAGTCCCTCTTCCCTTGGGCAAGCGGACCATTCCCCCTTACTGCTAATTAAGTGGGGGCACAAGTGACAATTAAAATCTCCCAACACCCCCAGTTGGGCGCTAGCAACCCCATGCGATTCTAATCCTATCAACCTATGTTCCAGCTCTACCAAGCTGGCTAATGTCTGTCCGCCCTTGATGGCATTACAAAAATTAATAAAAATTAATTTTAATCCCTTGTTCGTATACCGTATTCTCTGTGTGCATTCTGAATCCCAAACTAAGTCCTCCCATTTCCGATGTAACCTCAAATCCACATAAGTAATTAGGCCTCCCTTGGCTCGCCCTGAAGAGGATCTACATGCTGGAACAGAATACATTTTGTAGCATTCCAGTGCTAGTGCTCTACAATCTGCCTCCCACGTTTCTTGCAGACAAATAATGTTAAATCTCCTGAAATATCCTAGCCAGTCCTAATTTTTTAGTTTACTGGACAGGCCTGCTATGTTCCAGGAGATTATATTAATATTTCCCTGCCCTCCTACTACTGGAGGGTTAGACATTTGGTCAATGTGCCCAGTTAAAGTTGCAACTAATCTACGTGGATTTGTCTCTATATCCAGCGTGCTATGGGCTCCATGAATAAGGGGCGTTTTTGACATCACCGTCATCTCCTAGACTAACCCTCCATTATCCCTGCTGTGGTGCACATCCTCCTGTGCCACCCCTTGTCCTAGGATTGGCCCCCCAACCAGTCAATCTAATTCACTTAAGGCGGAAACACTTTGGAGTGGCGCGTATCGATTAAATAATGATTCTGGACGATCCCCCCAGGTTGACCTTGCAGGCTTTCGCCTCAGATCTTACCTGTTCATAGGGTGTATCAGGTCTCTGTAAAAGAAACTAAGTGGGAGCAGTCTGATGCTAGTACCACACTCCTCCTGGTAGGTCCCCCCACTTTTGGTAATACAAAAGTTCTCTGGCCATTTCCGGATACCTAAAGTTTAAAATTACACAGACTCCCGGGAAACCCTTCCTGCTATTTCCGATCCATGACACTCTTCTGGCCATTAGAATATGCCTGTGATTCTAATGTTAAAGCCTAAATTATTGGCCAACCAATGAACTGCTTTGTTGATCAAGGAGCGTGTGGTTTCTTCCCTCGCGTCTCTACATGCTGGGATCCCTGTCAGAACTACTGTGTAGGGGCTTGCAGCTCGTGGGAGGTCTAGTACGGGTAAATCCCGGGTGTCCAATGCCTGGTCCTCTAGTGATGACCCTGGTTCTTCAGGTTTAGCAGGTCTACCCCCGGAAGATCTAGTTATTGCACCAGTGTTAGATCTGTGCTCTAGAGTAAAGTCCCAAGACATTCAACTGATAAGAAACCTTTAGTGTATTTCCCTTATATCTCAAAAAGCCAGATTGACACAAATGATGTACAGTGTTATGCAATTAAAACCATGTGTTCAACAAATTAAGAATCCTAAGGAGTGTGTATGTTATAAATAATACAATTTATTACAAATCAATTAAAACAATGTAGTACAATAAGATAATAGTGCCAAATATTCAGTGCAATTACAGTATAAAGATAAAATCAATAGAAAATACACAGTTAAAAATGATCAAAGAATCACAGTTGTTGGAGTTGTCGACGCAGCGTTTCGGTGTATGAATGATACCACCTTCTTCAGGACAAACAATTCTATACAATAGAACATTACAATTAGATGCATATCATGGCATTCTTTAGCATTCTTTTTTTTTAAAAAAACATGGTTATTACTGTTTTTAGGCACATTTTTAATACACACAACAATAGGTTATTTCTATTGGTCAAATAGGGCTTCTCGTTGGTACATCGTTCAGGCATTTGATGTATAACAGGCTATACACATGGTTCTTAAATATGGTCACAAAAGGTAACCATTCTAGGTAGCATCTGAGGGAAAATCATAATGCATACCTGTGAGTTAGTAATTTACTATCCCTCTCATATTCAATTTCGGAGGGGATTAGGATCGATGTCCCTCAATTTTGTAGAGCATCTGGTCTGTTTAAATCCAGTAAACGGTCCCTTTCTGCAAGGAATACAAGGTCATCATGCTTGTTTTTTTTAAATTCTAAACAAGAAGTTTGTTTTGTCCAATTGGACCCCTTGATAATAGTTAGCCTGTGTCTATTTACCTTATTATCTCAGGAACTTTGCATTGATGAGGATAATGCTGGAGGGGGGCCACCGTATTATAGATATAAAACTGGAAGTAAAATGAGGCAGAAATTATATTTTTTGCACAGTCTATACATCTGGTTAATTGTACATTATCCCTGGTGGTCTCAAATGGATAGGTGGAGTAGGATACAATGAAACTAAACGATATTAATTTTTTAGAGAAAGGGGGCTATGGTAATAGGTGGTAAACCCCAATGCTCCTGTTAGTAGTACATTGCCATTAGTCGAGAATTTGAACTCTTGCCACGATTGATATTCAGGGCTTTAGCGATTATATAGTTTTACTCACCCGCTAAAATGGGGTTCTATGTCCCTCAATGCAGCGTCGCTGGATACCTTTAATTCTGCAGGCAGCGTCGGAGACTCTTTGAACAGGGTCTTTCCTCAATTTGACCTGTGTGAGGTTACATTGCAAGCATTGTTTCTTTGTTTATATACTAAAGAATGGATACATTAATTTCTATTAATAGACTTGTCTTTTTACTTTGCAGGCTAAGGGAGAAGATAAGTTATCCGGTGTTTGTATAATTTTGGGCACCTCTCTTGTGATGTTGTGAGAGAATTCTATGATCAGTGTCGACCTTTATTAATTTTGGTCGCAATTAGATGTTATTCTAATTCGGTTACCCCTTGTTTTTGTCTGTAATATAATACTGATACCAGAGGTAAGTGTCTTTCGGGGCACTCTACCGGTTTAGCCTTTTGGTTATTTAGCCTGTATCTACAACAACAGTGTAATTAGGGGTTTTAAAAAAAAATCCATATTATTTTAGTTACAGGTCTCATTCTCTGTCTCTGTGCATAAACCGTGCTATGTATTGTGTGTCCTTAGTGGGGTAGCGACACACCCTTTTTGACTTTGCTTATATTGTCTGGATTCCTACTCTGAAACTTATTGCAAATAAAACTGCTGCTGGTTACATTAGCAGTTACTACTACTTATTGGGCTCATTGCACTACTTCTACTTTTAGATCTGTGCTCTAGCCTCTCCTCCCTTGTCTGCCCTTTGTCTTCCCTAGAACTAGATGGGCCTAGGTCCTTGCTCTTATTGGTTCCCTCTGTTGGATTCTTCTTTACCACCTCTTGCCTAGACATGTGCAGGACTATGTCATTGTTTGCCCCTCCCATGCGATCTACCAAATGTGCTACCTTGGGGTGTGTACTAGTCTCAGCGTCCCCCCTCCCCATAGGCCATGGCCCCTTCTCCATTGAGGCAACAGTACTACCTTGTATGAGTAGCTACGAAAGTTGCCCTTCTATCACGTTCAGTCTCTCATACAGGCCCCCCAGATGAGAGGTTAATAGCGTCTCCAACTTTGACATTAGTTCTCTGTCCCTTCCCTGCGGCGTCGCTGTCTCTCTGCAGTTCTGACACAGGGTGGGGGTTGTAGATACCCCTTCTTCAGTAACCCCCTTTACTTTCACTCCTCCCCTCTGCCTTGTTTTTTAAAAAATATGTTGTCCCCCTCTCCTTGAGCTGTTAGCTAGGGCCTTGGCCTCAGCTAAGGCGGTGGTCATAGTTGATGTACCCTTGGCCTGCAGGGCCTTTTTGGATCGGGTGACCACCTCACCACTGGACATTGGGGTGAGTTTTTTGTCTGCCACGTCTATAGATATGACATCCTCCTCTTCCCCTAACCCTACTAAGTCAAGTGTCATGGAAATGCGGCCTGTTATACCCTCCCCCTCTTGTGTGGTGTTATGCGTCTAATTACGGTCATCGTCCATTGACTCAATGGCTTGTAGAGATAGGTCCACCCTCAATGGTGATAAGGTAGTATGAATTGTAGCCTTAGTGATGGCACTGGCTACTGTGTTGTGTTGACCAGGGGGAATCCCAGTAGTGGGGGGTGGGCACCTAGCTATAGAACCCATGGACAATCTCTCGTGTTCTATTAGCTTATCCAATGAGAGCCTCTTTTCAGTCAACTGAATTTAATGGATTAACAGGGACTCAGCCCTTATTAGAAAAGCATCCAAAGTCCCCCTTGCCCCCCCCCCCCCACACCCCCCCCCCCGGAGCTGAGCTTGCCTCTTTGCGTTTACTCATATCACAGGTAATGGCAACAATCCCCAGAATATGATGAGAATGATCCCCTATAGGAGGACAATATTCAGTACCTTATGATAGAAAACACTCTGGCGTTTCTCAGTCCGGCACAACCTCTTTATAGCCGCCTCCTGGGGCTTGGCGATACAAATCTGGGACTGTGGATATTACACCCAACTCGAACCCCCAACCTTGATTGGAGTTTCTCTTAGTCCTGAGGGTTCTGTAAGTCCATAGATGACAATTAAGGGGGGTGGCCCAGCCCGGCCTCTTTCGGCCTCTGATGGGCGCGGGCGGGTCCGCGCTGCGTGGGGCCTCGTCGATTAAATGCGCCTCCTGGCGCTGAGCGATGATGCGGTCAGCTAGCGCAACCACAGGCCTCTGGGAAATGCAGTTCCTTACTGCGAGAGTCTGGCGAGTCCATGATTAGATGCGGCGGCGGATGCAGGATAGCAGCGTTTCCTCTTCCAAGGGAACAAGGAGCCGGTAAGAGAAACAGGCAGGGTTTGCAGCGTCCCGCGCTGCGTGGGGCCTCGGTCGATTAATTGCGCCTCCTGGCGCTGAGCGATGACGCGGTTAGCTAGCGCCACCACAGGCCTCTGGGAAATGCAGTTCCTAACTGCGAGAGGCTGGTGAGTCCGTGATTAGATGCGGCGGCGGCCGCAGGATAGCCACGTTTCCCCCTCCAAGGGCACAAGCAGCCGGTAAGAGAAACAGGTAGCAGACTGCATCTTGGTCAGTGTAGTGCACATTCCTACCAAGGCACACACATGTGTCTCCAGCCTGACTGTAAGGTTGATCTGGTCAGCCCGATGCAGCCCCACTTCCATTGCCAGAGCGTCCAGTTTAGGTCTGAGTGTGACCTTCACATCTTTGATTGCTCGCAAATGTTTGTCAAAGTGCTCTCCCTGGGCTTGTGAACTCTGTGGGGCAGTGGTCTGTAGTGCCTCTTGTTGGAAGAGAGGATACTGAGGTTCCTTCCTCCCACTGTCCGTGTCTCCCTTGTGCTGCCGTTTCTTGACGGTCTTTGTGCCGGAGTGAGTCGAGAGGGGCCTGCATCTGAAATACTGCGAAGGCTTACTGCGCAACCCTCTATTCAATAGGACGTGTCCACCCCAGCAATCACTGCTGCCAGGTAGGTGTAAGGAATCTCCCCTCTGGTGCCCGCTCTTCACCCCTCTAATCAATAGGACATGTCCACCCCAGCAGTCACTGCTGCCAGGTAGGTGTAAGGAATCTCCCCTCTGGTGCCCGCTCTTTCTCCTTTGTTCCTCATCAGTGTGATGAAGTAGTCAATGTTGATGTGCCCAGCTAGGGCACTGTCTAAGTGCAGGGGTGGTGATTGGTTCCCTGCCTTCTAGTAAGGGGAGAAGGTCAGCACATGTGGGACCCTTTACATGGGTCCGAATGATCCATATCCTCCTCGGTCCCGCCAGCCCAGGGCATCAGGCTCACTTAAGGTGTTCTCAGCGCATCTCAAGGTGTTAGTCTATAGTGAGAAAGAGAGCAACAATTTTTATTCACCGGCTATGCGGGAGCATAATGCCCAGTCTTCTGTGCCTGGCCCAATTATCAGGGTCCTCTGTTTAGCATAGTAGCCCCATAGGGCCAAGGAAGGTTGGTGCACCTTGTTGTGGTGGCGGGGGACGACCTGCTCGGCATGTATCACAGGCCTGGATCCTGAGATCAAGCAGAGTGCCTCTTGCCCATGATCGTCTCTTAGTGGGCATCTCCTGCTGGGGGTGCCTTACCAGTGTTATCTAGACCAGCTTCCCTCCAGGCCTGTCTCTGCGATATCTCCCCCTCTACCACTGCCGACTGGCCCCGGCCTTAGGTGGCCAGAGCAATCCATGGGAGACCACGGCTACAGATGCACGCAGGCTGCGGCTCTCTGGGTGGGTCACGGCACACTGGAGAGTCTTTCAATAGTGGGGACACTCTGGCTGCACCTCCGCAGCATCAGTGTGGTCCCTGATGTTCGTCGGTGCCTCTTATGTGTGTAGGGAGCCGTCAGGATGATGTCAGATGGGCTCGCCTCAAGAAGCTTCTTCAATCCACGCCCTGCTCAGTCAACATCAAAGTCAAATCAGAGCTTCGTCTTAGGGTCATGGAACGTAGAGGTGACATGAAATATACTGCCTACTGTGCAGTGCTGTGCCGGGAGTGTTTTCTGGTCGTTATCATTCCCACTAGGTGATTCAGGGACAAAGCGAAACTCCAAACCCTCTTTCATAAGTGAATAACACACTCAAAAGTGCATTAAGAAGCATGGGGTATGATTTAAAATATGTACTTATAAAGCCCAAGGGTAGTGCATAAAATATGAACGGTAACCACACAGAATGCAAAAATAAATGTAGTAGTGCATGACATGGTCAGGGAAAATAACATGAACTTTTCTAATATGGTTGGAAAGTTCTTTCATCCTACCACCCTATATCTACTTCCAAGCTCTATGCTAAAACATAACACAAGCAGTACATAGAAACCCTGTGAATCGGGTTTCTTGAGATGGATCGCTCAGCATACCTTCTCTCGATGTTTGGCTGTTCTCTATCACAGCTTTGCCCAGGTATGATATCAATCAATCAATCAATCAGTAATCTTATAAAGCACAACTGCTCACCCGTGAGGGTCTCAAGGAGCTGAGTGTGTGTGGGGGGTGGGTCTGCGGTTCAGTCGAAGAGCCAGGTCTTGAGGTCATTCCTGAATCGTGGCAGCGATGGTGATTGCCTGAGGTGAAGAGGCAGAGGGCTCCAGGTATTCACAGCGAGGTAGGAGATGGATCTTCCTCGTGCCGTGGTCTTGTGGATCCGTGGTATGGTTGCCAGGTCCAGTTGGGCAGAGCGGAGATGTCTAGTGGGAGCGTAGAAGGAGCAGCGGTGGTTGAGGTTTGCAGGTCTGGTGTTATGGAGGGATTTGTAGGCATGCATGAGGAGCTTGAAGGTCATTCTTTTATTGACAGGTAGCCAGTGAAGGTCTCTCGGGTGGCCGGTGATGTGCTTGCAGCAAGGGATGTTCAAGATGAGTCTGGGGAGGCATTCTGGGAGGTCTGCAGTTTTGTTGGGAGCTTCTGGGTGGCGCTGGCGTAGAATGCATTGGTGTAATCGAGTCTGCTGTTGATGAGCGCATTGGTGACCATTTCCCTGGACTCTGTGGGGATCCATTTGAAGATCTTATGAAGGAGGTGGAGCGTGTGGAAGCAGGAGGACGAAACAGCGTTGATTTGGTGGTTCATTGAAAGCGAGTAGTCCAGGATGATGCTGGGGTTTTGTGCGTGGTCCGTGGGTGTGGGGGGATACCGAGAGATGCGGGCCACCAAGATCCATCCCAGGTGGAGGGAGAGGAGCCCAGGATTAGGACTTCTGTTTTGTCTGAGTTAAGCTTGAGGCAGTTGTCCTTCATACAGGTGGCAACTGCCTTCACTCTATTTTGGAGGATGCTCTTGGCGGCTGTGGGTTCATCCGTGAGGGAGAGAATTGGCTGGATGTTGTCGGCATTGGAGTCAATGTATGTATGTATGTATGTATTTATTGCTTATTAAGCGCAACTGTCACCCCCAAGGGTATCCTGGCGCTGAGACATGGTGAGTCTGTGGCTTCTGATGATGGCTGCAAGCAGAGTCATGTAGATATTGAAGAGGGTTGGGCTCTGGGAGGATCCCTGAGACACTCCGCAGCTGATCTCTGTTGGTTCTGAGTTGAACGGCGGAAGTCTGACTCTGCGTTCAGCCGGTAAGGAAGAAGCAGATCAATTTGAGGGCTTTGTTGCGGATGCTGGTGACGTGGATTCTTGTGCAGAGGTTGTGGTGGGAGACGGTGTCAAAGGCGGCCAAGAGGTCTAGGAGGATGAGGGCAGCAGTTTTGCCTCTGTCGAAGAGGGTGTGAATGTCATCTGAGTGGTGAGGAGAGTGGTCTGGGTGCAGTGGTTGCTTCTGAAGCCCGATTGGGTGAGTTCCAGGATGTTGTTCATTTTGATAAACTCTCAGAGTTGGGCGTTAATGGCTTTCTCAATGACTTTGGCTTGGAAGGGGAGCAGAGAGTTGGATATGTAGTTCTTGAAGTCCCTTGGGTTAGGTCGGCAGAGGTTTTCTTCAGCAGGGGGTTGAGCAGGAGGGTTGATCTCTGCATGTTTCCAATCTTCGGGGAAGGTGGCGGACTTGATGGAGTAGTTGATGGTGTGGCAGAGCTTATATGCAATGGAGGTGCAGGCACTGTTGAAGATGCGGTGAGGGCAGGGATCCGCGGGGGCTCTGGAGTGGATGCTCTTCCTGATCCTGAGGGTATCTTCAGAGGTGATGGTTGTCCGGGTAGTCAAAGTCTGCTGGGGGATGGAGCCATTAGGTGTGGTGGTTGCTGCTGAGTCTTGGACTTGGTAGGATTTTGCATACGAGGATTGCGCCTTATTGCAGCCTTATTTATATGCCTGTACATATACACTGTTTTAGCACCATGGTAGAGCTGTACCTACTATTTACTATTTTGGTGCTTGTAATCACTTCCATCTCCTTCTGTCTAGTGATTATCGCAGCACATGAATTCTTCACAAGAATAACACTGGTTCAAGAAATAAATATATTGAAAGCGTCCCACTGTGTATTCTGTATATTTCTCTGAGCACTAGTAAGCACGAGTGACTGAGCGAAAGGTTCAGATCTGTTTTCACAATCCCTGAGGGGTCAGGGTTCTTATGTTCAGTGGTTGCCAGAAACAATTCACTCCCTGGTAAGGTTTAGGGGGCTTAGGGTGGCACTGTGAGCTAGCTGGTCTCTAGGCCAACATATCCTGCGGGGGTGCTTGGAATCAGTCTAGGCTGCTCCATTTGAGTGAGGGTGGCTTAGGGTGGCACTGTGAGCTAGCTGGTCTCTAGGCCAACATATCCTGCGGGGGTGCTTGGAATCAGTCTAGGCTGCTCCATTTGAGTGAGGGTGGCTTAGGGTGGCACTGTGAGCTAGCTGGTCTCCAGGCCAACATATCCTGCGGGGGTGCTTGGAATCAGTCTAGGCTGCTCCATTTGAGTGAGGGTGGCTTAGGGTGGCACTGTGAGCTAGCTGGTCTCTAGGCCAACATATCCTGCGGGGGTGCTTGGAATCAGTCTAGGCTGCTCCATTTGAGTGAGGGTGGCTTAGGGTGGCACTGTGAGCTAGCTGGTCTCTAGGCCAACATATCCTGCGGGGTGCTTGGAATCAGTCTAGGCTGCTCCATTTGAGTGAGGGTGGCTTAGGGTGGCACTGTGAGCTAGCTGGTCTCTAGGCCAACATATCCTGCGGGGGTGCTTGGAATCAGTCTAGGCTGCTCCATGTGAGTGAGGGTGGCTTAGGGTGGCACTGTGAGCTAGCTGGTCTCTAGGCCAACATATCCTACGGGGGTGCTTGGAATCAGTCTAGGCTGCTCCATGTGAGTGAGGGTGGCTTAGGGTGGCACTGTGAGCCAGCTGATCTCTAGGCCCACATATCCTACGGGGGTGCTTGGAATCAGTCTAGGCTGCTCCATTTGAGTGAGGGTGGCTTAGGGTGGCACTGTGAGCTAGCTGGTCTCCAGGCCAACATATCCTACGGGGGTGCTTGGAATCAGTCTAGGCTGCTCCATGTGAGTGAGGGTGGCTTAGGGTGGCACTGTGAGCCGGCTGATCTCTAGGCCCACATATCCTACGGGGGTGCTTGGAATCAGTCTAGGCTGCTCCATGTGAGTGAGGGTGGCTTAGGGTGGCACTGTGAGCCAGCTGATCTCTAGGCCAACATATCCTGCGGGGGTGTCCGGAATCAGTCTAGGCTGCTCCATTTGAGTGAGGGTGGCTTTGGGTGGCACTGTGAGCCAGCTGCTCTCTAGGCCCACATATCCTACGGGGGTGCTTGGAATCAGTCTAGGCTGCTCCATGTGAGTGAGGGTGGCTTAGGGTGGCACTGTGAGCTAGCTGGTCTCCAGGCCAACATATCCTACGGGGGTGCTTGGAATCAGTCTAGGCTGCTCCATGTGAGTGAGGGTGGCTTAGGGTGGCACTGTGAGCTAGCTGATCTCTAGGCCAACATATCCTGCGGGGGTGTCCGGAATCAGTCTAGGCACCTCGTCCAAAATTCATGTTGTCCAAACAAACACGCAGGTTCTGCAGATTAGTGGGACCTACACAACGTACGTGGTGGGAAGGAAAATCCGCCTCAGCTGAGTAGGTATAGCCGCTTTTTCAGCTGTAGGGTATTCAAGCTTGTAGAATAAAATGTTCCCATATTGTGCAAACACTATCTCCATAAATGAATATCCATAAATTCTACTCTCTTCACACAATGTCTGTAAATGGAGGAGGCGGTGGAAAGGATGTGGTTGCCTTAAATGTTACAGAAAATTACAGACATGCAATTACTCTGAAAATTATTACATTACGGCTTCCCGGCAATGGGTGGTGATGTTACCTTCGTGGTCGAGGCACATGAAGCATTCAGAACAGAGGTATACTAGTCTTGGGTTAAATTCCCGCTTGGGAATGCTCGATCTAAATTGATTCACATTTACATTGAAAGTGAGACACCAAGGACTATTTCCCATTTGTTGACATAAACATTCTGTTAACTTACCAAGAACATATAAATTGTTTTAAAGGCGCCCTCCTCCATACCGTAGAAAATGTAGGACTCGGTCCGCTCAGTAAAGAAAGAGTGACTTGGCCGGTCCTTGCTGCTTATACACCACATTCTAATCTTGTTAATTTAAATACAGCAGAAATAACAACACTATATGAAGATTTAGTAAAGATTTACAGAAATCTTACACAGTACATCATGAGAACACTGACAGTTAACGCTGCGCAGATGGGTCACGCTGTACAACCTCAATTGGCTGCTACGGGTTTCAACCCTCAAATGCTGAATGCAAACCCCATTCTGGATAGCACAGAAAAGAAGCCAGCTTGAAGTGTTTTGTCCCCATATTGGACCACAGGATAAACACAGAACATTAACAATTTGCTTGTCAATGAGGATGGCCCCCTCTAGTGAAGATTGTGCCACTTGGGACAGTTTTCACTGCAGTCTACACCAGAACTCATTGTACCCCTTCAGTAGCAGTTGTACCTGATATACTAAAACAGGTGCAGAATGAGTATGGGTAGGGCCTGCCCTGGACTAGGGGTGAAACTGATGGGCAATTTTGCTGCGGTATCGACCATTATGTTAAGTAAAATAAAAGG
Organism: Lissotriton vulgaris; assembly: GCF_964263255.1. NCBI lineage: Eukaryota > Metazoa > Chordata > Amphibia > Caudata > Salamandridae > Lissotriton > Lissotriton vulgaris. Next base: position 64,450,223 of record NC_141685.1, on the reverse strand, counting down.
GGAAGCAGCAGCATTGGCAATACACCAATGCCTGAGGGCATTCACTCCTGCAAAGCAGGAGTGGGAATTACCTAGACTTATCGAGGAAACCTATGCTACGCTAGGCAGAGATAATTTGGGAGCCAGATCTGGGAAAACACAAGTTAAGAGTAATTCTGAAAAGGATAACTCTAAGCAAGCACCCAATTCTTCCAGGAAGAAATGGGACAATAAACAAAAAATAAACAAAATAGCACATAATCGCAGGGTGGGTACCCTCAGCAGGAATCCACTGACAAAAAATACAATCTGAGAAACCGTGATAACTTCAAAAAAACCTGACAGGCATCAGGATACTGATACACATTCCTCTTGTTCCTTTCAGGATTCATCCAATAAAGGTTCGGAGAGAGGTGAACTGTCAGAGCGCAGATCAGAAGAGCATGTGAAGCCATAAAGGGAAATGCATCACACTTCAGATTACATCCTGAAAGAGGACAAACAAAAGACTCAAAAACCTCAATTCAAAAAGAAGAAGGTAGCAGGAATTAAAATATGACATACCTAGACTACTGAGGACTATGCTTCTGAATGGGGAGTGGGAAGTGACGTTGCAGGGCAGCACGGAAGAAGTCGCAATAGCTCGCTGGAACCTGATGGATTTTCTGGTGATAGTAACACTGAATAAGCATATCACGGTGGAAACGCCTGATACAAGGGTAAGTGTCCCACACCATTTATACAAAATAATGCTCCAAATGGAGGGGACAATAACCAGGAAGATCAAGGCTCTCTTTTAGGAGAACATGATACATGGTTATGACTTTCTTTTGCCTGAAAAGAATTGGCCTCCCGAGTTGGTAATGGAATGCCCACTGGGAGGAAAGGTTATTTTACAAGCCTTCTCCAACCTCGTTCCAAAATCAGTTAAACAATCATACACGCAGGAGTGGGCATTAGCGCTGGCTCCTGCATTTTACCACTATCATGTTGGGTGGGAAGATGAGTCTCCTTATCACGAAATACCATTAAAATCAGTTCCTCAGCTGCAGAAACAATACTCAATACAACATGAAGCAAAAATGCAAGTTAGGGAAATCCTAGAACAACTTGAGTATCAGGGTGGATAGAAAATTGCACTTCACCCGTGAATAATCCCTTGTTTCCTGTATTGAAACCAGACAATTCATATTGTCTCGTCTTAGACTACAGACATTTGAACACTTCCACACGCATATTTGCATTACAAAATGCACATAGTGCCATGCTAAGAATAACACTGTGCAGAATAAATATAAAACAACCCTAGATATATCAAATAGATTTTTCTGCCAGAATATAGCGCTTGAAAGCAGATATTTTACAGCATTTTCAGTGCTAGGTTCACAGCATCAATTTTGTCATTTACCTCAATGGTATAAGAACAGCCCTGGGCTGTTTAAAACCAGGGTAATTGAGTTACTTTAAACTTTAGAGGAGGAAGCATTGTCCTATGTAGATGATATTTATCTGACAGGTTATGAGCTAATGGAACATTTGGCTACAGTGAACCACATAACCCTTGGGTTCGCCAAGCTGGGTTAGAAATGTAATTTTAAAAAAATCGAAAATTGCCCACCTCATTATCCTGTTTCTGGGCAATGAGTTGTCATGTGAAGCCAAAAGCCTGGCAGCACATTTTTCTGAAAAATGTGCACTGCTCCAAGGTCCATCGGTTCAGGATGGGGAATGGAGAAACAGGTGGGAGATTCAGAGATACAGGAGGAGAAAGACAAGGAGAGGAACAAGAGGGAAAGGAAGAAGAAAAAACAAGACCAGGGATGAGGACTCGTTCTTGGAAGAAATGAATGACTTGATTAATGAGATAGAAATTATCAATCTTTCATCATTTGAGCTGTTGGATAGTATGATTTCACTATTAAAAAAAGGTCTTGGATTCTGTCCGTCTTCGAGCATTGATTGGTATACAACTAAGATTGATGTTTATAAATTTTCCAGGTTACTTAAACTTTAAAAAACAGAAGAAAAGATTACTTGGACTGCTTCTGCACTTATACATAATTTCTGTGTTACTTGAACAATTGTAATGTTTAATTTATACTTTTGTAGAGCTCAGGGAGAATTTCTTTGTGAATATTGATGTACCCAGAATTTATTTTGGGTTTTGTGGGATAGAGTGGTAACCTATTCCTCTCCCTTAGGGGCACTCAGTAATTATATTTCATATTACTTTGCCTTCACATTTAAGTTGTGTGCCTGAACCTATACCTGGTTACCTGTTTTTCATGTGACTTTACTGTTTCTGGTCCTCTGGATTGCTTTGGTGACTGTCCTGCTCCTGGGCGGACACTATCTCCCAGAAAGCTCTGCAGTAATACTTGTGAACTTGGTACTGAAACCACATACATCATCGCACCGTGAACTAAAAGACCTGTCCCTGGTGATGATTACATCAGTTCCAGTTCCGGAAGGAATAGTTTGTGACAGGGTATCATATGTTGTATACGGTACGAATGACCTATTGAAAATTCCATATTTGTTTAAAATTTCCTTAAATGATATCATAATTTCTAGTACTTTATCTGATGATTGGGACATTGAAACTGTGCATAATTTGCTTGCAGATCTCGAGTAACCTTGGGTGTAGTGTGCATAGTGGTGCTAAGCGGAGTGCCACAGAGTTTGCAACAAGTTCCATGGAACTCCGAGTTGCTCTGTTACGCCGCCCGCCTCCACCTTCCTATTAAGATATACCTTAACACTAATTTAAAACAATTAAAAATCACTTACTTCTTAACTGTGGCATCCCCGGGCTGCCCTCCTCCTCTTCGCACCATTATAATACTGCTTAATAAAACTGCCCATGCTCGCACGCCCACGCATGCGCATTATTCCCAAGAAACGGAGGCGGGCGGTGAGCCAACTCCGCTCTGCTGCAGAGTGTGCAGAGTTTTACCTACTCAACATTCTCTGTGGAACGCGGACGAGGCAAAACTCAACACACTCCACAAGCAGAGCGGAGTTCTCTGCCCACGGTTATTCTAGAGCAATCAGCTCCATTTTCTAATGATGAATTGTATAATGGTACATCAAATTATGGAGTCCTGCTGTATTAAAACATTATTGCCACCATTTCTTACACAAAGCTAGTGTCCCATGCGCTGTTTATAATTACACTCAATGGGAACATTACCCAACACCTCCACAGGGTACTTCAAAAACATTTGAACAAAACCTTTGCTTATTTTTCTTGTTTTTAAAAAAAACATATTTTAATGAGTTTGTGAAAGTCAACACAGGGTTTCCATATGATGATAGACATATAAATCATATATAGAAAGAAAATTACAGTTCACTTCTTATGTATCTATTTATTTATTTTATTTTATTTTAGAGTTTTATATAGCGCTAGCCAGACCCGAAGGTATCGGAGCGCTTTACATCAGGATCACTCCTAAGATACATAAACATAATCGTATGTACAATGACTCAAGACACATCACATAATATCATCGTAGAGAGCACAGTGTCGCTCGTAGGGTATGTTAACACAATAGTATGTACAAAGACTTGTCGTCAACAAGAGCACAATGACTCGTGGCGAGATTAGACCAGGGAGGGGGGATATAGGAGAGTCATGAGGAGAGGGAGGCGGAGGTCTTAATGTCAAAGTGTCTGTGTGCTGCTGTGGGCAGGCTGCGGTGGTTAGGTTGTATCTATCCATTTGGGAGAGATCGATTGAGGAGGAAGTATTTGAGCTGCTTTTGAATTGCAAGAAGTAGGGGTTAGTCCTGATATGGACTGGTATGGAGTTCCAGATTTTGGGTACCTTTCCTGCAAAGGATCGAATGTGTTTTTTTGTTTGCGAGTTCTCGGAGTCATAAGGAGTAGGGTGTTGGTTCTTCTCAGGCTTCTTGTCTAAGCAGCTTTCTGGAGTTTGGCAGCCAGGAAGGCGGGTTTCCCTGTGTGAAGCGCTTTGAGCAGTTCTAAAATTGGTCCACATTTCAATGGGGATGCATTTTAGCTATATGAGTGCAGGGGAGATGTGTTTGTATTTCTTTACTCCTGTGACCGTTCTGGCTGCTGCGTTCAGAGTTGATCTTAGGGGACCTAGGTGAGATTTCGCTGATCCTGTGAGGGTTGCAATCCCTTAGTCTAGTCTGGACAGCACAAGTGCACAAGTAGCTTGTTTGAGGTCATTCAGAGGGCTGAAGGGATTTATTTTGTTGAGTACTTTAAGGTTGAGGAAGGCGTTCTTTGCAGTGTTCTTGATGTGTTTGCTCATGTCTAATTTAGGTTCCAGGGTGATTCCCAGCGGTTTTGCAGAGTTGGCTAAGGTGGGTTTGTAGTTGAGCGCATCAATCGCTTTTAGCCATTCTGTCATTTGAGGGTTCTTCTCATCGTTGGAGATTAGTAGGATTTCTGTCTTGTCTTGATTGAGTTTTAGGTGGTTGCGTGATAGCCAGTGTTGGACTTCTCTTAGAGTGCCGTTCAGTCTCTGAATGTCTTCAGTGGAGGAGGTTTCCAGATAGATCTGGGTATCATCTGCTTGGAGGTGGAAGGGAATGTTGAATTTTTTATGTTTAAATTTGTTTTATTGGTTTCAGGGAAAGAAAAAAGCACAGATAATACAATGCAATATTGCGGCCACAAAAAAAAGTGGCAAACATGCTGGACGATCCACTTAGTCAGATACAACAAATAACTCACACAGTTTGTAGGATCCCATAGTCGTTCTCTCATTGTATCACTCCAATGAGTTGCGGCATCGAGCAATAATCTTCCGTGAAGCTTAGCTAGCAAAAACAGGAAGAAAACCCCCCCCACCCAGCCCCCAAAACTTCCCCCCTCCCCAACCAGGGTGCCGAACCTTATGAGTATAGGATGTTTCAAGTACAACGCTTTATGGTGCGTTCTTCTTGGGCTCTATGGTATCATCGTTTGTGTCTGTCAGGCGCAATAGACGGAGGTATCTAAGGCACGTAATTTCATTGAACTGTTGAGAGAGAAGTGTAAGCAGTGGCTTCCATACCGTGTGGAATGTTGCTGTAGTTTGTGTAAGTGTAGCTTGGATACGTTCCATCCCTAGTGTGAACCAAAGTCTGTGCAGCCAGCCCGTGTGGGTGGGCCTTGTGTCAGTCCCCCAGAAGGAAAGTATGTGCTGGGAGGCAGACTGTATCGCAAAGGGCCATTTGAGAAGTGTGGCTCACTGGTTAGAGGAGGCAGACCTGGAAGCAGAGGTCAACCCGGGACCAGGGTTCAATTCCCGGCTCGGCGGGGTCTTGAGTCCTAAAAATGTCCATGGACTCGACAATTCTCGCTCCGGTGCCTACTCGATTCACGGGTTCACACTCTGCGACTCTGGGCAATAGCTTGCTTAATCTCCACAACGACCCCTCGCGGCGGGATGCCTGGCTTTCACCTTGCGGATACCCTGCCGGGGTTATCTCACAGGGTAATACCAGGACGGGTTCCCTAAGCAAGCGCTTAGAAACCGCTCGTTGATTTGCGCTATATAAATTCCTGTACATTTACACATCACATTTACATTTGGCGCCCCCTACTGGATTTTATAGGGAAAGTGAGTGCATTCGGGAGACCTAGAATGGTGTACGCCGGAAGCCGTGGGATTTCAGTGTCTATGGAACTATCTATACCATTGAGGTCTGCGGTCCAGTACGCCTTGACTTCAGTGCATTCCCATAAGAGATGTGTTAGCGTGCCTATTTCCCTGCATCCCCTCCAGCAGGACGCGCTCCGGGCTGGGTTGCCCCTGTGAAGCCTCGCAGGTGTGAGGTACCAGTACGTGGCCAATTTCACAGCTGATTTTCTGCCTGCTGCATTCCTCACTGTGTGATTGGCTCTGTAATAAATCGATAGGCACTCTTGGAGTGTTAACGTTCTCCCCAACTCCTGTTCCCAGCGTCTCTGCCCTGCAGTGTGGCGTGTCTAATGAAGAGGAGTAAGCATCTTGTATAGATCCGTGATAAGGCCTCGATCCGAGTCCCTTGTTACCAACCATTTCTCAAACGCGGTCATACGTCTACCAACAAGTCGGCTAATCGTGGGTTGCAGAAGCCAGTGCCGCAGCTAAAAGTATTGAAAGAGCTGTGGCGATGTGATGTCGTACCCTTGGGACAGCTCGGTGAATGGGAGAAAGCCCTCTAAGTCGACGAGATGCCCTGCAGATCTACAGCTGGAACATCGCCATTGCGGGAATGCTCGGAGATCCGTGCCCGGGGGGAACTCTGGATTGTCCAATAGAGGAGTGAGCGGCGAAGGGAAGGTTGTGAGCTTACACCTAGCAGCAACCGAGTCCCACTCCCTTAGTATGGTGCGCGTGATGGGCGAATTCTGGAGGTATCGTGGTCTGTGCGGGTGGCGGAGGAATGGAATCTTCCACAGAGATGTTTGAGCCATGGCTCTGTCTTGGAAGAGCCATCTCTTCACTGATTCAGGCCTATACCATTCCACTAAGTATCGTAGCTGCGTTGCCTGAAAATATTGTTGTAAATTGGGAATCCCCATCTCCCCTCGTCCATTCCCCGGTTTGCCAGTTGTTTGTGCATGCGCGGTCTCTTGCCCCCCCGGACAAAATGCTGGATCGCTGCTTTCAATTGTGAGATAGTCCCGGCCGGCGGGGTCACAGGAATAGTTTGAAAGAGGTGCAATATCTTGGGGAGTGCCGACCGAAAGGTTCTTGCCCCATGTTCGGGGCACATAAGGACCCCACCGTCAGCTGCATGTTACCTACCGTGATACTATGGGCCAGAAGTCTGCCTTTAATCTCCCCCACTTTGTCTCTGACTTCACCATGGATATGCCTGGCAACTAAAATCGCGACTCCCGCCTTTTTATCAGGCGTGGAGGAGAAGAATTGTTGAGGGAATGCCCGGGACTTCAGCCTGTGCCAATCTTTAGAAAGTAAATGTGTTTCTTGAAGTAGGCATATTGCCGCCCCTAAATTCTCTAGATATAATAGTACTGCTCACCTTTTAATGGGGTTATTGAGGCCCTTCAAATTCAGTGTTACGATTTTTAAGGTATCGTTAGTCATCGTGGCTTCGATGAGTGGTGTGTGCAAGGTTCGCCCCCTGCTGTCTCATTGCACCTTGCGCACAGGACCCCTGCCGGCACACTGGTTCCCACCCCCCTCCCCTCAACCCCGTAACTCACCCAATGCCTACCCCCCTCCCGTCTCACCCATCTACCCGCCCCCCCTTCCCCAACTTCCCCCTCCAAACCCGCCTTCCTTCAACCCCCACCCGAGCCCCAACACCCTCTGCCCACCTCCCCCCTCCCTAATCCCAACCTCCCCAAAGCCTTCCCCAGCACCCCAGTCCCCTCCACCCCCCTCTCTAACCCCAACAGAGAACTCCCAAAGTCGTTTCATAGTCCCAGGCCGGATAACACCCAGTTCTGGTCTGTGGTGACATTATGTGAAGGAGCAAGTGGCTGTGGCGACCCGTTTGCCCCCCCCCCCCGCCCGCCCCCCCATCTGACCCGCATGCGAAGAATGCGAAGAAAGACCCCATCTCTGTTAGGTCAATTCAATGCCACTGTGTCCTTAGACACCTCCTGGATAGCCGAGGCTTGTTCCTGTGCCACAGTGGCCAGGTCCGATTTTAAGTTGACCTTGGGCGAACGCCTGCGGCCCACTCGCTGCCACCCATCTCGCGAGGGCTGTGGTGATTTCTCTTGTGAAGATCGCGGAGAAGCTTCCTGTGACTGGGATTCCTCGTGGAGGTCAATGCCCAGGAGGGCGCACGTGTCGTGCAGGGATCTGAGTTGGTGCAGGGTCCCCTTCCATTTAAAGATCAGTCTAAAGGGGTGGCCCCACGAGTAGGGGATGCCTTTGTCACGCAGGAACATCGTGGCCGCCTTGAAGGCCTTCCTCTTGTGTAAGGTGATGGCCGAGAGGTCCCGATACAATGCAACCTGGTATCCCTGATATTGGAGAGGTTGTTTCTGACGCGCCTCTTGAAGGATCCTCTCTTTCAAGGGAAAGTCAGGCAGGAAGGCCAGGATGTCGGGCGGGGGGGCAGGTGCACGCCATGCCAGGCCTACCCTGTGTGCCAAGTCTATGCGAATTGCAAAGTCGTCAGTTTCCCCCAGAATCTCCCGGAACATTCCCTGCAAGAAGCTTGTGACACTGTCCTCTTCTGCTTTGGATGGAACGCCTCGGACCCTAATGTTGTTCCTCCTAGAGCGATTTTCGATTTCGAGGCTTCCGCGTGCGCCTGCAGGTCAACTTGCTGTTCTTTGAGGCGGATAACTTCTTGCTGAAGCTGCTCCACTTCTTCGCTTCTGGACTGTTCCTCCTCCTCCACCGCCGCCACTCGTTCCCCCAATCCATCTACATCTCAACGCAACTCGCGGTGCTCTCCGGCCATTTTCTGTTTTAGCGCCTGAAAATATCCGCGCAGGGAATTAAATAAAGTTTCAAGAAATTATTTAGTGATGGCATCTCCTCATCTCCCGGCCCAGCGGTCTCCTCCGCCACTGTCGAAGCTAGGGATGGGGGACCTTATTTGTGTGGGGAATCATGAGGAGGTTGGCAGTTGAGGATCGTAGGGTTTCTTGTGGGTGGTTTTATTATGGGAAGTGGTTGAAGGGGTGCTGTCGGAGGATGGTATCTGTTATTTTTTTGGCATACCCGGCATTCTCTGCAGTATTTTCTCTGCAGTATTTTCTCTGCAGTATTTTTTGACATGCTGGTATATGCCAGGTCAATAAAACTGTTCAGTGATCTGTTTTTCAGTTTAGCCTGCCCCAAAATGTCCCCCAATAAGTGGCTGTGGGCTAGAAACTACACTTTTTCCCTGAATAGACCGGGGATCAATAGCTGGGGGTTCTGAGTGGGACTCCCTTTTCCATGCAACAACCCCTTTTTCTTAAAGAAATATGGACCTACGTGGTGTGGGTCTTTGACCTCTAGGGCCTTGTTCCATGCTTCCTCTAACACCAGATCTTCCCTTTGTGCCGCATGGAAATTTCTATTGGTTTCCCAGGGGTTCTCATCTTGTAGAAAGGGCAAAACCAATGGATTCCTGCCTTTTTCTGCCCTCCTTTGTTTTCTACTCTTCCTAGTTTTTGATGGTGGCCACTCCTTGTCTGTGAAAAAGGTGCTGTGGCCCACCATTCTTCATCTTCGAGTTTAGTGCTGTGCAACAACTAAGATAACTTTGGGTAATCGTTTCCGAGTATAGCTTGTTCTGGTAACCGGGGTATACGTCAAACAGTTAAAGTGGTTCCTGGGTCATGGGTCACCATGAACACAACGTATAGCTACAGGTCCATCAATCGGGCCAAGGCGGGATCCCAGGGGCCTCATTTATGAAAAGTGACGCATCGCTGCGTGAAAACAGCGATGCGTCACTTTTCACTGCGCACTCCTTGCGACACCAATGATGCGTCATATTTAATGTATGACGCATCATGTCGCAAGGACTTACAGATATGTCAGTATTTCTGACGCATCTGTAAGCGCAAAAGTGACGCATTGCTGGAGTGTGTCACAAAAGTGACGCATCTCCAGCAATGCGTCCTTTCACATGGGGAAAGCCCCATGTGAAAGGGCTTGCGTCAGTCTTACGCCTGCTGTTAGGCAGGCGCACGATTTTGACGCAACAGCATCCTAAAAGTGACGCAGTGAAATCTCATAGATTTCACTGCGTCACTATTACGAGGCTTTTTGCGGGGGAACGCCCCCTCTGCATACATTATACCTGACGCAGGTATAATGTGGCGCAGGGGTTTAAAAAGTGACGCATCTACCTAGATGCGTCACTTTTTAAATATGGCGCAACAAGGTGCATGTTTTACGCCGCAGATGCGTCACAAAAAGTGACGCATCCGCAGCGCAAAACTGACGCAAGGCCCCAGGTCTTGAGTTCGGACTATGCTGTGTAGGCATCCCACATCAGCCAGAGCTGTCACTGGGTGTCCATTCACTGATACTGTAGAGCGATAGGGAGGTGATTTTTTTCTGAAGGGGAGCAATAGTAGTCGCGAGCCATACCTATTGCCATGGGGTCTTCCTTTTGGGGACAAAACCAGGCAATATGTCTCATCCCTCCACACTGGAAACATTGAGGACCCATAGTAGGAGGTCTGAAAATAGGGGTTCCAGGAATTATGGTTACGGGTTTGGGCTTCTTTGCTAGGGTTGGATGGAGATGATGATGTACTCCTGGGCCCCCTGTTTTCCCTGTTGACTCGTCTCACCCTTTTTGAATCTCTTGAGCTCTGTTGTAGGCACTAGCAATCTCTATGGCAGTTTCAAGGGTCAAATTAGCCTGTTGACGCGCCCACCTCTGAATGGGCGGATGAAGTGAGGACAAATATTGCTCCAAATATATTTTGGCCATGATCCCATCTTTGTCTGTAGTGACTGGTTTTAACCAGCGATCCGCCATATCTTTTACCCTACAAGGCTTGAGGTGTCTCTTGGAGTCCTTCCTTCATTTGCCGTAGTTTTAGCCGGTAGGTCTCGTCATCTACACCCAACCTCTCCATGATGCACCTCTTCATATCACCATAAGGAGCTATCCCTTGAACTGTAGCCGCCTGGTAGGCTGCTTGTGAGTCACCAGACAGGAGAGGTCTCAAGTACTGAACCGATTTATCAAGTGGCCAAGATGCTGCCGTGGCCATCCTTTCGAAATTATTGAAAAAATAGTCAGGGTCTTCCCCACTCATGTACCGTTGTACCGTGGGGCCTCTCACTCTCTGAGCAGGACAGTCACGATCTTTGGAAAGACTATGGCAGTTTCCTCCAGGCGGTCAGGTTGAAATTCAGACCTTGCTTCACAAAATGTCAATATTCCAGGATTTAAAACACCATGGTGAGAGTTTCTGGCTACGGCCTTCGTAGTGGGAGTTGGCTTTTTGGGGGGTGACCATGGGGCCTGGCACCCTGACTTTTCTCTCCTGTTCCCACATCACTTCCCCTCGTATTTCCCCTCATCCTCCTTCCCTGATAATCTGCAGGATCTTCTGGGCTACATCACCTCTGTCTGGACGGGTTATGTTATTTATTGTTTTTCCGGTTATCAATGTCTTCTCACAAGTTCTAGTTTACACAGTATCTTGGACTCTGCTGAATCGATAAACTTCCATCCCTATAATATGCTCATTGTATATGAAAAATCAATAGAGAATTGAGGTATTTAAAAAAGACACAGGGAGTGGTGCCACTTAACATTTGACTTTGACCATTCCAAAGGAAGAGACATTACTGAATTTATAGACATGATCAGAACACATGCAAAGTGATAAGATTGACAACCAAGTCTCACTAAAATAGGCATTCAATTTAACATTGTACTGAACTGTGTGCAGTACTCATGGTGAAATATGAGGAAGGTTTTGCCAACAAAATGTGGGACAGAGGGTCTGCTCTGTGATGAATAGTCATGTGTGAAGTTCTAGTTTATTCCCATAGTTTTGAAGAATGGGCCAGGTTTGAGTGAGACTTCAGACCGACCTCCAAATGTGTTAGTGTCATTCTTGATTAGTGAGGCTTGAGGGCTCTGATGTATGCACGTCCGAACTAATGTCGCTGTCGAGGCATTCAAAGCTGCTTGCATGACAATGCTACAAAGAGTTGATGCACTCACTAATCAATGGTGTACTGATGATGAGTGTACTGTGATATAGGGGCCTATGTGAAGGAGTAGAATATTTTCGAGTATTGAAATGCCCCTCCCTATTCTTCAGGCCAGTAACACCCACTCATTTTTATGATACAATGCAAACTGTGTGAGAACATTCTGGTTCATTCTTGGTTGCCCTATTTTAGGAATTAATTGTTTCAATATATTGCTTTATTTTTTGTCAGTGAATCCTTGTTGAGAGAGGATGGTGGTTACTATAAGCAAAACAACAAATCCTGGAAGAGGCCGCTATCTTAATATTTTAGGAGACAGTTGTGCTCTTAAACCAGAAACTCAAAACCTCATTAGGGTCTACGTTTCAGTCTTGTTCGAGGATATAAAACCATATTAAATATAAGGAATAAGCCACAGACATAGGAAAATTAGAAATAAGCTCCTTCAATTTTCGCTTTGACACATGACCTATGCCTCATTGTCACTGATCTGGTGTATAAAACTCCATGGTATTTACCTCTGTTTACTTTGCTATCTAGCACGTTGTGGATTTGAAAAACTGCAAATAAATTATTTAAAAGAATAAATAAGCTGCCCAGTTTAATTGCAAAACTGACCGAAATACTCATATATTCATTGAAATACCAATATATTCATTGAAATGCAGATATATTCTTTGAAATACAGATATGTTCTTTGAAATACAGATATGTTCCTTGAAATACAGATATATTCATTGAAATACAGATATATTCGGGAGGGAGGCAAGATGGCCACTAGTGCGTTGTAGAGTAAAGTCGCATTTACTCCCTCTCCCGACCGGGAGAATGAAGAAGGATTACTACCAGAGGCGGAGATGTGGCTGGTTCACAGGATAATACAGAAACTCCTGGAGAATACCAGTAATAAAGAATATCATCTTCGACAGCGAGTGGGTATTGCTTGGACAACTTTGAAGGAGTACTGGAGGAGTGTCTATATTGGCGTGAAGAAATTGTCTCAGCGTACGAGACATGAGAAGGAAAAGGAGAGCGAGAAGCTCCTGCCAACAGTTAATGGCGCGAACCAAGCACTGAGTGATAGTTCCCGGACCGGGACTTTACCGAAAATGCCACCACCAAACAAAAGATCAACGCCCGCTTTGAGTGCGGCTCAGAAAGCACAGCAGCGGAAAGCAGAGAAGGAAAAGAAAATAAGCTCTCAAACAACACAAGCGGCAGCAGCAAACAATGAAATACTGCAAGTAACGCAGAGCTCAAACAAAGACAGTGCCAGGAGCGTACGGAATACAGGCGGGACGGCAAACAAGGACGCCAGAGATGCAAACCTCAGACAGCCTACCTTGACAGAGACATTTAACATGAAGATGAATACTGTCAGACCCTCTGTGAGCCACTCTCCCGTGAGCGTTGCTGAGTCCGAAGCAGGGGCAGAGAACGCTGTCCTCGAGGACGCCGGCGTCGGGATTGCTAAGCAACCAGGAAGAACCGCTGGGAGTTGCACGCTTCTCGCGGGATTAGACGGAGCGGCAGAGAAGCTACAGAGCGGTACAATTACCACAGAGGTAGCGGTGATGGGGGAGACGGAGGAGATAGAGGAGAACTTGCGAGGTAATGGCACAAACCAGTTGATGACCGGGACAATACAGAATGGGAGTGTGAAGCAATCAGCAATCGGCATGCCCCATGTGGATTTAGTGGAGACCGCAGAGATGGAGGAAAAATCGCAAGACAGCTCAAAGCAGCCGGCGATTGGGAGGCTACTGGAAGTAGGTAGCGATGACATCACAGGGGCTGAAGGTATGAATAACGCCCAGATTATGGATGCATTGTTACTGGTAGAGGCAGAGTTAAAGAACGATGCAAGGCAGAAGCAGGGCGCAAAATGGGGGAGTCTGGCAAGCCTGGACTCGCAGAGAGAACGCGAAGGGGAGAAATTCTTTTCAGTTAATGAGGGGTCGGATTACTCTAGTGAGGAGGAGGAAGGTATAGAGACTACTGATATAAGCTTGGATGAAGAGGAAAACAGTGGCTCTTAGGATATAAACACTCAGAGAAGGAGGACATCTGCAGCAAAACGAGGCTCTCTAGCCAACATAAATAAAAAACTTGCATGGGATTATTCTGCAACATCAGGCATGTATCAGGAGGGCATTCATGCAAAAGGCACAATAGGAGGGGAGGAGAGTGGAGCTACACAGCATGCTACATTAGACCTGTTGGTCAATATGTTAAAATAGATGCAGGAGGAAGCTAGGGCGGAGAGCCATAGAGCAAGGCATGACACTAAAAAAATACAGGCCTCTATAAGAAAAATTAACAAAAAATACGATGAGGTCGAGGAAAGAGTAGTGCTGGTGGAGGAAAGAACAGGAAGGCTCGAGGATGAGGTAACGGACTGGCAGACGTTTAAGATGGAGCAGACAAAAGTCGTGGAGGATATGCAGTGGAAAATTGAGGACTTTGAAAATCGCCAGAGGCGTAACAACGTGAGACTTCTTGGACTGGAGGAAGGGATTGAGGGGCAGGATGCAAGAGGATATGTCATTAAGTTATTAAAAGGGGCATTTCCGGAAGCACAGTGGCAATGGGAGGTAGAGGTCCAAAGGGCACACAGGTTTCCACAAACAATAAAAAAGAAACAAGGTGGGAATCAGGATACTCTACCAAGAGCCATGCTAATCTTCTTTGGCAATTTCTTGGCAAGACAAGAAATCATGGAAAAAGCCAGACATGACTCTAAGAAAACATTTGAGGGAGCTACATTTTTTGCAAGACCTGACTTTTGTCATGTGACTGTGGAGAGGCGGTGGCGCCTTAGGCAATTAATTGCTCCTTTTCGTTTGCAAGGTGCAGAGGCATACTTAATGTTCCCGGCGAAATTGAAGGTTATCACTGGAGGGTACACCAGAATGTTTTTCTCAGAAGTAAAGGCGGGGGAATATCTAGAAGAGCTGACGGAACAGCGCAGAGGGGGGAAAAATAATACAGTATAAGAGTGATGTATGAGCTTTAAGATGTTCTGATAGTATCAGGAAAGTTACGGGGAGGAGAGGGAGGGCGACACTACAATGCAAGCAGTCACACATAGGTCATGCATGACCTATTTGCCTGTGAAAGGGGTTGAGGGGGAGGGATGACTCTGGGAGGGGAGAGCAGGGGGGAGGGGTGGGAGTAGGGGGTGGGAAGGCTTGGTGATGGTCGGGTGGAGAAAGCAGCACAAAATGACAAAACACATAAAGAAGAGGAAGCTTGGGTATACATGATGAGAGAAGAGAGTTTCAAGCTGGCAGGTAGTATGGAAAATCCTTGTAAATATACATGGCGTTAAGGGTGGCCTCTTTGAACATATGTGGACGGAATAACGGAGGGAAAAGGCAGAAGGCTGCAGCTATGCTAAGGATGTTAAGGCTATACGTGATATGTCTCCAAGAGACTCATATTATGGGGAAGGATACATTCATGCTGGAACAGATGGGGTATGATGTTCTTGCTCATACAAATCAGGATAGTAGGACAAGAGGAGTAGCTATCCTAGCTAAAAAAGGGGCTGCCAAAACTAAAAGAAAAAAGGAGGATCAGGAGGGGAGATGGGTAATAGTGGAAACATCCGCAGGGCATTTCACAATTGCTTCTGTTTATGGCTCTACCGATGATGAACCAGAAGTTTTTGAATATTTGGATTTGGAACTCACACTGTGGCTAGAGCCTGTAATATGTTTTGGGGATTTTAATATCAATGGGTTGCATGGGCTGGGAGTAACGGGCGGGGGAGGATATGCTGGGCGAAAGGAAAACTTGTAACGCGATAAATAATTTAGTGCAACATAATGCATTGATAGATGTGTGGGCCAATAAAAATCCGCCAGGGACAGGGAGTACTTATTACTCAGCGCCACACAGGATGGTTGCTAGGCTAGATTTTTTTCTTTTGTCAAGTTCTAAGATAAATGGAGCCCAGATAGAACGGCTGCCAAGGAGTATATCAGATCATAATCCGCTGGTGTTAAGCCTCCAGCTGGCTAGCAGAGATAGGGTAAAACAGTATACCTGGTCGTTTGAGAGAAGGCTCTTAAAAGAAGAAGGATATGTTAGTCGGATGCAGGAATGGATTGAACAGTTTTGGGAGATTAATAGGGGCTCTGCTCCAGCTAATATGGTCTGGGACGCGTTCAAGGCCGGAATTAGGGGGGAAACCTTGAGCTATACATTACAGAGGAATAAGAAGGAGAAAATCAGGATGGATAGATGGCTGAAGGAATTGGAGAGACTAGAAGAACGCTTAACCCAGACATTGTTAAATCAAGGAGCAATAGAGGGGCTACTGTTGGAAATAGAATTAAATAAAGCAGAAGCAGGGGAAAGTTTGGTACAGAAGGCGGCAGGGAACTTCTTGGCCAAAAAAGGAGAGTGCTACGAATACAATGAGAGAGTAGGACACCTACTGGCAATTCGAACTAGACAAAAATTAGCAGCAGAAGAAATCAAGGAGATTAGGATTAGCACAGGCAATATTGTAGATAAGGGAGAAGAGGTACAGGAGGCATTTAGGGAATTTTACGGGAATTTATATACACAGAGTATAAACAATACAGGAGTGGGGATTATGGAGTACTTGGCAGATATACCACACAACAGGTTAGATCAGGTGGAAAAAGAGAATTTAGATCTTCCTTTAACTCTACAGGAAATAAGAGAAGCAGTGACTAATCTCCCCGCTGGGAAAGCCACAGGGCCGGATCAAATACCGGCAGAGTTTTACAAAACATTCTGGGACACAGTGGGGGAGGACATGTTGGAGACTTTCAGACAGGCACAGATGAGTATGTTAGCCCCACAGTCTTGGGCAGGGGCGGATATGGTAGTCATATTGAAGAAAGATAAATCCCCATTAGAACCTGGGTCCTACAGACCAATTACCCTTTTAAATGCGGACGCAAAAATATTTTCTAAAGCATTGGCACAGAGACTAAGCAGGGCCATAGAGGGGTTAGTCAGTAAAACACAGCATGGATTTATCCCTGGAAAGGGGACCACCCAACATACTAGACAACTGATCACTATTTTGGATGCTGCGGAGGTTGCAGGGGACCCTGTCGCTGCCATATTTCTCGACGCTGAGAAGGCATTCGACAGGGTCTCCTGGGACTATTTGTGGAAGGTTATGGAGTGGTTTGGAATAGGCGAGGGTTACATCAGGGCAATTCAGGTCCTATACGAGCAGCCGACAGCGAGGGTGAGAATTAATAAGAGTTATACAAGGGCAATACAGATAAGACGTGGGACAAGGCAGGGTTGTCCAGCTTCACCCTTGCTGTTCGCTTTATATTTGGATCCTATGTTAAGAAGATTAGTCTGCAATAATAATATCCCCCCGGTTAGGATGCATGGAATGGAGTATAAATTATTTGCCTATGCAGACGATGTGGCACTCATAACTCCGGAACCAGGGAGGGCTATAAATGAGATAGAACAGGAGGCCATGAACTTCGGGGTACCTAATCAACAAAGGAAAGGAAAGACTCAGATAGTCCAGAACAGATATACAATACACCAAGATGCTAGAGTAGTCCCCGAGGCATTATATCTTGGGATTAGGGTGACAGCAGATTTAGATACTCTGGTGGGGGTGAACATGGAACCATTACTAGCTAAAGTCAAAAAGAATACTGAAAGGATTCACAATTTACACTTGACATTAATGGGACGCACAAATGTGATCAAGATGGTCACATTTCCGAAATTTCTTTATATTTTTAGAGCCATCCCTCTTTTTTTCGATCAGAGCTGGTTTAGTAGGCTGGAAGCAATTCTTAATAGACTAATCTGGACACAAGGGAAGACCAGAAGAGCTTATAGGTTCATGACACTGTCTAGGGAAAATGGGGGATGGGGGGCCCCAGATTTTAAACTCTATTATTGGGCCACGGCTATGCAATATTTTCAAGGGTTGATAGGTGGTAGGGGGGAAATACAAAGGGATGGCAGACCTGCCTTTACGAATGTATACAGAGCATTGATAGGGGGGGAAGCAGAGAACGGTTTTCTAAACACGATTGATTTTAGTTATTACAAACACACCAGGTTTAAGACCCTAAGAGCGGCTCACAACATCTGGAAGGCGGCAACGAAAAAGTTTGGAGTAGGGAGATACAGTAGATATACTCGATTGTTAAATAATCATTCACTCCCGGGAGACATCTTTAGAGATGCAACCATGAGGGTTTGGGACCTTAAGGGTATTAATAAGATCGGAGACTTACTGGATATGGAGGGGGAGATATTACAATTCCAGGAGTTACAAAATAAATTTGAAATACCTACTAATAGCTTCTTTAAGTATCTACAGGTGAGAAGCTATCTGACAAACAAAAAGGGAGGTCCTATAGGGTTTAAACACTGTAGAATATTGGATTATATAGAGCGGAGTAAGCACTGCACAATTCGTCAGCTATATATAGAACTTTGTGCTTTTAAAAGCGACGACAGGGATAAACATGCCAGCAAGTGGGTGGAGAAAGTGGGGTCTAGCTTGGAGGATTTTCAGATGTCTTTGGATCTAGGAAGATCTGTTCTGTGTTCAGCAACGTTGCAATCACAGCATTACAAAACATTGTATTCTCTCTATTACACCCCAGCTAGAATTGCACAGTGGGGAGGGACGACAGGAACATCCTGCCCACGTTGCGATGCAAGCAACGCTGACATAGTACACATGTTTGCGCAATGCCCACAATTACATACTCTGAAGGGAGCAATTGAGGAATTTCTGGAGGGCTCTTTGGGTATCAAGATCAAAATGTCTGATGAACTAATAATGCTGGGGTTGATGGCAGTCGCGGAGGAATCACATGCAGAATTTCCCTTTATGGCAGCTGCTGTCTTTCCAATTGGCATTGCGAGGGCATGGCTGGACCTTTCAAAACTGGGTAGCAAGATTACTGTCCATGTACAACTTGGAGAAAGCGATATATGACAGGAAGGGCAGAAGGGCGAAAATACGGGGAGGGAAGATATGGCAACCCATAGCTCGGTGGAAAGCTAGGCAGAATGGGGAAGGGGATTAGGATTCGTGGCGAAAGCTGCATGTATTATTGGAAAATGTAGCTTGTCTCTCTATATTTATGTATATAAATTCTCTTATTTGGCTTTACACAAAGGAAAACCATGTATGTACTGCTTGAAAGAATTTTGTATTTTGAGTTTTGTGTTCTGTTCATTTGTGCTGTAACATGTATCGGGAAAAAAATACAAAATAATAAAAAATAAAAAAAATAAATACAGATATATTCATTGAAATACAGACTGCCACTTCCAGTTGTCACCTTTCTGTAAATACTCTTTAGTCCTCTACATCAGTGTTTGGAAGATGCTCATCTGAAGTGAAGCTATAAATACTTTTTTACAGCAGCAGCAAAGTGTGAGGCTCTGTACTTGAACTGTCTGACCCTTAAAAACATTCCTGTCTGTGACATCTGAAATCCCAGGTCTTTACAGGTATAAATGCTTGTTTGCGTGAAATGTATTCACTCCTGGAGCCAGGAGGTGGCAGTTCTGTCAGCGGCCACCAGAGGGCGCTCCTCGCCTGCTGATGAAAAACCACTGAGCTGCACCTTTGATGGAAGGGAGAAGGGTTTCCTCTTCCGGGTTAGTGGTGGCAGAGACAGCACCAGCAGCGGTGCTGACATCACTTCCGGCCTCTCCTGGTGTATTCAGCCTGCTGCAGAGGAGGAAGGAGCCCTGTCTGGTGGGCAGTTACCTCCATCTTCAGACCCTCACAGACCCCCCTCAGACCCAAGAGCTGCACCTGCCCCTCCCTCCCCCCACACCCCCCAGCTCCAGGAGGAGGAGAGGGCCTGGACAGGTTTCTGCTCAGGTAGGAGAGCTGCTAACTCACTTGGCTGCAATTTTTAATCCATGGATCAGACCCCCCCCCACCCCCCTGGCATTCATGCTGAGCCTGAGTGGGGAGCAGAGGAGGTGTGGCCTGTCCAGGGGGGTGCAGAGGAGGTGGGGCCTGTCCAGGGGGGTGCAGAGGAGAAGAGGCCTGTCCAGGGGTGCAGAGGCGAAGAGGCCTGTCCAGGGGTGCAGAGGAGAGACCTGTCCAGGGGTGCAGAGGAGAGGCCTGTCCAGGTGGGTGCAGAGGAGGTGGGGCCTGTCCAGGGGTATAGAGGAGGTGAGGCCTGTCCATGGGTGCAGAAGAGGTGAGGCCTGTCCAGGGGGTGCAGAGGAGGTGCGGCCTGTCCAGGGGTGCAGAGGGGGCGAGGCCTGTCCAGGTGGGTGCAGAGGAGGTGGGGCCTGTCCAGTGGTGCAGAGGAGAAGAGGCCTGTCCAGGGGTGCAGAGGAGAAGAGGCCTGTCCAGGGGTGCAGAGGAGGCGAGGCCTGTCCAGAGGAGCATAGGAGGTGAGGCCTGTCCAGGGGAGCAGTGTCTCTCTTCGGGGTCTGTGCATAGCGCCCCGAGGCTCAGGGTGGAGTTAGAGGCGCTGTATGGGGTGGAATGAACTCTGGGTTCCTCTGTCCTTAATGAGAATCCTTCACCGAGAAGCCTGTCCAGGGGTGCAGAGGCAGTGAGGCCTGTCCAGGGGTGCAGAGGAGTTGAGGCCTGTCCAGGGGAGCAGCGTCTCTCTTTGGAACCCGTACATAGCGCCCGAGGCTCAGGGAGGAGTCAGAGGCGCTGTATGGGGTGCAATGAACTCTGGGCTCCTCTGTCCTTAATGAGAATCCTTCACCGAGAGGCCTGTCCAAGGGTGCTGGGGAGGTGAGGCCTGTCCAGGAGTGCAGAGGAGGAGAGACCTCTCCAGGGGCGCAGAGGAAGAGAGGTCTGTCCAGGGGTGCAGAGGAGGAGAGGCCTGTCCAGGGAAACAGAGGAGGAGAGGCCTGTCCAGGAGTACAGAGGAGGAGAGACCTCTCCAGGGATGCAGAGGAGGAGAGGTCTGTCCAGGGGGTGCAGAGGAAGAGAGGCCTGTCCAGGGTAGCAGAGGAGGAGAGGCCTGTCCAGGGGTGCAGAGGAGGAGAGACCGCTCCAGGGGCGCAGAGGAGGAGAGGTCTGTCCAGGGGCACAGAGGAGGTGAGGTCTGTCCATGGGCACAGAGGAGGTGAGGCCTGTCCAGGGAAGCAGAGGAGGAGAGGCCGGGAAGCAGAGGAGGAGAGGCCTGTCCAGGGGTGCAGAGGAGGAGAGGCCTGTCCAGGGGTGCAGAGGCCTGTCGAGGGAAGCAGAGGAGGAAAGGCCTGTCCAGGGGTGCAGTGGAGGTGAGGCCTGTCCAGGGAAGCAGAGGAGGAGAGGCCTGTCCAGGGGCACAGAGGAGGTGAGGCCTGTCCAGGGGTGCAGTGGAGGTGAGGCCTGTCCAGGGGTGCAGAGGAGGTGAGGCCTGTCCAGGGGTCAGAGGAGGTGAGACCTGTCCAGGGGTGCAAAGGAGGTGAGGCCTGTCCAGGGGTCAGAGGAGGTGAGACCTGTCCAGGGGTGCAGAGGAGGCGAGGCCTGTCCAGGGGGTGCAGAGGAGGTGAGGCCTGTCCAGGGGAGCAGTGTCTCTCTGCGGGACCTGTGCAACCTGGTGTGGTTCTCCTTTCATTTGGTCATTCATGAGATTATAGACTGGTAAAAAAAGCTGCTTTACATTCCTTCAAGACTTAGCCTGAAGGCTGCTCCCCATAGCTATCATCAATAAGGGTTGTTTGGACTGGTACAAGGTGCCCATTATAACTAGTGGGCAGCATATACCAGGCCAACTTCTCACATTGTCCAGAGGGCTGCAGAGGAGGTGGTGCCTGTCCATGTGGGGGCAGAGGAGATGAGGTCTGTCCTGAGGGGGTGCAGAGGAGGTGAGGCCTGTGCAGGGGGCAGAGGAGGTGATGCTTTTCTGGTGGGGGGTTGCAGAAGAGGCCTGTTCTGTGGTGTGGTGCCGAGCAGAGGAGGTGAGGCCTGTCAGGGAAGGGGGATGCTGCAGGCGAGGCCTGTCCAAGGTAGTGCAGAGGAGGTGAGGCCTGTCCAGAGCTGGGGGGTGCAGAATAGGTGAGTCCTGTCCAGGGGGGTGCAGAGGAAGTGAGGCCTGTCTAGTGGGGTGCAGAGGAGGTTAGGAATGTCCAAGGGGTGCAAAGGAGGTGAGGTCTGTCCAGGGGTGGAGAGGAGGTGGGGCCTGTCCAGGGAGCCGCATTGTAGGTGAGGCCTGTCCAGGGGGGTGCAGTGTGGGGGACGCCTGTCCAGGGGGGTGCAGTGGAGTGGAGGCCTGTCCATGGGTGCAGAGCAGGTGAGGCCTGTACAGGGGTACAGAGGAGGTGAGGCCTGTCCAGGGGTTCAGAGGAGGTAAGGCCTGTTCTGTCCAGGGGGGTGCAGCTGAGGTGAGACCTGTCCGGGTGGTACAGAGAAGGTGAGACCTGTGGAGAGGGGATGAGGGGCAAAGGAGGTGAGACCTGTGGAGAGGGGGGAGGGGCAGATGAGGTGAGACCTGTCCTGTCGGAGGGAGGTTACAAGAGGTGAAGCCTGTCCAGGGGGAGGCACAAAGAAGGTGAGGCCTGTCCAGCAGGTGCAGAGGAGGGGAGGACTGTCCATGGGATATAGAAGTGGTAAGGCCTGTTTGGAGGTAGGGGCAGAGGAGGCGAGACCTGTCGGGGGATGCAGAGGAAGCAAGGCCTGTCCAGGGGGCTCAGAGGAGGTGAGTGAGGCCTGTCCGGGGGGTGTAGAGGAAGTGAGGCCTGTCCAGGGATGCAGAGGGGGAGAGGCCTGTCCAGGAAGGTGTAGAGGAGGTGAGGCCTGTCAGGGAAGGGGGATGCTGCAGGCGAGGCCTGTCCAAGGTAGTGCAGAGGAGGTGAGGCCTGTCCAGAGCTGGGGGTGCAGAATAGGTGAGACCTGTCCAGGGGGGTGCAGAGGAAGTGAGGCCTGTCTAGTGGGGTGCAGAGGAGGTTAGGAATGTCCAAGGGGTGCAAAGGAGGTGAGGTCTGTCCAGGGGTGCAGAGGAGGTGGGGCCTGTCCAGGGAGCTGCATTGTAGGTGAGGCCTGTCCAGGGGGGTGCAGTGTGGGGGATGCCTGTCCAGGGGGGTGCAGTGGAGTGGAGGCTTGTCCATGGGTGCAGAGGAGGCGAGGCCTGTCCTGGTGTGCAGAGGAGGCGAGGTCTGTACAGGGGTACAGAGGAGGTGAGGCCTGTCCAGGGGTGCAGAGGAGCTAAGGCCTGTTCTGTCCAGGGGGCTGCAGCTGAGGTGAGACCTGTCCGGGTGGTACAGAGAAGGTGAGACCTGTGGAGAGGGGATGAGGGGCAAAGGAGGTGAGACCTGTGGAGAGGGGGGAGGAGGTGAGACCTGTCCTGTCGGAGGATGGTTAGAAGAGGTGAAGCCTGTCCAGGGGGAGGCACAAAGAAGGTGAGGCCTGTCCAGCAGGTGCAGAGGAGGGGAGGACTGTCCATGGTATGTAGAGGTGGTAAGGCCTGTTAGGAGGTAGGTGTAGAGGAGGCGAGACCTGTCGGGGGATGCAGAGGAAGCAAGGCCTGTCCAGGGGGCTCAGAGGAGGTGAGTGAGGCCTGTCCGGGGGGTGTAGAGGAGGTGAGGCCTGTCCAGGGATGCAGAGGGGGAGAGGCCTGTCCAGGAAGGTGTAGAGGAGGTGAGTTCAAAGGAGGTAGGGCCTCTCCAGGAGGGATGCAGTGGAGATGAGGCCTGTTCATCCAGGCGGGGTGGTCGAGAGCTGAGTTTAAGTTTGTTAATTGTTGTCCCAAGAGATTTGTGGAATGAGTGTAAGTTGCTTGTAAACTGGCCAATTGAAGAACTACAGAGTGAAGCGCCTCAAAATATTTTATTATATTACAAGAGATTAATGCAGAGTTACAGACAATATTGCAAAGGCAAAGACCGGGTAAAAGAGGGCGCATCTTTTAGCGTTGCATCCAGAGGTTAGTTCACATATCCAGCAAAATGTGAGGGGCTTCAGACTAACATTCCGGATGAGATTTTGTTTTACGCAAAGTTCTGTAATGAGAATTTTGTTACTAAGCAGAAAAATATCAAAAATCAAAGAAAAATAATGAGCGCTCAGACAAAAATGTTCCAAACGGGTGACGAAAGTGATTCTCAAGGATTGTATCCTCGTTTTGATTCTGGGTTTGTTGCTGGTGTGAGTTTGGGTAGTCACGGCGTTGGTGTGCAGAGTAATGATGTTCAGTATGTGCAAGGAGGAAATGTTGTTCCTCTGGGTCAGGCCGGACTGGGAACCCAAACCAGGCCTGACAATTTTGACGGACCAGCTCCCTGCCTCTTTTGTTGCTGGGGGGCGATATAGCAGCACCACAGCAAAACCAGCAAAAATACGTTTCCCAGCACTGAAGATTCGGCCCCCACTCTTCCAGCCTCCCGGGGAAACACCCGAAGCCGGTTCCGGTCAGTCAGGCCCTGCTCAGGGTGTTGGTTTTACTGACAGTGGCAATTTAAATACCTCAAACACTAATAGTGTGCAGAATAAGACACGCTCCCTGCGATGTTTGCAGGAACCTGGGAAACTGGAACATGAATCAGATGGCCAGAATGGGATGTCACAGTCAATGGTCCCAGCCCAACTGGCCTGTGTGCCGAGCATGCAGAATCAAAGGCAGATATATTGGAACATGCCTTCAGTCCCGATGGTCCCACAGCCCAGTGCAGAATAGAATGCCAAATTCTCAACAAATTCAGGATTTCAACAAAATCTTTCAGTGATTAATAAGGATTTTCCACAACTTCCTCCTACACTAGGAGTTTCTACTGGACTGAATCAGACACAATGACGGTGCCTGAGACGGAAGAAGGATTGTGTGCTTGGTGCAGTCCTAGAGGTCACCCAGAGGGCCCTTTTGTAGAAGAAGTAAATGGGAATCCGGCATCACTTTTAATCAATAAATATGCCTCCCTTTCCACAGTCAGACTTACGGGAGCGCCCAACCCACCCCTCTTGGGAAAGGAGTCCAGGTTGTAGGCATTTCTAATAAACAACTAATAAGCTGTCAGCAAATGTTCCCGTATGTTGGACCCGGCCTCGTGGCGTGGTTCCCCCCCCCCGCGACTCAGCTCCCCGTTAGCCCAGCTCCATACCTAGAAACCCCTAGCTGCCCTGCCCATGTCCGACCATGGCCCGCATTGGCCTGTCCCCGGCCACCCTTCCAGCCCGCACGTCCCAAACCCGCAAGGCCCCATAGGCCCATCGGTACAAAAGGGGGTGGTGATGGACGGAGCATCTGAATTAATCAAACACTCACACCCAGTCAAAAGATCTGGGTTTAATCCATCGCCGTTCTTTAGCCCACTCTGCCATCCCAGTTCAGACATAGCTATATGCAAATCAGTCTGACCCTGTGCCTCATGGAAACAGTCCAGCCCGAACTGCCAAGCCATGTCTTCCCTGGACCGTAAACAAGCTTCCGAGGACCGGTTTCTGGCATTCCAGCCGTCTTCAGCCCGGCTTGCTTGAATCCAGTGGCAAAGTGAGCAAGGGACTCGCGTCTGAGCATACCCTGCCACACTTATGGCGGCCAAAAGCAGTACAAAAGCGGGTGGTGATGGACGGAGCATCTGAATCAATCAAACACTCACACCCAGTCATTGTTCTCCATTCTGTCCATCAACTGTGTTTTTTACAATTTTCACCCTGAGTGGGCTGGGTATGCTCAGACGTGAGTCCCAGGCTCTCCACATCACTGGAGTCAAGCTATCCAGGCTGAAGAAGGCTGATAGCCAGAAACCGGTCCTTGGATGCTTGATTCCGGTCTAGGAAAGACATGGCTTGGTAGTTCGGGCTGGACTGTTCCCATGAGGCACAGGGTCAAGGCTGATTTGCATATAGCCAGTGTCTGACCTAGGGTGGTGTGGAGTGCAAAAAAACTATTGATTTAGGCCCAGATCTTTGTACTGGGGTGAATGTAAGACCTTGTTCTGCATTCTGTCCATCAACTGTGTTTTTTGCAATTTTCACCCTGAGTGGGCTGGGTATGCTCAGACGTGAGTCCCAGGCTCTCCACATCACTGGAGTCAAGCTATCCAGGCTGAAGAAGGCCGATAGCCAGAAACTAGTCCTTGGATGCTTGATTCCGGTCTAGGAAAGACATGGCTTGGTAGTTCGGGTTGGACTGTTCCCATGAGGCACAGGGTCAAGGGCGATTTGCATGTAGCCAGTGTATGACCTAGGGTGGTGTGGAGTGCAAAAAAAAAACGATGAATTTAGGCCCAGATCTTTGTACTGGGGTGAATGTAAGACATTGTTCTGCATTCTGTCCATCAACTGTGTTTTTTGCCATAGGCCCATCGGCAGCCATTTTCCCTTCCCGAGATCCCTGATGCCATGGGCCCAGCTTGACCCCCAGCCCCAGCGCAGCGTAGGCTCCAGACGCACCAGCCCCCGTTGGGAGGGTGAGGGCTACCCTAATGAGAGAAGGTGAGAATTTTCGATGGCACCTCCGGCCTCCCCTGAGAGACTGGTTTCGCTCACACCTCTGGTCTCCCCCTGAAGGCCAGTTTCAATGTCACCTCTGGCCTCCCCGAGTGCTGGCTCCAGACCTGCTGGGCGTCTGGGAATTCCTGGACGCATCCTCAAAGGGATAAAAGAACCAGCCACCGGACCTCACCCACGTACAGCCCCCACAGCCTCGGACCTCCGCCTGTGAGAGTCCGGACATCAAATGGTCATTGAACTATATCAAGGGGCACCCCAGAACTAGCGGGCAGTTGTATCTTGGACAAAGAAGCCCTGCTGATCTAATCGCGGCTGACTGAACCTCGTGAACTCTTGAGCCCTGCTGACGCTGACGCGGCTCGTTCTTGGAACTGAAACATCGGAGCCCTGCTGACCTCGTCGTGGCTCGAGCTGAACCTTGAAGACATCTACGGAACTCTCTGAGCCCTGCTGATGTGGTCGCGGCTCCTCCTGAACTCCCCCCAGAGCGAGTCCTGCTGACGCTGTCGCGGCTCGAGGAACATTCTAGTCCGGCTGGACTATTGAAGTACCAACCCAAGAAAACCACCCTCAAGTGAGTAGGATCACCAGTGCGGCTACCACCTTACCTATCCCCCCCGGCTCAAGGATTGAGAGCTGTGCGCAGGGTAGGCTACGTACTGGCCTACGAAATTAAGACTGTCCCGCTACCCTCTCCCCAAAGACTTGAGACTCTCTGCGATCCCTCGATCGTTGTACATAATTGTGGTATTACTTTTCTTCGTGCATATAAAGAAGTTGATAATTAATCCTTCGGTGTTGTGTCTGTTCATAAGTGTGGTGTGGTCCTCGTGTGTATGATTCGCTACTTGAGGTCTTCCCCGGTGGAGATCTCTCATAAGGCTCGGCATTATTGGTGGGAGAGGTGGGTCATGGAGGAGTTGGGTAGACTTAACCCGACCTCTAGGATCGCCCCTTCTAACATTGGTGTCAAGAGACGGGATAAGAGCCTACGCCTAGAATCGAACAGTAAAGCGACTGACACACCACCCGAACAAGACCTACCATGAGTCTCATCGGAACCAACGAAAAAAACACATTCCAGAAAGAAAAGCTGGAAGATTATAACCACAATGAATTAAAATAATTCTGTAAAGATTTCCGCATCGCTACCACTGAGTTGAGCACCAAAGATGACTTCCAGAAAGCCCTGACGGCCTGGGTAGAAGCCGGGGCCCCTCTCCCCACAACTGAAGGGAACAGTGGAGAGGAAGAGCCACCGACCGAGACTGACGGTCCGAGGGAAGAGGGAGCCGACTCCCTACCACGAAATGCCAGCACGGAGAGAGGTCTGTCGATAGAAGAAATGGCAGATCGAGAGCGCAACCGAAACCACGAGCTGGAACTAGCCCGACTTAAAATCGAAGGTGAACTCAAGCTGGCGGAACAAAAACTAGCCATCGAACAGTTAAGGCTGCAAGGGGAATTGGACGAAAAGAAGCTCCAGCGGGAGCACGAGGGGAAGAAGCTCCAACTCGAACACGAGCGCAGCTTGAAGGAGCTCGAAATTAAAGCCTGGAACGAAGAGAGCTGACCCCGGGGAACAGAGACTCTGCTCCCCCGGTCGAACTGAAAGTCCACATCCCCAAGGATGTGGTGAAGGAGTATTATAAGAATGACGACATCCAGCAGTGGTTCAAGGCATACGAGGTAGCCATGACCGCCCACCGAGTACCTGAGAAGGATTGGGGGTGAAGGACTGGGCTATTTTAAGGCCCAGCGGTGCCAGGGGACAACACCTGAAACCTTCGTGGATATACCTGTTCTGGCGTACAAATCACAGAGACACGGGACATTTCCTTCGTTGTCAAAGATCAGCGTTTATTTACTGCAGGGATACAGAAATCGCTAGAAGTACAACAGAGTGTAGGTTCTGAGAGTCTGCTTCGAATTGCAAAAGTGGATCGCTCCTTTTATACGCATTTTCGCCATTGCACAACATAACGAACAAATGGTTACAACTCAGTTCCCATAGTAAACTTCAAAAGGATCACATTCATGTTTTCAGAAGCCCAGAACATAATTACAGAAACATTGCCGGTTCCCAACTGTAAAAGCACGCTATCCCACCATTAGGCACATTCCATTCTAGTTGTAAACGAGCTAAGAGAAGAGACAGAAGCAGGTGCAAGGAAGACAAAGACAGACAACAGATTGAAAAGAGTGTAGGGGCAATATCGGAAGCGTGATCACAGGATCAAAGGATTCAAGCCTAACGCATGCAAGGCTGAAACAATGGACCAACACGGCAAGATGAGCCACGAGCGGAGCCATCTGCCTTTGCCGTGTCATTCCCCTAGTCATAAAGGCACACTCAAAAGTATATGCATCTTCCGCAAGAGCTTGGGAATCCCAGGGTCATCAAGCGGACATTGTTCGTTCGCCGGCTACGTGAGGGCAAGAAACAAAATGGATGCCGTATCTAAAATGGAACCCGAGGGTTCAGATGGAGAAACCCGTAAATAAGACGAACCCTTCCAAGTAGTGTAGCGAAAACACGTACACCTACTAAACTCATCATTTGCGGTTCGTAGATACCAAACTCGTCCATTTTCGAACAAGCCCAAAACGTCGTTACGATTCTCACGGAACCTCAGACGCTCCTTTTGCCCTCATGTAGGCAAGCACTAGTCGATATCAGAATCAATATCGATATTCATCAGATCGTTCAGATGTTGCTGGAACATTATTCTATCCATCAATGTCTCTCTGGTAACAGATGGCCTTCTTATACACGTTGTAGCACAAAGGCCACATAAGGCTGGACCACACTGTACACAAAGACAACACGTGAACAGAAGCGTCACAACAACCCCTACAATCATCAGAATCTTCCAACCCCAAGTCGACATCAGACCCCAAAACCATCCTAGAAGCGTCCAATCACCTTCGTCCACGTGTATGGATTTGGAGATTTTATGCAACTTCGAGATGGCTTGATAAACAGTTGGAGCGTTATCAGGTATGAAAATACAGCAGCTCGAATTGATCACCTTGCACACACCACCTCTATCTGCGAGTACAACGTCTAGAACCATACGGTTCTGCAACGTCATAAGTCTATCCGCTTGAAGCTCTGCTGTCAGGTTACCAAGAGCACTTGCAGTTATGTTAGCAGTCGATTCTACCACACGAGTCAACTGTCTCAGGTTCCTACTATTGACCATAGGTCCCCAAAACGGTAGTTAACCCTTAAAGAAGTCTCCTGCTTCTTGACCGGCAGTATCCTCTTTGCTAATAACGCCTCTCACAACTCTTGTCTTGTGATAGTCTGAGGCAACTGTAAAAGTCGGTGGCAAAAGATTTGCGATATAACATGTGCCCGAGAAGTCACGGGGCAACCACGTATAAACGCGATCATAACACACAAAATAGGTACCCTTGGCAGTCAGGAAGACAGGGGAAGAAAGCATCGGTAAAACGTATGTCTCAGTACAAGCACTCTTCCCAAGCTGAGCTCTCGGATTTCGACCAAGACCTTGCAGGCAGAAATGACCAAGGTGGGGTACGATCCAGATCGGAGACGAGCTCTTCAGCTGTCTATCACCCACTGACATACTATACTCGGCCTCACTCAGATCCTTGTATGCTCGCACCTCTTCCTCTGGAATAAGCGATGAATCAAAAATATCTCTATCCAGATCGGCAATCGCTATCGCCAAAGACTTGTGGTACGGGCCAGAACCAAGGTCTGTGGAGCGTGGCTCTCGACGGGGGTAGGAATCTAGTGCACTACGGAACATGGTTTGGAATGCTCGAGCTGACACCTGGGAGCTGTAGGGAAGAACTAAATACGGAATACCCTTATCCATGGTATGTGGCATTAACCCACACACCCAACAGTTGGTAGTGTTCATCACCAACTGATGTTGATGCAGAAGTTGGACAAAGGAATTGTTCATAAATTCCGCACGTCTGACCTGTTCATGTTGGGGCAGAAGATGAAAGGAATGTGGAGAAATAGTGGGAACGAGAACAGAATTCAGATCATGAGAAGGAGAAGTAGGTGAAGTGGAAGGCAATAGCGACTGAATCCCAAAATACACTCCACCCACCAATAACATTGACACAGTTAGGAACAACATGAAAACCTGAAACAAAAAACATTTTGTTCGCAAAATCTTATGCAATTTGGATCTTTGCGCCGACGTCCTCTCTATTTCTGACAGCTTAGAGAACTCCATCCTCTAAAGACCGTCCGTAACGTTCTTGACGCACCTGGTTCTGAGTAGCGATTATCAATTCCCAGGAGTTCCCAGGAATCGACAAAAGTAACCGACCTAGTGTCAGAAACCTGCTAAACAGAAGTAGGTACCCGCACGGCCCTACGGCCAACCCAGATGATAGGTTTTAATCAATTGAACATTCAATTTAATATAGGTCTCCTAGCTGCACAGAAGAGGAACACACGTGATATATAAAACAACATTGAAAAACTCAAAATCAATGAAAGATGCAAATGTCCACAATGTTCGTAGCAACAGTGAGGGGGTAATGTAAATTCAAAAACAAAAGGGAATTTTATTTGTCCTTTTCACGCGATCGAAGAAAATATCGACATTTTCCAGGTCGAGTTGGCTCTTCAAACAACGGTTCAGATGGTAAAACAGTGTTCGATTGTTCAGGTGACAGTTCAGAACTTGCTGGAGACGAAAGTACAGTTCCAGATGATTCAACAGGTGTATCTGACTGAACTGAATCGTTCTCTACAGGTTGAGCATCACTGAATGGCACATAGTGTGGAATGGCATCGGTCTCAGTCGAGGCAAACCCTTTCTTTATCCAATTATCTGCTGGCAATGGAAGCGGGACTTTCTTCGTATGGGTGGCGTGCACCCAGTGCTTCCTGCCGTCCAACCAAACTGCAGTCCTCGTTGCCAACAAGACTTGGTAGGGTCCCACGAACCTTGGCTCAAGATTTTGTTTTCTCCCAAAATTAGGGATGAGGACCCACTCGCCAGGTTGGAGCCGATGTCCAGGTCCTTCCGTTTGTGCCGGTAGAGCTTCAAAAACCTGTTGATGAATCAAACTCAATTTAGCAGTCAGATCGTAAAGATAGTCAATCAACATTGGATATTCAATTCTGTTAAATTCCTTAGGCCTCGGAACTCCCCAAACGTTCGCAGGACGGCCAAACACAATCTCATATGGGCTAAGCCCTACTCGAGAGTGCACAGTCGCCCTGGTCGATAAGAGAGCTAGAGGCAATGCATCAGGCCATGATAAACCAGTCGTTGCTTGGATTTTGGCAAGTTTCAGTTTCAGAGCACCATTGTACCCTTCCACTAAACCCGCCGACTGAGGATGGTTAGCACTATGAAATTTTTGGCGAATACCCAGACCCTTACACACACTCTTCATCACACTTCCCACAAACTCACTACCATTATCCGACCATACGATCCGTGGCATGCCATATCTGGGGAAATATTCCTTGAGTAGAACTTTTGCTGTGGACAGGGCAGTATTATCCTTATGAGGGTAGGCCTCAATCCATCTGGAGAATGCACAAACCACAACCAATACATACTTCAAATTATTGCATCTCTCCATATGGATGAAGTCCAACTGGATAACTTCAAAGGGACATGTAGGAGGAGCAAAATGACCAGGTGGAGTGGGGGTGCCCTTGCCAGGATTATGCATCAAACATACCATACAGGTCTTGACCACTCTCTCAGCACACTTAGCAATCCCATCATTCTTCCATACAGGATACAACAACTTACATATACCTTTCGCGCTAATATGTGACATGCCGTGGGCCATAATAACAACGGCAAGCACATATGCATCCGGCAACATCCATCTCTGATATTCTGACAAATCAACCCAACATCCATTCACGTCTAACTTCCCCGTGCTTTCTTTCCACTTAGTCTTTTCAGTTTCGGTGGCCTCTTTCTGAATCGCTTTCACACTCTCAACTGTGTCCTCACACATACCAGTCTCCGTTGGCCATCTCACTGAACTCGTAACATACATTCGATTCGTCAGATTCCTGGCCGTTTCCTTAGCAATCTCATCCGCAAACGCGTTACCACGACCAACATCATCCGTAACCTTTCGATGCGCGCTACATTTAATGATTGCCACCTGCTTAGGCAATGTAAGTGCATCCAAAAGATCGTTCACGAGCTGTCCGTGTTGGATCTTCGTGCCATGCGATGTCATGAATCCTCTTTCTCTCCACAATCGACCAAAACTATGCGCTACGCCAAATGCATACTGACTGTCGGTAAACACATTCACTCGCTTTCCTTTAGACAAAACACACACTCTCGTTAAAGCAATGAACTCTGCCGCTTGCGCCGAATTCTGACTCAATCTCGCAGTTTCCACAACCGTATTCAACGTCACTACAGCATACGCAGTCATCACATCACCATTCGGCAACTTGAAGCATGAACCATCAACATACAAAGTACCATCGGGATCTACCAATGGAGTGTTTTTCAGGTCAATACGACCCTTCGTTTCTTCTTCAGTTCTTAAGTAACAGTCATGTGGTGCTACATCACCTGATTCTATATTAATCGCAACAATGTCGCTGGATTCAACAAATTACAACGTTTTATCTGTATATGACTTGCCAAAAGTGTCAACTCATAACCGGACAACCTTGCGCTCGTCAAGTGTTGAGTCTTCGTTCGATTCAAGAGAGTGTCAACTGCATGCGGTACCATCACTGTAAGCATATTATCCATGACCAGACCTGCGGACTGTCGAATGGACACCGCAGCGCCGCTGTCGCCCTTAGACAACTCGGCAACGCTCTAGCTACTGGGTCCAAAGTCGAAGAAAAATATGCACATGGACGCTGTTTGCCGCCAAATTGTTGCGTCAAAACACTCAACGCACAACCTTCTCTCTCGTGAACGTATAGTGTAAACGGCTTACTGTAATCAGGAGTACCTAACACAGGAGCCGAACACAACACATCACGCAATTCAGAAAAACTTTTCTGACACTCTTCAGTCCATGGCAAAGGAGTCGGAACATCCTTGCACGTGAGAGCTAACAATGGCTTCGCTAACAATGAAAAGTTTGGAATCCATTGTCTGCAGTATGACGTGATACCTAGAAAGGCACGTACATCTCTCTGAGTTGTTGCCACAGTCATTCGAGCAATCGCTGCAATTCTTTCTGGGGTCAACCTTCTTCCCTCCTTTGACAATAAGTGACCTAAATAAGTTACTTCTTGACAGCAATACTGTAGCTTAGAAGGTGACACCTTGTGATGTAAGTCACATAAATGCTTTAACAACGATACTGTAGCAGTTTTGCAAATTTGCTCAGTGTCGGCAGCCACTAACAGATCATCAACATACTGAATCAGGGCCGCACCAGCAGGTAGCACAAAGGCATCAAGTTGACTCTTAAGGGCCTGACTGTAGATCGATGGACTCTCACAGTAGCCCTGAGGTGCGCGTTTAAACCTGAAACTGCGACCACCTAATGAGAAGCCGAATAGATCTCTGCTTTCCTCAGCAATATGGATACTAAAGAAGGCATTCTTTAGGTCGATCACCGAAAACCAGGAGGCAGAGGCTGGAATCAGGGTCAGCAAAGCAGTAATGTCAGGCACCACTGGAAACTGTGGAATCACAATTTTATTCACTTCTCTCAAATCAATTACAAAACGGTACACAGGAGGCTTGGATGGGTCAGTTCGTTTCAAAATAGGTAACACAGGACTATTATACACATTTCCCCGAGTTTCTTCAATAACATCCTTTTCGATCAAGTCATAAATGATCGCCAATAGCGCTCGCTCGCCATCAAGAGAGATACGATATTGGGGGATACGCGGTAATCTCACATGTGATTTTAATTGGACTACATAAGGTGGTATGCCCAGTAGGCCCACATCATTGGGACCCGTTGCCCATAAAGACAAAGGAAGGGAACTCAATTCCGGTGGGAGCTTATCAGTTGACAAGTACATAGGAGAGATCACTCTCTGACCTAATGTAAGCTCCACTCCCGTAGGAGAGCAGTACAGAGTCGCATATAACCGCTTCAACAAATCCAGACCCAAGAGATTCTCACCACAACCAGTAGTTAAAATCAAAGGAGCCTCCAGATCACGTGGCCCAATCGTAAGGGACAAAGGGCTAGAAACTGGATTGCTAACCGGGGCGCCAGAGAATCCAACAGAAACGTTCGTTAAGCCAGACAAAGGTGCGCCAGGGAGTTTCGAATGCATGATGGAACTTTTTGCTGCACCAGTGTCCAACAGAAAAGGCTCAACTACGCCCGATGTGGCAACTGCGACGTAAGGCCCTCTCTGATCAACCGGAACCGGTACGACTCCCTCTCTTTGTCTATGGCTGTCCTAGTAATTGTTGTCTGCACCAATCTCATGCTCAACATAATAGTCATCCACATGATACTGTGCAGATCTACCAGACGAAGTATTTTGCTGATCAAAACAATTGTTCGTGTCCGATGAAGGAGCAGAATGCTCATTTTGGTTTTGAGAGGTGCCACGACCTCTACCTCGAGATGATTGCTGATGACCACCACGACCTCCCCGAACCGAAACACCATTCGTTCGGTCACGTAAAACAGGGCAATTAAACTTTAAATGGCCCTCACCCCTACAATATGCACACTGATTATACCCAAGCATACATCTGGATGCAGAGGAGTCAGAGCGCGACTGCATCCTAGAAGACTGCGCTTGCGGTCGATACTGCACATGCTGGTGTTGCGAGTCATTCTGATTCGAGCATGGAGGATACGCTTGCTGCAATAAAACCTTAGTTTTTAGCTCTTTCGTTTTCTTGTCTGCACGATCATTCTCCTCTTTTTCTCTATTTTCATAATATTGAGCCGTTGCTAATATTTGAGCCGTGGTTGAAACAGCCCATGCACTTTCAGAATTTTTAATTTATTGCATAGGTCGGGCAACAGATTTAACACAAACTTATCGACAAACAATCGCTGACCTCCCTCAGTGCTCATATCCTGACCACTATGATCGATAAATGCCTCCTCAAAACTAGTAAAGAAATCGGAGACACTCTCGTCTTTCTTTTGTTTGCAAGCAGACAATTTATCCCAGTTCACCCTCATCGCTGGCATAAGTGTTTTCATGAGCGTAATGATTCTTTGGGGCAGATCCGTAATTAACTGTTCAGGCTTAGCCCCACCAAGTTGCCGTCCGTCGGCCGCTACAAGAGCAGCCCAATCACCACCTAACTCAGCTGCATGATAATCTTGACGAATTTTCGCCCAGATCGGTTGCGGTACGACGTTACCAAACAACATGTCGATATCAGCAAGTTTCATAATAGAAGCATCCACTAATTGGGATAACTCCTTGTAATAACCTGCCGGATTCTTCCGCGGGTCAGGCAAGGATTGTTTCACCTGCAAGACTTCTGATCGGTTCCATGGGAGGTGTATCCAAACTCTCTGGAAGTGTGGCGGAATTGCAGGGTTAGCAGCAGCTTCACCTGGCATCCACACTGGGGGAATACGAAAAGAGAGTACTCCCAAATGCTTTAAGGCCCAGAGGGGGGAGATAAACCAAGCAAGAAAGTAGACAATACCTCTGTGCGGGCCTATATTTCTTTTAACAATGAGTATATCAGAGCGATTTTTTTTAAAAAAATAGATGCCATCGAGAAACTATAATGTATTATTCAAACATTTATTTAGCTATTTTTTCATTTTCAACATTTTTCAACATTTTGACAAGTAGACGTTTGTGCAAGAAAATGCAGTACGTTATCATTATATAAACCACATTTTACATACAAGTTTTAGTAATGGTTATCCTATCATTCATAAGGTGCCCTCTAGTAACAGTTTGTTCTAGTGCCCATACAACACAGACTCATACATCATTCATACTAATTCTAAAAGGTAAAAAATACAGATCTAACAACCTAGACACATGGACATAGTGGTGCAAGACATTGAATTAACACTGGTGTTGGCTCAGAGGTGTACTTAGTATGATACGATTAAGAACCTAGATGGTATGGTTCTTGCAGGTTATGATGGAGTTAACCAGATGGTATCCTGGGTTATAGATGGTAGGCCGACGTACGTTTCGGTGAAAATCACCTTCCTCAGGGCCGAAGACAACGGACAGACAGATAACTAATACAATATATTTAAAAGGTGAGGGCTTGGTACAAAATTCTGAAAAACAGAATACAAAGGAAATTTCTTTTACTTTTTTTGTACGGTTATATTTTTCAGTGGCATCACTATTATGCACAGACTTTATTACAATTGAATAAAATTTTATTTAATTTAATAAGTGCTCATAGATAGTTATCACATCTGATTGAGAGAAGAATAGACCAAGGGAAAGTGCACCAGTTGACAAAGAAAGTTTTTTTGTGTGAAAATGGTAGATAAGGGTTGAAGCTGTAGGGTGAGGCTAGTAAGTTAGAACCCAGAAATTGCCTGAGACATGCAATGCTTATACTGCTCAATGCTCAACTGGTGCACTTTCCCTTGGTCTATTCTTCTCTCAATCAGATGTGATAACTATCTATGAGCACTTATTAAATTAAATTAAATTTTATTCAATTGTAATAAAGTCTGTGCATAATAGTGATGCCACTGAAAAATATAACCGTACAAAAAAAGTAAAAGAAATTTCCTTTGTATTCTGTTTTTCAGAATTTTGTACCAAGCCCTCACCTTTTAAATATATTGTATTAGTTATCTGTCTGTCCGTTGTCTTCGGCCCTGAGGAAGGTGATTTTCACCGAAACGTACGTCGGCCTACCATCTATAACCCAGGATACCATCTGGTTAACTCCATCATAACCAGCAAGAACCATACCATCTAGGTTCTTAATCGTATCATACTAAGTACACCTCTGAGCCAACACCAGTGTTAATTCAATGTCTTGCACCACTATGTCCATGTGTCTAGGTTGTTAGATCTGTATTTTTTACCTTTTAGAATTAGTATGAATGATGTATGAGTCTGTGTTGTATGGGCACTAGAACAAACTGTTACTAGAGGGCACCTTATGAATGATAGGATAACCATTACTAAAACTTGTATGTAAAATGTGGTTTATATAATGATAACGTACTGCATTTTCTTGCACAAACGTCTACTTGTCAAAATGTTGAAAAATGTTGAAAATGAAAAAATAGCTAAATAAATGTTCGAATAATACATTATAGTTTCTCGATGGCATCTATTTTTTAAAAAAAATCGCTCTGATATACTCATTGTTAAAAGAAATATAGGCCCGCACAGAGGTATTGTCTACTTTCATCCACACTGGGGGAACCTCTCGCATGGGATACTGACCAGGTTTCGCTTTCGAATCATCGGAGTCGTCGTCAAACGACACTCGTGAAGGCACTGTGGATCTAAAAGCTAACAAACGCTCTAATGCACGTCGTACATCACCGCCTACAATCATACCGTTCGAAAACTGACTCTGGAGTTCAGTCAAATCGGGCGGTACGATATCTAGCTCATCATTATCCCACTCCTCTCTCAATGATTTGCACATCTCTTCGAACACGAATCTCTGTGTGGGCTCATTAAACTGAGAGAACGTATCGAAAACTATGCGCGAAGTGTACTTAGCAGGGTGTCTAATCCACCTGCGCGCCATAGTTACTAACGTCGCACTCTCCCTTCCACCAGGAATTTGACTCCGTCTCTGAGAGATGTCAGAGGCATCGGACTCAAATAACGATCCGAAAAATGGAGAATAGAGATTAGCAACAGAATTAGGTATACGATTACGAACAGAAGGAGAAGAGGAGAGAAGTACAGGAGCAACAATATGAGGAATGAACGTAGGAGCAGTGGGAGTAGCCAAGATAGCAGGAGTAGTAGTAACAATAGACTGAGAAGGTACAAGCAAAGGAGCAGTAGGAAGAAGAGGAGGTAAAGGAGCAGGGCCTACTTGAGGAACAAGGGGATTCGGAGGAACAGGACCAACTACAGGCTGACCAGCAGCCGCCAGAACAACAGGCGGAAGAACAGGAGGAACTATAGGGGCTGCAGTACCCTGTACATACGGAGGTGGTGATTTTAGTAAATAAGATAATAAAGGATCCTCTTTCGATTCTTCTCCCTTCTTTTCAGAACTTGACGGTAAAGCCGGATAACATTTATCCACCGCCATGCGATTCTGTCTGGTAGAAACTTCCTTTTCCTTCCCTGCTTTGTCTCGCTGATACTGTTCTGCACTTTGCATCATCGTAATGATACCCTCTCTCTTATTTTTCTTAATCTGCTTGATTTCTTTCTGTCTGGCCTCTCTGCGCCATAACCGAAAGGAATCAAACATTGCTGGCCTAGCTTTCTTTTTAAACAATTTTGCTTCGAAATTATCTAAAATCTCAGTGTCAAAACTACCATGGGGTGGCCAACTAAGGACACCATCGTTTCTCGTATAACGGATCCAACATTCATTATATACAAAGGGGCCCACTCCATGTCGACTATAGAGCTCATAAATCGGAGTTCCAACTGGAGGTATCGGACATGAGTCCTCCAACCGGGAATCCGTGTTACAACATTTAAGGAAACCAAACAAAATACTACGGCCAGGCATCGTGCACACTAACCGAGTTTCAAACTTCAAGGGTTATCGAATTACGATATCCTCGCAAAAATACGAGACCCTCGGTTTTTGGCAATTGCAATTGTCAAAGAAAAAACCCAAAAGAGAGAACCAAAAACTAAGGACCACAAATGCAATGGAACCATGCAAACAACCAAGTTTCAACAACAACAACCAAGTGTCGAATTTTAAACAAATGTTCCAAAAAGGAACCAAAGAGTTAACCTAAGAACTGGGAGCGACCCACAAATACTTAACTGAAAGAACAATGGCGTCACCAGGAAGGCCCGTCTATCGTCTCGCCGTACAAAGGACTACGCCAGGCGCCAAAACAGGTCGACAGTCAGGGCATCAGTCCGTCGCAGCCGTCAGGAAGCGGGAATCTTCGCGGAAAAATCTTCGGACCACTTATTTCGACAACAGGATCGATGAAGCGGGGTGCACCTTCCCTCGGAGATTTCACACGAAGTTCCTCACGATCGTCAGGCTTTGGACCGGTACCACTGATGTCGCCCCACGTTGGGCGCCAACTGAAGGACTGGGCTATTTTAAGGCCCAGCGGTGCCAGGGGACAACGCCTGAAAGCTTCGTGGATATACCTGTTCCGGCGTACAAATCACAGAGACACGGGACACTTCCTTCGGCGTCAAAGATCAGCGTTTATTTACTGCAGGGATACAGAAATCGCTAGAAGTATAACAGAGTGTAGGTTCTGAGAGTCTGCTTCGAATTGCAAAAGTGGATCGCTCCTTTTATACGCATTTTCGCCATTGCACAACATAACAAACAAAAGGTGACAACTCAGTTCCCACAGTAAACTTCAAAAGGATCACATTCATGTTTTCAGAAGCCCGGAACATAATTACAGAAACATTGCCGGTTCCCAACTGTAAAAGCACGCTATCCCACCATTAGGCACATTCCATTAGAGTTGTAAACGAGCTAAGAGAAGAGACAGAAGCAGGTGCAAGGAAGACAAAGACAGACAACAGATTGAAAAGAGTGTAGGGGCAATATTGGAAGCGTGATCACAGGATCAAAGGATTCGAGCCTAACGCATGCAAGGCTGAAACAATAGACCGGCACGGCAAGATGAGCCTCGAGCGGAGCCATCTGCCTTTGCTGTGTCATTCCCCTAGTCATAAAGGCACACTCAAAAGAATATGCATCTTCCGCAAGAGCTTGGGAATCCCAGGGTCATCCAGCGGACATTGTCCGTTCGCCGGCTACGTGAGGGCAAGAAACAAAATGGATGCCGTATCTAAAATGGAACCCGAGGGTTCAGATGGAGAAACCCGTAAATAAGACGAACCCTTCCAAGTAGTGTAGCGAAAACACGTACACCTACTAAACTCATCATTTGCGATTCGTAGATACCAAACTCGTCCATTTTCAAACAAGCCCAAAGCGTTGTTATGATTCTCACGGAACCTCAGGGGCCGGATTATGGGGCCGCTTCCTCAGCGAAGGGAGAGACACCCTACTGGATCTGCCCTCTGCCGTCGTGAACTCCTACCCCCATATAAAGGGCGCCCTCATAGCTCGCTATGGGCTCACCCCGAAGATGTACAGACAGAGATTTCGAGACTGCAAAAAGATACCCGTCACCACATGGGTGGAATATGTGAATTTCTACAGCCGGGCCTTGGAAGGGTGGATCAAGGGCAGCAAGGTGACCACCTTCGAAGGTCTGGTAGACCTCATCGCCTATGAACATCTATCCAACAATTGTTTTATAGAACTGCGACAGCACCTTCTCGATAGCAAGTTGGCCGACCCCTGGAAGTTGGCTGTCGAGGCTGATCGATGGGTGAACACCAGAGTCCCACAAAGCCCAGTGGGAGACTATAGCAGAAACGAGCAAGAAAAGCCACGTCAGAGGGGCGGGGGGAATCAGAATAGACAGAGGGGTCCCCAGGCAGGGCCTCCTCGCAGTCCCCCGAGGAACCAGCCAGGGACCTCCCCGCCACACGCCAAGGCCGGATCCCCTCCTGTTAGATCAGGACCCAGAATAGCCACATCCTGCTACCGATATAACCAAACAGGGCACTACGCCAATGACCCCAACTGCCCCATGCTCAAGAAGACCCCTGCTGCTGGTCCCCCTGCGCGCCACCTTGCCAACATAGCTCTAGAAGAAGAAGAGGAGATAGAGGACCCCGAAGGGTGGGAACCAGCAGCCATGACCTTAGTTTCCCTGGGGGATTGAGATATGGTCCCCGGAACCTTCCTCCCAGACAACACTGAAAAGAACCGACAGCAGGTGACTGTCAACGGGTTCCGCATAGGAGCTCTCCGAGATACCGGGGCCAGTATCACTGCTGTGAAAGAGCACCTAGTCACCCCAGACCAGATCGTACCCCCTGCCTCCTGCAGAGTGATCTCCGCGGACAACTCTGTCCGCACCTGTAAGATAGCTCCGGTCCCATTCGAATGGGAGGGCGTCTCCGGAGAGTTACGAGTTGCAGTCCGCACCGACATGCCCGTGGACTGTCTCCTCGATAACGATCTAGAGAGCTCCCCCTGGAAGCAAGTAGAGCGAAAGACTCACCTCGAGATGGTGGGCCTACCCGAGTGGGCCTGCGTGACCACCCGATCCATGTCGGCCCGGGTGGCAGCCCCGAGGAGGTGACCCCTTGAGGTAATATGAAATTTTGGTCAAGAAATGTCCCCTAACGTGAACCCCACCGTCTCCATGTACGAGCTTAAAGTGCATGTACCTTCCCTCCTCGACCAGTTATGAAGACGCAAATACATTTGCGTCCAACGTTAACATGTCCTCTTTCAGATCCACCATGAATGGATCGATAATTCAGTTCCTAAGTATGCCTTGCCAACGTCTTTTCATGGTGCACTTTTACGTTTTCCTAGCCCTGCAGAGCTAGGCCCTGATTTCTGCCATCGAGCCCTTTCTGCTCTCTGCCTCCTGAAAGCTGCAACGTGAGATACATCCCTGACCTCTGTCCTACTCCCTGCATGGCGAGCGGTGCCCGGCTCGGCCTGCTTGCCTGCCAAAGACAGTATTTTGCTTTCAAGTTATCAGTATAGCCGAGCTCAGCTTCTCGAAAACACATTCCAGTCTAGCAGAATAGATAAACAATTCCCCGGCTGCAGAGCAAAGGGCCCGGCCTTTCTGTCTCCATGCAAGTAATTCATTGCTCCCGTTACCATGGTAGGCCCATGGCCCCTCGCATTACACGCAGACACGTAGTCACATATGCACGCATTAATAGTCAGTATAGAGTAGCCTCTGCCCAAGAGACCTTTCCTTCTAGATAATATAGTTCCCTAAACACAAGATATCAGATATGATTTAGGAACGAGTTGATCTGACATGCCAGACTTCTGTCTCTTTCCTCTAGTGCTAAATGTCAAGTCCCCTGCACCCTCCAGCCTCACGTCAGTCGCACGTCATGCTGCTGCGCGCGCATCCTTGCTACAGATTTCTGCTGACACTGCAAGATTCCTCTATGTATCCACCCACTTGTGACACTTTCATGTGACGTTTCTAGCACACACCTCTGTGTACGCCCTCGTGCACGCCTTTCTGTTACGCACATGTGTTCTTATCTCGTTTCTCTCAGCTGTTACGCCTTCTGTATCCATCACCATTATATGCATTGACTATATATATTGTATTCTGTTAATAAAGTATTGTCTATCCCTTCCTGATCCTTGATGGTGAAAGGAACATGATACCCTGGTTCGAACCATTCCATTTTTTGGAATAAAACCCTTATAAACTCAGATACCACGGATTCTGCCTCTCATTTCCGATTGAGTTATTTTATTGAACTTTACTGCATAGAAATTCCGACGGTAAATATTTATTTACCACATTAATTTGGCGCCCGAATAGGGACCCCTCCCCCACCTTACACGCCGGCGGTGCGTTGCAGGCCTAGCCCCCTGCCACAGCCGTGACGGACAACTACGCGTACCCGCAGGATTTCCTGTATCTCCCTCAGGCCAACGGAGGTGACTGAGACTGCGATCGACACCCAGACGAGGTGGTGAGGAGTGCGGAGGATCCCGACCAGAGCCCAGCCGAGAGAGCAAGATCCGAGGTGTCTAGAGGCCCACCTGTTCCGACGTGCCTGTGACGTCACGAGTCGAGTCGAGTCCAGTCCGGTCCAGTCCAGACGAGTTTTTCCGAGGCCTTCCGTTCCGTGCTTCCCGGTGAGTACCGTTGCTGGGGACGCATCTAGACGGGTGCATTACTATGTATCCGGTCAAGACGGGTTTGGGTACACAGACCCGGTCTGCACTGTTTTAGCAGTGTATCTGTACTGTTTAGCAGTATATCAAGTAATTCGTGTCTTCAACGGTTCGATTTTGTTTTCGTTATAGAATTCAAGCATAGTCAATATGTGTTTAAAATGTTTCTACGTGATTAATGTTGTGGTATGAGTGACTGTTTGATATACATTACTGTGTTTTCTGTGTAAAAAATTGTGTTCAAGTTCGAGTAAGTATCAAGTGCCAAATATCAAGATGCCATTGTTTTCAAAGTTAAGACAGTTAGGAACTAGGAAAGGGATACTAGAGGAAGCG
Organism: Lissotriton vulgaris; assembly: GCF_964263255.1. Classification (NCBI taxonomy): domain Eukaryota; kingdom Metazoa; phylum Chordata; class Amphibia; order Caudata; family Salamandridae; genus Lissotriton; species Lissotriton vulgaris. The sequence goes on along the minus strand of NC_141685.1, from coordinate 64,407,073 downwards.
ATTCCTGTCCCACCTAGGGACACTCCAGGGAATTTTATGTACCATAAGCACGGCTTAGATGCCATATTATATCTAGATTTATGGGCCGATTATATTAAGAACCTAGACGAGAAATATAGATGGCCCGTTACAGGGACATGGGATGCAGATTGCATCATGAGTAGAAGAAGCGCTATGGAAAAAGAAGGCCAGACAATCTCAGAAGGACGCCATAGAATTGTGGCGTAAAGAATCGCATAGACGTACAGAGAAAGAATTCAGAAAAGCAGAAAAACATAGAGAAGATTCAGATAAAGCCCGAGAAAACGTACTAGTTGAAGAAGGAATACGAGTTAAAGCAGAACAAGTAGACCGACAACGAAACACTCTTGTGAATGGTATGTATCCTCTTATGACCGAGGGTTTACCTAAGGCCACTCCGGAAATACCAAAAGATCTGCCCCCTCCATTGGTTCCGACTAAATTACGTCACAAGACCGCAGCAGACATTTTTATTTCTTCCTATTTAGACGATGTAGCTCCTACATATACTACTGCACCTGCCCATGTACCCGCACCACCTGTACCCGCTGACGGCCTCCTACCCCATGATCATCAGCCCTTGCCCCCAGGTCCGCAACAGCAGATCCCTCCAGGTCCGCTGCCCGCACCTGTTCCCGTTGTTCCCCCCGGTATTCAACAACTGCATCCATTAAATCCTTTTGGGACTGGCGTGGTCCAGGACCCAACCCAGCTACAGCAGGTACCGACCCTACAGCCAGATTACGCTCAAGCCTCCGCTTCAGGAGGTGCTACAGGAGGTTATCAAACACCCCCACAGATACACCGAGTGACAATGAGAGATCTAGCAAAGGCTCGGACACCGAAAGGCGCACCGGCCGAACAGCTTAGAAGAGAACTTACAGACTGCAGATATGATCCAGTGCCTGGTACGTCAGGACCCATGTTGTTAGCGTCCCTACGTTTGAGACGCGTTACAGATTATTTGATACTACTACCAGGAATGCCAGAACATCTAGACAAATTGTATTATTTTATTAGAACAGGAGAAGGACCGGAGTCTGTCGCAGAAGCCATGTCACGTCAGAAAGTTGAGACTAAAGGTTTAATAATGCGATTTTTGGTTAATTGTTTAATAAGAGAACAAGATCAGGCACGTTTTCCGCAAAGTGAGATGAATAGACTAATTAGATGGAGCCAGAATATGTCGGAGGGTAAACATGATAAGGAGAACAGTGTCCATCGTATGGTTATAAAGATCCGTAAAGAAATAATAGAAATACATGCCCAGCGAGCACCTGAAGAAGAATTTGAATTAGACGATCCAACTTCCTCGCAAGAGGAGGATAATATAGAGGATCTAGCAGAAACCTCGCAACAGTCAGACAAAGAGATAATAGCATATGTAGGTAAGGGAAGATACCTTAAGAAAACAATACGTCCAGAAAGCAAAAGACTTTTTCTCTCTGCTATATCAAATCCGAGTTCTCCCGAACATATGTTTCAGGCTACCGATAAAATACTCCAAGATCGAATGGGGTACCATGTACTCAATTCCATGGATGAACACGAACTAGCCCGGTCCGCAGTACAATGGGCTAACAATTCTAGTACATATAATGATGATACAGTAGCACAGACGTTTTTGAACCTTTCCCCTGATGAACAGAAATTAGCTGGAGTATACATGATTCAGCATCTCATTACGTTGTTCAAAAGCCAACACTCTGATCCAGGTCCCTTACCGGATATATTAGTTGAACTGCTCTCGAATAGATGGAGAGGCCTAGGTACTGATTTAATTAAAGAAATTCTAGAACATAGACACAAATATAGTGCTTTCCTGAAACCACAGTTTATTTCAGCTCCACCACCCTCAGAAAGAAAAATGTTTTACTTTGACAGACAGAATCCCTTACGGGAAGTACATCCGGTCAGAAAAGACGATAACACACTAGAACGTGTATTCGTATACACACCCATCACAAAAATTGAATTATTGGAAATGAAGAAAATAGTGCCCAGTCATGATAAAGACCCTGCAGGTTTTCACCGAGAAATTAAAGATATGTTACTCATGGGCGATTACACGTATACAGATATTATGAAAATGTTAAAGGTACTACTGCCTGCTGGCATTTACGAGAAATTAAAGGAGAAAGAATGGGAGGTGGGAGACACAAAGATCGATTGGGCTGCATTAGAAGTCGAAGAAAATGGTCGTACCGCAGGTTTAGGCCTTGGGGATAAAGCTAAAGCATTACCAGGTTTATTAGTACAGGTTTTGCCTAGACTGTTAACAACTAAAAAGGAAGACTGGGACGCAATCTCAGCCTGTAAGCAGAAACACGATGAAGACACTAGTGATTTTTATTCTAGATTCGAGAAATGTTTTATTATTAACAGTGGCCTGAAAACAAGTAGCGAGTCATACCCACACCTCTTTGTATCAAAATTAGTCGAGAATTCCCTGCCTCAAGTTAAGAACCGTGTTTTGAAAGTAGAAAGTACATGGCAAGCAAATACGCCGTCCCAAATGTTACAAATGTTACAGTACCACCAGAATAGAATTAGGGAAGAACAAGATCACGAACAGAGACGTATGAAAGATACGAAAATGAAAATGTTAGTTGCTCAGTCAGTTCCAGCTGACGGTCAGAAAAAGGGTATGACACAGTCACATAATACGGCAGCTCCCGTTAAAGGGACCTGCAACTATTGTAAACAGCCAGGTCACTATGTGAATGAATGTATGGTTCTGAAATACAATATAGCAACAGGAAAGACTAAAGAGAGACCACGACAGCCTAGACAGGACCAGGTCCAACACCAGGTCCAGCAACATATTCCACAGAACGTACAGCCTATGCCTGCTCCACAACAGACAGTACAGACAGTAGCGGTACCACATCCACAGCCCATTGCCGCGACACAGCAAGTTTCACAGCAGATGTACCAGTATGCACAATCCGATTACCCCGACTATCAGCGATACTCATGAAACAGCCTAGAGAGGGAGGTTGGCTTGCCTCTCATTGAAGTTCCTGTAGATCAAGAGGGTCCTTATGTACATAGTCAAGTATTAGGAAAAGATAGAAAGTTTTTGATTGACACAGGGGCAAGTCGAACAACAATAAGTCACGACGAGGTTCCAGGGGCACCCCTCTCAGGCTCACAGAATGTTTCCCTTGGATTTTCAGGACAGCCTATTGTTAATGAAGTATCGAAACCTGTTCCCCTAGCAGTTGGTCCATTGTCACGTACTACAGACTTATTGCTCACGAAATCATGTCCAGAAAACTTGTTAGGTATCAAGACACTGAAAGCTCTAGGAGCTGGAATATGTTGTTCTCCGGAAGGAGTTAGACTGTTTTTGCGTGACTTTAAGGGTCACTATGTATTACGAGATTTTGATGTCAGATTGAAAAATGTACCAGAACATTTGTGGGCGCAAGCCCCAACTGATGTAGGTTGTATGCACATTACACCATACCGAGTTACACTCATGCCAGGAGTTGTACTACCCCGAATCCGACAATACAAGTTACCACCCGATGCTGTAGTGGCTTTACTGGAAATCATTGAAGAGCTCATTGCCCAGGGAGTGGTTGTAGAAACCGACTCCAATCTATGTAATTCCCCTATCATTCCGATTCTTAAACGTACTGACCCGAATGCACCTCCAGTTTATCGGTTGGTGATTGATTTACGAGAATTAAATAAATGCATTGTACCACAGTATCCTGTGGTCCCAGACATCTCATCATTATTGACTGCTATTGATTCAGAGGCGACGTTCTTTACTGTAATTGACCTCAAGAACGCCTTCTTCAGTGTCCCCATTGATCCGGAAAGCCAATATCTTTTCGGATTCTGTTTAAATGGCCGTAGCTTCAAATTTGCACGCGCACCTCAAGGATTCACAGAAAGCCCCAGCATCTACAGCCAAGCATTGAAAAGACAACTTGACAGTATTCACATGCCAATTAACACTGCCCTACTCCAGTACGTCAATGATCTGTTGATCACCGCCCGTAGCGAACCTGAATGTGAACAAGCATCACTGACGGTTTTACATTTCTTGGCTGACAAGGGACACAAGGTGTCCCCTTCAAAGTTACAATTCTGTGTTCAGCAAGTGGTGTACCTTGGGCACTTGCTGTCCAAGAGGGGGACACAGCTAACACCTGACCGCATTCAGTTAATTGCACACCTACCGCAACCCAAGACACAAAAGGAAGTGCGGGCCTTGATTGGCCTCACCTCTTACTGCAGACAATGGATTCCCCAGTACGCATTTCTAGCCAAGCCACTCATACAGTTGACAACACAGGAGGCGGCGACTTCGACTGTCCTCCCTTGGACTCAGGAACATACACAGGCTTTTGATGAATTAAAGAAAGCATTATGTCAAGCACCAGTTTTAGCAACACCATGTTACAGCAAACCTTTTACACTTTTCGTTACAGAACGTGATGGCACAGCATTATCTGTCCTCACACAAGACCAAGCAGGTTCACATAAGCCTTGTGCTTATTTTTCGAGTACATTAGACCCAGTAGCCCAGGCCCTGCCTGCGTGCTTAAAATCAGTTGCAGCGACAGCCTTAGCAATCCGACAAAGTGATTCCATAGTGTTAGGACATCCCCTGACAGTACAAGTTCCACACTCTGTGGAAGTTCTTTTAAACAGAACACAGACTCAACACTTGACTATAGCACAACTGACAGGTTATGAATTGACATTGTTCCAGCCACACATAGAAATCAGACGCTGCAATATGCTCAATCCTGCCACATTGTTACCCTCGAACATAACAGATCCAGCTCCACATGACTGTATAGAGATCATTAATGCAGTAACAAAGCCCCGACGAGACTTGACAGATGTTGCACTGACTAACCCAGACCTGACACTTTATGTGGATGGTTCATGTATGAGAACAAGCACAGGAGAATTAGTGGCCGCATATGCAGTGACCACTGAAACTGAAGTCAAAGAAACACACCGTATTGATACACTGTCTGCTCAAGCTGCAGAGCTCATTGCTCTGACTCAAGCCTGCATAGTAGCCAAGAACAGGAATGTTAACATATACACAGATTCACGTTATGCATTTGGAGTCGTACACGACTTCGGTGTACTCTGGCAGGAAAGAGGTTTCCTGACCTCTCACGGGGCCAAGATCCAACATGGTCCCCTCATTCAAGCATTATTGGAAGCAATACATTTGCCATCAGCCATAGCTATCATGAAGTGCAAAGCACATACTAAAGTTACAGATACTATTTCCCAGGGTAACGATCTGGCCGATCGAACCGCGAAACACACAGCTCTGACTCACACACATACATCTGATATGACAAAGACAATAGTTCCGACACCGACACATTGCATGACAGTTAAGGATCCCGCACTAGATGTAATTGACATACAGACACATGCTACTCCAGACGAAATAAAGAAATGGACTGAACTAGGAGGGATCCAGACAGACCAGGGATGGATGACGAAGGGAAAAGCCACATGGTTTCTCCCCAACTCTATGGTTCAAGTTATGATTAACACCGCACACAGTCCAGCACACTTAGGAGAAAAAGCCATGTTAGACAGTTTTACAGAATCTGTGGTACAACAAACATTTACGAGCAGCAGCAAAACAGAAAGTGCGTACTTGCATGATCTGTTGTCAGTTCAATCCAGGTAAAAGCATTCCTGTAGAGCGAGGTGGATTCCATCCTCCCGATTACCCTTTTGAAGTCCTCCAGATGGATTATATCCAGATGGAACGATGTCGAGGATTCAAATATGTCCTCGTAGTTGTATGTGCACTCTCCCGTTGGACAGAAGCATATCCAGTCCCAGATTACACTGCTCCGACCACTGCCAAACAGTTGGTTCGTGAATTCTTCCCACGGTACGGTTTGCCTCGTGTTGTGTACTCAGATAATGGTCAGCCATTCTCGTCCGAGCTAATGAAGCAGGTATCACTCCTGCTAGGATATCAGTGGAAATTCCACTGCGTCCGACATCCCGAGGCAGCAGGCCACGTGGAACGCCACAATCAGACACTGAAAACACGTCTTGCCAAGATTTGTGCCGAGAAAGGGGTAGACTGGATAGTCGCCTTGCCAGTTGCATTGTTTTACATGAGAATGGTTGCACACTCTAGAACAGGGCTATCCCCGTACGAGGTGGTCTTTGGTAGGCCACCGAATATGTGGGGGACGCCTCTGCCTCGTAAGATCACAGATGTTGACTGTAATATGCTGACAGATTACCTTGCCTCCTTGATGTCTGCACTACAATCTTGTCGTTCACAGGTGGCTGCAGCCTTTCCCGACAACACCGAGGTGAAGCCACACGAGGTCGTCCCTGGTGATTATATCTTTGTTCGGAACTTCGACAGGAGGAGTCCGCTGGAGCCCCGCTGGCAGGAGCCGAAGCTTGTTTTATTAACCACAAGGACAGCAGTCAAGGTGGAGGGCCGCAAGGGCTGGCTCCACTCGAGTCATATAAAAAAATATCATGGACTGCCGCCAGAGTCAGACTCCCAGCCCGGCCCCATTCCAGAGACTGATACTAAACTCCCCCTGGTAGAGAAAACTCCTCAGCATGAGTATCGCATGAAATTGAGGTCTAGCAAGTCAGACAGTTTAATTGTTTAAGTCCTCCCCTAGGTGAAGCGGTTAGACAGGTTCCTGACATGTACAAGTTAGACCCCAATAGAGAGAGAGATAGACAGAAACAGCTCAAGAAACGAGAATATTGTAAATCTCTTCGTAGTCACTGCATCGTGACATTATTGATTATGTTCTTTCTGAGTCTTACGATTATTGCTGCAAGTTTATTGTTACACATGTATTTTCCTATTTCCATACATGCACATTTCTTTCCAAATAGGACTGTCGAGCATACTTTCAGCGAATTACCCCCGCACGAGTTATCTTACCGGCTTGCGCTGCGCAACAATACTTTTATCAGTATTTTACATCATTCCCATCAGACCAGCAATGCTACCAATTGTTGGATATGTGGCCGACTCCCTCCCTATCAGAAATACAAGGGAGTCTTGCCCCTCTTCCCGTATCCGTTCACACACAATGGTTCCTGTGGTGCCTGGTTTAGTTTAATAAATTCCTTAGATTCTGATTCCATAGTCTACCAAGGCGATTGGGTGTGGGGAGATCTAAACACAGTTATGCATAAAGCATGTTACCCTAACAAGGAGGGTCTTCCACAAAGGACAGGGACCGATCTAGAAAATGAAGTATATGGATTAGGTAATTATACACTTAACCTCATGATTCTGAATGTCCAATCCGATACAGGACCAGACTTACCCTCTATGTCAGTGTTACCAGTAAAAGGCGAATTATGTGTCAGAAAGAATGGTTCAGTACACCTAGGTCATAGTAAATGTACTACTGTGATCGAATTCAGTGATAAAGGCAAGTCTACATTCAAAGCTACCCGCCATTCCTATTTCATTTGTGGTCATACAGCCTATATACGTTTGCCACTAGATTGGGATGGGACATGTTACATTGCATTACTTCTGCCACCTGTTTTTCTAACTCCACCTGATTATCATAAGAACTCCCGTCTAGTACCTAATAGACCCAAGAGAGAACTCCCAATTGTCGACTATACTGAAACGGCATGGGAACGATACATAGATTTCAATAAAGGTTTCTTTCCCTATTTAGGAGCTATCTTCAATAGCAAATCAATACGTCACTTGACCAGGACCCTTGAAGCAGTGGTAAATGAAACTACTTCCGCCCTAGGCAACTTAACAGAGGAACAGTCTGCTATGAGACTTGTTGTCCTTCAAAATCGTCTTGTTCTTGACGTCATCCTGGCCGATAGGGGCGGAGCTTGTAGAGTCATCGGATCGAGTTGCTGTGTTTTCATTCCAGAAAACGCACCGTCAGTATATAAAGCCATAACCCGCCTCCATAAGATTGCAAGTCAGATACACCAGAATCCAGGCACCTGGACTTGGTCCGGTTGGTTCTGGAGCGTGTTATCAGCCTGGGGATGGAAAGTCCTATCCTTCCTCGGAATAGCCCTTCTCATAGTATTCAGTTGTTGCCTATGTATACAGTGTGGGCCAGCGATTTGCGGCTTGTGCGCCACATCATGTTTTCCTCATCCAAGTCCACGTTCTAAATCCCGCTTGAAAAAGGAAGAGCAAATGATGTTATATGAACAAATAGATGGACTAATGAAAATCGATATATCATGAAGGGTCCGTAGGGGACAAGGAGGGAATGAGGAAATTTGAATTTTTGGTCAAGAAATGTCCCCTAACGTGAACCCCACCGTCTCCATGTACGAGCTTAAAGTGCATGTAACTTCCCTCCTCGACCAGTTATGAAGACGCAAATACATTTGCGTCCAACGTTAACATGTCCTCTTTCAGATCCACCATGAATGGATCGATAATTCAGTTCCTAAGTATGCCTTGCCAACGTCTTTTCATGGTGCACTTTTACGTTTTCCTAGCCCTGCAGAGCTAGGCCCTGATTTCTGCCATCGAGCCCTTTCTGCTCTCTGCCTCCTGAAAGCTGCAACGTGAGATACATCCCTGACCTCTGTCCTACTCCCTGCGTGGCGAGCGGTGCCCGGCTCGGCCTGCTTGCCTGCCAAAGACAGTATTTTGCTTTCAAGTTATCAGTATAGCCGAGCTCAGCTCCTCGAAAACACATTCCAGTCTAGCAGAATAGATAAACAATTCCCCGGCTGCAGAGCAAAGTGCCCGGCCTTTCTGTCTTCATGCAAGTAATTCATTGCTCCCGTTACCATGGTAGGCCCATTGCCCCTCGCATTACACGCAGACACGTAGTCACATATGCACGCATTAATAGTCAGTATAGAGTAGCCTCTGCCCAAGAGACCTTTCCTTCTAGATAATATAGTTCCCTAAACACAAGATATCAGATATGATTTAGGAACGAGTTGATCTGACATGCCAGACTTCTGTCTCTTTCCTCTAGTGCTAAATGTCAAGTCCCCTGCACCCTCCAGCCTCACGTCAGTCGCACGTCATGCTGCTGCGCGCGCATCCTTGCTACAGATTTCTGCTGACACTGCAAGATTCCTCTATGTATCCACCCACTTGTGACACTTTCATGTGACGTTTCTAGCACACACCTCTGTGTACGCCCTCGTGCACGCCTTTCTGTTACGCACATGTGTTCTTATCTCGTTTCTCTCAGCTGTTACGCCTTCTGTATCCATCACCATTATATGCATTGACTATATATATTGTATTCTGTTAATAAAGTATTGTCTATCCCTTCCTGATCCTTGATGGTGAAAGGAACATGATACCCTGGTTCGAACCATTCCATTTTTTGGAATAAAACCCTTATAAACTCAGATTCCACGGATTCTGCCTCTCATTTCCGATTGAGTTATTTTATTGAACTTTAGTGCATAGAAATTCCGACGGTAAATATTTATTTACCACATTAATTTGGCGCCCGAATAGGGACCCCTCCCCCACCTTACACGCCAGCGGTGCGTTGCAGGCCTAGCCCCCTGCCACAGCCGTGACCACCCGATCCATGTCGGCCCGGGTGGCCGCCCCGAGGAGGTGACCCCTCACAACCCTTGCCCCGTCCCTGCCGAGCCGGAGGGCAGCGGGCAGACCGAAGGCCGTGACCTCTTTCCCAGCGAAAGCAGCGACCCCGACCCTGGTCTCCTGGACCAAGCTGGTGAGCCAGCCCTGAGCTCGGACGACCTCCCTGAGTTGGCCCAGTGGCGCCAAGTGGGGACCCTCCAGAGAGGAGTACTGTCTGGAGCAGATTTCTTGTCCCTCTCTAGTGGGGCCGCGGCAGCAGGCCGCCGCCCAGGCCGCCGGTGACCAGTCCGGCTCCCACCACATTTATTGGGAAAATGGCCTGCTGTATAGCGAACAGAAATCCGCCGAACTAGGGTCAGCCTAAATGCTGGTGGTACCCCTACGTTTCCGTGGATTCCTACTGAACCTGGCCCACGATGTACCCCTGGCAGGACACTTGGGTCAAGACAAAACGTACCACCGGTTGGTCACCCATTTCTACTGGCCACACATGCGCTCCGGGGTGGAGGCCCACTGCAGGTCCTGCCCCATGTGTCAGGCCAGCGGAAAGAGCGGAGGGCGACCAAGGCTCCCCTCCAACCCTTCCCCGTGGCCAGTACCCCCTTTGAATGGGTGGGAATCGATATCGTGGGGCCCCTTGACCCCTGAACGTCCTTAGGACACCGGTTCATTCTGGTCCTGGTCGATCACGCGACCCGCTATCCCGAAGCCATCCCCCTCTGAACGGTGACAGCCCCACTGGTGGGGCGGGCCCTCATGGGGATCTTCTCCCGGGTGGGGTTCCTGCGAGAAGTAGTGAGCGACAGAGGAACGAACTTCATCTCCAAGTACATGAAGTCTCTCTGGCAACAGTGCGGGGTGACGTACAAGTTCACCACCCCGTACCATCCCCAAGGGAACGGCCTGGTCGAGCGGTTCAACCGCACCCTCAAGGGGATGATCATGGGCCTTGAGGAACCACTGAGACGCAAGTGGGACGTCCTCCTCCCCTGCCTCCTGTTCGCATACCGCGAAGTCCCCCAGAAGTCCCTGGGGTTCAGCTCTTTTGAGCTGCTCTACGGGCGAGGACCTCTCAGTCTGGTCAAGGAAGGGTGGAAGACGGCGTCCCTGGAACCTCCACCAGATGTGTTTCGATACATTCTGGCTCTTCGAAATCAGACTCGGAAGTTCCGAGAGCTGGCCGAGGCAAACCTCGAAGCCAGTCAAGAGGAAACGAAAAGGTGGTATGACCAGAATGCCACTCTGGTCGAGTTTCAACCCGGACATCAGGTCTGGGTGATGGCCCCTGTGGAACCCTGTGCCCGGCAAGACAAGTGGACAGGTCCCTTCAAAGTGGTGGAGCGGAAGAGTCAGGTTACCTACCTCGTTGATGTGCAATCCCAGAGGAACCCCTTGCGGGTCCTCCATGTGAACCGCCTGAAACCCCACTTCGTTCGGTCCGAGTTGAGTTTACTCCTCGCCACCGACGACGGAGCCGAAGAAGAGACGGATCCTCTCCCCGATCTCTTATGCGCAAAGGAAATGCCCCCTCCCTCACCCCTGAGCAGCGCGAAGACTGTCGCCTGTTGTTGGGACAGTTCTCGGACCTATTCTCCCTCATCCCCGGAGTCACCAGTTGGTGTGTCCACGATGTGGACACCGGGGACAGCCCTCCGGTACGGTACAGGGCCTACCGCGTTCCCGACAGAGTTCGAGCCTGCATTAAGGCCGAAGTCTCCAAGATGTTAGCCCTGGGAGTGGTCGAGGCCTCTGACAGCCCGTGGGCCAGTCCCGTGGTCCTGGTTCCGAAGGCAGCCGCCCCTGGCACTGTCCCCGAGCTGAGGTTCTGCGTAGACTATCGCGGCTCAACGCCGTCACCAGAACTGACGCTCACCCCATTCCCCGAGCAGACGAGGTCATTGACCGCCTAGGGTCTGCACGATATCTCAGCACCTTCGATCTGACCAGTGGCTACTGGCAGATCGCCCTGACCGAGGGGGCCCGAGAGAGGTCCGCCTTTTCCACCCCCGATGGCCACTACCATTTCCGGGTGATGCCCTTCGGCATGAAAAATGCCCCCGCCACCTTCCAGAGACTAGTGAACAAGGTACTGGCAGGGTTAGAAGAATTCAGCGCCGCATATCTGGACGATATTGTGGTGTTCAGCTCCCATTGGCCTGAACATCTCCTCCACCTCCGGGAGGTCTTGTTAGCCCTACAGAGGGCCGGTCTCTCCATTAAGGCCAGCAAGTGTCAAATCGGACAGGGGTCCGTGGTCTACATGGGGCACCAGGTCGGCAGCTGCCTTGTGGCACCTCTCCAACCCAAGATCAATGCGATCGTGGCCTGGGAGGCCACCTCCACCCAAACGGAGGTGCGGGCGTTCCTCGGGCTCAGGGGGTACTACCACAGGTTCATAAAGGGATATGGTAGCATTGTAGTGCCCCTCACGGAACTGACCTCCAAAAACCAGCCGAAGAAAGTTAACTGGACCCCCGCCTGCCAGGAGGCTTTGAAGCTCTCAAGCACGCCATGTGCACTGCCCCTGTGTTGCAGGCCCCCGACTACTCCAAAGAGTTTGTGGTCCAAACGGACGCGTCCGAGCATGGCATCGGAGCCGTCCTGTCCCAAGTGAACGAGAAAGGCCTGGATCAGCCAGTGGCATTCATTAGCCGGAGGTTACTCCCTTGAGAACAAAGGTGGAGCACCATCGAGCGGGAGGCCTTCGCGGTGGTTTGGGCTCTGAGCCCTACCTATTCGGTAATCACTTCCGAGTCCAAACCGACCACCGACCACTCCGGTGGCTAATGCAAATGAGAGGGGAAAACCCCAAATTGTTGCGATGGTCCATCTCCCTCCAGGGGATGGACTTTACTGTTGAGCACCGGCCAGGTGTTGACCACGCCAACGCTGACGGCCTGTCCCGTTTCTTCCGCCTCAGTGAAGAGAACCCCAAGAGGATGGGTAGTTCCCTCCGCCTTTCAGCTGGGGGGGACGCTTGTTGGACCCGGCCTCGTGGCGTGGTTCCCCCAGCGCCTCAGCTCCCCGTTAGCCCATCTCCATACCTAGAAACCCCTAGCTGCCCTCCCCATGTCCGACCAAACGCCCATGGCCCGCATCGGCCGGTCCCCGGCCACTCTTCCAGCCCGCACGTCCCAAACCCGCAAGGCCCCATAGGCCCATCGGCAGCCATTTTCCCTTCCCGAGATCCGTGCTGCCATGGGCCCAGCCTGACCCCCAGCCCCAGCGCAGCATAGGCTCCAGACGCGCCAGCCCCCGTTGGGAGGGTGAGGACTACCATAGTGAGAGAAGGTGAGAAGTTTCGATGGCACCTCCGGCCTCCCCTGAGAGACTGGTTTCGCTCACACCTCTGGTCTCCCCCCTGAGGGCCAGTTTCGATGTCACCTCTGGCCTCCCCGAGTGCTGGCTCCAGACCTGCTGGGCGTCTTGGAATTCCCGGACGCATCCTCAAAGGGATCAAAGAATCAACCGCCAGACCTCACCCACGTACCGCCCCCGAAGCCTCGGACCTCCGCCTGTGAGAGTCCGGACATCAAAGGGTCATTGAACTATATCAAGGGGCACCCCAGAACTAGCGGGCAGTTGTATCTTGGACAAGGAAGCCCTGCTGATCTGATCGCGGCTGACTGAACCTCGTGAACTCTTGAGCCCTGCTGACGCTGACGCAGCTCATTCTTGGAACTGAAACATCGGAGCCCTGCTGACCTCGTCGCGGCTCGAGCTGAACCTTGAAGACATCTACGGAACTCTCTGAGCCCTGCTGACGTGGTCGCGGCTCCTCCTGAACTCCCTCCAGAGCGAGCCCTGATGACGCTGTCGTGGCTCAAGGAACATTCTAGTCCGGCTGGACTATTGAAGTACCAACCCAAGAAAACCACCCTCAAGTGAGTAGGATCACCAGTGCGGCTACCACCGTACGTATCCCCCTGGCTCGAGGATTGAGAGCTGTGCGCAGGGTACGCTACGTACTGGCCTACGAAATTAAGACTGTCCCGCTACCCTCTCCCCAAAGACTTGAGACTCTCTGCGATCCCTGGATCGTTTTACATAAGTGTGGTATTACTTTTCTTTGTGCATATAAAGAAGTTAATATTTAATCCTTCGGTGTTGTGTCTGTTCATAAGTGTGGTGTGGTCCTCGTGTGTATGATTCGCTACTTGAGGTCTTCCCCGGTGGAGATCTCTCATAAGGCTCAGCATTATTGGTGGGAGAGGTGGGTCACGGAGGAGTTGGGTAGACTTAACCCGACCTCTGGGATCGCCCCTTCTAACACCGTACAAATTGGGTCAATGATGAATGGCCACAAACTTAAACTGTGATTAAGATCCAGTTATTATGTTAGGGAATTACCTTGTAAAATGACTTGTGGTTTTTTGGGGAAGAGTCACAATTAATTATTCATTTTGTAGGTGTGGTTTATTAAATTACATTTTGTTGTGCCATGTTTTCATGACTATTCATTGATTGCTGTCAATTTTACCTCATCATGAACCATGTCAATAATGTGTTCTCTCTGTCTAAACACTTAAGAACTTTTCCTTGAATCCTAACTGAGCAGATTCTATGTCAGTTTGCTATTTGATATTATAAAAAAATGTTTTCTTATAACTTAGCACACATTTGTTGTGGTGCTCTGTCTATTGACTTTACAGGTGGAGTTATTTCTGATTCTGGCTTTTCATATACTTTAGAGGTTCCCTTTATGTGAATCTCCTGCAAATATTATGAAAATTATTTCTCTGACTGAGTAACCATGTTTATGCCTTCAGTAATTATTTGAAACCTTAAATATAGCTTTGAATCTTGTTGTAGCTCCAAAGGCAATGGCCTTTATCATGGGAGCGATCCTTTAATGGGCAGTATTGCCTGCTACGGCTAACTATAAGGTCATTGCACTGTTTGCCCCATGAGGGCAGAATGTGTTAATCAATAAAACAGCGGTGTCCCAGAGACCGAGGGGATTGAAACACCTCCGGTACTCTGAAAACTTTGTTTCAAAGCTGTTGCTGTGAAACTTGAACAGTTAACAGCTGCATACAGGACCACAGCGGTTAATTGTTGAACATTCACAGCAATAGCTGTGATAGGAGGCTGAAGTCAGCCCCTGGCTCCCCCTGGGCTCGGTTGTTTTGTAAATCCAGGACGGTTATTTGTAAAATGTGATGAAGTGTGATTGTCGTCTGATGCAAAATTATTTCTTTACTTCCTTTCAAGGTATTCTGGGATGACAAGCAGTGCAGCGTGGCTGCCACCCTTGGGGGAACAAAAAAAAGACTTGTCAGGTAAGGATTCCTATAACCTTTTCCCCTGTTTCTTCTTTCTCTCTTCCCTTTCTTGATCTCTGTATTTTTTGTCTCTTTACTTCAACTTTTGACTCTCTCTTTGCACTATTCTTGTTGTTATCAAACTTCTGATAATAATATGATGGAGCCACATTCCAATCTTGGAACATGTTGGGGGGTGCAGTGCAGGCCCAGTTCCTTTTTAGGTCAGTTTTGCCCAGCAGTTCCTTAACTATTATCACATTTGTCTCCTCCTCTACACCACGTGATGGTGGTTCACCCTGATTAGAGTTGCCACGCTGTTGCGCTGCTACTGCGTTTAGAAAGTGACTATGATTTTAAAATTTTATTGTATCAATGTGTGCGTTTTAATGGAGGGAATGTTTTAAAAACTATTATAATTGTTTACTTGTGTGGGGTTACTACATTCTTTCCAGGCACTCTTCTGCTTTTTTCTTCCTCTCCGGGAGGGGTGTGGGGGGCTTGTGGTGGTCTTTTGCTCTTTCCCTGGTCCACCACGGCTCGCCAATTGTATGTAGAGAAGTGAGTGTTTCACTCTTGCTGCTCTACTCCACTTCCTGTCCCAGATCGATGGGCAGCGCTCTAGTTATTCCTGACCGGCCCAGCTATTTAATCTGAATGCCGGGCCGGACGCGCAGTGAACGCACGCAGCAGGCGCACCAAAGGCACGCCTGTCTGTGTCCGTCTGTGCCAAGTTTACACCTTGTGCCAGGGACGCTGTCCGTTTTATTGTAGACCCTGTTAAGCCCCTTGTTTACCCGAGAGGACAGCTCTTGGAGCTTCAAGGAGAGAAGGATAGGAGGATGTGCACTGCAGGTTGATGAACTGTGAGCATTGGGCTATATGAGTGAGTTAACTGTAAGACAGTCATTCCATTGGGGGTAGCTAAAGAAACCAAGGGGAAATGTGTCAGCCCTACCCTTACCCATGAAACAGTCCTTTTCAGGGTATCTCCTGATCTCTGATTAAACATAGAGCAGAATTTAATGATTTTGTCTCCTCCCGTAGGCCTGATTGGGTATTTATTACTGAAACCTGGGCTAGAGATTGCTCAGAGCCTTTGTGAAGCGCTCCCGAGGCGGAAGCTGGGAGACTGTGTACTCGCAACTTGCGTGTTTTAAAAATTTATTTGATTGACTTGTTTTTAAACTGTTTATGCGCTCTGCGCTTGATACTTGTTCAAAGGGCTGATCTGCCCTAGCTCCTCTGTGCTCCCGATCCCCTGTCCTCGCGCAGCAGATTGCATGCTGACGCCGGACTGTGGAGGGGTGGGCCGCCATCTTGGGGGAAATTGGAGGGTTGCGGACTAGCTGTCATCCTTCCCACCCTCCTCACGACCTATAAATGTGCATAGGACCTCGTCCGCGCAGCGGGCGGGCGCGCCAAAGGCAAGCCCGTCTGCGCCCGTCCGCGCCAGTCCTGCGCCTCTCGCCAGAATCAGGCCAGGTAAGCAAGCCTACTCTAGAACTGAGCTACTTAGCTTACGTCCTGCCACAACTAAGGACTGTCTCCCCCCGTTGAGCCTTTGAGCTGCCCAGTCACCTTCTCCTGTAACCTATTCAATCTCCCGGTCCCTATTACCACAGGAGCCTTTAGCCTTCCCGTGTCACAGCATCAACTGAAAGTATATCACCTTAATGTTAGATCTTTACCTAAGCACCATGCTGAAATATTCGATCTTTTAGTGGACGAGTCCCCTGATATACTTTTCGTTACTGAAACGTGGATGAATGACTATCTCTAACTTAGCACTCCCGCCTGGTTTCTCGATCACCCTGATTAATAGGGCATCAAGAGGAGGCGGTATTGCCGTAATTACTAAAACGATTTATCCTTGCTCGTTTGAGAAAACTAATCTTAAAGGGGCTGAATGTGGATATTTTAATATTTCCATTAATGCCCACTTTATCTTTTCGGGGCTACTTATATATAGACCTCCTGGTCTTATGGGTGGTTTTGATACGTCTCTTTTGGAGATTGTGGAAGCCTGTGCTATGAGATCAGCTAATTTTAGTATCTTGGGGGACCTCAACCTCCATTTCGAGCTGGAGCATGAACCAATGATCTGTACTTTGATCACGGATCTTGCAGCCTTCCAGCTTGTCCAACTAGTCATAGGTCCACGCACACTGGAGGCCATACGCTGGACCCTATCTTTACCAACATTGAGTCATTGAGTCAGCTAGCTCCCCTGCTCCTATACCTATTGCCTGGTCGGATCATTCAATGGTTGCTTTGTCCTTTTGCACATCTACCCCCAACAACTGTAAAACTCAAACTGTCACACGTAATAGACCCTGGCGCAAACTCCGTCTTACGGATTTTCATGCCCTTCTTGAAAGTGATCCTTTGAACTGCTTCTCTGATGTCGACCCAGGTTATGACTCATTCTGTACTTGGCTTTCCCAGGCACTGGACAGGCTTATTCCAGAAACCTGGTGCACTAGATGCACTCAGGATGCCAATCCCTGGTATGATGCGAATTTGGCGGGCCTCAAAAAGACCTGTAAACGTTATGAACGCAACTGGAGGAAAGAATATTCCACCGAAAAAAAAGCGGACTACCTAATACAACTTAAACTTTATCACAAAGCCATTTGTAGAACGCGGGCAGCCCCAATCCTGCTAAAGTGATTTTTAAAATCCTAAAGGAACTCAACACAAAGAAATCTGCTGTTAATGTTACTACCTCAGCGGCTCAATGTGAAGAAATAGCCTCTTTCTTTGTGGAAAAGATCCAGGGCATCTACTTTGCCTTCACTGCTGAAATCCAACCCAGCGGAGGCTTAGATGCTATACCTAGCTCTGTTTCTAGTTTATCTATTATCCCCGAAATATCCACTGAAAGATTCAATCCGCTCACTAAGCTCATTAAATCGGGCTCCCCGATGGACCCCCTTAAGCCTGCCCAATTCCGAGACTCCTCCCAGTGTTGTTTCGTTCCACTTCACAGTATAATTAATGCCTCCCTTTCCACCGGGGTGGTCCCAGCCAAATGGAAACAAGCGTGGGTCTCCCCCATACTAAAGAAGCCTACCTCAGACCCCCAGAAGCCCGAAAACTATAGACCCATATCATTGCTCCCCTGGGCCACTAAGATCGCTGAGGCCCATGTTAACACAATTCTTACTAATGTCTTAAACATCAATAACACTCTGGATGACACTCAGCATGGATTCCTTGCTGGTCACAGCACAGAGACGACGCTCCTGGCTATGACGGAGCACCTTCGGGCCTCCCTAGACCTGGGTCAAACAGCGGCACTTATTTTATTAGACCTGAGTGCTGCGTTTGACACTGTGTCCCACCAGATCCTGCTTCGCCGGCTCGAAGAGGCAGGGATCACTGATATGGCTCTTGCCTGGCTTAGGTCATTTCTGACCAACAGGTCTTTTCGGGTTTCTACTCCTCCCTTCCTTTCCAAGGCGCACTCTATTGAACAGGGGGTCCCTCAGGGCTCGGCCTTGAGTCCCACCCTGTTCAATTTGTACGTCCAGCCGCTGGCTGCTGTCGCCAAAGCGTGGGACCTTAACATCGTGTCCTACGCTGACGACACGCAGCTAGTGGTTGCTTTATCGGAGGGAAGGGACATGGACCCTCTCAAATTCAATTCTGGCTTGGCTGCCGTAGCAGAATGGCTTACTGCCAACTGTCTACAGCTTAATGCTGCAAAAACGGAGGTGCTACTGGTGGGAAAAAACTCGGAACTTTGGGGAGATCACTGGTGGCCCTCCAATCTGGGAAAAGCTCCAACACCTAAGCCAGAAGTCAAAAACCTGGGAGTCTGGTTAAACCCTGCTCTTAGTTTTACCACCCAAACTAAAAAAGTGGCCGCTACATGCTTCGGAATTTTGCGAAGTTTAAAAACTATTTTGAAATTTTTCAACCCTGATACCAAACAAGTGATTGTCCAATCTATGGTGCTGTCCAGATTGGATTACGCGTCCTCTCTGCTTCTTGGGACCAACAAAACAGAAACAGCCCGTTTGCAACGCGTTCAGAACGCGGCTGCAAGAGCTTTAGTAGGCCTGCCCCGCTTTAGCTCTACTTCCAACACTATTCGCAAACTTCATTGGCTTCCAGTAGCCCAGCGAATACAATTTAAGGCCTTATGCATCTCTTTTAAAATCTTAAGACAGTCTACCCCCAGAATGCTAAAACCTCTACTGAAGATGTATGTGCCCACGCGAGCCCTTCGCTCAGCCGGTCAGAATATGGTTGAAATCCCCTGATTCAAGCGCAGTTGAGCTGGTGGACGGTCTTTTCGGTACCTAGCAGCTAAGCTATGGAACACTCTGCCAGGTCACATTCGCGAAATAAATGAACTCTACCAATTCAGGAAAGCCATTAAAACTTTCCTATTTCCTTAATTTCCGGATGTCTCTTTCTGTTCTCTGTTGTGTTTTGTTTAGGATCAGCGCCGGGACGCCCCTTTGCTGGGGCAGCTGTGCGCTCTATAAAACCCCATAACATAACATAACCTGGTGGAGGCCATCCCATCAGGGTATGCTCTGTCCAGACTTGATAGTGCGGTTTGGGAGTACTTTATAAAGACACCTTCCCGTGCTTCACTGAGGCCCTCACCACTCCCTCAGATCCCTACCAGGCCCTATATTTCTCCTTGAAGATCCTACCCACTGATAGTTTTGTGGGAGTGGTCAGCTACCGGCCTCCCTACCCAGTGGGATGTTTAATCAGGACTTCAGCAATCGGATTGAGCCTTATTTGGCTAGATCCACTGTCACTCTTTTGGGTGATTTTAACTTCCATTTGGAGAAAACTCTGTGCTCTGAAACGCAGGTTTTACTGGGAACTATGGACTCCTGTGGCCTTCCTCAGCTGGTGAGGAGCCCCTCTCATACGGCGGACACATTCTGGACGGGATCTTCTCTAACAATCCGAGGATGGAGGTGAATGATCCCATCCCACTCTCTTGGTCTGATCATTACCCCATTCCATTTTTTCTGCGAATTGCAGAATCCCACCCAGATCCCAATTTTAAGAACAGGGTGTAGATGAAGAGAAACCGTAGCCGCATAAATAAGGAGGGTCTTCTAATTAAGCTCAGCAGTTATTGCTGTCTCCCCCACCTAGTTGTTAACTCAATCTATGATGATTTTTCCAACTGGCTCTTGGCGGCTCTGGACTCTCTTGCCCCTCTTAAGGAGCATTATGTGGCCAGAAAACGCCCTTCAGCACCCTGGTTCACCGAAAGGTTGAGAAACCTTAGGCAGGTATGCCGACAGCAGGAAAAAATATGGCGCCGTGAGCTTATCCCAGCCGAAAGGGACCTGCATAAACTCAGATTGAAGGAATACAGGCTAGCTATTAATGAGGAAAAGGTTATTTACTATTCCAAGATGACGGAATCCATTAAATCCCAGAGGGAACTCGTCACTGTGATTAATTCCCTCCTAGCCCCCTCGGCCTCTGCCAACACCGAGGTCTCCCAGGAGCTATGTGATAAAAGGGCATGCTTTTATACTGACAAAATCAAGCACATATATTTTTCCGTGGAGATATCCAAAGTCGGAGGGTCAAAGGCCGATCGTCCGTCAGATTCTCTGGAAGCTCCTCCAAAGGATTACCGCTTGAGTGCCTTTCCCCCTATACTTCAAGAAGACACGGAGCGAATGGTAAGGGGAATTAGATCTGGCTCCCCTATGGAGCCCTGTTCCCTGAAGATCCTGAAACTAGGAATGGAGGCTATTGTTCCTACTTTGACCGTAGTTCTTAATGCCGTTATTACTTCTGGCCAGTATCCCACTGCCTGGAAAACTGCCGTGGTTAAACCTCTCTTAAAGAACCCCTCTCTGGATCCAGCGGAACTAAAGAACTACAGTTCAATTTCCTGTTGCCTGTCCCAGCTAAAATCTTGGAGAAACATCTGAACCTCCATCTTAGCACCTATCTGGAGGATCATCAGTTGCTCGATGGCTCGCAATATGGGTTAAGAAGTGAGCACAGTACCAAGACGGCGTTAACCGTTGTTTTTAACACATTCGACAACAGATCGACGCAAGTTACACCACCTTACTGACCCTTCTGGACCTAACGGCAGCCTCGATACTATCTCTCCCCTTAGATTGGCTGGGAGGCTCCGGGAAATAGGGATTGAGTGCTCCGCCCTTAATTTGCTTACATCTTTCCTTACGGAACAGGCTCAAAGAGTTACGATGGGTCAATTCCTTTCTGCTCCTAAACGGCTGTTCTGCGGGGTTCCCCAGGGATCCTCATTGAGTCGCACCCTTTTACCTTTATGTTGCCCTGCTTGCCAGGGTTGTAAGATCTTTTGGCCTAGAAGTGTTATCCTATGCTGATGACACTCAAATCATGATTAGCATCACTGAGAGTGTTGAAGCTTCAGCAGCAAATTTTAAAAGCTGCATGCAGGCGGTAGCTGCATGGATGGTAAAGAACTATCTAAGACTCAATGGGAATAAAACTGAGATTTAAATTTTTGGAGACAATCAGGAAATTTGGTCCAGGGCCTGGAGGCCAGTTATGCTTGGATCGTGCCCTCCCCCTGGCCTCAGTGCCAAAAATCAAGGCATCATAGTTGATACCTCCCTCTCCTTGGGCCCCCAAATAAATAGAAGTCTCCACCTGCTTCGGAATGAAAAGAACTCTCAGAAAGATATGTCAATTTCTCCCCCCCACGCGGAAACAGGCTGTGGTGGCCCTTGTGTTGTCTAGATTGGATTACTGCAATGCCCTTTATGTAGGGATAAATAAGGGTCTCCTACACCGACTCCAACTTGTGCAGAATGCTGCTGCCAGGCTGGTGATGGGCCTTCCTAAATTCCACTCTGTTGCGGCTACCATCAAGAGCCTTCCTTGGCTTCCTTTGGGTCGGAGAATTGAGTTTAAAGCCCTGTGTTTGGTGCACAAGACCTTTTATAATAAGGGATCAGAAGGCATGAAAAAATTGTTTCGGAGATATGTCCTTGGTAAGCAGTTAAGATCTTCCAGCAAGAATTCGGTGACTGTGCCTAGATTCAGAAAATCTAGATGGGGGGAGGGGGTCCTTTTCGCTTGCTGCGGACAATTTGTTGAACTCCCTTCCTCTTTCAATTTCGATTCTGGAAACTCATTCCGTAAGGCCTTGAAGACCTGGCTCTTTACCAATACGAATCTGTACTCCCTCTATCTATGGACACCCCTAATCATGACACTGATTGTAAAGGAGTGCGGGGGTAACCGCAGATAGACCGTGAGATGGTACGGGAAAGTTCTGATAAAACGCGTAACACGGATTATAATGATGCTTTTAAATAGCCAACGAACACTAGTCACAGTAAGCGGGGTATGGGGTTTAATTCTTCGATTGCTTAAACTGGAACAGAGATTAGATGGAGGGCTCAGGAGGTAACTGGGGGTCTTGATGTACTTTAAAGTTTCCCCAAAGGATGCGATTGTCAATCCACTAACATGTAAATTATATTAAAGGTTTAGTTTTCCACATCAAAAAGGGAGCTACGTGATGTATTAAATTGAGGAGGGTATTGTGACCGAGCTGTGGAGTTTGAAAAATGAGCAATGAAATGTTGCACACTGTTTGACTGTTGTAGTAGATAGCACTGATAAATGACGCTTTACACTTGGCTTGATGCTTATGTACAGAAACTTAGTAGTTGGATTTTATTAAAAGTGGTGTATATATTTTTCCCCAGATAAACCCCTGACGAAGGGTTATCCCGAAATGCATTGGGTGTTCTTGAATAAATTGTGACCTGTGGATACACGTTTCTCCTGTATTGTTGTAAAAAGACGTTGACAAAGAAATGAAATGAGTAAAATAAATCGCAGAAAACAAAGGATAAAAAGATTGATAAAAATGGAGTTAATATGGATTAACGGAAGTATAACATGAGTTTGATTTATTGGACGTATTTGAAGGCACGGCTGTGCAGCTTGGCGGGGTCATAATTGGCTCCTCTTCAGTTTGGTTTCACAATTGCAGCGCAATTGGGCGGAGCGTGGAGCAAGCTTGCACGCCGAACAAAGGTTGAAAATGAATGAATATGGAGAAAGCTAGAAGCAAATAACAAAAAAGGTGTACATCTCATCAAAACTGTCTTTGCAATGAATGTTCATTGACCCTCATTTTTGGAGCTGGGTAACTATTTTGAAGGGCCTCAGCAAACATTGACAATTTTTTTTGACTGAAAAGTCTGTGTGATGAGAAGATCGACTTGAATTCCGTTTTTGGCTTTCACCAGACTAAAGGGGGCAGCCCCGTCAATTGAAAGTGAAAGAACACACTCACAGTCAGCACTACCGATTGTGCCTAATTGCTACCTAGGCTTGGGCATGCACAGCATCATCTGATGTGGTTAAAACTCCCCCTAATATGTCTCAACCTCCCTAGGTCCTCAGTAACCAGGTAGCGGTCAGCCAATGCCCATCATGTAAACAAGCATTGGCATACCCAGTAGGTCTCGCCTTTGGGACCTTATAAGTGTCTGACCCCTCTATCTACACTGATGTAATTGGAAACATCTCCCCATCACCAATCCTGACGCACGCGTTCAGGTCCGTATGGAGATAGGCCAAAAAATGAACAAGAGCCTCATCCAATCCATATTCTAAAAGGATGGACCATAGACGGGACCTATTGACAAAATCGAAAGCTGAGGACAGGTCCATAAAAGCTAAGTAAAGTGGCGAGTGCTGTGCAATAGTGTACTTCCCTATGATCAAATAAAGATTAAGACTTTGCTCGTTTGTGCCAACTTTACCCCTGAAACCTAGTTGGCATTGTTCTAAAATCTGATTGTCCTCTGTCCAGGTTAAAATGTTTGTGTATAAAACTCTGCCTAAAATTTTAAGGGTGTTATCTATGAGGGAGATCGGTCTACAGCAACAAGGTTGTGTGCAATCACTCTTTTTAAAAATGGGAACAAACGTGCTAGTACACCATGTCTTAGGTAGTGGGGCATTGGTTAGATTATTAAAAATATTTAACAACAGTGGGGCCCAAAAATCTGGTTTATATTTAATAAGATCGATGGGCAACCCATCAGGGCCTGGAGTTTTATTGACGATCTGAGCAGGAGGAGTTTGCCCTGCCATATGAAAATCAGCCGGAAAGGGTGACCCAAAGAATACGGTATTCCTTGATTTCAAAGACGCGTGGTTGCCACTCGAAAACGCCCAACACTTTTGAAGGGGTATTAGAGCCAGGTCCTGGTACAAAGCTATGGAGTGGTCCTGATATCTTAGTGTTTGCTTGTCCCTGGCAGTATGTAGTGTACACTCTTTTAGTTGAAAGTCTGGAATGTAAGCCAAAATATCCAGTGGGGGCGCCCAGTATGCTCCTGAAGAGACCCTGCAGGTATTGTGTGAATCTGGCCCTTCTTCTTTAGGTGGTACTCCCTTAACGTGGATGTTGTTTCGCCAAGACCGATTCTCCAGGTCTTCTGTGTGTGCCTGGAGATCGCTCTGTTGAGCCTTGAGCCAGAGTATCTCTTGTTGCAGATGCTCCACCTCCTCTTCCCGGGCTTGCCCCTGATCCTCGATGGAGGCCACACGGTCCCCAACGGCATCGACGTCCCAGCTTATCATAAGGCGGAACGTTGATGCCGTTTGGGAACGTGTGGCCTCCATCAGTTATCTCCTTCATCTCCCCCGTTATTTCCCTTTTCAGCGTCTGCAAGTCGCCTCGTAATGCACTGAATAGAGAGTCTAAAAAGGCGTAGGTAACTGGGGCTTCAAAGGTGTCCACATCTTGGCTGATTTGTGTATTTGGGGAGAGCCTCCCTTCTCCGCTGCCAGACATCGGGAGCTTGGTCTGCATCTTTTTTAGATTCTGATCCTTCTTGCTTCTCGCTGAAGACATGGCTGTTATATCTCTTACCACATCACCAGACCGGCCTGCCTTGTCGTGGGGGTCCCAGCCCCAGTGGGTGGCTGTCACCGGGTTGTCCTCCCGCTGAGCTCCACTATGCTGTTGCATGATGGTGATAGTTGTTACTCTCTTTCAGTCTCGTCCGGGCCTTGCTGCCTTCAACCGTCTGCTATTGCCCTAATGGGCATCTGCTGCTTGTTCTTAATACTCTAAGCACTTTGCGCCCAAACCTGCAGTGAATCCCCCTGTAGGCCAGCAGCCCTATCTGATCCTGGAGCACTAGATGTCTTTTTGGACCACTGCGGCTAATTCCTGCACTATGTGCTTGCAGGCCGTGGCCTCCGGTTTCCTCTGACTTGGCAGTCAGCTCCAGGGAGACTACTCCATGCCCGGGCCCCTCATCCATTAGCACCTTGTGATTCTTACAGTGTTATAGTTCATATCTAATTCCCCTTATTGGATTTTGTTGTTTTAGTGTCATTTTGTTCAATACATTTTACTTTATTTTTCTATTTTGGTTTGGGTTTTTTATTGTTTTGCATTTTGACTTTTACTTTTTTGGTTTCTGCATAAATGTTTTACATATTATCTTAAGTTAAGCCTGCCTGTTCGGTGCTTAGGTACCAGGGGGTTGATCCTAGGGTAATTGAATGGCTTTGAAAGTTCACTCTGACAACGGTTGTGATTGTTCCTCATCTACCGCAAATAATAATTCTGTTTCTTACAGAAACTATCTGAAATGATCTGCAAAACAGGCAGTTGATAACTACCAGGGTTGAAACACCCTGTGGACAAATTGGAATATGGGACGAGTATTGTGTGGCAATAGAACCTCTAAAAAAACTTCAGCTTGCAGATGAACCAAGAATCACGCTTGAATGTCACAACGTTTAAAAACAAGGTAGTCAGGAAAGTGTGGCGAATACATTGCAGCTCTTTGCATTTTGACAGCCTCAAGCAAATTTGAGAACAGAGTGGATGTATGTAGCAGAGGCGAGTCTGTTCACTCAATGTGAGTGGTGATATCCGCTTTGCTGATCTTCTTGAAGTTATGATGCTGCTGAGAGTAGCGTGTCTGCTAAAAGCGATGGCGTGACTGGTGGAACTATAAAGCCAAATAAGAGAAAGTTATCTTCCGACACCAAAGGCTTCGTGACTGAGGCCAGTAACACTGAAGACTCTGAGACTCACAGCAGTAATTTCTCCTTTCAGAGCGTTATTGCTGCAGATGGAGTGAAGCCAGGAAGTAAGCACATCACTAAGGTACCAACAAAGTTTAATATTGTTCATTTGTATTAACTGTTTCTCTTTTGCAGCATTTGGAAATGCATTTTCTAGTTTTGTTGCTTTTTGTTTAGTTTTTTATTGTAGGCTGTTATCTTCGGTTTAAAGGGAAAGATGTTGTAGTGTGTGACCTTAATGCTGCAGTTTGCATTTCATTACCATCATTTGCTTATCCCGGAGAATCTCCAGGGTGTAGGAGGTTTGCTGTTTCAGAGTTCTTTCTTCAGCTTCTGGGCAGTTGTCGCTCTGTGGCGAACTGTGGTCCTGTTTCTCTGCTCTTCTAGTAGTAGCTCCTATCAGACCTTTATCCTCCCGCCAACGATAATATGATGCCAGGCATCACCCAGCACACAGCACAGCCTATGATGGCTACGTATATCTGCTCGGCGCAGTTAGAGCGCGGATAAAGTTCTCCGGACCCATCAGGCTGTGACTGTAACCTAAGGGCTAAAGATGAAATGTAGAGCTTACCTCCTTCCTGAGTGGCTCCAGACTGCTGCGTGCAGACTTTTAACAGGCAGAAGAACAACACTTGACCATACATTTTCCTGGGTTTGTCTTTAAAATGACGTACACATTAGGAATGGCATTTCGTTCTGCTGGAATGATAACACAAGTTATCTTGCACTCTGCTATGATTTTGCACAGATCGTTGGCTGCAATACTTCCATGTTTCATTCAAACATGCTTTCTATTGGGCACATACATGATTTGCTGCTGTAGAGAAATAATGCTCCTGTGTACTGTGGCAGACTCAGAAATATTGAAAAACTTAATGTTTTCGCTTTCAGCACTTCCTAGTAACACCTTTCACTTTTTGACTCAGTCATTTGGCAGAAGCATAACTTTGTACCATTAAAATAGTTGTAATGGGGAACATTCATATGAGGTTAGGACTGGCTTGACTAGAGTGCTTGCTGACTTGGAGGAGTATGGAGTTGACCACCTTGCATGGTCCGGTGTGGAACCAAGCCAGCGATGCTTGCTGCAGTCTCCTTTGCCCTGATAGCTGGTCAACAGTTTGAGGAGGAGGAGGTGAGACCTGGCTGAGTGTGCTATGAGGCTAGGGAGATCAAAAGGAGGGAGGAAGAGGTACTGCCGCGTGGCACCGAGGTGGGCACGTCCTCCTCATGCAAATGTAACTGTAATCAAAAGGGTCCACCTCAAGGGTTTTTTTTTGTATGTATCCTGATGATTCTGGAATACACACATTTGTTTAAAATACCCCTCACACACCAAAAGGGCCCTTGGTGTCATGCTTCATCATCGGGGTCTTCCCGCCCGGCTGCCGGACAGGGCAGTGCTGCGACAAGCGACTACGCTGGAGCACCTTTTTAATGTGGGTGCTATGTGAGTGAATTGGAGTGAGTGTCAGTGGGGTCAGGAATGATATGAAGGTGATGTTAAAAAATACCTGGCCTAGTGATACAAAAACTATTTAATAAACACTGGCTGGTATTGTTAAAAACGTGAAGTCGGAAACGGTAAGCGGGGTTATGAGCTTACTTTCCTGTGTGGGTTGACATGTTTCGGGGCGCCATGCCCCTTCGTCAGGACCGGGGTAAGAGATCCCCCTGTCACTCACTAGAGAGTCGCCACAGTGGGTGTATTTACAAAAAAAGTCAAAAAAAGGGGACTATGTGTATGGATATAAAATAAATATTCTAATACACATCCCTTACTAACAAGATACTCATGTAGTATGCCTGAAAAGACAAGAGCACGGTATTATTAATGCGCGGATCCCAAAGCGCTATTAACTAAGTACCTGTAAAAAAAGGAACAAACAAACATATAGCTGTTGTCCATCCCTAGGAAAAACCAAGGGAGGGATCTGTACTTCTACAATGATAGTCACACACACAAACAGAAATCACACATTCCATACATGTATAGTGCAGAGAAGTTGGCTGTACATACTTATTATGATGAGGAACAGTGCCTCATGGGCCAACAGTTGATGGAAGGGTATTAGGGGGTCCAGCTGCAGGTGGGATACAAAATGAAACAGAGATGCATATGTAGAAGGTTCCTAAGAGTTATAACAATGGCACCCCATATGCCACTATTTTCTAGTCCTTCAATTCGGCTATGCCGTACTTACTCAACCCTCAACCTCGTTGTGTTTCCTCCTCCGTCCGTGGCCTCCGTGGTAATGAGGATGGAGGTGGGGGCGGGAGTTTAAGTAGCTGTGATAATTGGTTAAGTGGGGTGGGTCTGATTGCCGATGTCCGACACCTGTACTAGAACAGATGGAGTGCCGGGATCTGGTTATTATGGTGGCCATTTTAAGCTCTTCGCCTCCAGAGGTTTCATATGGAGTGAAGGGCTGGGTTGAAAGATCCCCCGTAGTCTTTGTGTCGTAAGGCATTGTTTTATAAAATAAATAGTATCGGAAGAAGGCTAGGGAGCTTCATTCTCTAAATGGGTGCGGCCGCCGTGGTGGACGGTGCAGTGTTCCTGCACTGCGCATGCGTCGCGACGCCCGGCGGAAACCGAGCATGCGCGAACAAGCGCGGCGCAGACTGAGCATGCGCGGAGAAGTGTATTCCGACTCCGCGCATGCCCAGTGTGCCCCGCAAAGCTGGAGCCAACCGGTAACTAAATAATGCACCCGGTTGCCCGATGCCAGTGTTGCTCGGAGTCTACAGGGTCACAAAAGTTTATAGAAAACAATCATTTAAGGTGGATTGATGATACAGCGAAAAATGGAAGCAGTGGTGTTGTTAGGACAAAAGTACAGGGACAGCAAGTTGATGTGATTCTTCAAGTTGCAAAACTTGTTACCAGACACATAGGGGGCAGCAGATTGGGCACAAGTCATGAGGTTATTGGAAAACATTATTCAACAGCAACTCTTAAGGAAAACACAGACAACGACAACTGGTTGTGCAGCCATAATTTCTTAAAACTGATCAGGGATTTAGACTAGACCAGGGTATATCATCATTCAGTCCGGTACGATGTGTACCTAGACGATGCACCCAGCGTTGTTCCTTTTCTAGTAAGTTTCTGTCATTTTTGAAGACTTCAATGACTGTCCATTTCAGGTCATGAATGCTGTGGCCCTCAGTAACATAGTGTGTCGCCATTTTTGTCGTGGTTTTTTTGCAGCGCACATTGCTGCGGTGTTCGTTCATACGAACTTTTACTGGTCTGCTCGTCATCCCTACGTACTCTTTGCCACAGGGACACGTGATTAGATAAACCACGTAGCACCCACATTAAAAAGGTGCTCCAGCGTAGTCGCTTGTCGCAGCACTGCCCCGTCCGGCAGCCGGGCGGGAAGACCCCGATGATAAAGCATGACACCAAGGGCCCTTTTGGTGTGTGAGGAATTTTAAACAAATGTGTGTATTCCAGAATCATCAGGATACATACAAAAAAAAACCCTTGAGGTGTGCTATGAGGCTGGCATTTCAGTACATCCCTGAGAAGTGAGCTTGTTTTTTTTAGTCGAGTAGTGTTCCTCTTATACCATGTGCAATTCATCCTCTCCAAAGCCTCAAGAATTCCTGGGTGTGAGTGCAAGTCCTGCATGAAGGGTACTATAAGAACTACACTACATGGCGCCACCAACGGTTGGTACCTATTTCACAGTAGAATCTGAGTAGCTCAGTTGGGGTTATTCCCAGAGACCCCTACTTGGAGTGGGTGGGCACAAAACTCCGCCACAGCTGAGTAGGCAAGATATCCCATGTATTGGTTGTTGTTTAATCAAGCTTGATGGAATTTACCAAAATTGTGCATAAAACTGTATCTTAAAATTCCTTTGACACATCAGGTCTTAAACACGATGTGTTAGAAGGAGCCTTAACCCCAATAACCCAGGCACTTAATCAGTTCGAAGAAGACGATGTCAATGCAATACAGATTGCTCCCAATGTAAGGCATACTCTGACAGTTAAACTACTCAAACATGGGTTACCACCCAGAGGAGGTGTAGTAATATTCGTGATAGAGGCTTTCCAGACAGAGGTATTCTACTCATAGGTTATATTCCCAGCAGCGAATGCCGTAACAGAAACGTTTCATTATCACACACATGAAGAATTTTCAGCGGTCTACACTCCGTTTGCGGTGATTGAGATTCCGCTTACCTACCAGGATCATTTTTTCTGGTTTAATGGCGCCCTACCCCACGTTACTACAAGAGCAAGGCTTGGTCCTTTAGGAAGACCAGGAGCAACATGGCCGATATTAGCGGCCTATGCACCACATCCTGACATTGACACAATGCCACGTGATGAACTGCTTGTTCTACTCAAAGAGTACACAGGTACTAAAATTACTCCACAAGCATTACACACAGTAATAGGCAAAGTGCCCACAAAACCTGAACAAATTCCTTTCTGGGTAGCTCAGAAAATAATTCAGTTAGAAGCTGTATTCCCAAATTCAACGCCATTTAAAAAACACAGAATGTTAACAATCTGCTTGCCCATGGGGATAACACCACAGTTAGAGGATTGCGCATCGAGGGGTACAGTCTTTGCTGCCATATACTCCAGACCTCATGGTATTCCTTCATTAGCAATAATACCAGATGTATTAAGACAAATACAAAATGAGTACGGAGCAGAACTTGCCCTAAACTTAGGGATGAAGTTAATAAATAACTACAACCAGGTATCCAACATAATACTAGCTACCATTAAAGTGGAAGCAGCATCAGTGTCAATCCGCCAACGCCTACGGGAGTTCTCTCCATTAGAACAGGTAAATGAACTACCCAAAATAATTGAAACTGTGTATGCAGAATTTGACTGGAAGGGCACAGGGTCACTGCCAACCAGGTCCCCTGAGCCAGATCTCCTTCCCTTAAGTGTACCTGTCGTTTCCACGATTGGCACTCCATAAGTCCCTGGTAAAAGATACCGCTGGTACCAAGGGCCTTGTTGTTAAAGAGGGTCTCTAAAGGCTGCAGCACAAATGATGCCACCCTAAGGGACCCCTCACCAAGCACATACATACATACTGCCACTGCAGCTGTGTGTCTTGGTGCAGACAAAACTGAAGAGTCGACATGGCACACATCCCTGTATGCGATGCCCATAGGGACTGTCTGAGATATAGGTAAGAACCCCCTCTAGCAGGCCTTATAGTGCACGCTGCTTTAGGGATATCCCCTGTGAGGGCATATCTGCTTGAGCAGACATGCCCCTGCAATATCCTTGTCTATTCTGGATATTGTAAGTGACCAGGGAAGCTCTATTGTAAGTACATTGGCTGGACGCTTGTCATTACGAGTGCCACAGCTCCATGAAGGATGCTCTGAAATATGCAGTGTCCGATTTATTAAACATTGCTCACAGAGTGCCCCTTAGAGGGGTTGTGAGAAGTTGGCCCGATATGCAACGTTCGCTATTCTAGCGACCGCTATGTATCGTTCCAACGACCCTTATGGTGTTTGGTTGTAAGTCAACCTATAGACCAGCTATCCTAGTAGCGTGGATACGAGCAGTCTAAGGCTAAAGACTCGAGAGGGCGTGTTAAGCCAGCTGTTTACCACACATGTACCCCTTGAACACCCAGTGAAAGGACACCACACAAGTGTTATGAAAATAAACAGGATATTTATTAAGAATCACAACAGCCCTGTACTCTTTATGAGGACAGGGTACTAAGCACAAACCAAATCTCTTTAGCAAATACTTCAAGTGCACAATTAAAACAAGTGTCCGAGGACACGGAAAGGTTAAGGTCTCGGGCGGACCCGATAAGGCAAGTCGGAAGCGAGGGACTCGGGACCCTAGAGTAAGGAGGCTATGCAGGCACCGAAATGCCGAGTTACCTAGCCACGAGGGCTGCGGCTGCACAAGTCTTACAGGCGTCGGGGTCTTCGCTGACGAGCCAGGAGCCGGAAGAAAGGAGTTGCTGGCCGGCGACCAGTGCTGAATAGTTCGTAGAGATCCAAGCCTGGATCGGAGATTGATGAAACCTGAAAGCAGAGGGGACCAAGTTCGTACTACTAGCCAGTAGTCAGAGGGTACCAGGAAGGCACCGGTTGGCCGTCACCTCGACTAGGTGAGTGGGCGACGCTAGGCTCTGCAGTCTCACGGACCAGGAGGCGTTGTCGGCGACCACGGTGGAGGTGCGAGCTGTCCCACGAAGGATGATGCTGTCGGCGTCGCTGGGCCCAGGATGGGGCAACAAGCCTTGGCAGATCTCAGGGCCACGGGGTGGGCCTAAGATGGCGTCTTGAGTGGACCAGGAGGGTCCGGGGTGCTTCTCGCAAAGATGGAAGCAAGGGCCAGTCTGGAGCAACCAGACCAGCAGTGATGATTCTCGGATGTCGTCACAGAAGGGCACAAGCCAGCGGCGAGTGACCAGACAACGTGCTGAGCAGCGAGCAGAAGGGCCCCACGCAGATCGTGGAGATGCTGGGAGACTGCACTTCGGTGCTAGAGCGGCTCAGGGTCGGGGCTTCTCGGACCCCAGAGCACTCACCAGAGAGTTACCTCGATGGTCGTGCTGGTTTTTAAGAGCGTGCAGGTTCTGATGATGGCCGGTCCCTCGAGGTCTCGTCGCACCCACAGATCACAGCTGAGCTGATGACGGGGGTAGAGGTCAGAGGTGCCAGGGAAGCCGGTTCTCGTCGAGCTGGGCCGTCGGATCCTTGAGGAAGGACTTGCAGCAAACCGCAGAGTTCTTAGTTGGTGCCCGCTGATGCAGGGTGACTACTCCTTAGCCACAAGGGAGAAATCTTGAGAAGAGTCTTGAGTGTCCTTTCGTAGAAAGTAGTTCTTGATTCAAAGATGATCTAATTTGGAAGGGTCCCCGCTCCGGTCTTTATCCTAAAGAAAGGGGTGGGTACATGACTAGGTCCTGCCCTAAGGGTGGGACCAGGAAGGGGGGTAGTTACGCCCCTCTCCCCTGCCGGGCTTTCCCCAGGCCAGGGCTGTCGCCCCTGGAACTGGTTCTAACCGGCAGATGCGTAGTGAGCACCGGGGTGCCACTCCGCAGTCACCTTCTCGCCAAAGCCCTACCTACCCAGAATACACAAACCCTGTCTGGGACGGTGCGAACAGCGCCCTCGACAGGAAACCCTTTGTCCAAGTGCTCCTCGCTGGAAGGACTCCCAGCAGCAGGAGGTCAGACTTGTGTCTGTGGTGGCAGCATCCATTTTGTGGAGCTGAGGCTTCAGTTAACTTTAACCGGGGTTCACAGTTACGTACATGTCGTGTCCCTCTAGAAGGGTGGGATACTAACCTCATCGCCAGAATTGGTGAGAGGGCAGCACCCCGATTCGTATGACACCTTACTCGACATGCTTTGATAACGCGATACCGGAGTTACCGATATGGTACGCGTTATCATGGAACAGCTATTGGGTCTTGATTCCGCAAGCTGCAGCCGGGCTCGGCTCGGGCCTGAACCTAGCTCACACGAGCCCACGCACTCTGCCTTCAGGATTGATAAGGCCTGCCATAGGAGTGACTGATAGGGACTCGGGTGTCCATTGTATGGTTAGATATAGGGCTACTATACCTAAAGCGAAGGGTGGTTACACGTCTTCGCCCCAGCTGTCGTGCAGCCAGTTGTGTCAAATTTAAGAGGCCAGCCAGGGGTGGCATAATACATGCTGCAGCCCCTGGCGGCCCTGGGTACACCTATGCCCTGCGTTACGGGGTCTGATAAGGTGGCCCAGTACCAATTGGTAAATGCACCTAGGGTACATATCGTAATTTAGAAAGAGAACAGCCAGGCTGTGGGTCTGATTAGCAGGCCCACAGCCAGAGAAAGTCGTAAACCAGTGAAACAAAAGCAAAAAATCTGGGTGATCATAGGATTGCAGACCCTACTCTCCTACATGACCCCCCCCCAAACGTCGGAACACTAAGCTAACCTTGACCAGGTGAGTCTTCTTGTTCTAAGTGGAAATATCTGGAGAGCCCATCGGCATTGCCATGATCAGTACCAGGTCTGTGTTCCACTGTAAAGTCCATCCCCTGTAGGGAAATGGACCACCTAAGCAGTTTGGGGTTTTCACCCTTCATCTGATTTAGCCACAAGAGGGGCTTATGGTCGGTCTGAATCTTGAAGTGAGTGCCAAACAAGTATGGCCTCAGCTTCTTCAGGGCCCAAACCACAGCAAAGGCCTCCCTCTCAATAGCTGACCAATTCTTCTCTCTAGGGGTCAGCCTTCTACTTATAAAAGCAATGGGCTGGTCTTGACCATCAAAATTCAGTTGAGAAAGAACAGCTCCCACACCCAACTCAGAAGCATCTGTTTGGACAATGAATGGTTTGGAGTAGTCCGGACTCTTGAGGATAGGCGCCGTGCACATGGCCTGCTTTAGGTCATCGAATGCTTTTTGACAGCTCGCTGTCCACTGAACCTTTTTTGGCATTTTCTTGCTTGTCAGTTCGTTTAATGGTGTCACGATGGAACCATAGTTCCTGACAAACTTCCGGTAGTATCCAGTCAGGCCCAAGAAAGCTCGAACCTGAGTCTGGGTGGTTGGAGGAGCCCAGTCCCTGATTGACTGTATCTTGCTCTCCAGTGGCTGAACCTGGCCTCCACCTACAAGGTGGCCCAGGTATACAACCTGTGTCTGCCCTATCTGGCACTTGGTGGCCTTGATAGTGAGACCTGCTGCTTGCAGTGCCTCTAACGTCTTCCGCAGGTGGACCAGGTGATCCTCCCAGGTGGAGCTAAAGACAGCGATATCGTCAAGATACGCCGCGCAGAAGTCATCCAGCCCAGTAAGGACTTGATTCACCAACCGTTGGAAGGTGGCAGGTGCATTTTTCAGACCGAAGGGCATCACCACGAACTGATAATGCCCACCAGGGGTTGAAAATGCGGTTTTAGGTTTGGCGTCCTCAGCTAACCTGATTTGCCAATACCCAGCTGTCAGGTCAAACGTACTTAGGTAGTTGGCCGAAGCCAATCTATCGATAAGCTCGTCTGCCCTTGGTATTGGGTGGGCGTCAGTCTTAGTGACTGCATTGAGACCCCTGTAGTCTACGCAAAACCTCATCTCTCTCTTACCACCCTGGGTGTGAGGTTTCGGCACTAGAACTACGGGACTAGCCCAAGGGCTATCCGAGGGTTCAATGACTCCCAGCTCCAACATTTTCTGCACTTCACTCTTGATGCAGTCTCTAACGTGATCAGGCTGCCGGTAGATTTTACTCTTCACGGGCAAGCTGTCACCAGTGTCAACCTCATGGGTACACCAATCGGTCTGGCTGGGTGTTAGAGAAAACATATGTCTGAACGACTGAAGAACCTGTTTACAGTCGCTCTGTTGATGTTCGGAGAGGCTGCCACAAAAGACAACACCATCTACCGATCCATCGTCAGGATTCTGAGTGAGCAGGTCGGGGAGAGGGTCACTCTCCTCCTCCTGTCCCTCATCTAGGGCCATGAGCAAACTCATGTCCTTCCTGTCGACATATGCTTTTAGCCTGTTGACATGGAGCACCCTGTGGGGGCTCCGGGGAGTTCCCAGGTCGACCAGGTAGGTGACCTCTCCCTTTTTCTCCAGGATGGTGTAGGGCCCGGACCACTTGTCCTTGAGTGCTGCTGGGGCCACTGGCTCCAACACCCACACCTTCTGTCCGGGCTGGTAAACAGTCAAGACAGCCTTTTGGTCATGCCAAGCTTTTTGGAGTTCTTGGCTGGCCTTAAGGTTTTCAGATGCCTTTTCCATGTATTCAGCCATCCGCGAGCGGAGGCCAAGCACATAGTCCACTATGTTGGTTGCAGGCTTTTTGAGAGGTCTCTCCCATCCTTCCTTCACCAAACACAGGGGTCCCCTTACAGGATGCCCGTACAAAAGTTCAAAAGGGCTGTAGCCAACCCCCTTCTGTGGGACTTCTCTGTAGGCGAACAAGAGGCAGGGGATCAGGACTTCCCATCTACGCCGAAGCTTTTCCGGTAGTCCATGAATCATCCCTTTTAGGGTCCTGTTGAATCTCTCAACAAGCCCATTGCATTGTGAGTGATAGGGTGTAGTGAACTTGTAGTTAACACCACATTCCTTCCACATAGCAGTTAAGTAGCTCGACATAAAGTTTGCACCTCTGTCGGAGACGACCTCCTTAGGGAAGCCCACTCTGGAGAACACTCCAACTAGGGCTCTTGCCACAACAGGGGCTGTAGTGGTCCTAAGGGGAATAGCTTCAGGATACCTGGTGGCATGATCCACTACCACCAGTATAAACTTGTGCCCTGATGCTGTAGGTGGTTCCATGGGACCGACGATGTCGATCCCCACCCGTTCAAAGGGTACCCCCACCACAGGCAGTGGTATAAGGGGGGCCTTTGTCGTGCCACCTGACTTACCACTGGCTTGGCAAGTGACACAGGAGCGGCAAAACTCCTTGGTATCTTCGTTCATGTGAGGCCAGTGAAAGTGTGAGACGAGCCTGTCCCACGTTTTCGTCTGGCCCAAGTGACCTGCTAAGGGAATCTCGTGGGCCAAGGTAAGTAGGAAACCACGCTGAGACAAGGGTACAACCAGCCTCCTGGTCATGCCAGGCTTGGGGTCTCTTGACTCAGTGTACAGGAGTCCATCTTCCCAGTATACCTTGTGGGTACCTGTGGCGTTCCCGGCAGCCTCAGCAGCAGCCTGCTGTCTGAGGGGTTCAAGAGAAGGGCAGTCTAACTGGTCCTTCCCCAGGTCTTCCCTTGAGGGTCCCCCTGAACCCAAGAATTCAACTTGATCAAGTTCGAATTCCCTAGGCTCAGTTTCCCGCAATTCCTGTAGGTCAGCCTCCTCCGAGACTTGATCCTCGACCTGGGGCAAGGGGGAAGGCGCAGCCTTAACCCTACTGCTCTTTTTCTTGGGAGGTGTCTGGTCCTTTGTTCCAGGATCCAGCACCTGTTCAGTGGGGCAATTCCTGACCTGTGACCTAGTCACGGCGAACACATGTGCTGGCAAACCTAACATTTCCATGTGAGTCCGGTGCTCCACTTCTGACCATTGTGACGACTCCAAATCATTGCCCAACAAACAATCCACTGGGAGGTCTGGACTAACTACAACCTTCTTTTGGCCAGTTACCCCTCCCCAGGAGAAAGCTACAATTGCCATACTGTGATTGGTAGTGACATTGCTTGCATTGGTCACCAGGAATTCTGTACCTGGCATGATCTGTCCAGGGTCCACAAAGTTAGGCGTCACCATGGTGACGCTGGCACAAGTGTCCCTATAGGCCTGAGCCATCTGTCCATTTATGAAAGGCGTCTGTCGGTATTTGCCCAAAGAATTGGGGCTTACGTCAGGGGACACGTCCACGTCCCCTGTACTGACAAGGACAGCCTGAGTGAGTGTGCCAACTAAGTTGTCACGCCCCTCAGAACCCAGGGTTAACCCTACTAAACCCTTGGGAGGCGCACTACCACTGCTGACTGTACTAGGGGGCACAGGTGCCTTAGGGGCTGCAGTGGCAGGAGTCTGCCCTCCTCCTTTCTTGGTGCACTCACTAAACCAGTGAGATTTACTTTTACAGTACTGGCACCATCTTTTGGATTGGCCTTCTTTCTTCTTTTGGGGAGCCTGACCCCCACCCTCTTTGGGTTGTTGGGGACCTGTCGAAGACTTCTGGTCACTTTGTTCCCCTTTAGAATCTTTACCCTTCTGGTCTGCTTTCTTCTGACCACCTTGATTCTGGCCCTGGTTCTGTTTAACTCTTGTTCGAACCCATCTGTCTGCCTTCTTTCCCAATTCTTGGGGAGAGGTCAGATCTGAGTCGACAAGATGCTGATGCAACAACTGGTTCTGACAATTGTTTAAAATTTGCTCTCTCATCATCAAATTATACAATCCTTCGTAATCAGTAACCTTACTGCCCAGCAACCAGCCCTCAAAAGCCTTAGTGGCACAATCGACAAAATCAGACCAATCTTGAGACTGCGTTTTCTGGGTATCCCTGAACAGCACCCTGTACTGTTCAGTGGTTAGGCCGAACCCTTCAACGAGCGTATTTTTCAAGATTTGGTAATTGTTAGCATCCTCTACCCTTGTGGTGAGGAGCTTGTCTCTTCCTTTTCCTTCAAAGGAGAGCCACAAGATAGCTGCCCACTGACTCTGGGGAACGCCCTGCACAGTGCAGGCCCTCTCCAAAGCAGTAATCCATTTGTGGATGTCGTCCCCTTGTTTAAAGGGGGGCACTATCTTACCAAGGTGTTTCGTATCGAAACTCTTTTCCCTATTACTAGGTACATTGCTGCCACCAGTGGGGACTACCCCACTTAACTGTTTCTCTCTTGCAAAGGCAAGCCTCTCCTTGGCCAGGGCAAGTTCTTCCCTTTCAATCCTTAGATTAGCTGCCCTTTCCTTAGCTTCGTACACTCTCCTCTGGGGGGACGTCATCCCTCTCTGAGACGAGTTGTGAGAGCCATTGGTTTGAAGGGATCTGCCAGAGCCTCTTGACAGAGATCTGGCTCGTCCGTTCCCAATGTTAAGCTGACCTGATAGTGGCCCCAGGGGTCCCCCAGTACCGCTATCATGTTTGCTTAAGTTGGACCTGCTAAGTCTGACGACTTCTACCTGTCCCTTATCTGCCTCATCCCCAGAGAGATCCTCATCCTCATCCTCCTCCACATCCTCGTTCTCGGTTGCGAGGTGAATGAGGTCAGGATCGTCTCGGGTTCCCTCGAGGGGAGGCATGTCTCCTTCTGGATTAGAAGAGCTACGAAGTTTCTCAGCTCTTCTGGCATCATAAGTCTCCAAGAGACCAATCAGAAAGGATGTTGTGGGGTTAGACCCCTGCTGAATCTTCCTGGAGTGACACAACCGTCTCAACTCCTTGAAGCTCAGCACAGTATATCCTGAAGGGATGACCTGTGGAGGGTCAACTGACACAAGGGGAGACCCAGAGTTTCCTCCTTTGTCCGACATACTGTTTCTAGTGTGGTGTAAGTGATGCACCTACCTACACTATGTGTTTACCTACTGTTCCCTTGCTAAGAGTTGTAGCCAAGGTGTGCTAAGCCTTGAGGAGCTACAACAGCTGGTTCAGTAGAACTCAGAGTATTCTAAGCTTTTAGTTATATGTACTAACAGTACTTGTGCGATCTTTCAACAAGATATTCTTAGGATACGTGTGGTAAAACAACAGCAAGCTCAAATCCCAACCGCTGCTCACCAATGTGAGAAGTTGGCCCGATATGCAACGTTCGCTATTCTAGCGACCGCTATGTATCGTTCCAACGACCCTTATGGTGTTTGGTTGTAAGTCAACCTATAGACCAGCTATCCTAGTAGCGTGGATACGAGCAGTCTAAGGCTAAAGACTCGAGAGGGCGTGTTAAGCCAGCTGTTTACCACACATGTACCCCTTGAACACCCAGTGAAAGGACACCACACAAGTGTTATGAAAATAAACAGGATATTTATTAAGAATCACAACAGCCCTGTACTCTTTATGAGGACAGGGTACTAAGCACAAACCAAATCTCTTTAGCAAATACTTCAAGTGCACAATTAAAACAAGTGTCCGAGGACACGGAAAGGTTAAGGTCTCGGGCGGACCCGATAAGGCAAGTCGGAAGCGAGGGACTCGGGACCCTAGAGTAAGGAGGCTATGCAGGCACCGAAATGCCGAGTTACCTAGCCACGAGGGCTGCGGCTGCACAAGTCTTACAGGCGTCGGGGTCTTCGCTGACGAGCCAGGAGCCGGAAGAAAGGAGTTGCTGGCCGGCGACCAGTGCTGAATAGTTCGTAGAGATCCAAGCCTGGATCGGAGATTGATGAAACCTGAAAGCAGAGGGGACCAAGTTCGTACTACTAGCCAGTAGTCAGAGGGTACCAGGAAGGCACCGGTTGGCCGTCACCTCGACTAGGTGAGTGGGCGACGCTAGGCTCTGCAGTCTCACGGACCAGGAGGCGTTGTCGGCGACCACGGTGGAGGTGCGAGCTGTCCCACGAAGGATGATGCTGTCGGCGTCGCTGGGCCCAGGATGGGGCAACAAGCCTTGGCAGATCTCAGGGCCACGGGGTGGGCCTAAGATGGCGTCTTGAGTGGACCAGGAGGGTCCGGGGTGCTTCTCGCAAAGATGGAAGCAAGGGCCAGTCTGGAGCAACCAGACCAGCAGTGATGATTCTCGGATGTCGTCACAGAAGGGCACAAGCCAGCGGCGAGTGACCAGACAACGTGCTGAGCAGCGAGCAGAAGGGCCCCACGCAGATCGTGGAGATGCTGGGAGACTGCACTTCGGTGCTAGAGCGGCTCAGGGTCGGGGCTTCTCGGACCCCAGAGCACTCACCAGAGAGTTACCTCGATGGTCGTGCTGGTTTTTAAGAGCGTGCAGGTTCTGATGATGGCCGGTCCCTCGAGGTCTCGTCGCACCCACAGATCACAGCTGAGCTGATGACGGGGGTAGAGGTCAGAGGTGCCAGGGAAGCCGGTTCTCGTCGAGCTGGGCCGTCGGATCCTTGAGGAAGGACTTGCAGCAAACCGCAGAGTTCTTAGTTGGTGCCCGCTGATGCAGGGTGACTACTCCTTAGCCACAAGGGAGAAATCTTGAGAAGAGTCTTGAGTGTCCTTTCGTAGAAAGTAGTTCTTGATTCAAAGATGATCTAATTTGGAAGGGTCCCCGCTCCGGTCTTTATCCTAAAGAAAGGGGTGGGTACATGACTAGGTCCTGCCCTAAGGGTGGGACCAGGAAGGGGGGTAGTTACGCCCCTCTCCCCTGCCGGGCTTTCCCCAGGCCAGGGCTGTCGCCCCTGGAACTGGTTCTAACCGGCAGATGCGTAGTGAGCACCGGGGTGCCACTCCGCAGTCACCTTCTCGCCAAAGCCCTACCTACCCAGAATACACAAACCCTGTCTGGGACGGTGCGAACAGCGCCCTCGACAGGAAACCCTTTGTCCAAGTGCTCCTCGCTGGAAGGACTCCCAGCAGCAGGAGGTCAGACTTGTGTCTGTGGTGGCAGCATCCATTTTGTGGAGCTGAGGCTTCAGTTAACTTTAACCGGGGTTCACAGTTACGTACATGTCGTGTCCCTCTAGAAGGGTGGGATACTAACCTCATCGCCAGAATTGGTGAGAGGGCAGCACCCCGATTCGTATGACACCTTACTCGACATGCTTTGATAACGCGATACCGGAGTTACCGATATGGTACGCGTTATCATGGAACAGCTATTGGGTCTTGATTCCGCAAGCTGCAGCCGGGCTCGGCTCGGGCCTGAACCTAGCTCACACGAGCCCACGCACTCTGCCTTCAGGATTGATAAGGCCTGCCATAGGAGTGACTGATAGGGACTCGGGTGTCCATTGTATGGTTAGATATAGGGCTACTATACCTAAAGCGAAGGGTGGTTACACGTCTTCGCCCCAGCTGTCGTGCAGCCAGTTGTGTCAAATTTAAGAGGCCAGCCAGGGGTGGCATAATACATGCTGCAGCCCCTGGCGGCCCTGGGTACACCTATGCCCTGCGTTACGGGGTCTGATAAGGTGGCCCAGTACCAATTGGTAAATGCACCTAGGGTACATATCGTAATTTAGAAAGAGAACAGCCAGGCTGTGGGTCTGATTAGCAGGCCCACAGCCAGAGAAAGTCGTAAACCAGTGAAACAAAAGCAAAAAATCTGGGTGATCATAGGATTGCAGACCCTACTCTCCTACATGACCCCCCCCAAACGTCGGAACACTAAGCTAACCTTGACCAGGTGAGTCTTCTTGTTCTAAGTGGAAATATCTGGAGAGCCCATCGGCATTGCCATGATCAGTACCAGGTCTGTGTTCCACTGTAAAGTCCATCCCCTGTAGGGAAATGGACCACCTAAGCAGTTTGGGGTTTTCACCCTTCATCTGATTTAGCCACAAGAGGGGCTTATGGTCGGTCTGAATCTTGAAGTGAGTGCCAAACAAGTATGGCCTCAGCTTCTTCAGGGCCCAAACCACAGCAAAGGCCTCCCTCTCAATAGCTGACCAATTCTTCTCTCTAGGGGTCAGCCTTCTACTTATAAAAGCAATGGGCTGGTCTTGACCATCAAAATTCAGTTGAGAAAGAACAGCTCCCACACCCAACTCAGAAGCATCTGTTTGGACAATGAATGGTTTGGAGTAGTCCGGACTCTTGAGGATAGGCGCCGTGCACATGGCCTGCTTTAGGTCATCGAATGCTTTTTGACAGCTCGCTGTCCACTGAACCTTTTTTGGCATTTTCTTGCTTGTCAGTTCGTTTAATGGTGTCACGATGGAACCATAGTTCCTGACAAACTTCCGGTAGTATCCAGTCAGGCCCAAGAAAGCTCGAACCTGAGTCTGGGTGGTTGGAGGAGCCCAGTCCCTGATTGACTGTATCTTGCTCTCCAGTGGCTGAACCTGGCCTCCACCTACAAGGTGGCCCAGGTATACAACCTGTGTCTGCCCTATCTGGCACTTGGTGGCCTTGATAGTGAGACCTGCTGCTTGCAGTGCCTCTAACGTCTTCCGCAGGTGGACCAGGTGATCCTCCCAGGTGGAGCTAAAGACAGCGATATCGTCAAGATACGCCGCGCAGAAGTCATCCAGCCCAGTAAGGACTTGATTCACCAACCGTTGGAAGGTGGCAGGTGCATTTTTCAGACCGAAGGGCATCACCACGAACTGATAATGCCCACCAGGGGTTGAAAATGCGGTTTTAGGTTTGGCGTCCTCAGCTAACCTGATTTGCCAATACCCAGCTGTCAGGTCAAACGTACTTAGGTAGTTGGCCGAAGCCAATCTATCGATAAGCTCGTCTGCCCTTGGTATTGGGTGGGCGTCAGTCTTAGTGACTGCATTGAGACCCCTGTAGTCTACGCAAAACCTCATCTCTCTCTTACCACCCTGGGTGTGAGGTTTCGGCACTAGAACTACGGGACTAGCCCAAGGGCTATCCGAGGGTTCAATGACTCCCAGCTCCAACATTTTCTGCACTTCACTCTTGATGCAGTCTCTAACGTGATCAGGCTGCCGGTAGATTTTACTCTTCACGGGCAAGCTGTCACCAGTGTCAACCTCATGGGTACACCAATCGGTCTGGCTGGGTGTTAGAGAAAACATATGTCTGAACGACTGAAGAACCTGTTTACAGTCGCTCTGTTGATGTTCGGAGAGGCTGCCACAAAAGACAACACCATCTACCGATCCATCGTCAGGATTCTGAGTGAGCAGGTCGGGGAGAGGGTCACTCTCCTCCTCCTGTCCCTCATCTAGGGCCATGAGCAAACTCATGTCCTTCCTGTCGACATATGCTTTTAGCCTGTTGACATGGAGCACCCTGTGGGGGCTCCGGGGAGTTCCCAGGTCGACCAGGTAGGTGACCTCTCCCTTTTTCTCCAGGATGGTGTAGGGCCCGGACCACTTGTCCTTGAGTGCTGCTGGGGCCACTGGCTCCAACACCCACACCTTCTGTCCGGGCTGGTAAACAGTCAAGACAGCCTTTTGGTCATGCCAAGCTTTTTGGAGTTCTTGGCTGGCCTTAAGGTTTTCAGATGCCTTTTCCATGTATTCAGCCATCCGCGAGCGGAGGCCAAGCACATAGTCCACTATGTTGGTTGCAGGCTTTTTGAGAGGTCTCTCCCATCCTTCCTTCACCAAACACAGGGGTCCCCTTACAGGATGCCCGTACAAAAGTTCAAAAGGGCTGTAGCCAACCCCCTTCTGTGGGACTTCTCTGTAGGCGAACAAGAGGCAGGGGATCAGGACTTCCCATCTACGCCGAAGCTTTTCCGGTAGTCCATGAATCATCCCTTTTAGGGTCCTGTTGAATCTCTCAACAAGCCCATTGCATTGTGGGTGATAGGGTGTAGTGAACTTGTAGTTAACACCACATTCCTTCCACATAGCAGTTAAGTAGCTCGACATAAAGTTTGCACCTCTGTCGGAGACGACCTCCTTAGGGAAGCCCACTCTGGAGAACACTCCAACTAGGGCTCTTGCCACAACAGGGGCTGTAGTGGTCCTAAGGGGAATAGCTTCAGGATACCTGGTGGCATGATCCACTACCACCAGTATAAACTTGTGCCCTGATGCTGTAGGTGGTTCCATGGGACCGACGA
The DNA here is from genome assembly GCF_964263255.1 of Lissotriton vulgaris. Classification (NCBI taxonomy): domain Eukaryota; kingdom Metazoa; phylum Chordata; class Amphibia; order Caudata; family Salamandridae; genus Lissotriton; species Lissotriton vulgaris. The sequence continues at coordinate 64,363,055 of NC_141685.1, read as the reverse complement.
TGTCGATCCCCACCCGTTCAAAGGGTACCCCCACCACAGGCAGTGGTATAAGGGGGGCCTTTGTCGTGCCACCTGACTTACCACTGGCTTGGCAAGTGACACAGGAGCGGCAAAACTCCTTGGTATCTTCGTTCATGTGAGGCCAGTGAAAGTGTGAGACGAGCCTGTCCCACGTTTTCGTCTGGCCCAAGTGACCTGCTAAGGGAATCTCGTGGGCCAAGGTAAGTAGGAAACCACGCTGAGACAAGGGTACAACCAGCCTCCTGGTCATGCCAGGCTTGGGGTCTCTTGACTCAGTGTACAGGAGTCCATCTTCCCAGTATATCTTGTGGGTACCTGTGGCGTTCCCAGCAGCCTCAGCAGCAGCCTGCTGTCTGAGGGGTTCAAGAGAAGGGCAGTCTAACTGGTCCTTCCCCAGGTCTTCCCTTGAGGGTCCCCCTGAACCCAAGAATTCAACTTGATCAAGTTCGAATTCCCTAGGCTCAGTTTCCCACAATTCCTGTAGGTCAGCCTCCTCCGAGACTTGATCCTCGACCTGGGGCAAGGGGGAAGGCGCAGCCTTAACCCTACTGCTCTTTTTCTTGGGAGGTGTCTGGTCCTTTGTTCCAGGATCCAGCACCTGTTCAGTGGGGCAATTCCTGACCTGTGACCTAGTCACGGCGAACACATGTGCTGGCAAACCTAACATTTCCATGTGAGTCCGGTGCTCCACTTCTGACCATTGTGACGACTCCAAATCATTGCCCAACAAACAATCCACTGGGAGGTCTGGACTAACTACAACCTTCTTTTGGCCAGTTACCCCTCCACAGGAGAAAGCTACAATTGCCATACTGTGATTGGTAGTGACATTGCTTGCATTGGTCACCAGGAATTCTGTACCTGGCATGATCTGTCCAGGGTCCACAAAGTTAGGCGTCACCATGGTGACGCTGGCACAAGTGTCCCTATAGGCCTGAGCCATCTGTCCATTTATGAAAGGCGTCTGTCGGTATTTGCCCAAAGAATTGGGGCTTACGTCAGGGGACACGTCCACGTCCCCTGTACTGACAAGGACAGCCTGAGTGAGTGTGCCAACTAAGTTGTCACGCCCCTCAGAACCCAGGGTTAACCCTACTAAACCCTTGGGAGGCGCACTACCACTGCTGACTGTACTAGGGGGCACAGGTGCCTTAGGGGCTGCAGTGGCAGGAGTCTGCCCTCCTCCTTTCTTGGTGCACTCACTAAACCAGTGAGATTTACTTTTACAGTACTGGCACCATCTTTTGGATTGGCCTTCTTTCTTCTTTTGGGGAGCCTGACCCCCACCCTCTTTGGGTTGTTGGGGACCTGTCGAAGACTTCTGGTCACTTTGTTCCCCTTTAGAATCTTTACCCTTCTGGTCTGCTTTCTTCTGACCACCTTGATTCTGGCCCTGGTTCTGTTTAACTCTTGTTCGAACCCATCTGTCTGCCTTCTTTCCCAATTCTTGGGGAGAGGTCAGATCTGAGTCGACAAGATGCTGATGCAACAACTGGTTCTGACAATTGTTTAAAATTTGCTCTCTCATCATCAAATTATACAATCCTTCGTAATCAGTAACCTTACTGCCCAGCAACCAGCCCTCAAAAGCCTTAGTGGCACAATCGACAAAATCAGACCAATCTTGAGACTGCGTTTTCTGGGTATCCCTGAACAGCACCCTGTACTGTTCAGTGGTTAGGCCGAACCCTTCAACGAGCGTATTTTTCAAGATTTGGTAATTGTTAGCATCCTCTACCCTTGTGGTGAGGAGCTTGTCTCTTCCTTTTCCTTCAAAGGAGAGCCACAAGATAGCTGCCCACTGACTCTGGGGAACGCCCTGCACAGTGCAGGCCCTCTCCAAAGCAGTAATCCATTTGTGGATGTCGTCCCCTTGTTTAAAGGGGGGCACTATCTTACCAAGGTGTTTCGTATCGAAACTCTTTTCCCTATTACTAGGTACATTGCTGCCACCAGTGGGGACTACCCCACTTAACTGTTGCTCTCTTGCAAAGGCAAGCCTCTCCTTGGCCAGGGCAAGTTCTTCCCTTTCAATCCTTAGATTAGCTGCCCTTTCCTTAGCTTCGTACACTCTCCTCTGGGGGGACGTCATCCCTCTCTGAGACGAGTTGTGAGAGCCATTGGTTTGAAGGGATCTGCCAGAGCCTCTTGACAGAGATCTGGCTCGTCCGTTCCCAATGTTAAGCTGACCTGATAGTGGCCCCAGGGGTCCCCCAGTACCGCTATCATGTTTGCTTAAGTTGGACCTGCTAAGTCTGACGACTTCTACCTGTCCCTTATCTGCCTCATCCCCAGAGAGATCCTCATCCTCATCCTCCTCCACATCCTCGTTCTCGGTTGCGAGGTGAATGAGGTCAGGATCGTCTCGGGTTCCCTCGAGGGGAGGCATGTCTCCTTCTGGATTAGAAGAGCTACGAAGTTTCTCAGCTCTTCTGGCATCATAAGTCTCCAAGAGACCAATCAGAAAGGATGTTGTGGGGTTAGACCCCTGCTGAATCTTCCTGGAGTGACACAACCGTCTCAACTCCTTGAAGCTCAGCACAGTATATCCTGAAGGGATGACCTGTGGAGGGTCAACTGACACAAGGGGAGACCCAGAGTTTCCTCCTTTGTCCGACATACTGTTTCTAGTGTGGTGTAAGTGATGCACCTACCTACACTATGTGTTTACCTACTGTTCCCTTGCTAAGAGTTGTAGCCAAGGTGTGCTAAGCCTTGAGGAGCTACAACAGCTGGTTCAGTAGAACTCAGAGTATTCTAAGCTTTTAGTTATATGTACTAACAGTACTTGTGCGATCTTTCAACAAGATATTCTTAGGATACGTGTGGTAAAACAACAGCAAGCTCAAATCCCAACCGCTGCTCACCAATGTGAGAAGTTGGCCCGATATGCAACGTTCGCTATTCTAGCGACCGCTATGTATCGTTCCAACGACCCTTATGGTGTTTGGTTGTAAGTCAACCTATAGACCAGCTATCCTAGTAGCGTGGATACGAGCAGTCTAAGGCTAAAGACTCGAGAGGGCGTGTTAAGCCAGCTGTTTACCACACATGTACCCCTTGAACACCCAGTGAAAGGACACCACACAAGTGTTATGAAAATAAACAGGATATTTATTAAGAATCACAACAGCCCTGTACTCTTTATGAGGACAGGGTACTAAGCACAAACCAAATCTCTTTAGCAAATACTTCAAGTGCACAATTAAAACAAGTGTCCGAGGACACGGAAAGGTTAAGGTCTCGGGCGGACCCGATAAGGCAAGTCGGAAGCGAGGGACTCGGGACCCTAGAGTAAGGAGGCTATGCAGGCACCGAAATGCCGAGTTACCTAGCCACGAGGGCTGCGGCTGCACAAGTCTTACAGGCGTCGGGGTCTTCGCTGACGAGCCAGGAGCCGGAAGAAAGGAGTTGCTGGCCGGCGACCAGTGCTGAATAGTTCGTAGAGATCCAAGCCTGGATCGGAGATTGATGAAACCTGAAAGCAGAGGGGACCAAGTTCGTACTACTAGCCAGTAGTCAGAGGGTACCAGGAAGGCACCGGTTGGCCGTCACCTCGACTAGGTGAGTGGGCGACGCTAGGCTCTGCAGTCTCACGGACCAGGAGGCGTTGTCGGCGACCACGGTGGAGGTGCGAGCTGTCCCACGAAGGATGATGCTGTCGGCGTCGCTGGGCCCAGGATGGGGCAACAAGCCTTGGCAGATCTCAGGGCCACGGGGTGGGCCTAAGATGGCGTCTTGAGTGGACCAGGAGGGTCCGGGGTGCTTCTCGCAAAGATGGAAGCAAGGGCCAGTCTGGAGCAACCAGACCAGCAGTGATGATTCTCGGATGTCGTCACAGAAGGGCACAAGCCAGCGGCGAGTGACCAGACAACGTGCTGAGCAGCGAGCAGAAGGGCCCCACGCAGATCGTGGAGATGCTGGGAGACTGCACTTCGGTGCTAGAGCGGCTCAGGGTCGGGGCTTCTCGGACCCCAGAGCACTCACCAGAGAGTTACCTCGATGGTCGTGCTGGTTTTTAAGAGCGTGCAGGTTCTGATGATGGCCGGTCCCTCGAGGTCTCGTCGCACCCACAGATCACAGCTGAGCTGATGACGGGGGTAGAGGTCAGAGGTGCCAGGGAAGCCGGTTCTCGTCGAGCTGGGCCGTCGGATCCTTGAGGAAGGACTTGCAGCAAACCGCAGAGTTCTTAGTTGGTGCCCGCTGATGCAGGGTGACTACTCCTTAGCCACAAGGGAGAAATCTTGAGAAGAGTCTTGAGTGTCCTTTCGTAGAAAGTAGTTCTTGATTCAAAGATGATCTAATTTGGAAGGGTCCCCGCTCCGGTCTTTATCCTAAAGAAAGGGGTGGGTACATGACTAGGTCCTGCCCTAAGGGTGGGACCAGGAAGGGGGGTAGTTACGCCCCTCTCCCCTGCCGGGCTTTCCCCAGGCCAGGGCTGTCGCCCCTGGAACTGGTTCTAACCGGCAGATGCGTAGTGAGCACCGGGGTGCCACTCCGCAGTCACCTTCTCGCCAAAGCCCTACCTACCCAGAATACACAAACCCTGTCTGGGACGGTGCGAACAGCGCCCTCGACAGGAAACCCTTTGTCCAAGTGCTCCTCGCTGGAAGGACTCCCAGCAGCAGGAGGTCAGACTTGTGTCTGTGGTGGCAGCATCCATTTTGTGGAGCTGAGGCTTCAGTTAACTTTAACCGGGGTTCACAGTTACGTACATGTCGTGTCCCTCTAGAAGGGTGGGATACTAACCTCATCGCCAGAATTGGTGAGAGGGCAGCACCCCGATTCGTATGACACCTTACTCGACATGCTTTGATAACGCGATACCGGAGTTACCGATATGGTACGCGTTATCATGGAACAGCTATTGGGTCTTGATTCCGCAAGCTGCAGCCGGGCTCGGCTCGGGCCTGAACCTAGCTCACACGAGCCCACGCACTCTGCCTTCAGGATTGATAAGGCCTGCCATAGGAGTGACTGATAGGGACTCGGGTGTCCATTGTATGGTTAGATATAGGGCTACTATACCTAAAGCGAAGGGTGGTTACACGTCTTCGCCCCAGCTGTCGTGCAGCCAGTTGTGTCAAATTTAAGAGGCCAGCCAGGGGTGGCATAATACATGCTGCAGCCCCTGGCGGCCCTGGGTACACCTATGCCCTGCGTTACGGGGTCTGATAAGGTGGCCCAGTACCAATTGGTAAATGCACCTAGGGTACATATCGTAATTTAGAAAGAGAACAGCCAGGCTGTGGGTCTGATTAGCAGGCCCACAGCCAGAGAAAGTCGTAAACCAGTGAAACAAAAGCAAAAAATCTGGGTGATCATAGGATTGCAGACCCTACTCTCCTACAGGGGTCCCCTGAAATCTACAAATCCTTAGGGGGGTCACCAACTGGACTCGATAATGCTTTTGTTGGGTGGAGGTGTTCACACCTCCCCCTGGTCAGGAAGAGCCATCTGTGGCAGGTGGATCAGGAGTGACACACCTCTTTTGTGTCCTCTGACTTGTGAAGCCAATGAAAGTGAGGGACCAGCCTGTCACAAGTCTTACTTTGGCCTAGGTGTCCTGCTAAAGGGATGTCATGTGCCAGTGACAGTAGGAAGCCCCTAAACTTAGAGGTAGAAATGGCCAACCTCCTGGTGACACCAGGCTTGGGGTCTCTATCCTCTGGGTAAAGGAGTCCTTCATCCCAGTAGATCCTGTGGGACCCACTGGCACTCCCATCAGCAGCAGCAGCAGCTTGCTGTCTGAGGGGTTCAAGAGAGGGGCAGGTTTGCTGCTCCTGGCTCAGATCTGGCCTGGAAGGGCCCCCTGTCCCCAAGAGTGCAACCTGATCAGATACAGGTTCCTCTGAGACAGTACCTTCACAGGGACCGTGCTCATCTCCCTCAGGAGACTGGTCCTCCTTCTAAGCCTGGGGGGGGAAGACACAGCCTTACCCCTCCTGGTCCATTCTTCCAGGATCCAGGGCCTGTTCAGTGGATGTCTGTTTGGCCTGTGACCTAGTCGCAGCAAACACATCTGCAGAGATGCCCAGCATTGCTGCATGAGTTGAAGTACTGGGTTTTTAAGAACCCAACGGTGCCAGGGGACACACCCAAAGACTTCATGTGCACATTAAGAGATGCAACACGTTGAATCCAGCCACGTTGTTGCCGATTTTAGTTGAGAGAGAGAATATTAAAGAACAACATGATTGTTTCCTTAGAACTGAGGAAGAAACAAAAGGGAGGATAGACCTTAGGGACACTCCTCTTCCAGAATGTGATGGTACTTTGTGGGTTGATGGTTCGCGCTTCAAGCTTCCGAATGGTGATACGACTGCGGCATATGCTGTCACGACTTTGCATACGATTGTTGAAGCTGCACGCATCCCACATAATTCAGCTCAAGCAGCAGAATTGATTGCACTTACGAGAGCGTGTGTTTTATCAAAAGGAATGAAAGTGACCATATATACTGACAGTCAATACGCATTTGGCGTGGCTCATAGTTTTGGACGTTTGTGGCGTGAACGTGGGTTCCTGACTTCGCATGGAGCCAAGATTCAGCATGGTCAGTTGGTGAATGAACTCCTTGAGGCACTTACTTTGCCATTACAAGTAGCAATCGTGAAATGTAGTGCTCATAAAAAGGTGACATATGAAGTTTATCCTTCGACAAATACATTGGAGAAACCACTCTCTTGCCCAGTGTAAGTTGTACTCCCAAAGGAGAACAATACAACGTTGCATACAATCTTTTCAACAGATCCAATCCTAACAAGTTCTCACCACAACCTGTCGTTAGAATAAGGGGTGCTTCGAATTCACAAGGTCCAACAGAAAGAGACATAGGACTAGAAATCGGGTTCCTAACCGGGGCGCCAGAAAAACCTACTGAAACATTCACTTCACCAGACAAAGGTGCGCCAGGGAGTTTGGAGTGCATAATAGAACTCTTCGTAGCACCAGTATCCAACAGAAAAGGCTCTGACACACCTGATGTAATCACCTCAACATACGGTCCACTCTGATCTACTGGAACTGAAACAACTCCATCTTTTTGTCTATGGCTGTCCTAGCAATCATTACCTTCCACATTCTCATCTTCTGCATAGTAGTCATCAGCATAGTACTGAGTCGTCCTACCAGACGCGTTGTTCTGCTGATCAAAACTATTCATTGAATTTTGAGGCGGAAAGGAACGTGCATTCTGGGAGACATTTCCACGTCCTCTACCTCTAGGAGCTTGTGGAACACCTCGACCTCTTGCACCAGAAGCCCCATTCGTACGCTGTAACAAAGTAGGACAACTATACTTAAAATGACCCTCTTCTTTACAATATGAACACTGATTGGGACCTACAGGAACACATTGTTGGGGATACTCAAACCTTTGCGAGTTCCTTTGAAACTGTTGGGGTTGCTGATAGTTACTCTGACCACCACGTGGTGGATATTCTTGTTGCAAAAGAATCTTCGTCTTTATTTCTTTAGTTTTCTTGTCTACTCTATCCTTCTCATCTTTCTCCCTATTTTCGTAGTACTGTGAGGTAGCCAGTATCTATGCTGAAGAGGAAACAGCCCAAGAACTTTCTGAATCTTTCAATTTCCTACACAACTCGGGAAGCAAATTGTGCACAAACTTGTCAACGAACAACCGTTGACCACCTTCTGTACTCAGATCTTGACCACTGTGGTCTACGAAGGTCTCTCTGAACCTCGTGAAAAAGTCAGACACCGTTTCGTCTTTCTTCTGCTTACATGCAGACAACTTGTCCCAATTGACACGCAATTCAGGTCTTCATATACGTAATGATTCTACCAGGGAGTTCTGCAACTAAAGGCTGAGGTTTAGCACCACCAGCTTGTCTGTCATTTGCAGCAGCAATATTAGCCCATGTATCACCTAATTCATGATCATGATCCGCATGACGAATCTTTCCCCATAAAGGCTGTGGAACAACATTCCCGAACAACATGTCTATATCGGCCAAATTCATAATGCATGAGCCTGCAGTCTGTGATAATTCCTTATAGTTCTCTTCCAGGGGATCCTCATCAATAGTCATAAGCATTAGAATATTCCCGCCCATGCGCGGGACCCCGGAAACAATATATTATATGTGCCCCACATATACATATACATATATATATAAATATATATATATAAAAATAAGCAATTGCAGCCAAATAAAACAGTAGAGCTGGAATATGCTGTGAAGAATTTCCACCATACATGTGTATTAGCATTAGAAACATGATAAACAACACCAATGCTTGTTTAGAAACTGTTTTAATGCTTAGAAAGCAGTAGAAATTCTTATAACACACTGTAAGCATATACAGCTCCCAGGCTGCATTGCAAATACCCAGTCTAAAAAGACTGAAAAGCTAACCCTGTGGCTGCATGTACCAAAACTGACGCTGTGCCTTTAACCCCTTCCATGCTGGTGACGAACCCCAGCCGTCATGCACTAAAGTGCTCGTGTGCTGATGACGGCTGGGGTTCGTCATGGCCCGCCCCTGTTTGTTTGTTTACCGCACAGGGGCGGAAACGTGCCAGCATGGAAGGGGTTAAGGCACCTCTGCCCCTAGCTTCCCATCATGCCTCAGGGGTTACAGTTAGGTGAGTTGTTCTTTCCGGCTCCTTCAGGAAGGACCCTGGATACACAGCTCCACATTTTTTCTGCCTTTTTCAGTCAGAAAATCTTCAAAAGAACAATTTTTTGATTTACTTTGACTTTTTACATCAGGGTCAAGTAAATAACTGCTTAGCAGTCGAATTTTTGTGAGGTTTTCCTGTCAGGATGCCTTCATTATTTGATGATTGCCCTTCTTGTGGCCACAAGAAGGCAAAAACGGACTCTCATGAGGTCTGTATTTTATGCTTGCCAGAAGATCATGATCCAAAGGACTGTTCTCATTGTCAAAACCTGTCTGACAGAACTTTAAAAGACAGGGAGAGGAACAGGCTCTATGGTTTGGCCCAAAGATCCATGAGGGGAAGATCTACAGAGAGGAAGAGTTCAAAGAGACCCAGAACTCCCTCCAAAGGCAAGTCAGAGCGTCCATCGACCTCAGCGCCGGGCTCGGCGCTGAAAAAACAACATCTGATGGAAAATTCGAAAGATAAAGCTCCGTCGACGTCGGGACCGGCGTCGATGAGGAAATCGTCGTCGAAAAGAAAATCACCGACGACGAAGAAAGCTCCGCCGTCGTCAACTAGGCGACGATCGGCGTCGAGAGAAGCCACGAGATCTCCGTCGACGAGAAGATCGGCGTCAAGACGTAAGTCAACTCTGCCGCCGTCAACCAGGCGACGGTCGGCGTCGAGAGACAGAATACACTCGCCGTCGTCTCAACGTCGACAGGCTTCGAAGGGTGTGACACCTCCGCCGAATTCTCCACGGAGGCGCTCGGCGTCGAGGAGCAAGAGCCCCCTCGGACGATCGTCGTCGAGGAAGGGATCATCGTCGAAGACGTGTCGGCGCTCGACGTCGAAGATGTCCGATCCTCCGCCGCCGCCACATGCCAGGTCGACATCAAGGGCTACGTCGACGACAGGACGTCGAAGGCCATCTCCGTCGCCGACAGACCAACGTCGGTCGACGTCGAGACCTCCGTCGACGGCAGGGCAACGTCGTTCGACATCAAGACCTCCGTCGACGGCAGGGCAACGCCGCTCGACGTCGAGACCTCCGTCGACGGCAGGGCAACGCCGTTCGATGTCAAAACCTCCGTCGAAGGCGGGACGACGCCGTTCGACGTCGAGGGAGAAGACCCCGTCATCGGCTCGACATCACAGGTCGACGTCGAGAGAACACAGGTCGTCATCGAGGCGTTCGACGTCGAAGATTATCACTCCGTCGACGCCGCAGAGGCGTCCAACGTCAAGGGAAAGACTTTTAAGACGTCCGCCAACACCGGTGAGACGAAAATCTCCTTCAGTGCCTTCGACTGTTTTGGTGACCCAATCGGCTTCTCACCATTCCTCCTCAAGTGCCTCTAGCTCATCGAGGTCCACTTCCAGGAGTAGAATTCCGTTGCCCCAGCGAAAGATAACACTCTTGCCAAGATGGTATGCTCCGTTGAGCAAGTGGAAGGATTCTGGAGCGACGGAGAGGCTGCAAAGATATGTAAGCCCACTCCACAGGTCACCTCTTCAGAGACTGATAGAAGAGACAGACAGACAGAGTCCTATCAGGCACCGATCACGCTCTCGGGAGAGGAGAGCGGAAAGGTCGCATACCCCCAGGGTCTCCCCATCGCCACGGAGAGAGCATCCCAGATCTCAAACACCGAGAAGGGAGAAACGAACTGAGAGGTCGAGATCTCCACGAAGGGAGCATCGGAGAGAATCACGTTCTCCTCGAAGGGAAGACCGACCGAGAAGATCGCCAGTGAGGAAGGAAAAATCTCACCACAGGAGAAGGAGAACACCATCCTCCTCCTCATCTTCTTCGAGATCTTCTAAAGGGGATTACTCCCCAACGCTGGCAGACAGCCCTCGCTCCAGAGCTTTCCCGCTTGACGACGTCAACACATATCTGGACGTTCTTCAAAGGGGCGCTAAAAAACTTCAAATAGAAATGGCTGTTCCAGAAGTTTCCACTACTGTGATTTTTGAGACCCTTCGGCACAAATCGTATTCACGGCCTTTGCTCCCATTGGTTCCAGGGATAATGGACCCAATCAAGGAGGTCTTCCTCACGCCAGCGGCGATCAGGGCGGTTCCGGCACGTATCCAGAAAAAGTATAGGCCGGCCGACTCGGATCCAATCTTTGTTAAAGGGGAGCCTGCGGCGGACTCAGTTATCGTAGCCTCAGCTAGGAAGAATCACTCAGTCGCTCCCTCTTCTTCAGTTCCTCCTGACAAGGACAGCAAGACCCAAGATTCTTGGGGACGCAGAGTGTGCAGCACAGCAGCTTCATCCCTGAAAGTCTCTAGTGCCTCAGCACTTCTCGGCAGGTATGATAGAGCTCTGTGGGACTCCATGGAACGATTCAAAGAGAAATTGCCCAAGGAGGACCAGAAGGACTTTGAGGAAACAGTGACGGAGGGCTGTTTGGTGGCAAACCAAATGATCAGTTCATCCGCAGATAACGCCCTTCTAGCAGGACATGCCTACTCACATGGGGTTTGCGCGAGAAGATCTTCTTGGTTGCGGTTAACTGGTCTCAAACAAGATGCCCAGCAACGCATCCTCAATCTGCCCTTCTCAGGATCTTCACTCTTTGGGGAGCATGCCGATCAGGAAATGACCCGCATGAAAACCGAATTGGACACGGTGAAGGCGGTTGGTCTGGAAAAGAAGAAAGAGCAGTTCAAGCGATGCTTCAAGACCAACAAGAACCGGGGAGGCCAACAGAGGGTTCAAACCCCTCAATGGTCTCAGAACAAGCCACAAGGGAAGACACAATACAGAGGAGGAAAATCGGGCAGAGGCGGTCATCATCAGTCCTCTGCCACGCCTAGAGGAGGCAAGGCCTGAGCAGTGGCTTCCTCTGGCGCGGTTACCCACTCCAGTGGGAGGAAGTGCTTCGCAACACCTGGCAGAGTGGGTCAGCATCACAAAAGATCAGTGGGTGCTGAATATACTGCGCAATGGATATGCGCTACGTTTCCGGAAGAGACCACAACCGATTCCTCCAAAAAAGACTCGCTCGTACCATCTAAACCTCCTCAAAAGGGAGGTGAGCGTCCTCTTAAAGAAAAACGCAATCGAAGAGGTACCCCCATCCCAAAGGGGGAGAGGAGTGTACTCAAGGTATTTTCTAGTCCCCAAAAGAGACCAAGAGGACAAGTTCAGACCGATTTTAGATCTTCGGACCCTCAACAAGGTGGTGGTCAAAGAGAAGTTTCGCATGCTGGCACTTCATCAGATATGTCCTCATCTACAAAGTGGAGATTGGATGTGTTTGGTGGATTTACAGGACGCGTACTTCCACATTCCTATAACACCAGGTCATCGGAAGTACTTGAGGTTTCTGGTAGGGAACAAGCATTACCAGTACAAAGTACTTCCGTTCGGTCTGAAATCCGCACCAAGGGTGTTCACCAAGTGCATGGCAGTGGTAGCGGCATGTCTACACAAAAAAGGTCTTTTTGTGTACCCATATCTAGACGACTGGCTCCTGAAGAGCCCGTCCCCTCATCAAGCCACCAAAGACTGTCGTCTGTGTCTTCAACAACTACACAGGCTTGGGCTCCACGTGAACACAGAAAAGTCAGTCCTGCATCCCACACAAACCATCCACTATCTGGGAGCAGTTCTAGACACAAATTTAGGAAGAGCGTTTCCTTCGCAGGAGAGACTATCTTCCATGGGGCAGAAATGCAGAAAGTTACTTCAGTTTCCTCGTCCAAAGGTGCGAGAAGTAGCGTCTCTACTGGGCTCCATGGCGTCCTGCATCTTCCTAATTCCAATCGCCAGGTTGAGGATGCGTCCTCTACAAGAGTCTGTGGAAGATCAGTGGGACCAAGCGACAGGAGATTGGGAGGATCGAATCATCCTATCTCAAGCAGCACTGTCCTCAATACAGTGGTGGACTCGCCCTCGGAATGTCTTGCAGGGAGTCCCTTTTCAGCAGCCTCTTCCTTCGATGTCTGTGGTAACGGACGCATCTCTCGAAGGTTGGGGTGCTCACATGGGTCATCTTCAGATTCAGGGTCGCTGGTCGACCAACCTTCAGACATACCATATCAACATGCTGGAACTTCGAGCAGTTCATCTGGCGCTCAAAGCGTTCCTTCCAGCAATCACAACGGACAAAATCTTGGTTCAGACGGACAACACTACAACAATGTTCTATCTGAACAAGCAGGGAGGAACCCGGTCTCGCCCTCTGTCTCAGGAGGCCCAGACAATATGGCACTGGCTTCTGGCTCGGGGACTGTCGGTGGTGGCAGTACACCTTCCAGGCGAGCTAAACACAAAGGCGGACGCACTCAGCAGGCACTTCGAAGATCAGCCAGACTGGGTGCTAAACGACGAAGTAGTCGAAGAACTCTTCCGTTGCTGGGGCCGTCCAGACATAGATTTATTCGCGGACGACGAAAACGCCAAATGCCACGCCTTCGCGTCCAGGTTCCACCGACCAGGGACACAAGGGAACGCTCTCCTGCTGGAGTGGACAGGAATGTTCGCCTATGCGTTTCCTCCTCTGGCACTGATTCCGAAGGTGGTGGCCAAGCTCATCAGATCGAGCATGGACATGATCCTAGTTGCTCCGGATTGGCCGCGACAATGGTGGTATCCAGACCTATTACATCTGTCGCTGTGTCCACACAGACGTCTGCCATGCAGACCAGACCTGTTGAGCAAAATGAACGGGAGGATCCTGCATCCCAACCTCCCGTCACTGAACCTGACTGCATGGGTCCTGAGGTCTTGCAATACGGACACTTAAATCTGCCTCCAGAATGTATGAATATTTTAAAAGAGGCAAAGAGGCCTTCCACAAGGGCGTCTTATGCGTTCAAGTGGAAGAGATTTTTCATTTGGTGTAGGGACCATGGCTTTGATCCCACCAAAGGACAAGAAGAGGTAGTCCTCCCTTACCTCCTTTACTTAGCGACATCAGGGTTGAAATACGCTTCTATCAGGGTTCACCTATCTGCCATAGTAGCGTACAGAAAATCACCTACACAAACGTCGTTTTTTCAGGTCCCAGTGGTTAAGGATTTCCTTCAGGGATTGAAGAAGGTCTATCCCCCTGTGAGAAATCCTTCTCCTCCCTGGGAGTTGAACCTGGTTCTCTCCAGGCTGATGTCTGCACCGTTTGAACCTATACACAAGGCCTCCTTGCAGCATCTCACTTGGAAGGCGGCCTTCTTGGTGGCAATAACCTCTGCTCGCAGGGTTAGCGAGATTCAAGCACTCTGCACCAAGGAACCTTACACTGTGTTTCACCACAACAGAGTGGTAATGAGGGCTCACCCTTCTTTCCTTCCAAAAGTGGTATCGGATTTTCATATAAACCAAACGATTACCCTTCCTTCGTTCTTTCCTAACCCATCGACCCCAGCTGAGAGGTCGTTGCACTCGTTAGATCTTAAACGGGTGCTAAAGTTTTACCTAGAAAGAACGAAGGGCACCAGAAAGACAGACCAACTCTTTGTCAATTATGGTTCAATGAGGACCGGGTTTGCAGCAGCCAAGAGGTCCATCTCCAGATGGATTGTCTCATGTATCAAACTAGCATACCAGCTGGCTGGCAAACCTTTGTTACAATCACCCAAAGCTCATTCCACTAGAGGGAAGGCAGCCACAACAGCATTTTTACATGACATTCCCATGTCAGAAATTTGCAAGGCTGCGACATGGAAATCAGTCCATACCTTTACAAGGCATTATTGCCTAGAGTCTGATTCCAGAGCGGATTCTCAAGTAGGGCAAGCCTCCTTGAGAAACCTATTTGGGTAGAATAAGGCCTACTTTTGGGCCTACGAATGTGAATGTTACCTGTTGATTCCTTTGCCCGCAGGGATGAGGTGAGGCTCGCTACTCTATTCTAATGCTTATGACTATTGATGAGGATCCCCTGGAAGAGAAGGATTAGTTACTTACCTGTAATCCTAGTTCTCTTCCAGGGGTATCCTCATCAAAGTCATAAGCAACCCTCCCGCCTCCCCGGGCAAAGGACTTTGTTTATTAAGTAGGAGATGTTTTAACCTGTTATTACCATGGTTTTGTTTTCAGTCTCCGAAAAGAACAACTGACCTAACTGTAACCCCTGAGGCATGATGGGAAGCTAGGGGCAGAGGTGCCTTAAAGGCACAGCGTCAGTTTTGGTACATGCAGCCACAGGGTTAGCTTTTCAGTCTTTTTAGACTGGGTATTTGCAATGCAGCCTGGGAGCTGTATATGCTTACAGTGTGTTATAAGAATTTCTACTGCTTTCTAAGCATGAAAACAGTTTCTAAACAAGCATTGGTGCTGTTTATCATGTTTCTAATGCTAATACACATGTATGGTGGAAATTCTTCACAGCATATTCCAGCTCTACTGTTTTATTTGGCTGCAATTGCTTATTTTTATATATATATATTTATATATATATGTATATGTATATGTGGGGCACATATAATATATTGTTTCCGGGGTCCCGCGCATGGGCGGGAATATTCTAATGCTTATGACTTTGATGAGGATACCCCTGGAAGAGAACTAGGATTACAGGTAAGTAACTAATCCTACCCTGCAGGGTTTTTACGAGGGTCTGGTAAGGACTGCTTAAGGGCCAATACTTTAGCCCTCTTCCAGGGAACATGTACCCAAACACGCTGAAAGTGTGCCGGTGCAGCTAAAATACCATGAGCAGCATCAGCCTGAACTGCTTCCTTCCATACTGGAGGAACCTCTCTCATTGGATATTGCCGCGCCTTTCTCCTTACTGAAGCATCAGGCTCAAACATCGGCTGAGAAGGAGACTCATTCCTAAATGACAACAACGTCGCAACTGCTTTCTCAACTTCGGAACCGACAATAGTTCCCTTCGCAAACTCAGACTGTAGATTGACCAACTCGGAAGTAGCCTGTCCCACATCATCATCTTCCCATTCCTCACAAAGGACAGAACAGACCTTATCGAAAACATACCTCTGTTTCGGCGCTTCCCATTGATGGAAGACATCCATAACAGACTCACCATCATATCTTAAAGGATAATTGAGCCATTTACACGCCAGGCGGTCCAATATTTCTTTCTCTCGTGAATCAGGCAGTTGGCTACGCAACTGTTTACGTTCCGACACAGGGGTCGTAGTTAATGACCCAAAGAAGGGAGACAGAAGACTAGTAACAGTATTAGTCATTCTCTGTCGAACAGAAGGAGACGTTGACAAGATGGGAAATAAAGAAGATTGAGAAGAGGTCAACGTAGGAACAATAAGAGGGGAGGTAGCAAGAACAGGTGGAAAAGTTGCAGAAGTTAAAGGCGGAGCAGGTAGCAAAGATCGGTGGCCCTTGAGAAGGCTGCACCAGAGGAATAGGAACCAGCGGAAAAGGATCTGGCGGCTGTTGGATAGCAAGGGGCAAAGCAACCAGAGGTTGCGCCACCAAAGGTTGCGGAGGTGCTGTAGCACTCTGCGCATAAGGGGGTGGCGAACTCAATAAGTGCAACATTAAAGGATCTTTTTCAGGTTCTTTTGCTGCATCTTGCTGGAGAGTTGGCAAAACTGGGTAACATTTATCAATCGCCATTTTACGTTGCCTGTGCAACTGCTCACTTGCCTGTTCTTCTTTGTTATCTTTAAACTGTGTAGCAGCTTGCATTCTCGAAATACCGCTTTCTCTCTTATTTCTCTTTGCTAATTTAATTTCCTTCTGTTTGGCTTCCTTACGCCATAGGCGGAAAGAGTCAAACATCACCAGCCGGGCTTTCTTCTTTAAAAGATTAACCTCTAGATTATCCAAGATCTCCGTGTCAAAGCTACCATATTGGGGCCATTTTAAAACACCATCTTTCCTGGTGTATCGGATCCATACTCCATTATATGTGATGGGGCCTACGCCATGTTTCACATATAGTTCATAGGTCAGAGTTCCAATCGGAGAAACCGGACACGAGTCCTCCAATCGGGAATCCCTATTATGCCCCTTCCCTATGGTGATTGTAAGTTGTGTATCATCCGCATAGGTGCAAACCCCAAAGCCCAATTTTGTCCCAATTTGTGCCAGAGGTGAGACATAGGCATTGAACAGTGAGGGGCTGAGGGATGCTCCCTGCGGGAGACCGCATTTCAGTTGTTTCGGTTAGATGAGAAGGCTCCTAGCTGGACCATTTGGGTTCTGTTGCACAGAAAAGAACTGAACCATTCAAGGGCTTTTCCATTTATCCCTTTTTCCTGTAAGTTTTCGAGCAGAAGATGATGAGAGACCATGTCGAACGCTGCTGACAGGTCTAACAGGATCAGGGCCACAGCTTTGCCTTGGTCCAGAGAGTTTCTAATATTGTCTGTGACGGCCAGCAATGTGGCGTCTGTGCTATTGGTAGCCCTGAAGCCTGTTTGGGAGGGGTCCAGTAGGTTGTTGTCTCCTAGGTATTTGGATAGCTGTCTATTAATCAGCTTCTCCAACACTTTGGGGACATGCAGGAGTTGAGATATGGGTCTGTACTTGACCGGGTTTGTCACATCTGTACCTGCTTTTTTTTTTAACATCGGGGTCACAATCGCTTGTTTCCATGTTTCTGGGAAAGTTGCTGCTTCTAGGGAGTTGTTGAAAAGCTGCGTGATTGCTGGGGTGAGGGAGGGTATGATCTGTCCTAAAATAAAATGTGGGCAGGGGTCAAGGGGGATCCAGGTTTGATATCTTCATGGTTCTGGCAACTTCTGCTTCTGAAATTGGGGCAAAGCTATTTAGTTGAGCGTGATTATTTAAGGGGGGGTCTGCTAGTGGGGGCCACTGGGGTGTTTAGGTCCAATGTTGAGTCGATTTTCTCTATTTTATCTGTGAAAAAATTACTGATCATTTCACCGTTTTCTGTTGAAGGGTGCAATGTTTGGGACATGCAGGCGGGTTTACACAGTTCTTTTACGATTTTATATAGCTCTTTGGTTGAGTTGCTATTTTTGTTGATTCTTTGTGCATAGTGTGTCCTTTTTGCCTTTTTTATGGCATGATTGTAAGTTTTGAGAACAGTTTTATAGATTAACTTTTCAGCATCTAGATGGGACATTCTCCAGGTGTGTTCCTTGATTTTGCATTTCCTTTTAAGTGTTTTGATTTCTGGGGTTTACCATTTTTCAGAGGTAGTTCTTTTTATGGATTTAGATTTGATTAAGGGGGCACATAAGTTCAAAGTGGGGGTGATCTCCGTGTCTAGATTCAGAGCGCCTTTGTTGGTGAGGCGAGTACCTAGGTGTTCTAGGTTGGTGTTTGTTGGCCAGTGGAGTTTAAATGATTCTGGAGTTACCAGTTTCCAAGGTCTGTAAAAGTCGGGCGCAGGTAGAGAAGGTCTAGCGGGTAACGCAGGCTGAGCAAATGAAAAGGAGACAAGGGAGTGGTCCGTCCACGTCACGGGTTGAATCTCCTCAATCGAGGTAGTTTCAATGTTGGAGAACAGTAGGTCCAATGTGTGGCCTGCATTATGAGTGGGACCGTGGATCCATTGTTTAAATTGGAGAATTTGCATGTCATTGTTTAGATGTGTGGCAGCTAAGTTGTCTGGTTTGTCGAAGTAAATGTTAAAATCTCCGATCACCATAAAGTTTTTGTATTTGAGACAGACAGGGAATAGTTGTGTGAGCAGCTACGCGCTGAAGTCGCCATGATATCCGGGGGATTATATATCACTGCTCCTCCTAATAGGGTGTGATTACCCTTAGCTACTTGGAATGCTAGTAATTCGTGCTCATCAAGCTGGGCTACTGTGATTGGGAGGCAGTTGAGGTTGTCCCTAAATATTATTGCAAGTCCCCCTCCTCTTTTCCCTTGTCTATCTTGACGTATGATTTTATATTTCGGGGGGAGTGCGTTTGCTATATCAGGGCAGTTGTTCTCATCTAGCCAGGTTTCAGTTATAAACATTAAGTCGGGGTTATTTCATTAATAATGTCTTAGATCTCCAAGGAGTGTGTGGGGAGGGATCTAGCACTGAACTATAGGCATTTGGTTCTTAGGCCGTTATTCACCGTTTCGGGTGTGGATTCTATGTGTGCTAGGCTGCAGCATTTGACATGAGTCCCTTTCTCACTGCTCCATCAGGATTCAAGCAAGCCGGGCCGAAGAGGCTGAAATGCCAGAAACCGGTCCCCGGTAGCTTGTCTCCTTTCTGGTAAAGAATTGGCTTGGTAGTTTAGTCTGCCCTGTTCCCATGATGCACTGGGCCAGGGACAGACTGATTTGCATATAGCCAGGTTCTGAGCTGGGATGGGGCAGTGAGATAAATAACGGTGATGGATCAAGCCCTGATCTTTGGACTGGGTAAGAGTGGTCTGCTCAATTCAGACACTCTGTTCATCACCACCCCCTTTTGTAAATCGATTTTGGCCACTATAGGTGTGGCAGGGTATACTCAGACATGAGTCCCTTTCTCACTGCTCCATCAGGATTCAAGCAAGCCGGGCCGAAGAGGCTGAAATGCCAGAAACCGGTCCCCGGTAGCTTGTCTCCTTTCTGGTAAAGAATTGGCTTGGTAGTTTAGTCTGCCCTGTTCCCATGATGCACTGGGCCAGGGACAGACTGATTTGCATATAGCCAGGTTCTGAGCTGGGATGGGGCAGTGAGATAAATAATGGTGATGGATCAAGCCCTGATCTTTGGACTGGGTAAGAGTGGTCTGCTCAATTCAGACACTCTGTTCATCACCACCCCCTTTTGTAAATCGATTTTGGCCACTATAGGTGTGGCAGGGTATACTCAGACATGAGTCCCTTTCTCACTGCTCCATCAGGATTCAAGCAAGCCGGGCCGAAGAGGCTGAAATGCCAGAAACCGGTCCCCGGTAGCTTGTCTCCTTTCTGGTAAAGAATTGGCTTGGTAGTTTAGTCTGCCCTGTTCCCATGATGCACTGGGCCAGGGACAGACTGATTTGCATATAGCCAGGTTCTGAGCTGGGATGGGGCAGTGAGATAAATAACGGTGATGGATCAAGCCCTGATCTTTGGACTGGGTAAGAGTGGTCTGCTCAATTCAGACACTCTGTTCATCACCACCCCCTTTTGTAAATCGATTTTGGCCACTATAGGTGTGGCAGGGTATACTCAGACATGAGTCCCTTTCTCACTGCTCCATCAGGATTCAAGCAAGCCGGGCCGAAGAGGCTGAAATGCCAGAAACCGGTCCCCGGTAGCTTGTCTCCTTTCTGGTAAAGAATTGGCTTGGTAGTTTAGTCTGCCCTGTTCCCATGATGCACTGGGCCAGGGACAGACTGATTTGCATATAGCCAGGTTCTGAGCTGGGATGGGGCAGTGAGATAAATAACGGTGATGGATCAAGCCCTGATCTTTGGACTGGGTAAGAGTGGTCTGCTCAATTCAGACACTCTGTTCATCACCACCCCCTTTTGTAAATCGATGTTGGCCACTATAGGTGTGGCAGGGTATACTCAGACATGAGTCCCTTTCTCACTGCTCCATCAGGATTCAAGCAAGCCGGGCCGAAGAGGCTGAAATGCCAGAAACCGGTCCCCGGTAGCTTGTCTCCTTTCTGGTAAAGAATTGGCTTGGTAGTTTAGTCTGCCCTGTTCCCATGATGCACTGGGCCAGGGACAGACTGATTTGCATATAGCCAGGTTCTGAGCTGGGATGGGGCAGTGAGATAAATAACGGTGATGGATCAAGCCCTGATCTTTGGACTGGGTAAGAGTGGTCTGCTCAATTCAGACACTCTGTTCATCACCACCCCCTTTTGTAAATCGATTTTGGCCACTATAGGTGTGGCAGGGTATACTCAGACATGAGTCCCTTTCTCACTGCTCCATCAGGATTCAAGCAAGCCGGGCCGAAGAGGCTGAAATGCCAGAAACCGGTCCCCGGTAGCTTGTCTCCTTTCTGGTAAAGAATTGGCTTGGTAGTTTAGTCTGCCCTGTTCCCATGATGCACTGGGCCAGGGACAGACTGATTTGCATATAGCCAGGTTCTGAGCTGGGATGGGGCAGTGAGATAAATAACGGTGATGGATCAAGCCCTGATCTTTGGACTGGGTAAGAGTGGTCTGCTCAATTCAGACACTCTGTTCATCACCACCCCCTTTTGTAAATCGATTTTGGCCACTATAGGTGTGGCAGGGTATACTCAGACATGAGTCCCTTTCTCACTGCTCCATCAGGATTCAAGCAAGCCGGGCCGAAGAGGCTGAAATGCCAGAAACCGGTCCCCGGTAGCTTGTCTCCTTTCTGGTAAAGAATTGGCTTGGTAGTTTAGTCTGCCCTGTTCCCATGATGCACTGGGCCAGGGACAGACTGATTTGCATATAGCCAGGTTCTGAGCTGGGATGGGGCAGTGAGATAAATAACGGTGATGGATCAAGCCCTGATCTTTGGACTGGGTAAGAGTGGTCTGCTCAATTCAGACACTCTGTTCATCACCACCCCCTTTTGTAAATCGATTTTGGCCACTATAGGTGTGGCAGGGTATACTCAGACATGAGTCCCTTTCTCACTGCTCCATCAGGATTCAAGCAAGCCGGGCCGAAGAGGCTGAAATGCCAGAAACCGGTCCCCGGTAGCTTGTCTCCTTTCTGGTAAAGAATTGGCTTGGTAGTTTAGTCTGCCCTGTTCCCATGATGCACTGGGCCAGGGACAGACTGATTTGCATATAGCCAGGTTCTGAGCTGGGATGGGGCAGTGAGATAAATAATGGTGATGGATCAAGCCCTGATCTTTGGACTGGGTAAGAGTGGTCTGCTCAATTCAGACACTCTGTTCATCACCACCCCCTTTTGTAAATCGATTTTGGCCACTATAGGTGTGGCAGGGTATACTCAGACATGAGTCCCTTTCTCACTGCTCCATCAGGATTCAAGCAAGCCGGGCCGAAGAGGCTGAAATGCCAGAAACCGGTCCCCGGTAGCTTGTCTCCTTTCTGGTAAAGAATTGGCTTGGTAGTTTAGTCTGCCCTGTTCCCATGATGCACTGGGCCAGGGACAGACTGATTTGCATATAGCCAGGTTCTGAGCTGGGATGGGGCAGTGAGATAAATAACGGTGATGGATCAAGCCCTGATCTTTGGACTGGGTAAGAGTGGTCTGCTCAATTCAGACACTCTGTTCATCACCACCCCCTTTTGTAAATCGATTTTGGCCACTATAGGTGTGGCAGGGTATACTCAGACATGAGTCCCTTTCTCACTGCTCCATCAGGATTCAAGCAAGCCGGGCCGAAGAGGCTGAAATGCCAGAAACCGGTCCCCGGTAGCTTGTCTCCTTTCTGGTAAAGAATTGGCTTGGTAGTTTAGTCTGCCCTGTTCCCATGATGCACTGGGCCAGGGACAGACTGATTTGCATATAGCCAGGTTCTGAGCTGGGATGGGGCAGTGAGATAAATAACGGTGATGGATCAAGCCCTGATCTTTGGACTGGGTAAGAGTGGTCTGCTCAATTCAGACACTCTGTTCATCACCACCCCCTTTTGTAAATCGATTTTGGCCACTATAGGTGTGGCAGGGTATACTCAGACATGAGTCCCTTTCTCACTGCTCCATCAGGATTCAAGCAAGCCGGGCCGAAGAGGCTGAAATGCCAGAAACCGGTCCCCGGTAGCTTGTCTCCTTTCTGGTAAAGAATTGGCTTGGTAGTTTAGTCTGCCCTGTTCCCATGATGCACTGGGCCAGGGACAGACTGATTTGCATATAGCCAGGTTCTGAGCTGGGATGGGGCAGTGAGATAAATAACGGTGATGGATCAAGCCCTGATCTTTGGACTGGGTAAGAGTGGTCTGCTCAATTCAGACACTCTGTTCATCACCACCCCCTTTTGTAAATCGATTTTGGCCACTATAGGTGTGGCAGGGTATACTCAGACATGAGTCCCTTTCTCACTGCTCCATCAGGATTCAAGCAAGCCGGGCCGAAGAGGCTGAAATGCCAGAAACCGGTCCCCGGTAGCTTGTCTCCTTTCTGGTAAAGAATTGGCTTGGTAGTTTAGTCTGCCCTGTTCCCATGATGCACTGGGCCAGGGACAGACTGATTTGCATATAGCCAGGTTCTGAGCTGGGATGGGGCAGTGAGATAAATAACGGTGATGGATCAAGCCCTGATCTTTGGACTGGGTAAGAGTGGTCTGCTCAATTCAGACACTCTGTTCATCACCACCCCCTTTTGTAAATCGATTTTGGCCACTATAGGTGTGGCAGGGTATACTCAGACATGAGTCCCTTTCTCACTGCTCCATCAGGATTCAAGCAAGCCGGGCCGAAGAGGCTGAAATGCCAGAAACCGGTCCCCGGTAGCTTGTCTCCTTTCTGGTAAAGAATTGGCTTGGTAGTTTAGTCTGCCCTGTTCCCATGATGCACTGGGCCAGGGACAGACTGATTTGCATATAGCCAGGTTCTGAGCTGGGATGGGGCAGTGAGATAAATAACGGTGATGGATCAAGCCCTGATCTTTGGACTGGGTAAGAGTGGTCTGCTCAATTCAGACACTCTGTTCATCACCACCCCCTTTTGTAAATCGATTTTGGCCACTATAGGTGTGGCAGGGTATACTCAGACATGAGTCCCTTTCTCACTGCTCCATCAGGATTCAAGCAAGCCGGGCCGAAGAGGCTGAAATGCCAGAAACCGGTCCCCGGTAGCTTGTCTCCTTTCTGGTAAAGAATTGGCTTGGTAGTTTAGTCTGCCCTGTTCCCATGATGCACTGGGCCAGGGACAGACTGATTTGCATATAGCCAGGTTCTGAGCTGGGATGGGGCAGTGAGATAAATAACGGTGATGGATCAAGCCCTGATCTTTGGACTGGGTAAGAGTGGTCTGCTCAATTCAGACACTCTGTTCATCACCACCCCCTTTTGTAAATCGATTTTGGCCACTATAGGTGTGGCAGGGTATACTCAGACATGAGTCCCTTTCTCACTGCTCCATCAGGATTCAAGCAAGCCGGGCCGAAGAGGCTGAAATGCCAGAAACCGGTCCCCGGTAGCTTGTCTCCTTTCTGGTAAAGAATTGGCTTGGTAGTTTAGTCTGCCCTGTTCCCATGATGCACTGGGCCAGGGACAGACTGATTTGCATATAGCCAGGTTCTGAGCGGGGATGGGGCAGTGAGATAAATAACGGTGATGGATCAAGCCCTGATCTTTGGACTGGGTAAGAGTGGTCTGCTCAATTCAGACACTCTGTTCATCACCACCCCCTTTTGTAAATCGATTTTGGCCACTATAGGTGTGGCAGGGTATACTCAGACATGAGTCCCTTTCTCACTGCTCCATCAGGATTCAAGCAAGCCGGGCCGAAGAGGCTGAAATGCCAGAAACCGGTCCCCGGTAGCTTGTCTCCTTTCTGGTAAAGAATTGGCTTGGTAGTTTAGTCTGCCCTGTTCCCATGATGCACTGGGCCAGGGACAGACTGATTTGCATATAGCCAGGTTCTGAGCTGGGATGGGGCAGTGAGATAAATAACGGTGATGGATCAAGCCCTGATCTTTGGACTGGGTAAGAGTGGTCTGCTCAATTCAGACACTCTGTTCATCACCACCCCCTTTTGTAAATCGCATTTGCATTTTAAGCATGTGAATGTTCCTTTGATGTTTTCAGGAGAAGCTTTAAAGCATTCTGCATGGTTGCTTGGGGCATGCCTGTTGAGCTCAGTGAGGACCTCTCTGGAATAGGTTAGTGAGTCTCGGAGGTCCGTGCTGCGAGTAGCAGGGGTCCTGGCCCCTGGCCCCGGTCAGGCGCAGATTGGCACAGACGGGCTTGCCACCATCACAGACAAGTACAGCCCGAGCGGGAGTTCTGGCTAAGCCAGAACCCACCTCGGAGCCCAAGGTTAACCCTACTATTCCCTTGTTCCCAGTACCACCACTTGTACCTGTGCTAGGGGGTGAAGTTGCCTTAGGGGCAGTGGTAGTAGGTGGAGTTGAATCCTTGGCTTTTGGACAATTGACATATTTTGTCCAATGGGTCTTTTCTTTACATAAATAGCACCAAGGTTTCTTTTTGCCTTTACCTTTGTTAGACTGTGACACCCCTCCCCCAGATTTAGGTTTATGGGGCCCCAATGAAGACTTTTGATCTTTACCCTTCTCCAAACCCCCATCCGGAGACTTAGAATCTTGCTTCTTTTGGTCACCACCATTGTTCTGCGTTCTGCTTCACACTGCTTCTGACCCACTTATATGCCTTCTTTCCCAATTCTTGGGGAGAAGTCAAATCTGAGTCAACCAGGTACTGATGCAATAACGGACTTTGGCAATAATGAAGTATCTGCTCCCTCATAATCAAATTATACAATCCTACAAAATCATGCTCCCAAGCAACCAGCCTTACAGAGCCTTAATAGCACTGTCCACAAAGTCTACCCAGGCCTGAGTCTGAGCCTTCTGGGTGTCTCTCAACTTAATCTTGTATTGCTCAGTGGTTAAGCCAAACCCATCAATGAGAGCACTCTTCAGAATTGAATAGTTGTCAGCATCTTCTTGTCCAACAGTGAGGGGCTTATCTCTATTGTCAGCAAAGGAGAGCCACGAGATAGCTGCCCACTGCTCTTGAGGGACCCTCTGTACTTCACATGCCCTCCCTAAAGCAGTTCTCCATCTGTGGATGTCCTCCCCAACATGGTAGCGAGGGACAATGTTGCTCAGGTTCCTATTGTCAAATGAATGTTTCTTAACTCTAGGGACACTGTTGCTGTCACCATGGGACTCTAGTCCCAACTCTTTTCTAGCTCTCTGGACTTCCAGGGACTTTTGTCAAGTGCAGTTGCTCTTGCCTGACTCTAAAACTAGCTTTCTCAAGCTCGAGTAACTAGTATTCCCTATCTAAAGAGTGGTCCCTTTAGCTAGATACAGAGGTCCCTACTGAATGCCCTGAGCGATCGGATCTCCTTGGTAAACTCTGCACTCTTCCAGGATGGGTGAAGATTGGCTCCCCTGAGCCATCTCCCGGATCCTCTGGAATATCTGAATAGTCCAGGTGGGAACCTTCAGGTTCCTCCTGCTGGATTTGAGTCTAAGTCATAAAAGATGTCCCGACATGTCCTCATTCCTTGACCCACCCACTCTCTCCAGCTCATCTCACCCAGGGGTCTTCCTAAGGCCATTTATGAGTAACACCTCAGTCAGGCGTTGAGTGTTGGCTGCTCGCCCTGTCTTCGGCTTTCTAGAGGCACACAGGGCTTTCAAAGCCTGTATCTAGAGGGCAGAGAGCCACTGGTTTCTCCTTTAGTAAACATACTAAGTGTGGAGTGGTGTGTGCACCTACCTAACCTAATGGGAAACTAAACTCTCTTAGGTTGGGGAAGGGTGTGCTAAACCCTTGACTACTCAACCCCAAGTTCAGTAGAACTTACTTATCCAAGCTAGTATTATATGTACCTAGTACTTGTGGTTTTCCAGTTAATCAATACAAAGATGTATGTGGTAAAATAATGCAGGGGTGAATCCCAACGGCTGCACACCAAGGTGAGAAGTTGGCCTGGTATATTCTGTCCACTAGTTAAAGTGGGCACCTTGCTCCCGTCCAAACATCCCTTATGGTGATTAGGTTAAAGATAACCTTAGAAAGCTATCCAAGTGGTATCTGTGGAGAGCACCCGTTGGGCTTAGTCTTGAAGGACTGTTAAGCAGCTTGTTTCACCAGAATGCAACCTTATAGTATTGGTTGAATGAAAGGTAAACCACACAGTAGTTATAAAAATATGTATTTATTAATATAACACTCTCTAGTATCCTCTATTTGAGGATATAACACACAGCACGCAATACTTTAGCAATTAAACAATCATAAGTAGCACAATACACAGTGGGCTCCAGGGAAAGACCAAACCATATACTAAAATAGTGGTATAAGAACCACGACTTGAGTCAAGGCAATGTCTAGGAGGTGTAGAATCGCACAACCCCAAGGAACCACCCAAGGTGAGTACGTAGTAACCATACGGAGGACGCGTGCTCCGTACAACTCTATGGGAGAGTCGCGGTTGAAGTTTTAAAGATTAAGGACTCTTCCCAGTGGATCACGAAGAAACCCTTTGGAACTTAGAATGTTGGAGAGCCGTGGATACTGTAGTACCAGTGTTACCTATC
Organism: Lissotriton vulgaris; assembly: GCF_964263255.1. NCBI lineage: Eukaryota > Metazoa > Chordata > Amphibia > Caudata > Salamandridae > Lissotriton > Lissotriton vulgaris. Next base: position 64,336,369 of record NC_141685.1, on the reverse strand, counting down.
CCAGGGAAGCTGGGTGCATAGGGCTGAAGTGGTGTCGGAAACCGTTGTCGTTCTCAATGGGAAACTTCAAGGAAATGCCACTGCTGGAAGGAAGAAGAATGTCCACTGGAATCCACAAGTGGATTCTTGATGGAAAGAACCTAAAAGCAGAGGGGACAGAGTTTGGGTCATTCAGGAGTGACCAGGGTCTCGGGAGATGAATGCCCACCGATGTCGGGTGCTTCTGGTGAGATGAGGGGGTTCTTGATTCTTTAGCTGCAGGGACCAGGAGACGTCGAGGATTACCGGGAGTCAGATGTGAGCTGTCCCAGATGTCGAGTGCTGAGGGGTCAGTGTCCGGCGTGAACACCAACAAGCCTTGGCAACGGCAACCCACGAAGAAGGTCAAGATTGGTTAGGGTCTGGCCCAACAAGGACCAGGAGACTCACCACAGCAATGGAAGTCAGGGCAAGCCTGGAGCAACCAGGGGAGCCCAAATAAAGCAGTGTTGACCCTCAAGAAGACCCACATGCGGGAGGCACAGGAGTTGCAAGGGGACCTCAGACAGTTTCACAAAACCTCAGTTACCAGGGCACAGAGTGCGAGGAGGCCGAAGTCCTTGGTAGGAAATGTGCGCAGAGGTTTGGGCTGTCACCCCAATGCACAAATTTGGGGAACGCCAACAAGCATATGCTTTAGAAAATGAACGTGGTGCACAGGGGTATAGGTTATGCGGTCCCCACGAGGGATACTGGCCTCAAACTCGGTGAGAGGGCAGCTCGACCTCAGAGAACTTGGAAACCCACCTCCTGTGTTGTTGGAGCCTTTGGAGTCCACAGGAGCTCAGGCTCAGCAGACCGGTTAATTGTGTTACATGCCTGTGAATGCAGGGGAGTGACTCCTTCACTCCAAGAGAGATACTTCTGTAGTCTTTGATGCTCCACAGGGTCCTACACGGAACCTGTATGGTGCATGGGCACAGACAATGCTTTGGACGGAGAGGTAGACAAAGTTAATCAATCAAGACATTTATAAAGCGCGCTACTCACCCGTACGGGTCTCAAGGCGCTGGGTGGGGTTTGGGGGGGCGGTGCTGCTACTGCTCGAAGAGCCAGGTCTTGAGTTGCTTCCTGAAGGAGAGATGGTCTTGGGTCAGTCGTAGGTGGGTGGGGAGGGAGTTCCAAGTCTTGGCAGCCAGGTGGGAGAAGGATCTTCCTCCGGTGGTTGTTCTGCGAATCCGTGGGGATGGTGGCGAGGCTGGCGGAGTGGAGTTGTCGGGTGGGTGTGTAGAACGTGAGGCGGTTGTTGAGGTATTTGGGGCCAGTGTCGTGGAGAGCTTTGTGAGCGTGGGTGAGGAGCTTTAACGTGATCCTTTTGCTGACGGGGAGCCAGTGCAGGTCTCTCAGGTGGGCAAAGATGTGGCTGTGTCAGGGTATGTCCAGGATGAGTCGTGCAGAAGCGTTCTGTATGCGTTGGAGTCTTTTCTGTAGTTTGGCTGGGTTCCGGCATAGAGGGCGTTCCCGTAGTCCAGTCGGCTGGTGACAAGGGCCTGGGTGACCATCTTTCTGGTGTTGGTGGGGATCCACCGGAAGATCTTTCGGAGCATGCAGAGGGTGTTGAAACATGACGATGAGACGGCGGTGACTTGCTTGGTCATAGTGAGGGAGGAGTCCAGGATGAAGCCTAGGTTGCGTGCATGTTCCGTGGGCTTGGGTGCGGTGCCCAGAGCAGGGGGCTACCAGGAGTCGTCCCAGGCAGAGGGGTATGGTCCCAGGATGAGGACTTCCTTCTTGTCTGAGTTCAGTTTCAGCCAGCTGAGCTTCATCCATTCCGCGACGGCTTTCATTTCCTACTGGAGGCTGGTTCTGGCGGTGGCGGGATCGTTGGTGAGGGAGAGGATCAGCTGGGTGTCGTCAGCGTAGGAGATGATGTTTAGGTTGTGTTGGCGTGCGATGGCTGCGAGGGTGGTCATGTAGATGTTGAGGAGGGTGGGGCTGAGCGAGGAGCCTTGGGGTTCGCCACAGATGATCTTGGTGGCCGCTGAGCGGAAGGGAGGGAGGCGTACTTGCTGAGTTCTGTCGGAGAGGAAGGAGGTGATCCATTCCTTGGTTCCTGGCGTGGTGGAGGCGGCGTGTTAGGGTGCGGTGGCAGACTATCGAATGCGGCCGATAGGTCGAGGAGGATGAGGGCAGCGGTGGCTGCGATGAGGGCGGTCTCGGTGCTGTGGTTTGCTGGGAATCCGGACTGCGAAGGGTCGAGGTATCCGTTGGTCTCGAGGAAGGAGGTTAGCAGTTTTGTTGACGGTCTTCTCGATGACTTTAGCGGGGAACGGGAGGAGCGAGATGGGGCGGAAGTTCTTGAGGTCCGCGGGGTCTGCGGTGGGTTTCTTCAGGAGGGCGCTGATCTACGCATGTTTCCAGCTCTCCGGAAAGGTGGCGGATGCGAAGGAGTTGTTAATGATGATCCGGAGTTGTGCGTGCGATGATGGTGTCGGCTTTGTTGAAGATGTGGTGTAGGCAGGGGTCGGCAGGGGGGCCAGAGTGAATGGTGTTCATCACGAGGGTAGTGTCTTCAGTGCTGATATAGGTCCAGGCATAGAGGATGGTGGTGGAGTGCTGAAGCTGTTGAGTATGTTGGCGATCTTGTGGTGGAAGAAGGAGGCGAGTGCGTTGCAGTGGTCTTGCGAGGGCTTGATGTCGTTGTTGCTGGCGCTGGGGTTGAAGAGCTCTTTAACGATGTTGAAGAGTTCCTTGCTGTTTTGGGTGTTGTTGTCCAGTCGTTTCCCGAAATACAGTCCTTTTGGTGGTGCGGATCCGCTGGTGTTGTTTGCGGGTGGCGTCCTTGAGGGCTGTCATGTTTTCTGTTGACTGGTCGTGGCGCCAGGCTTTCTTGAGGGTACGGCAGGATTTTTTGGAGTCTTTGAGGTCGCTGGTGAACCACAAGGTTTTTTTGCTGCCGGGTCTGCTGGGAGGATTCTTCAGCGGTGCAAGGGCATCGGCGCAGTTGGTGAGCCACTGTGTGAGGTTACGAGCTGCTTCGTTGGTGTTCGTAGTGTTGGTGGGGGGAGTTTTGGCTCAGTGCGGTGGTGAGCTGGTCGGTGGTGATCTTGCTGCAGCATCTTCGGGGAGCCTGTTGCGCGTGGTGGTGGGTCGTAGTTTTCCTGAAGTTGAAGTGGACGCAGCTATGGTCCGTCCAGTGTAGTCCGGTGGAGTGGCTGAAGGCGATGTGGTTGCTGGAGGAGAAGACTGGTTCAAGCGTGTGGCCTGCGTAGTGGGTGGGGGTGTTCACCAGTTGCTTGAGTCCGAGGTTGGCGAGGTTGTCCAGCAGGGTGGTGGTGTTGTTGTCGTTGTTGTTTTTTAGGTGGAAGTTGAGGTCTCCCAAGAGGATGTAGTCTGAGGAGGTGAGCACGTGCGGGCTGATGAAGTCTGCGATGGCCTCGCTGAACAGTGTGCGTGGACCCGGGGGTCTGTACATGAGAGTGCTTCTGATGGTGGTCTTGGGGTCGGTGTGTATCTGGAAGTGAAGGTGCTCGGCTGCGGTGAGGGTGTCGTCGGAGTTGGTCGTGATGCGGATGGTGTTTCTGTGGACGATGGCGATACCTCCTCCGGTTTGGTTGATGCGGTACCTCCGGGTGATCTTGTAGCCGTCCGGGATAGCTATGGCAATGTCGGGGGCTGAGGAGGCGTTCATCCAGGTTTCTGTGAGGAAGGCAACGTGTGGTGATGTTGTGTCGAGGAGGTTCCAGAGTTCTACGGCGTGTCTGTGGACGGAGCGGGTGTTGAGCAGGATGCACTTGAGGTGATTGTTGCTGGTGCCTGGCCGTGCGGGTGCGATGCAGGTCCGGAGGCAGGTGAATTTGCAGGCTTGGCAGGTGAAGGGTCCGTAGGTGCGTTTCGAGGTAGCTCGGTGGCAGGCGGGGTTCCGGCCGGTGTTGAGTGTGTGGAGGGTGGCGGCGTCTTACTTCAGTCGGGTGAGCTGGTGTCTTTGAGGTCCTGGCGCTGGGCGCGGACGGGCTTGCCTTTGGCGCGCCCGCTGCGCGTACGCGTGGACTCCGCTATAAATGGTGAAGTGGGAGGGAGGAGCAGCTGGGAGGTGGGAGCGGGGAGGTGAATGGGAGGGGAGGGAGGTGGTACAGAAAAGAAGTGGTCGGGGCCGCAAAGGAGCAGCGGCGGGAGCAGGGGGGGGGGGTAAAGAGGAGGAAAAAACGGAAGCGAGGGGGCGAAGAAACCAAGAGAATAATGGGCAGCAATACAGGCAAAGAGAAAACACACAATACTCAGCTGCAGGGGCAGCGACAAGACACGGGCAGAAAACAGGCACAGGAACACAACCAGAAGCTCAGCTGGCGAACTCATGGCAGCAGCGGTGAAGCCTGGCACACTCACGGGGAGGTGCGTAGAGCGACCGGCCCTGAAGCAGGGTCAAAGGTCACAGCTCAGTACTGCGTGGACTCCGACATAAATGGCGAAGTGGGAGGGAGGAGCAGCTGGGAGGCGGGAGCGGGGAGGCGAATGGGAGGGGAGGGAGGGGGTACAGAGGAGAAGTTGGCGCGGCCGCAGGGAGGCAGCGGCGGGGAGCGGGGGGGGGGTAAAGAGCGGGAAAAAACAGAGGTGAGGGGGCGAAGAAACCAAGACAATAACTGGCAGCAATACAGGCAAAGAAAAAACACACAATACTCAGCTGCAGTGGCAGCGATGAGACACGGGCAGAAAACAGGCACAGGAACACAACCAGAAGCTCAGATGCAGGGCAGCGGCGAACTCGTGGCAGCAGAGGTGAAGCCTGGCACACTCACGGGGAATCGCGCAGTGTGTAGAGCGACCGGCCCTGAAGTCAGGCTCAGTCGAAGTCCAGCAAAGTCCAGAGTGTCCAGACGGTCGCAGATGGTCGAAGTTCAGTGGTTTCTGGTTCAGAATCTTGTCCACGTCAAATCTAGGGTCCTACAGCCAGGTAAGCCCTTTGTTACCCACGTGAGAGGGTTGGACAGATTCAGAGGTCCCTCCCAGGAGAGGGTCTGGACAGTGGGGAGGATACTCCCATTTCCTTGTCCAGTTTCGTGCCAGAGCCTGAGCCAACGACTCACAGAACTGGTTTGAACTGGACTGGGCACAGGGAGACTGAATGTGCTTCTCGTGCAGACTTTCTGGCACTGAAGCAGTGCACCCACCCAGCCCCAATACAGTGCAAATCAGGGTTGCCCAGGAGATACACAAACAACTGGGCCCAGAAATCTTTAGGGCGTGAAGACTCGGGCAGTTCCTCTGCATATATTTCAAGTTGTATTTTACAGTAGAGTAAGTTCCCGATCCACTTTTTCAGAGTAGCAGTAGTTTTAGACCCCCCAGCATTGTGCCACCACCCGTTTAGCAAGCAAGGTCGAGACAGCGACTAAACTATGGTTGCAGGGTTTGAGGTTCTTTACCCAGCCCAGCAGGCAGACATCAGGAGTACAAATCACGGATTCAGAGAGATCATTAGTAAGCAGAGTTGTGACCTTGGTCCAGAATTGATAGATTCCTGTACAATGCCATGCAAGATGCAGAAACTCTGCATCCCCCTGCCCACACTGAACAAAGCAGGCATTCTCCCGCAGACCAAAGCGCTTCAATTGCAGCAGTGTATGTATGTATAACTGGTGCAAGTATTTAAAATGGATGATGCAGAGGTTGCAATTTGCAGTTAAGCGGCCTGTTCGGGCACAGCAGAACCTCCACATATCTGGTGAGAATGAAGTTCCTAGTATCCCCATCCATTTATTATTTATAGGGGCCCTGCTCATGCAGGGGAGCCCTCTAATGTAACACCCAGCACCCTGCCTTCAGGATTGATAAGGCCTGAAATAGGGGTGACTGATAGGTTTTAAGTGTAGCGACTTATAGATATAGTAAACCTATATCTTTCATAAGTGGTGAAGCACCAGCTTACATAGGCTGCAATGTCAGACCTGTATTTGCATTTTGCATGGATTCTCATGGGTGGCATAATACATGCTGCAGCCCGTGGGAGGCCTCTGGGGTACCTATGCACTGGGTACATGTGTACCATATACTAGGGATTGATAAGGGTACCCCAGTATCCAATCTGGAGTGTACCTAGTACGTGTTTTACAGTTTAGGAGGAAAAAGCAGATAGGCTGGGGTCCTGATTGGCAGGATCCCAGCCAGACTAGTCAAAAACAGTGGGTGCAATCAGCAAAAAGTGGGGGTAACCATAAGAAGCAGTTCCTACATTCCTACAGTTAGTGATGAGTGGATTGGTTAGTGGTGTAGGATAGAGTTATGCACTGTTCGCAGGTGATGGTAGAAATGTGTGGTAGCTGGGATAGGAGGGTATAAAGGTGTGGTTTAGTAGTGTGTGCTGAGAAATTGGATTGTGCTTAGGGTTAGTTTGTAGTCCATGAGTGGAGTACATTTGGTGTGTGTGTGTTACTCTGGTCGTGGATGGGGTTGGGTGTGTGCTGATGAATGGGGAAACGGGCAGCATTTCTGACCCTAGTCCCGACCAGCTTCAAACAGACACTCACCCTTGTCCTCTCCACCCTCAGCCTCGATGCACAGGTGAGACACCCTAAGCTTCTTTTTTTATGTAGCCCGAACTAGACCCGAAGATATCAGGCATCAGAGCGATTTACATGAGCACCAGTTTCGTTACACAAGGACACATTAATTTTGTTAGGCAAGGGGAGATTGAGTGATTTGCCCAGAATCACAGGATGTTGTGCGTTGTTGTCGAGACTCAAACCTGGTTCTCCAGCTTCGAGGTCAACCGCTCTGGCCGTAAGGCTACATCCCCTCCCGTACCCTTGGCCTTGGCCTTTTATATCCCTAGTAGTCAGGTGACCCGTTCAGCCAATGGGAACCCTAGCCCTATCCAATCGCAACACTAACCCTGAACCTTAGGGCCAATAGGAGGCCAAGGACTCAATCAGGCACAAAACTCTAAACCCTACATCCAATAGAAAGCCTAACCCCAAACTCAGTCCCAACCCAGTTCCCTGTCAATCATACAGGAAACCCTAAACCCTATCTCCAATAGAAAACCTAACCCTAGGCCTATCCCTACCCTATATTAAGTAACCAATCACACAGGAAACCCTGAGCCCTATTTCCAATAGAAAGCCTAACATTAGCCCTAGTCCTAACCCTAGACTACACAACAATCGCACAGAAAACTCTAAGCCCCATGTCCAATAAAAAGCCTAGCCCCAGGAACCAATCCAAAACCCTAAACCTATCCACCAATCAGATCACTAACCCTAAGCCCTACACCAATAGAATCACTGATCCAGGACCTAATCAGAACCCTCAAATAACCAACCAATGAGAACACTAACTCTAAACCGATAGAAACACCAGATGCAACCACCAATCAATGCACCAAATAGTAGTCTATATAGGAACACCCCAGTAAAACCACGGGCATCACCTCCTCCCACGACCTCTGCGACAAGCTTGAATCCTACTTCCATCTGAAAATCATTGGCCTCTACGACCACTTCAATGACCAGACACCTGACGCCGGAACCACCCCCTCCCCAACAATGCCAGAAAGCCTACTGTCTCCTCATGGACCCCAGTGACCACCGAAGTCACCACTTCGACCATGAAAGGCATCCACTCAGAAGCCCCCACAAACCCCTGCCTGCCACACATCTACCACAGAGCCGCCATCGCCCCAGAACTACGACGCACCATCAACACCGCCTTTAAGACCAGCACCTTCCCCAACAACTGGAAACGTGCAGAAGTCAGACCCCTGCTCAAGAAGCCCTCTGCGGACCCCACTGACCTCAAGAACTACCGACCCATCTCCCTCCTCCCCTTTGCTGCCAAAGTCACTTAGAAGATCGTCAATGCCCAGCTAACAAAATTCATTGAAGAAAACTCCATCCTCGCCCCCTCCCAATCCGTATTCTGCAGCAACCACAGCACCGAGACCGCTCTACTCGCCGTCACAGACGACATCCGCATCCTCCTTGACCAAGGGCACACCGCAGCTCTGATCCTACTTGATCTCTCTGCTGCATTTGACACCGTCTCCCACCGCACACTAACCGACAGACTCCACAACACCGGCATAGAGGGAACCGCCCTCGACTGAATCTGCTCCTTCCTCACTGCAGAACCCAAAGAATCAGACTGACACCCTTCTTCTCCAAACCTACGGAAATCAACTGCGGAATACCCCAAGGATTGTGGCTTAGCCCCATGCTCTTCAACATCTTCATGGCCCCCCTCGCCGCCATCGTCAAACAGCATGGACTCAGCATAGTATCTTAAGCCAACGACACCCAGCTCATCCTCTCCCTCACTGAGGAGCCAGTCACCACCAGACTCCATTTCCAGGAAGGAATGATGGACGTTGCATCCTCAATGAGCAGCAGCTGGCTGAAGATCAACTCGGAGAAGACAGAGGTCCTCGTCCTTGGACCCTCCCCCTCTGCATGGGACAGTACCTGGTGGCCCACCGCCCTCGGCAGCCCTCCAACCCCCATGGACCACGCCCGAAACCTTGACACCGCCCTCGACTCCTCCCTCTCCATGACCCGACTGGTCAACGCCGTCACCTCTAGCTGCTTCAACACCCCCTGCATCCTCCGAAAGACCTTCAACCAGATACCCGCCGAAAAAAGGAAGACTGTCACCCACACACTCATAACCAGCAGACTGGACAATGGAAACGCCCTGTACGCCGGGATAAACAGGTCTCTGCTCCACAATCTCCTGACCATACAGAACACTGCAGCCAGACTCGTCCTCTGCATCCCTCGACACAAACACATCACCCAACACCTGCGTAACCGCCACTGGCTCCCCATGGAGAAGAGAGTTACTTTCAAGAAAGACCTGGAACAAGCTTCCAATCGACATCAGACGTCCCCCCCTCCGTGAATATCTTCAGGAAGACACTCAAGACCTGGCTCTTCTACTGAAGAGAGCTGCTCCCCCCACCCCCAGCGCCTTGAGACCCTTCATGGGTGAGTAGCATGCTTACAAGTCCCCTTATTGATTGATTAGATCTAAAAGACGCCTACTTTCATATTCCAATTCATCCCGCTCATCGCAAATAATCTCAGGTTTATGATAGCAGGCGAACATTACCATTACAAGGTACTTTCATTCGGCGTCACCACGGCCTCCAGATGTTCACCAAATGTCTCTCAGTAGTAGCTGCTCATCTCAAAAAACAAAGTTTACTTGTCTTCCCTTACCTGGACGACTGGCTTATCGAAGCGAGCACTTACCAAAACTGTATACTACACACTCAGACAACAGTACACCTACTTCACCAGTTGGGTTTTACAATAAATGCACAAAAATCTCACCTGTATCTGGCACAAGTGCAATCTTATCTGGGAGCTTCCATCAACACTCTCAAAGCTCTAGCCACTCCAAATATAGCCAGGAGTCACAATATCCAGGTCACACTATTACAATTTCAACCCAACCAATCATTACCAGTGAGTCTTCATGCTGCTGCTGGGAATGATAAAACACACAAGATGATAGACGGAATTTTGCACAATGGCAAAACACTCACCTCCAGTCACAGATCTGGGTTTATTCCATTGTTATTTTTCTCACCAAGCCACCACAGTTCAGAAATGGCCATATGCAAATCAGTCTTGACCCTGTGCCTCATGGGAACAGTCCAGACTGAACTGCCAAGCCATGTCTTCCCTGGACCGCAATCAAGCATCCTAGGACCAGTTTCTGGCTATCAGCCTTCATCAGCCAGGATAGCTTGACTCCAGTGGCGTAGTGAGCAAGGGACCCACGTCTGGGCATACCCTTCCCACATAGGGGGAACAGCAAAACACACAAGATGATGGACGGAGTGTTGCACAATGGCAAAACATTAACCCACAGTCACAGATCTGGGTTTAATCCATCGTTATTTTGCTCACCAAGCCACCCCAGTTCAGAAATGGCCACATGCAAATCAGTCTTGACTCTGGGCCTCATGGGAACAGTCCAGACCGAACTGCCAAGCCATGTCTTCCCTGGACTGGAATCAAGCATCCTAGAACCGTTTTCTGGCTATCAGCCTTCATCAGCCAGGATAGCTTGACTCCAGTGGCGTAGTGAGCAAGGGACCCACGTCTGGACATACCCTTCCCACATAGGGGGAACAGCAAAACACACAAGATGATGGACGGAATGTTGCACAATGGCAAAACATTAACCCGCAGTCACAGATCTGGGTTTAATCCATCGTTATTTTGCTCACCAAGCCACCCCAGTTCAGAAATGGCATATGCAATTCAGTCTTGACCCTGAGCCTCATGGGAACAGTCCAGACCGAACTGCCAAGCCATGTCTTCCCTGGACCGGAATCAAGCATCCTAGGACCGGTTTCTGGCTATCAGCCTTCATCAACCTGGCTGAAGAGGATTATGAATCCGAAACCGGTCCCAGGATGCTTGTTTCCGGTCCAGGGAAGACATGGCTTGGCAGTTCGGGCTGGACTGTTCCCATGAGGCACAGGGTCAGGCAGATTTGCATATGGCCATGTCTGAACTGGGGTGGTGGAGTGAGCTAAAGAATGGTGATGGATGAAACCCAGATCAGTTGACTGGGGGTGAGTGTTTGATTTGATCAATCGCTCCGTCCATCATCCCCTTTGGTATCGCTTTGTTCGCCCTAAGTTGGCAGGGTATACCCAGACGTGGGTCCCTTGCTCACTCTACCACTGGATTCAAGATAACCTGGCTGAAGAGGATTATGAATCCGAAACCGGTCCCAGGATGCTTGTTTCCGGTCCAGGGAAGACATGGGTTGGCAGTTCAGGCTGGACTGTTCCCAAGAGGCACAGGGTCAGGCTGATGTGCATATGGCCATGTCTGAACTGGGGTGGTGAAGTGAGCTAAAGAATGGTGATCGATAAACCCAGATCAGTTGACTGGGGGTGAGTGTTTGATTTGCTCAATCGCTCCGTCTATCATCCCCTTTGGTATCGCGCTGCTGGGAATGATGGCATCCTGCGTTGCAATCGTACCTCATTCAAGGCTTCACATGTGTCCTCTGCAGCACTGTCCAGTGAGTAAGTGCAATCAATCACAGGGTCTATTAATCGATCTAGTGTCGGTAGACAGTGGCACCCATCGCTCTCTGCAGTGGTTGAACCCTCAAAACCCTCAAAACTTAGACCTGATTCCACAGACTATACTCACAACAGACGCATCGTTAACAGGTTGGGGTGCCCATTTCAATATTACACAGTACAGGGCTGTGGTCGGACAAACATAGCAGTGTTCCGAGCACTCAAAGCTTTTCTCACCCAACTTGTAGGCAAGACTGTCTGAGTACGCATAGAGAACATCACAGCAATGTACTACCTACAGAAACAGGGAGGGACTCCCTCTCTCCAGCTGTCACGTTGTGCACAAAGCATTTGGAATTGGACAATTCACCCAAAAATCTATCTCCTAGCAGAACACCTCCCAGGGGTAGGCCATCAGATTGCAGCCCTGCTTAGCAGACAGTCTGAGAAGCTAAGAAGTTCTTCTTCCCTCTTTCAAAAATGGACTTTCCCACAGATAGATCTGTTTGCAACAGTACACAACGCAAAATACCCAAACTTTACATCCAGGTTCCCACAACCAGCATCCGAAGGCAATGTCCTTTGGATGATTTGGTCAGGTATATCTGCTTACGCTTTTCCGCCTCTCCTGCTAATTCTATTACTTGTTTGGAAACTCAGACAAACGTCCCTCACACTGATCTTAATAGCCCCCACATGGGCTCGGAACCTTGGTACACCACCCTGTTAGAATTCTCAGTGGTTCCACATCAAAAGCTACATCTCACACCTTGACTCCTCACTCAGATCCATGGGGACGTCGGACGTCCAATTCCCAGAGAACTCAACTTAGCGATTTGGCTCCTGAAGTCATAGAGTTTGGATATTTACAACTACAACCAGACTGTATGAATATTCTCAAGAAAGCTAGAAAGCCTACTACTAGAGGATGTTATTCAGCAAATGGAAACGTTTTGTTGCCTATTGTAACAACAACAGTATCAATCATCTTGATGCGTTTGTGCAGAACATCATTTGTTATCTGTTGCATTTACAGCAATGTGGATTAACTTACACATTCATTTGTTTACACCTGGGAGTCGTAGCTGCATACTTGCAAAATAGACAACACCTATCTCTCTTCACAGTACCAGTGATTAAATCAAAAACAACTAGGTGCAAAATTAAAAAATACAGGGTTAGAGCCCAAAAAATATTTAATGCAGGCTAACCCGTATTGAGGTTAAAAACATGAAAATCGGACAATCAATGGTACTATATTAGGTGACCTGTGTCCTTAATTACAACAAATGGTCAACATGTTTCTGCTGTCAAAAAAGCGGCACTATGACCACCCTGCTATTAATCCAACCAAACACTCATGCTGAAAAATGCGAGGTGATCATGAAGAGAAAAACAATAGACTCACGAAAAATAAGATTAAGGACCTCAGTGAGGAGGATCTGATAAGCATGACTGAATTTCAAAATACGGCAAGGTGGGCTAATGGTATCAATTGCGTTTGAAAAATACGATATAACCCACGTGACCGAAGAAATACGTGTGGCAAGTATAATCAAGCAAGTATGCCCATTCATGCCGAGTGTGGGGAATGAAAAAGTATTCCAAACCTAGAGGAAGAACTTACGAATTTAAAGAAACTCATAGGCTTCCTGGGTCAGGACAGCGTAGGGCAATGTTCACGCAGCGTCCTGTTGAATGAAAAACAACGGTAAACACTTTGCAGCGTTCTAGCAAGACCGCTGACTAAGGGACCGGTAGCGGGACTCCTCACGAATCTAGCCTGACACTTACTTTCACGCCTGCGGCTCCCCGCCCTGTACCCGCCCGGAAGATCAAACAGCAATGGAGCCGGGCTGTTTACATCCTCATTACTGACTGTCACGTGACCGGTGTACGTGAATGACGGCGGCGTGACACGTTACTGTCTATCACATGACCGGCGTACATAGACGCCAATGACGTGAGGCCCACTGCTAAGGAAAAAAAGAAATTTAAAGGGGCAGCGTTTAGAAACAGACTGCAGGGTTCGATACCCCGTATCCCCACTGGACACTAGCGTGACGGCATGAGAATTTATCAAGACTGATCCTGATCATTAAGACCGCACTGCGTCTGTCTGAAGCTCTGCTTATGGATATTCAGACTACGGAAGCCCACATAAATTTTTTTGTTTACTGGATACAAGAAAATGCTTGAAGAACTGAACAAGGAACAAAATGAGTTCAAAGAAAACTTAGCCCAATCAAAGTCCCAGAAATTACAAAAGGACTTGAAACGCTGGTCCTATTCTGAGGTTTACCCCTACTCTTGCCCGGACTACACACCCACACCAACATCAGGATATAATTCCGACACCTCGGTGGATACCAACACTAGTGGTTCTAGCACTGAAAGCGTGGGCAAAAGAGGAAGAGGGAGAGGCCGTGGCAGAGGACGGGGACAACAACCCCAACAACAATATCCATTCCATGGCTGGCAACCACCGTATCCACAACCTGGGATGTTACCTTACCAACAGAATGCTTTCCAACCTCCTTTCCATCCAATGATGGGCTGGAATGCTCCTTTCGTCCCACAACCCCAATTTAACCAACCACCCTACCCCCATCCTTTTTTAGACAGAGGCAGAAGGGGCAGGGACAGACAGAAGGGCAATGTGCAGGTACATTGGGAACAACCGGAAACATCGGGGGACAACAGCCGGAACAGGTCAGGGGAGCAGAGACCGGGCCCAAGCAGCGCGAAACCCTAATTACCAACCTCTCGTCCTATAATCTTAATAAGGCTGAGGAGGATGTCTGCCAATTTCCGGGGGTGGCTTGGTCAGGCGCTGTTGGGCATAAGGGGTGTTGCCGTGCCCAGAGCAAGAGGTGCCTTGACGAGTCTGGTTATAAGGCTGCGAGGCCACGAGTCTTCCTTAACGATGGTCTCACTTCTCATCTCCGACAGCGTGAGTCCGCTGTCGGAGATGAGGAGTGAGACCATTGTGATTCCACCTTCCACCCACCGCCGCTTCCATTGTGGAGTAAGCAATCGAGACCGCGGACCCAAGCGGTGACTCAATCCAAGGAGCAACATACTCCTTCATCCAAGCCCCTACATTAAGGAAGACTCGTGGCCTCGCGGCCTTATAACCGGACTCGTCAAGGCACCTCTTACTCTGGGCACGGCAACACCCCTTATGCCCAACAGCGCCTGACCAAGCCACCCCCGAAAATTGGCAGGCGTACGTATTGCAAACAGGCAGTGATTAAAACAGTCCTGATGATGATCCCTGTTCATTAGGAGCCTTGGGATCGAAACGTTGACGCTTGAAAACAGTGTTGCATGAAATTTATTTTGCAAATTAATCTGTACACACTGTATGTCGAGACTTGCTGTGATTGATTATTAATTCGCAAGCGACAATTGGCTCCGAAACTCTTCTTGCCTGTTAAACTTTTTCCTTGACTCACTTTCTTTTCTTAACCTATGGTTTTTCCAATTCTTGGGATAGGTACAGTATTGTGCCCTATCTAAATGTTTGTATGTGACCCTCTTTAGGTCAATCTAATTCCTGTTAAATCTAAATTAAATATTCTTCGCCCGGCTGGGCATGGAAGCTGAACTATAGTACTTATTGTGGTCTATAGCAAAGATAATGGAGCAAAAGACACACACTTGATGGACGGAATGCAGAACTTATCAAAACATTCACCCCCAGTCAAGGGATCTGGGTAAATCCATCATTATTTTGCTCACCATGCCACCCCAGTTCAGACATGGCCATATGCAAATCAGTCTGACCCGGTGCCTCATGGGAACAGTCCAGCCCGAACTGCAATGATAATAGAAGCAGATAAAAGTAATTAGCAAAATAAGCACATTGAACAGAATCAATAGTTCCACCATCTTTCTAAAACAATGTACATATGCAAGCATAGAACAACTGTATGTAGCTTTTTCCTACAATGCTTTCCCGTGTGTGTGTCTGTGTGCCTGTCTCCCATTCCCTGTAGGGAGAGTATGTAGCTCCCCGCTCTAGAAGAGTCGGTCAAGAAGGAGCACACTGCATTGAATAATTTCTTGGTATGCACTTTTTATTAATATTACAGGAAATCACAATGATTGATTGTCTCTTTTGTATTCTTCTTTCCCACAGGGTCTTCCACTTCAGTCCCTTGGGTGAGCCACGGCCGCCGTCGTCCCTTGGACAGAAGGAAAAGGCTCAGGTAAGTGTTTTTGCTTTATGGTTTAGTCAAGGGAGGATGTGAGGGATAAATAATAGCTATGCATATATGTCAAGGGAGGGGGTAGAGGTTGGAGCAACCAAAAGAAAAAGAGTAGCCGATGATTTCTGCTCTTGTCTTTGTTTCCATCTCACTTATTTCCTTTTCCCTGGATCCCTTTCACCCCTCAGCCTCCCTCCTGTCCCTTTCTGACTCAGCCCCTTTCCAAAAGCCCCGTAGACCCCCATGCACCTGGAAGAGCCACGTCACTCCGGGCCGTGGCGTGGTGACTCGACGTCCTTCAGTGAGGTCTGGTAGTAGATCATGCCTCCAGGTATTCTGGGGCTATTCCCCTCAGGACTACCACTACCCCTGCAGTGGCGAGGGCCCTCATTAGCATCTTTACCAGGGTGGGCTTCCCTAAGGAGGTGGTGTCATACAGAGGTACCAACTTCATGTCTGGCTACTTGAAACACATGTCGAAGGAGTGTGGAGTGAATTACCGGTTCACTACCCTCTACCACCCACAATGTTGTTGTGTTTTGTTTTTTTAGAACTTTATTTTAATTTTTTCAACATACAACCTGGCAGTCAGAGTATACAGAGACATATAATACCAATATGTTCTTCGTAAGTAGGTTAATCAAGAAGCAGTCAATAATTAGACATGCACTAATCTGCTTTCCCATTCTCCAGGTGATCAATAAGTGTCCCATTCCCCTAATTGGGAATGTGACTTACAATTATCATGTGGAGACACCTCCCTGCTCATCCCCAGTGTCGTAGTGTTCTGCCTTATCAGTTTCAGAGTCAGAGTCTGTGTCTGTTGTCACTTGGGAAGCAGGAGCTAGGAGTATGAGCACGGCAAGTGTTTAGTGTATCCTCAAATTTGTCATCCTTTCTGCTAAGGCGCATATGTTTCTCCTCAGCTAGGGCCCAGTTGAGCGCATCTCTAAGCCAGAGCGCAATAGTTGCGGCATGCTGGGGTAGCCATGTGATTGCAATTCTACGTCATGCCAGTACCATAGGCGACTGACCAAATTTATAGGTTATCTTGCGCCCTTCTGGCATCTAAAGAGGCCTAATAAACAGCATTTGGTTGTCTGCTCAATACTTAGTTGTGTGGCATGCTCCATTTCTTCGACAGCTAGTTGCCAGAAGGAGTGTATTGCATCGCAGGTCCATGGTTAATGTAAGAAATCAGCCCCCACAGTGTTGCAGCGCAGGCGTATATCTGGGCAAGACATGACCATTCGATCAATCAATCAATCAATCAATCACTGCATTTGTAAAGCGCGCTACATACCCGAGAGGGTCTCAAGGCGCTGGGGGGGGGGGGGTGGGGTAGTGCTACTGGTAAAGAGCCAGGCCTTGAGGAGTCTTCTGAAGGACAGCAGGTCCTGGTTCTGTCGTAGGATGGTGGGGAGAGTGTTCCAGGTCTTGGCGGCGAGGTAGGAGAAGGATCTGCCGCCTGCAGTGGTTTTTCGGATGCAGGGGACTGTGGCGAGGGCGAGGTTGGCTGAGCGGAGGCTTTGGGTGGGGATGTGGAAGCTGAGTGGTTGTTGAGGTAGGTGGGTCCGGTGTTGTGCACTGCTTTGTGTGCGTGGATCAGGAGCTTGAAGGTGATCCTTTTGTTGACGGGGAGCCAGTGCAGGCCTCTCAGGTGGAGTGTGATGTGGCTGCGGCGGGGGACGCCGAGGATGAGTCGGGCCGAGGCGTTCTGAGGTACCGGGTTTTTATGGACCCGGCGGTGCCAGGGGAAACACCCAAAGACCTCGAGTCCTTCCCTGTTTCGGACCACAGAAACACAGAGTCTTCTAGGTGAAGTCAAGGATCTAATTTATTGGCTGCAACCAGTAACAGGTATCCTAGAAGTACAACAGCATGAAGCGCATGTATGTTCTCAGGAGACTGCTCGTTTTTACAGAACCAGCCTTCTCTTTTTATACACAATATTGAGCTTCAGGCAAGAATTCTTTGTTTTACAGTTCGACCATATACATATTTTCACTACAAAGAAAAAGCAGAGTCATGATGGCAAGCCCATATTTTAGTTTGTCCAGTTCGTGATAGATTACCCGGCAAGGCCCAGAATTTGCATCAGATATCGACGGACCCCCAATAAAATCGGGCACCTCCTCATTGTAAAACAAGTCATAAAGAAGAAACGGGGACAGGTGTGTGTGAGATTAGCCATAGCTTGTATGCGATGAACGGTTTATGACATGTTGTGCCCTGATACTAATCTCATTCGGCCACTGGGATAGGAACTGCCCGAACAGGTTTGGCTTGAGGCAGTGGAGTCAGCTCGCCCAGGTCACAGAGGAGTCAGCAAAGGTGTATGTGTCCTTTTAGATCGACTTCGACCTTGGTCATTTGACTATGTAAGGGCAATCACAAAATGGATGCCGCTCACAAAATGGAACCCGAGGGTTCAAGACAGAAACTACGATTTCAGGGTGATTCCGTTACTTGATCATGACGCAAATGCTTGGGCACAGTGTCTCAATCATTACCGGTCTGCCGATACCAAAATCGTCATGATACGATGATATTTTTGACACGAGTGTAGAGCTTCAGTATCACACAATAGCAGGGTCCAGAATTTTCAGTACCATAGACCCTCCTTTTGCCCTTATATAGGCAATAACCTATACTCATGCTAATCTGAGTCCAGGTCTGTATACATAAAGTCATTGTGATGCTGCTGTAGCATCATCCTATTGCTTAGTTCATCTCTTGACACAGGCTTCCTTACACATGATGTAGCACAGAGGCCACATATTGCAGGAGCGCACTGTACACACAGACAGAACATGAACAGAATGGCTAAGACCATCCCAATGACTATCAGAATTTTCCATCCCCGGGCAGATATCAGTTCCCAGAACCACCCCATTAAGGACCAGTCTCCTTTATCCACGTGAATGGACTCAGAGATCTTATGTAGTTTGGAGATGGCCTGGTATACTGTCGGAGCACTATCGGGGATGAAAATGCAGCAACTTGATTGGATCACTTTACATACCCCACCACGGTCTGCAAGTATGACATCTAGGGCAACCCTGTTCTGAAGAGCCATAAGGCGGTCCGACTGGAGCTCCGCAGTCAAGTTACTAAGGGCACCAGCCATTTCAATCACGGTGGATTCAACTACTCTCGTCAATTGGCGAATGTTCCTGCTGTTCACCATAGGCCACCAAAACGGCAGAAAACCTTTTGCGAAATCCCCAAACTCCTGTTCCGCAGTGTCGTCTTCACTCACAACACCCCTAACTGTCCTTGTCCTATGATAATCTGCCGCGGCCGTGTAGGTGGGTGGCAACAGGAACAAGATAAAACATGTGCCCGAAAAGTCAGGGGGCAGCCATGTATAACCTCTATCATGGCAGACGAAGTAGGTACCCTTAGCTGCTAAGAACGAAGGGGAGGTCTGAGACGAGAAGACGTAAGTTTCAGCACAGACACTCTTCCCTAACTGGGCTCTGGGGTTTTTGCCATTTCCCTGCAGACATAGGTGACCCTGATGGGGTACTATCCAAATTGGGGAGGATTTCTTTGCTCGCTGGCTCTCACTCAAGGAAATTTCATATTTTGTTACATTCCATCTACTGTAAGCCTTCAATTCATCTCTGGGAATCGTTCTATATGTGTCGATATCTCTGCTCATATTTCTGATTCCTGCCACTAGTGCCTTGTTGCTCGAGTTGCTTCCTGTGGGATATGGTTCGATGGCAAATAGGAACATTGTTTGAAATGCCCACAAAGAACCATAGTAGCTAAATGGCAGGACAAAATACGGGATACCCTTATCTGTCGTGTGTGGCATAAGTCCACACACCCACAATTTGTTGTGTTCATTACAAACTGGTGTTGGTGTAAGAGCTGAACGAATGAGTTATTTATAAATTCTAATCTTCTGGCAGACTCGTGTTCAGGTAGAGGGTGAAAAGAGTGCGGGGAAACAATAGGAGGAGGTGTGGTCTGTGTGGTGTGTGCAAATTATGCTTGAAAGGTGAATAAAGCATAGCCTATTAAAAACATCATTATACTACACAACATGAAAATGCGTATTATTAAAAATCGTGTTTTTGCCATCACAGTGCATATTCTGGTTTCAAAGTTCGTTGATCTAGCAGGTCTCTCCATCTTGGGAAACTCCATCCTCTAAATTGCTGCCCGCGGTGGTAGGTTGTTTCTGCTAAGGAGTGCTTCTGTCAATCCAGGGTAACTCCCTTGAACCAAACAGAACTGCCGACCTAACTGTCTCCAGCTGCATTCCAAAGACTGTGGCAACCGCGACCCTAGCAGCAGAACCGGATGGCGGTTCGAAAAACAAAAATGAGCAAGTTTCTTGGATGAGAGAGCTGCACAATCAAAAAGAAAAAAGGATTTATTTGTCCATAGTCATAGGTCTTGGGCTCAGATTGTAACGATTTCTACCAGGTGCTGTGTGATCTTGAAACAAGAGTTCAGGCTCTGTAGTGTTCAATCGAATTGACGGAGGCACAGCTTCTTGCAAAATGTTGTCGCTTTCCTTTTCAGAAATTGTTTCTTTTAAACGTGCATCGCTAAAGGGTAGGAACCGAGGCACAGTCTCAGCTTCAGAGTCAGCAATTCCCTCCTGGACCCACCAGTCATACGGAAGAGGCAGTGGGACCCTCTTACAATGATTGCCGTGTACCCAATGTTTCTTCCCTTCTACTCGGACGGCAGATCTGGTCGAGAGAAGAACTATATGAGGGCCGGTCCAGCGGGGCTCATCATTCTTTGTCCGCTGGAAATTTTTCACGAGCACGTAGGATCCAGGATTGATAGGATGCCCTGGAGCTTCAGAGGCCTGAGGTAGAGTGCCGTGGACCTGTTGGTGTAAAACACGCAATTTAGCCGTCAATTCATACAGATAATCAAGCAGTACAGGGTGCTCTATTTTACTAAACCTGGTGGGCCTTGGCACTCCCCATATGTTGGCTGGGCGGCCGAACACAATTTCATGCGGACTAAGTCCCACTCTAGAGTGAACAGTCATTCTTGTTGATAGGAGTGCCAAGGGCAGGGCGTCGGGCCATTTTAGACCTGTGCTTGCTTGAATCTTGGCCAGTTTCAATTTTAACGTGCCGTTATAGCACACTACTAATCCAGCTGATTGGGGGTGATTTGCAGCATGGAACTTCTGTTGTATGCCTAGCCCCTCACACACTCTCTTCATCACTCGTCCCACAAATTCACTTCCATTATCACTTCAAACCATTCTAGGCATTCCAAACCCTGGGAAGAACTCTTTGACAAGGGCTTTGGCTGTGGATAAGGCAGTATTGTCCTTCAGGGGGTATGCTTTGATCCATTTTGAAAAGGCGCAAACAACAACGAGTTCGTATTTCAAATTGTTGCACCTTTCCATGTGGATGAAATCGAGCTGCAAAACCTCGAACGGATACGTTGGAGGCGCAAAATGACCAGCTGGGGTTGGTGTTCCCTTACCAGGATTGTACTTCAGACACACCATACAATTCTTGACCACATTCTCTGCACACTTAGGGATTCCACTATTTTGGCATACTGGAGCTACCAACTTACAGATCCCTTTCACGCTGATGTGAGCCATTCCATGAGCCATTGTCACCACTGGAGTCAAGCTAGCCGGGCTGATGAGAGGTGTTACCTCGAAACCGGTCCGGTCCTCGGATGCTTGATTCCGTTCTGGGAAGGACATGGCTTTTGTAGTTCGGACTGGACTGTTCCCATGGGGTAACAGGGTCAGAGCTGATTTTCATATCGCCATTGTCTAACCCAGGGTGGTGTGGAGTGCAAAAAAACGATGGATTTGGGCCCAGATCTTTTGACTGGGGGAGTGTGTGACATTGATCCACATTCAGTCCATCACTTGTTGTTTTTGCTATTGCCGCACTAAGTGCGCTGGGGATGCCCAGACGTGGGTCCCAGGCACTCCACACCACTTGGAGTCAAGCTAGCCGGGCTGATGAGAGGTGTTACCTCGAAACCGGTCCGGTCCTCGGATGCTTGATTCCGTTCTGGGAAGGACATGGCTTTTGTAGTTCGGACTGGACTGTTCCCATGGGGCAACAGGGTCAGAGCTGATTTGCATATCGCCATTGTCTAACCCAGGGTGGTGTGGAGTGCAAAAAAACGATGGATTTGGGCCCAGATCTTTTGACTGGGGGAGTGTGTGACATTGATCCACATTCAGTCCATCACTTGTTGTTTTTGCTATTGCCGCACTAAGTGCGCTGGGGATGCCCACACGTGGGTCCCAGGCACTCCACACCACTTGGAGTCAAGCTAGCCGGGCTGATGAGAGGTGTTACCTCGAAACCGGTCCGGTCCTCGGATGCTTGATTCCGTTCTGGGAAGGACATGGCTTTTGTAGTTCGGACTGGACTGTTCCCATGGGGCAACAGGGTCAGAGCTGATTTGCATATCGCCATTGTCTAACCCAGGGTGGTGTGGAGTGCAAAAAAACGATGGATTTGGGCCCAGATCTTTTGACTGGGGGAGTGTGTGACATTGATCCACATTCAGTCCATCACTTGTTGTTTTTGCTATTGCCGCACTAAGTGCGCTGGGGATGCCCAGACGTGGGTCCCAGGCACTCCACACCACTTGGAGTCAAGCTAGCCGGGCTGATGAGAGGTGTTACCTCGAAACCGGTCCGGTCCTCGGATGCTTGATTCCGTTCTGGGAAGGACATGGCTTTTGTAGTTCGGACTGGACTGTTCCCATGGGGCAACAGGGTCAGAGCTGATTTGCATATCGCCATTGTCTAACCCAGGGTGGTGTGGAGTGCAAAAAAAACGATGGATTTGGGCCCAGATCTTTTGACTGGGGGAGTGTGTGACATTGATCCACATTCAGTCCATCACTTGTTGTTTTTGCTATTGCCGCACTAAGTGCGCTGGGGATGCCCAGACGTGGGTCCCAGGCACTCCACACCACTTGGAGTCAAGCTAGCCGGGCTGATGAGAGGTGTTACCTCGAAACCGGTCCGGTCCTCGGATGCTTGATTCCGTTCTGGGAAGGACATGGCTTTTGTAGTTCGGACTGGACTGTTCCCATGGGGCAACAGGGTCAGAGCTGATTTGCATATCGCCATTGTCTAACCCAGGGTGGTGTGGAGTGCAAAAAAACGATGGATTTGGGCCCAGATCTTTTGACTGGGGGAGTGTGTGACATTGATCCCCATTCAGTCCATCACTTGTTGTTTTTGCTATTGCCGCACTAAGTGCGCTGGGGATGCCCAGACGTGGGTCCCAGGCACTCCACACCACTTGGAGTCAAGCTAGCCGGGCTGATGAGAGGTGTTACCTCGAAACCGGTCCGGTCCTCGGATGCTTGATTCCGTTCTGGGAAGGACATGGCTTTTGTAGTTCGGACTGGACTGTTCCCATGGGGCAACAGGGTCAGAGCTGATTTGCATATCGCCATTGTCTAACCCAGGGTGGTGTGGAGTGCAAAAAAACGATGGATTTGGGCCCAGATCTTTTGACTGGGGGAGTGTGTGACATTGATCCACATTCAGTCCATCACTTGTTGTTTTTGCTATTGCCGCACTAAGTGCGCTGGGGATGCCCAGACGTGGGTCCCAGGCACTCCACACCACTTGGAGTCAAGCTAGCCGGGCTGATGAGAGGTGTTACCTCGAAACCGGTCCGGTCCTCGGATGCTTGATTCCGTTCTGGGAAGGACATGGCTTTTGTAGTTCGGACTGGACTGTTCCCATGGGGCAACAGGGTCAGAGCTGATTTGCATATCGCCATTGTCTACCCCAGGGTGGTGTGGAGTGCAAAAAAACGATGGATTTGGGCCCAGATCTTTTGACTGGGGGAGTGTGTGACATTGATCCACATTCAGTCCATCACTTGTTGTTTTTGCTATTGCCGCACTAAGTGCGCTGGGGATGCCCAGACGTGGGTCCCAGGCACTCCACACCACTTGGAGTCAAGCTAGCCGGGCTGATGAGAGGTGTTACCTCGAAACCGGTCCGGTCCTCGGATGCTTGATTCCGTTCTGGGAAGGACATGGCTTTTGTAGTTCGGACTGGACTGTTCCCATGGGGCAACAGGGTCAGAGCTGATTTGCATATCGCCATTGTCTAACCCAGAGTGGTGTGGAGTGCAAAAAAACGATGGATTTGGGCCCAGATCTTTTGACTGGGGGAGTGTGTGACATTGATCCACATTCAGTCCATCACTTGTTGTTTTTGCTATTGCCGCACTAAGTGCGCTGGGGATGCCCAGACGTGGGTCCCAGGCACTCCACACCACTTGGAGTCAAGCTAGCCGGGCTGATGAGAGGTGTTACCTCGAAACCGGTCCGGTCCTCGGATGCTTGATTCCGTTCTGGGAAGGACATGGCTTTTGTAGTTCGGACTGGACTGTTCCCATGGGGCAACAGGGTCAGAGCTGATTTGCATATCGCCATTGTCTAACCCAGGGTGGTGTGGAGTGCAAAAAAACGATGGATTTGGGCCCAGATCTTTTGACTGGGGGAGTGTGTGACATTGATCCACATTCAGTCCATCACTTGTTGTTTTTGCTATTGCCGCACTAAGTGCGCTGGGGATGCCCAGACGTGGGTCCCAGGCACTCCACACCACTTGGAGTCAAGCTAGCCGGGCTGATGAGAGGTGTTACCTCGAAACCGGTCCGGTCCTCGGATGCTTGATTCCGTTCTGGGAAGGACATGGCTTTTGTAGTTCGGACTGGACTGTTCCCATGGGGCAACAGGGTCAGAGCTGATTTGCATATCGCCATTGTCTAACCCAGGGTGGTGTGGAGTGCAAAAAAACGATGGATTTGGGCCCAGATCTTTTGACTGGGGGAGTGTGTGACATTGATCCACATTCAGTCCATCACTTGTTGTTTTTGCTATTGCCGCACTAAGTGCGCTGGGGATGCCCAGACGTGGGTCCCAGGCACTCCACACCACTTGGAGTCAAGCTAGCCGGGCTGATGAGAGGTGTTACCTCGAAACCGGTCCGGTC
The DNA here is from genome assembly GCF_964263255.1 of Lissotriton vulgaris. NCBI lineage: Eukaryota > Metazoa > Chordata > Amphibia > Caudata > Salamandridae > Lissotriton > Lissotriton vulgaris. The sequence continues at coordinate 64,312,134 of NC_141685.1, read as the reverse complement.
CTCGGATGCTTGATTCCGTTCTGGGAAGGACATGGCTTTTGTAGTTCGGACTGGACTGTTCCCATGGGGCAACAGGGTCAGAGCTGATTTGCATATCGCCATTGTCTAACCCAGGGTGGTGTGGAGTGCAAAAAAACGATGGATTTGGGCCCAGATCTTTTGACTGGGGGAGTGTGTGACATTGATCCACATTCAGTCCATCACTTGTTGTTTTTGCTATTGCCGCACTAAGTGCGCTGGGGATGCCCAGACGTGGGTCCCAGGCACTCCACACCACTTGGAGTCAAGCTAGCCGGGCTGATGAGAGGTGTTACCTCGAAACCGGTCCGGTCCTCGGATGCTTGATTCCGTTCTGGGAAGGACATGGCTTTTGTAGTTCGGACTGGACTGTTCCCATGGGGCAACATGGTCAGAGCTGATTTGCATATCGCCATTGTCTAACCCAGGGTGGTGTGGAGTGCAAAAAAACGATGGATTTGGGCCCAGATCTTTTGACTGGGGGAGTGTGTGACATTGATCCCCATTCAGTCCATCACTTGTTGTTTTTGCTATTGCCGCACTAAGTGCGCTGGGGATGCCCAGACGTGGGTCCCAGGCACTCCACACCACTTGGAGTCAAGCTAGCCGGGCTGATGAGAGGTGTTACCTCGAAACCGGTCCGGTCCTCGGATGCTTGATTCCGTTCTGGGAAGGACATGGCTTTTGTAGTTCGGACTGGACTGTTCCCATGGGGCAACAGGGTCAGAGCTGATTTGCATATCGCCATTGTCTAACCCAGGGTGGTGTGGAGTACAAAAAAACGATGGATTTGGGCCCAGATCTTTTGACTGGGGGAGTGTGTGACATTGATCCACATTCAGTCCATCACTTGTTGTTTTTGCTATTGCCGCACTAAGTGCGCTGGGGATGCCCAGACGTGGGTCCCAGGCACTCCACACCACTTGGAGTCAAGCTAGCCGGGCTGATGAGAGGTGTTACCTCGAAACCGGTCCGGTCCTCGGATGCTTGATTCCGTTCTGGGAAGGACATGGCTTTTGTAGTTCGGACTGGACTGTTCCCATGGGGCAACAGGGTCAGAGCTGATTTGCATATCGCCATTGTCTAACCCAGGGTGGTGTGGAGTGCAAAAAAACGATGGATTTGGGCCCAGATCTTTTGACTGGGGGAGTGTGTGACATTGATCCACATTCAGTCCATCACTTGTTGTTTTTGCTATTGCCGCACTAAGTGCGCTGGGGATGCCCAGACGTGGGTCCCAGGCACTCCACACCACTTGGAGTCAAGCTAGCCGGGCTGATGAGAGGTGTTACCTCGAAACCGGTCCGGTCCTCGGATGCTTGATTCCGTTCTGGGAAGGACATGGCTTTTGTAGTTCGGACTGGACTGTTCCCATGGGGCAACAGGGTCAGAGCTGATTTGCATATCGCCATTGTCTAACCCAGGGTGGTGTGGAGTACAAAAAAACGATGGATTTGGGCCCAGATCTTTTGACTGGGGGAGTGTGTGACATTGATCCACATTCAGTCCATCACTTGTTGTTTTTGCTATTGCCGCACTAAGTGCGCTGGGGATGCCCAGACGTGGGTCCCAGGCACTCCACACCACTTGGAGTCAAGCTAGCCGGGCTGATGAGAGGTGTTACCTCGAAACCGGTCCGGTCCTCGGATGCTTGATTCCGTTCTGGGAAGGACATGGCTTTTGTAGTTCGGACTGGACTGTTCCCATGGGGCAACAGGGTCAGAGCTGATTTGCATATCGCCATTGTCTAACCCAGGGTGGTGTGGAGTGCAAAAAAACGATGGATTTGGGCCCAGATCTTTTGACTGGGGGAGTGTGTGACATTGATCCACATTCAGTCCATCACTTGTTGTTTTTGCTATTGCCGCACTAAGTGCGCTGGGGATGCCCAGACGTGGGTCCCAGGCACTCCACACCACTTGGAGTCAAGCTAGCCGGGCTGATGAGAGGTGTTACCTCGAAACCGGTCCGGTCCTCGGATGCTTGATTCCGTTCTGGGAAGGACATGGCTTTTGTAGTTCGGACTGGACTGTTCCCATGGGGCAACAGGGTCAGAGCTGATTTGCATATCGCCATTGTCTAACCCAGGGTGGTGTGGAGTGCAAAAAAACGATGGATTTGGGCCCAGATCTTTTGACTGGGGGAGTGTGTGACATTGATCCACATTCAGTCCATCACTTGTTGTTTTTGCTATTGCCGCACTAAGTGCGCTGGGGATGCCCAGACGTGGGTCCCAGGCACTCCACACCACTTGGAGTCAAGCTAGCCGGGCTGATGAGAGGTGTTACCTCGAAACCGGTCCGGTCCTCGGATGCTTGATTCCGTTCTGGGAAGGACATGGCTTTTGTAGTTCGGACTGGACTGTTCCCATGGGGCAACAGGGTCAGAGCTGATTTGCATATCGCCATTGTCTAACCCAGGGTGGTGTGGAGTGCAAAAAAACGATGGATTTGGGCCCAGATCTTTTGACTGGGGGAGTGTGTGACATTGATCCACATTCAGTCCATCACTTGTTGTTTTTGCTATTGCCGCACTAAGTGCGCTGGGGATGCCCAGACGTGGGTCCCAGGCACTCCACACCACTTGGAGTCAAGCTAGCCGGGCTGATGAGAGGTGTTACCTCGAAACCGGTCCGGTCCTCGGATGCTTGATTCCATTCTGGGAAGGACATGGCTTTTGTAGTTCGGACTGGACTGTTCCCATGGGGCAACAGGGTCAGAGCTGATTTGCATATCGCCATTGTCTAACCCAGGGTGGTGTGGAGTGCAAAAAAACGATGGATTTGGGCCCAGATCTTTTGACTGGGGGAGTGTGTGACATTGATCCACATTCAGTCCATCACTTGTTGTTTTTGCTATTGTCACCACTGCAAGCACATACGCATCGGGTAACAGCCATCTCTGATGCTCTGACAATTCAATCCAACAACCATTTGCATCCAATTTACCCTTGCTTTCTCTCCATTCATTCACCTCTTTTTCTGTGGCTTCAGCTTGGATAGACTTCATACTCTCAATCGTATCTTCGCACATACCAACATCACCAATCCATCTCGCAGGGCCTGCAACGTACATTCGACTCATTACATTCCTTGCAGTTTCTTTTGCAACTTCATCTGCAAACGCATTCCCACGACCAACATCATCCGTCACCTTTTTGTGTGCACTGCATTTCACAATCGCAACTTGTAATGGCAAGGTCAGTGACTCAAGTAGCTCATTTACTAACTGACCATGCTGGATCTTAGTACCATGCGACGTCAGGAACCCACGTTCACGCCACAATCGTCCAGAACTGTGAGCCACGCCAAAGGCGTATTGGCTATCCGTGTATACATTCACTCGCTTTCCTTTTGCCAACACACATGCTCTTGTAAGTGCAATCAACTCTGCTGCTTGCGCTGAACTGTGGGGATACGTGCAGCTTCAACAATAGTATGCAACGTCGTCACAGCATATGCTGCAGTCGTATCACCATTCGGCAACTTGAAACATGAACCATCAACCCATAAAGTATCATTACATTCAGGAAGAGGAGTGTCCTGTAAATCTATTCTCCCTCTTGTCTCTTCTTCTGTCCTAAAACAGCAGTCATGTTCTTCGACCTCATCTGTCTCTACTGGAATGGGCAATAACGTGGCTGGGTTTAGTGTGTCGCACCTCTTTATGTGTATATGACTCGCTAATAGTGTCAGCTCATAACTTGACAATCGAGCACTAGTTAAGTGCTGTGTCCTTGTTCTGTTTAACAAAATGTCTTCTGCATGTGGGACCATGACAATCAGCATATTATTCATTACTAGCCCAGCAGTCTGTCGAATACAGACAGCCGCTGCCGCAGTGGCCCTCAAGCAACTTGGCAACGCCTTAGCTACCGGATCTAAAGTCGCCGAAAAGTATGCGCACGGACGCTGTTTGTCCCCAAAAGATTGTGTCAGAACTGATAATGCACAACCTTCTTTCTCATGGACATACAATGTAAAAGGCTTACTGTAGTCGGGGGTACCCAACACAGGAGCCGAACACAGTGCATCACGTAATTCGGAAAAACTTTTCTGACACTCTGCAGACCACGGAATGGGTTTCGGTGTATCCTTACAAGTTAATGCCACCAAAGGTTTGGACACCAAGGAGAAATTCGGTATCCATTGCCTGCAATATGATGTAATGCCCAAGAATGTTTTAACAAAATGGGGTGACCCTGTGTCCCTCAGAACCTGGGTATACGTAATTCACAAACAAGTGGTTCTGTTGGGTATAGACAATTTCTTTGGGGTGGGCTGTGAGCAGCTCCAAAGCACACAAACAAGCAAAACTCTCTGATAGTCAAAGTTTTTATATTTTTTAAAAACAGAAAAAGGAAAGAATATAATTGGAATTACTTCATTCCACTACATTACTGACAATTACTTAGGCAATTACGTGAATAGTGACTGTGGTGATTCAAGTGACAAGTGAAACATTTATTGGTGACACTTATTTACAAAAACATTTATGTACAATAAAATCACAAAGAAAAAGAGGACCGGGGGAGGTTTGAAACGATGTGATTTCTATCGTTTATGAGGCCAGTCTTATATAAGTAAATGTTCCAAGGAAAATAAGTGGTTAGTGTCCATATTCCTGGAGTTAACTTGGCCAAAAGTGAGAGCGTCGACGTTTTGACCCAGGTTGCGCCCCAGTTGGTAGTCGCGGCGGGTCTTTATCAAGACAGGGGGGGGGGGGAAAGGGATCGGTCAGGAGGTGATTTCTTCCAAAGGGTAGCCCGTTGGTCAACCCTTGATATAGCAACATCAGCGATCAAACTCCGCGATGCAGCCAAAGGCGATCTGGATGTGAACCGAGCAGTCCATGTTCCGGGGGTGTCCAACCTTCTAGCGGACTCCCTGAGCAGGTAGGTCTCGTCAAACCACTAGTGGGAACTTCATCAGCCGATGTTGGACCGCATCTTTCAGCTTTACGGACACCCCAATCTGGATTTATTCGTGACCAACCTGAACCGCAAATGCCCATTCTATGCAAGTTGGCTTCCGAATCGTGCGGGAATGCGTTTTTGATGAACTGGTCAAAAATATATGCTTACGCTTTTTCACCGATTCCTCTAGTTGCAAGGGTACTTTGGAAAATGCAGAAAGAACCCTAGTGCATTTTTCTCATAGCCCCCAGATGGCCTCACCAGTTCTGGTTTTCAGAGCTCCTCCTTCTGTCGGAGTGCAATCCAATTTGGCTGCTCCCAATTTCGAATCTTCTTACTATGAACCACGGCCTGATCTGCCATCCGGATCCAACTGGCGCCTAAGCACTATGAGTTTGCTAACTTCATTATTCCTCCGGACTGCAGGGGGGTCCTCACTAACGCTAGAGAACCCTCCACTATCAAAACCTACAAACTCAAGTGGAAACGGTTCGATCTTTGGTGTGAAGCTTCAAATTCAAATTCTTCTGTTTAACTCTGAGAAGACAGAGATTCTACACTGTGCACTAAGTAGAATCCCTCCTAAACTTCCGCTTGAGTTTTGGCCAGCATCCCCTGCTACTCCATTGGCTCCCAGTAGCGTGGTACGAATTCTGGGAGTCATGGTTGACAACAAATTGACATTAGAAAACTGTCAACAAAACAGCTGGAAGTTGTTTTACTCTGATCAGATCATTTCGGAAAATCCTTCTGATGTTCTTTTAACAGAACAGAGCGCTGATGGTCCGGAGCACCATCCTCAGTAAGCTGGACTATTGTGATGCCCTGTTACTAGAATCCCCGCAATATCTGATTGAGAGATTGCAGAGAGTACAGACCATGGTGGCCAAAATGGTACTAGTGCAACCACGCCGCTTCTCCGCCTCCCGGGCGCTCTCAGATTTACACTGGCTGCCAGTCTCGCAGAGGATACGATTTAAGGCACTATGTATAGTATTTAAGGCTCTACATGGTCAAGGGCCCAAATCTCTGCAGGAGAAACTGACATGGTATGTCCCTCCATGAGCACTGCGCTCCTCATCGGCTAATCTGGTGAGGGTGCCTAGATTTAGGAAAGTCAAATCAGGAGTTAGGGCCTTCAGTGCGGCAGCGTCCCGCCTTTGGAATACTCTTTCATTTGATATAAGACAATTAGACAACATCCTGCAGTTTAGAAAAAGGTTAAAAACCTGGCTCTACTCTCGAGTAGGCTCCTTGGCATCCTGCTAACTCCTTCCGGGCAGGGGACATAGTCTCTCTGCCCTAAGCTAGTCGCCTATATCACAGCGCCAGGTTACCCGTAGGGCGTCAGTACGCTTTACAAATAATGATAAAATAAATAAATAAATAAATTTTAACCCTGTTCACTCAACGCCAGAGAAGCTTCTGCCTTTTTTCTTACAATTAGCAAAATCAGGCCTCTCTCACTCTACCCTGAAGGTTTTTCTGGCTGCAATTTCCAGATTCCGGCAGGATGGCTCCAATTCTCTTTATTCTTCAAGAATTATTCAACAATTTTTCAAAGGCTTATTTCAGATCTTCCCTCCAATTTGACGCCTGTCTCCTCCTTGGCATCTGAACATTGTGTTGGCACAACTCATGAAGTCCCCATTTGAGCCCATTCGTAGGGTTGATCTTAAATTCATCCCCTGGAAGACATCGCTGCTCTTAGCTCTTACTTCAAGTCAGCGAGATACAAGCTTTTACTATCAAACCACCTTTTCTTCAATTCACCTAAGACTCTGTGGCGCTCCGCACTAATCCGGCCTTAATTCCTAAAGTTACATCTGATTTCACCTGAATGAGCCTGTCATCTTCAATACTTTTTTTCCTTAATCCACAGTTGCCAGAAGAAAAGACTTTACATTCTGAGATGTTTGACATTTTATTTGCAAAGAACAACCAGTATCCGTTAAACTGATCAGCTCTTCATAGCCTACGGCAGGATGCGTAAAGAACCTCCAGTTGCTAAACAGACTATCGCACGTTGGATATCTAGAGCAATTTCCTTTTGCAATCAGCAAGCAGGTAAGACACTTCATGCAACGATTAAAGCACACTCTACTAGAGCAGTCGCCTCTTTATCAGATTTGAAGAGCTGCGACCAAGCACTACTGTCTGGAAGCTGCCAACAATGCTGACACTGCTGTGAGGCAAACGGTGCTACGTAATCTTTTTAAGTAAGGTGAGCCTCTGTTTCTTACCTCCTCCTGCACACACTGTATATATTTCTGCTTTTGCAGATGTGCCCATGTTTACTGCTATACTGTGATATATGTATATGTATTCTCTCGTACTCTGTTTACAATGTACTTATGGCTTACTATGCACAGTTCTCGAATTACTGCTATCTACTCTGATTCAAGCATGTGAATCTATGAAAGATACCCTAATACTGGAGAAGAACATTAGTTACTTACCTGTAAACTGTGCTTCTCCAGTATTGATATCTTTCATAGATTCACAAGTGACTCACCCACCTCCCCTCAGAGGCTCCGCTCTTCTCCTTGGCTCTTATGCCACACTTGTGCTAAAAAAATTGGAGAGCCTGAGCCTCTGAGGAGAAGGTTCCAGAGGGTGCTGTCGCCTGATTGGCTGGAGTTTGGAACATATCTAATGTAATATATTATGTTGTCTCCATTACACTACATAATTAGTATACAATCAATGAAAAATAAAAAACATATAATAAAAAGTAGCACTAAAGTCGTAATTTTGTCTCGACGTGCGTTTCGGCGTGTAAAAAAAAAAGGAATAGTTTGTATATACCTGTGTGAATAGAAACAATAGTCCAAAGTGGAGTCTAATCAGAAGGTTGTTCAAAATTCATTGGTAGTAAAAAAGCGTTGTATTCCTAGTCGCATTTGATTGTAGTTAGAAGCTCTAGTAGCAAAGGACTTATTTCTATTTTTAACATACCCTGATAAAGTCAGTCGTTGCTGACGAAAATCAATCTCGGAAACTATTTCTAGGACAATATGTGTGGGACCTCAAAATCTGGTAAACTTTCTTTAAGATATATCACGTAGGCCCGGCAGGAAATGGCCGGCGGTCATAATTGCATGCGGTAAATAATGCAGCGAAGTGTTCAGAGCGGGGTGATTATAATACACGCAACAGGATAAAGTGCAATGTATAGTGGACCTCACGCTCTGATAAACTTCTTTCGGATTTTCAGCAAGCGCCCGGCAAGAAGATGGCCGTCAGCGTCTCTAGATAAATTAGACCTATAGCACGCAAGCTGATTCAACAGGCCGCCCGTTCTCCTTAAAATAGAAGTCTGCTCCATCTCTCATACAAGCTTTGAACGTCTTGCTTTTAAATATCACAGATCAACCCTTGGATTAGCATGGAGTCCACAACTGGACCATCGAGTTGCAACTCCACCAGTGAATGGTCTGAGATTCCCCCTTCTATGTGCGTAGCGGCTCTAAAATCATCTTAATGGACAGTCTGGCTGAAAAGATAGTGCAGGCATGCCAGACTACCATGTGCTGCAGACTGGTGCGTCCGGTTCTGATACCCTCTTCCCCTCTAGGGGCATTTAGGAGTATCATGAATATAGTATAGGGTCAGTTCTGTCACTCCAGGCACCCCAATGCGTGTATTCTCTGTCGTAAGCGTCTTACCCTTTCACAGGATGAGTCAGTCTTGTCTGGGTCTCTTTCCTGTTTCCCGGCACTTGAATGGCACGCCCGAACACTCGAGAGAGCAGTGACCCACCAGCAGGCTTTTGTGGTCTGCTTTTGTCCTGGATGTAGGGCTGCATTCAGTAGGGCACCCACTCTGTCTTTTCTTTGCCTTTGCCTGAAGATCAGCAGTCTCAAGGTAGCAGTCACACCTGGCCTGTCGGTAAGTGCAGCCCCTCTGGAGGCCCGACCATCAGCAATTGAGCCTACACTGGCCGGCTGGACCACAGCGTAAGCTCAGACATGGTGATCGACACTGGAGTTCTTGTAGTCCCTCATGGGCCTCTGACACAGAGTAGTCAGAAATTCAGCAGCTAAAAGCCAAACACAGGCTCTCCAGGAAGTCAGTAGATTCAGACTCTGTTGTGTTAGGAATTTGGCAAATGCAACCTTGAACGGGCCTGTTGGCAGCACACAATCGTCCAACTGGGCCTCAACAATCACGTTGTCGTAGTGTTTTATTTTCTGCCTTGAACTGTTGGGAGAGTCTTGGCGGGGGAGGAGGGGGTCCCTCAGACTAGCTGGTCCTACTGGATGGCTTTCCGGCCCACACTACAGATAACGGGGATGTGTCGGACCTTGCTTCTTCCAGGACAGCCTTGTCCTCCTGCTGGATAGTCAAACTCCCTTCCCTTTCTTACCAGACAGGCAGGCTTCTAGGCAGACTTCTAGGCTCTTCAGGACAGGTACACAGCTTCTCCATTAAGTAATTCAGCCTGCAGGTGATGTCCCTTCAACTTAGATAAACTTTCAGGCTGACACCATCCCTGGTGTCACAGCAGGCACCTGAGTACTTTGTAGAGCACATTATTCCTTGGTAACAGAGGACTTTGAACTATGGTTTAAAAGAGGGATAGATGGTCCCACTTGCATATACAACTGGCAGGTAGGAGATGCAGTTTACTCTGTCGCACTCTCACATTGCATTTATGCTACTCACACCAACACCCTAAACATGCACTTGATGTTATCGCAAAGTCTGGGCACAGGAATAGAAATGGAGCATTACATGGGTGTGTCAGTAGAAAGCCACTCCACTGACCATGATGCAAAGATCTCATCAGGCTATTGATCCTTACTACAGGGTGCATTGCCACCACCGCTCTAGCTTTTAAGCCCATGACAGCCCTCTGCCTTAAATGAGGGCACACTTGGTGTGACCCTCCAGGTCACAGGACCGGTCCAAGATCTCTTATAGTCCCTTGTTAGAAGTTTCACAGTACTGGGGTGGCAGAAAAATCTCATGTAATTGTTTTGTGGTAGATTTATCCCAGTAACGTGCAGTTACAAGTTTGACGCCATTCACTGGGGAGTTGCCACGAGGAACAGATTCTTCTGCCTGTCAAACCAAATGCCATTCACTATTTCATAGTGTTTTTCTGCTTTTATTTACCACTTGTTTTAAGAAGGTGGTAGATATATGCATCTGGCTGGTTGGGGGGAGATGGGTGGAGATGGGTGAAGAGGAAAGCATTTTCTAACAGAGGGAAAAATTGTGTGTTTCATCCTGGACAAAATCAAGCGGGGGCTGTGCTGCGTTGGGGGAAGAGAGAGATGGTGGATGTGCTGCTGCTTCAAGAGACCCACATGCTGGGCTCCAAAGCCCTTAGCCTTCAGAGGTTCGGATTTCAGCAAGTGTACCATGCGGGCTTCACGAGGGGCTCGCGGGGGGTGGCTATCTTGGTACACCGCAGGGTGGCTTATGTGCATGAAAAGCAATGGATTGATCCTCAGGGCCGGTATATTTTCATCAAGGGCCTGTTGGGTACCGAACAAGTGGTTTTTGGTAGTGTATACGCCCCCCCCCTGCAGTGGGCCCTGTCTGAGCGGCTGTTCGCGCTGTGGAATGAGATTCAGGAGGTACTGACCATGGTGGGAGGCGATTGGAACGAGGTTATGGATGTGGGCTTGGATCGCCTGAGGCGGGTGCCTGTTGCATTGGACCCTCCCCCCCCCCCGCTGCTGCTCCCACCAGACTGTGTGCGACTGTGAGTGGCCTGGGCTGGGTCGATGTGTGGCGACACTTTCATCCTGCTGCGCGTGAATTCACATATGTGTCGGCGGTGCATGGGTCCTTTTCGAGACTGGATTATCTGTTTGTGCCGGGTGCCTGTCTGAGTCGAGTCAGAGATGCTGTGATACTCCCCAGAGGCTTGTCTGATCATTCCCCTGTCCTAGCTACCATGACCCTCCCCTCCAAGAGACAGCCGTTTCGCTGGCGGATGTCATTTTGGCAACTGCAGCGGCCCGAGTACGTGCACCACCTGCGTGGTGCGATTGCTCATTACTGGCGCGAGAATCTGGTCGGAGATGTGGATGCAATGGTGGTGTGGGAGGCGCTGAAACCCACGCTTCGGGGCATTGATATAGCTTGGTGCGTGGCTGCTCGGCGAAAACATCGGGAGGCCATTGTGACCGCCGCGGCCCGCGTGGAGGAACTGGAGCAACGTGGTCGTCTTGGGGGCGACGAAGGCATTATGCGGCAGCTCCTGCAAGCCCAACAGTCGTACGCATCCGTCCTTTACGAGGAGGCCCGGCAGGCGTGGCTCGCCACGCGCAGCAGGGTGTATCAGTGGGGTGACAAGTCCTGTACTATGCTGCATAGGCTATGTCAGGCGACCTTCCAGCCCCTGGTGTTGCCGGGTCTTGCGGCGGAAGACGGTTCGGATATGACCGATCCGGATTTGCTAGCGGCTAGCTTTGCCCGTTATTACGAGACGCAATACGCTCCTCGTGATCACTTGGAGACGAGCGAAATATCCGCATATCTCGACGACCTGCTACCACAGGCCATCCCCGATGAGACCAGAACCGCCCTGGACGCCCCGCTTACGGCTGAGGAACTCGGGGAAGCCCTTGGTCAACTAAATGCTGGAAAGGCGCCCGGCCCAAGTGGGTACCCAAGCGAATGCTATAAAAAGTTTCACGTCCAGCTGGGGCCCCACTATCGACGCGCCCTAGAGGCGGCGCGGGCTCAGGGGGAGCTGCCACCGGACTGGCGCCATGCCGAAATCGTGGTCTTCTTGAAGCCGGGCAGGGCGCCGGACAGGCACGACTCTTACAGGCCGATTTCCCTTCTTAACATCGAGGCCAAGATTCTGGCTAAGGCCTTAGCGAATCGCCTCTTGCCCCACATTGCTGACCTAGTCCACCCCGACCAGGCCGGATTTATGCCTCGCAGGGCCACCCGGCATAATATCCGACGGGCGCAGGCGGCGGTAGTTGCTATGGGTGCTAGAGATGAGCAGGCTGCACTCCTCCTGGCGGATATGGACCGAGCCTTTGATTCGGTGAGTTGGGCATACCTGTTCACACTGTTGGCCCGCCTCAACCTGGGGCCGGTCTTCTTGTCGTATGTTCGTCTCCTCTACACTAACGTAACGGCCTCGGTCCGCGTGGCGGGTGCTACCTCTGGGCGCTTCCGTATAGGTCGCGGTACTCGGCAGGGTTGCCCTCTGTCCCCGTACCTGTTTGCCCTTGCCATGGAACCCCTGGCGTCACGGGTACGAGCAGATGCCCGATTGCGTGGCTTCGTCTGGAATGAGGACTTGGTGGATAGGATTGCACTGTATGCGGATGACGTCCTCCTCTTCCTTACTGACTTACGGCACTCGGGTCCCCGGGTTCTAGAGATCATGCGGGCGTTTGGCGAGGTCTCGGGTCTTCATCTTAACCTGAATAAATCGACCCTGTGGGTGCTGGGTGGCGGAGTGGTTGCCGACCCTTGGGCTGCTGAGTTGCGAGTGGCGACGAATGGCCTGAAATATCTGGGCGTTTTTCTCTCGGAGTCGCGGGTCGTGGCCTGGGCGCGTGGAGTCTTGCCCGTGTGGGAACGGGTCCAGGCTGATGTCAAGACGTGGTCCAGAATGCCGCTCACTATCTTTGGGAGATCGGCCATCTTCAAGATGGTGGCGCTTCCGCGGCTCCTATACCAAATCCAAAATTTCCCGCACCCCATCGGCCTGGAGTGGTTCCGTCAGGTTAATTCAGTGTTAGGCCGCTTCCTGTGGGATGGCGGTGCGGCCAGGGTGGCCTTGAAGAAGTGCTTTCGGTCCACGTACTGTTGTGGCCTGGCCACCTCGGACCTCCTCTCCTACTACCAAGCTTCCCAACTACTCGTCCTTAATGAATGGTGGTATGGCGATAGAGGGGATCCGGCATATGCCCTGGAACGATCGCTCGTGGGTGATCGCACGCTCCACACCATCCTTTATTCGGCTCGCCTACGCCGTGTGTTGCCTTCGGTCACCAGAGTGGTCTTTGCTGTATGGCGACAGTCATTACGCCGCATGGGATGGTGGGGCAAATTGACGGCTGAGACGCCGCTTTGGCATAATGGTCTGCTCCCGGAGCTGGCGGCCCTGACCGGGTTTGAGGGTTGGGAAGCCATTGGGGTTGCACAACTGGGCCAGGTCATGTCCGGCACCACCCTCAAATCCTTCGAGGAGCTCCGCACGGAGTTCCAAATGCCTCAGTCCCAGTTCTTCCGCTACCTCCAGCTGCGGCACGCCTTCACCCCGAGCATCGCCGGCCTCGACTCCTTGCCGGAGTTTAGCCCAGTCGAGGCTAAAGTGTTTATGGGAGACCTGGGGGACAGGAATGTCTCTAGGATTTACCAGACACTTGTTATCCACTGCTCCTCCACCCTGCACTCTCTTCGGGAGGCGTGGGAAGTGGACGTGGGCCCCCTCGATGAAGACGATTGGAGGGAGGCGCTGGAATCCCCACGTGGAACCGCCATTGCAGTCCGGCTCCGGCTAATTCAATTTAAATACTTGCACCGTGCTTATTATACGCGTGAACGACTGTGGAAGGCTGGTTTGATTGCATCCCCGGAATGCTTGCGCTGTGGGGTGGTGCATGGCTCCTTGATGCACACTGTATGGTCGTGTAGCCGGCTGACTGGGTTCTGGAGGGGTGTGTGGAGTTGCCTGGCTGAGGTCCTGGGCTGGGACCTTCCTCGTACCCACAGGCTGGGCCTTTTGCATATTATGGAAGGGATTGGGGGTAACATATATAAACGCCACCTGTTGCTCTTGGGGCTGGTCGTGGCTAAGCGGGACCTGGCCCGGGCGTGGAAGTCAGTGAGGGCTCCCCCCCTGTCTGCGTGGAAGGCTGGGCTGGATTATTTCATGGGTCTGGAGAGGCCGATCTTTGAAGCAAGGGGCTGCCCGCGCAAACACTACAAAATCTGGAAGCGTTGGGCCGACTACCGTGGTCTGTCTCTGGACCCCCCGGCGGAGCAAGAGGAGGACATTTGATCACAGAGACAATTGTGGCCCGAAGTGGCGACGCCCTGGTGGCGCTACACCTGCTTATTTTTCTCTTTTGCTTTCTATACATGTGTGGTAGGGGGGGATGGGGGGTGTTCGGAGCGGGGGGGGGTAGAGTTGTGGGTTAGGGTGGGCTGCTGGGGAGTTTCTATACTGAGCCTATTTTGAGTCTGCTCTATCATTTGCTGCCTATGTAATTGCTATATTGATATTGTCGTGGTGATCTTCGAGTGTGGAGATGCCACGTTCTTGATGCTCATTTGCTCAATAAAATTGGTTGTGAAAAAAAATTGTGTGTTTCCCCCAGTTAGTAAAAAACAGCATGAGTCTTGGCTGCTTCTGCTGTACCCAGAGTCTTGTGGGTCTTTTCAGTCTAATTCTGTCCGGAAAAAAATTGTGTCCTGTTTTTCTGCACCCGGTAAATCCATTGTGCAGATGAGCTTAACAACTAATAATCAGGTGGAATAAAATGAACACATGAAAGTACTCCTTAATTTCATTGCCCTTGATTCATACTCTGGACAACAGTTGAGGGATAGGTCTAGGCGTAGTCCTCGCAACACACAATAGATTTGCGTGCAGCAGAGGCCAGAGCTCAAAAGTCAAGATACCAGATACAAGTAGGTGGTAACTCAGGGCGGGGGAAACGCCTGTTGTCCGTGGAGGGGAAATTCCCATCCTAGAAATCTACATTACAATTAATTAATAGTATTCTATTTTAAATATCTTTTTGGTGCCAGTCCATATGGCTTTAATGTCTGCTTTTGGGATTCTATGTTATAAGTCCATAGGGTACATGTATCCTTTCTGAGCTTAATAAAATGTTGGAAATTCTACAACTCCTCACTCCTAGATCCAAGTACTCTCAGGCTACCATTCTACACTCTGCTCTGTCTTAAGAACAGCTCAACACATAAATTCTGCAACTCTGCATTGATATGGCTTGTAAATTATTTTTGGGGATATTCACATGTATTAACTATTTAATTTTAATATTATAGGTGATTGAAATTACGGACGAAGAAAGCAAGATTTAGCACCAGCCAACTGAATGTTAGTGCCATAAGAAGGATTATTTTGAAAAACTGAAGGACATCCAGCCTTCTAAGTTTAAACAATTTCCAAAATCTAGGTGTGGCGAGGAAGTGGGAGCTGAGGAAAGTACTATACATGTAAGTGAAGTCTCTAATTTTGCATTTCATTAACCCAGAGCAAAGTCATATCTGTCCACAAAACATAATGCCAGAAACACCAATCACAACATCCTCATCTGAAATATTATCAGAAAGACAAATTGCCTCAGCATGACAGAATAACGTTCATCTAAAGCACGCATGATCTAAAGCATCATGTAATTCCAGAGAGGAAGCACACACTGCATAAAAGAAAGATATAACAAAAGGTTTCTTCTGCAAACCATCAAAGAAAAGACACTGAAAGAAGACTCCGAAGCTGACACGCTAACCACCAAAAGATTGGAAAATCACCTTTGTTCAACAACCGTGTTTAACCAGTTACGCAAGTTTGAGACTATCTGCCTCGGGATGCAACACCGCAACCCACTCTGCTCACTCTTGCGAAAACCTTAAAAAATTACCACTTTATTGTGTTCATGACCATCTCAGATTGTTTTCTTTTTATTGTGTGCTGTTCTGTAATTGTATGTAAATCGCCTCAACATTATCTGTTGTGCAGGAGTGATATGTAAAACTGTAAATATAAAAATGGATTAAATGAGCACCGTTGCACTATAGCTAATGTAAATAAATCCTCGTCTTCAGAACTACAATCCTTAACCTTACACCAAACATAGAAAGGGTAAAAGAAACTGCTGTTCTGCGATTGGTGAGAAACAATATTTCTGTGCATGTTCTAATGTTCTCAGTTACTGCCATTACACCAGTGCAAAAAGGTACTTATCAGTTTAATCATTAAATATCAGACTAACACCTTATCACTGCATTGCTAAGAACCTATACAAATAGATTTGAGAAAAACATCAGTCACAAAATAAGTTGCTGCTGGAGAGGCTATAACCAAAAGACTGTTATCTACTAGAAACATTTCAACAGGTTTTAAAGGGCTGCATCCAGATATATTTTTCTCAATTCAAGTGTTAAGAAGATTACACACAATTTCTTTTAGAGATAAATGCTGAACATTATCTAAGCAAGCCCGACTCTAAAATCGGGTACACTCTTACCGTGGCATATAAGCAAGAGAAAACTAAATGTAGAGATATTAACTCTAGGAATACATCTTATAAAAACACGGACTGTGAGAACAAATTCAGTGTTAAAACCCGCCTCAATCAAAGCAAAGTAACCCAAGTTGGGGAAAAAAGTTACCTGTGCCAAAAAAGATTCGGCCATAAATCTCATCTCACTGAATTTTGAGAGAATGCGCACTGGGAAAAACCTCTCTCAGTGTTCAGTGTGCCAAAAAAGTTTCAGCAGTAAATATTATCTCACTGAGCATATGAGAATCCACACTGGGGAAAAACCTTACCAGTGCTCTGAATGCCAAAAAAGGTTTAGTATCAAACCGCAACTTTATCGACATGCATTAACCCACTCTGTAGAAAAACCTTACCAGTGCTCTGAATGCCCAAAAAGTTTCAGCGGTAAATCTTATCTCACTGAACACTTGAGAATCCACACTGGGGACACAACTTATCAGTGCTCTGAATGCCAGAGAAGGTTTTGTAACAAACAAAGGCTTTCTCGACATGTATTAATCCACTCTGTGGAAAAACCTTACCAGTGCTCTGAATGCCAGAAATATTTCGGTGAAAAAAGAGACCTTACTGTACATACAAGGACCCACACTGGGGAAAAACCTTATCAGTGCTCCGAATGCCAGAAAAGGTTTTGTAAAAAACAAAGTCTTTCTCAACATGTATTAATCCACACTCGGGAAAAACCTTATCAGTGCTCTGAATGCCAGAAAAGGTTTTGGACAAAACAAAATCTTTCTCAACATGTATTAACCCACACTCGGGAAAAACCTTATCAGTGCACGGATTGCCAGAAATGTTTCAGTGACAAAACCAGTCTCACTCGGCATAGAAGAATCCACACTGGAGAAAAACCTTGTCAATGCTCGGAATGCCAGAAATGTTTCATTGACAAACAAAGTCTCACTCATCATATAAGAACCCACACTGGGGAGAAACCTTTTCAGTGCTCTGAATGCCAGAAATGTTTCAGTGTAAAAATCAGACTCACTGAACATACAAGAATCCACACTGGGGAAAAACCTTATCAGTGCTCTGAATGCCAGAAAAGGTTTTGTAAAAAACAAAGTCTTTCTCAACATGTATTAACCCACACTGGGGAAAAACCTTATCAGTGCTCTGAATGCCAGAAATGTTTCAGTTTAAACAGTAGTCTCACAAAGCACATAAGAACCCACACTGGGGAAAAACCTTATCAGTGCTCTGAAAGCCAGGAAAGGTTCTGTAACCAACAGAGTCTTTCTCAACATTCAATAACCCATTCTGTGGAACATCCTTATCAGTGCTCTGAATGCCAGAAATGTTTCAGTATAAAATATAGTCTCACACGGCACATAAGAAGCCACACTGGGGAAAAACCTTATCAGTGCATTGAATGCCAGAAATGTTTCAGTGAAAAAAGAATACTCACTGCACATACAAGAACCCACACTGGGGAAAAACCTTATCAGTGCATTGAATGTCAGAAATGTTTCAGTGAAAAAAGATTACTCACTCGGCATACAAGAACCCACACTGGGGAAAAACCTTATCAGTGCATTGAATGTCACAAATGTTTCAGTGAAAAAATCAATCTCACTTACCATATAAGAACCCACACTGGGGAAAAACCTTATCAGTGCTCTGAATGCCAGAAATGTTTCAGTGAAAAAAGACATTTCACTCGCCATATAAGAACCCACACTGGGGAAAAACCTTATCAGTGCTCCGAATGCCAGAAATGTTTCAGCTGTAAATCTGATCTCACTGCACATGTGAGAATCCACACTGGGGGAAAAACATTATCAGTGCTCTAAATGTCAGAAAAGATTCAGAGGTAGTGATGGTTACATGCACCATAAGAAAACACATCATCAAAAATACTTCAGTGCTCCAAGTGCCAGAAAAGCATCAATTTTAAATGCAATCTCACTCTACATGAGCAGACGCACACAGGGAACATTTTTTACCAATGCTGTGAATGCCAGAAATTCCTATTTTTTGATAGGCACAGCCTCACTAACCATAATCAACTCCATACTGATGAAAACCTTGTGAGTGCTGCAGAGAAAAACGCTATCTTACCATGAGAAACTCCACACTGGAGACAATCCTTATACCATAAAAGCTTGAATCTGAAAGACAAAGTTATGCTTCATGAGAGATCCCACTCTGGGGAAAAACCTTATGAGTGCTCGAAATGCAAGCAAAGTTTTGGTCACAAATTACTTCTCCCTTGTCAGGAGAAAAAAACCTTATGTGTGTTCGGAATGTCAGATAAAGTTTATTCACGAATACAATGTCATTTCACATGAGAGAATTCACACTGGACTAAAGCCTTATACAGGAGGGGAAAGCCAGAAACGTTATACTCAGAAAGGAGATCTCACTTAACATGAGAAATGCACCCACACCAGGTGAAAAGTAAGGTGTATCTTGAGTTGCAGAAAAGCTTCTAACAACCTGACTTTACATGAGAGAGCACATATTGTAGTTGCAATAGGATTCAAGAAATTTTTGCAGGATAACTTAGGCTGCCCGCATGTAACCTCCAAAGAAATTTCAGGCCTTGAAAATGTTTTAATTGCAACAAAATCCACAATTTGAGTATCTGAAAGTTACAAAACTCTCAAGGTCTTTACTTGACACAGAGAAGTGTTCGTACTTGCAAACATCAACTAGTTAACAAAAAAATCACAATATTAATGTCTTAAATTTTCTCCACCCAAAAGGTTTCTACTCGCACTTGTTTCTTAACATAAGACTGAAATCTAGATTTTCATGATAAGATTAGGCCTAGGCGGTGTTCCTCAATGAAGAACTCCGCAAAGTGTCAAAAAAACTCAACAGCTCAACGCAGAGTTCTGCGAGCAGCGGAGTGCGTTAGGGTCAATTTCAAGCGCTTTTTCAGTGAGTAGCACGCTACTCCAGGATCCAAAAATGATTAGTGGTGAATTAGTGTAGGGAAATATAAAATGTATTTGAGAGCTGGACATATTGGTCTGTTAGTTGGGTTGAAAAAGAGAGTGAAGGGATAGAAGAGGGAAGGTTTTACATTTATATAGCGCTTGCTACCCCTGATTAAGTATTGCAGTGCTTTTCAGCGAGTGGCATGCTACTCCAGAACCCAAAAAGATAAATAGATAGATCAATTATTGTGGGTAGGTTGTTTTATTATATAAATACAACTGTACGAAAATTCATAAAATTCTGTTGTAAAGTTGTATCCAAGAGGCAAGTATAGTCTCGGATAATAATGTATACAAAGTTGGCTTGCCATCAAGACTGATGCCCCGTAATGTTGATGCAAAGTCATCTGTGTTGGAGTATCCTAGACTCTTGTTGAATTGTACCATCCAACTTGTAGGTACTGCTATTTGTATCAGGTCCACGTTGTAGGCAGACACAGACGCTGAAATTGTGCACTATTTATATTAAGCATAATGTAGGTGAACAGATGACAGTAACCACTGTACAAGCTGTATTAGGTGCTTAGAAGTAGAGTGACATAGAGGGCAAAAAACACTCCACTAACTCTGTCACTCGCTTAGTACAGACGAACGCCAAACGTCCTCGTACATAATGAAGCATCGGGCCGCACCCTCTTTCTGTGTCCCATGGACATTTTGGCTTTTGTACTACAGAAGAGGCTGCAGACACTTACATAGACCTTTATGTAGTGTGAATCACGTAGGAGAGATTCTCAGCGGGCATTCTTTCCTTTGTATTGGGCATGGCCACATTCAAATGTGGGAAAACCTTTTGTCTTGCGACTGCACTGTATTACTGACACGGGTGAAAGGGCAAACAAGCAGTCAGGAGGCGCACTGATTGTATACCCCCACCTGACAGGATGGTGACAGACCCCAACCACCTGCAGGGGAAACGTGCCACCTTGTTTAATAGCTGCCAGACACTTTACTTTGTAAGCAGACTGGTGGTTTACAACTGCACCTACGTTGGGGTACCACATGCTTTTTCCAGCATAATCTGGTGTACTCCCTCTGTGTGGGATGACAGCACCCCCTGAAGACTGCACCGTTGTGTAGTCTGGGACAGTGCACCTTCCCTGTAATTCTGAACTGGGCCTTTAAATACGGTACTATTTTGTGTGCCTATTTAATTCAGGTATACAAAGGATGTGGTACTACTTGTATACTAAGGTACGACAAGGAAGATTGAATTTCTATGGTGGCAGCAATGTTTTTGTCAAAGTCTTTACGCCCTAAACACCCTCCCGTACCCTGAACATAATGAGATTACGTAGATTACATCTCTGCGTGCCTAATGCTGCCATTTGTATTTCAAGACCAGTGATTAATGTGGCTTTATCAAGTTCAAAGCCATAGGGTGTTCCCGACCTGTCTGATACTTGCATATGGAAAAGATGGGCCATTTGGAACCTAAAGATAGATAAAACATATTCATAGGTCACTATTTAAGTCTGCATCTAAAATAAAACTGTAAATTAGGAGAGGTGATAAGTGAGATGTTAAAAGGCAGACGCTTATCGAGCTGCATTTGTAAGTAGGCCTCCCTATATTATGAGATCTATTCCTGCTTCAGTCCTTAATTACAATGAATACTTTAATACCCAGGCATGAAGTCATTGTCGAGCTGTTTAGATAATCCACCTGTCTCCCCACCTCTTCCCCAATGCATCCTTAACTAGTGGCCTAGCCAGTGTGCCCTGGGCCCTAAGGCAAGAAAGGAAATGTGACACCTGCCCTCTATTTGGACTGTGGAAAACAGCAATAATCATTGTTTTGTGGGCCCCTCCGGCCTTTGTTTGAACTGTGACAAACAGCAGTTATCAGGGTTCAGTGGGCCTTTAAGGCGTCTGGGACCTGGTGCCACTGCACCTGCTGCACCAATAGGAAGCTAAGCCCCTGCCCTTAAAAGCTTCTATTCTAGCCCCACTGGTGAACTCAACCAGCCAAGTACTGATCTGGCCATATCTGCAGGCATGCAGCCGCCTCTTCGACTGAAGAGATTTAGGTCGCATGTAAGCAGCATGCAGGAAACAACTATTTTCTGAGGCAGTCAACCAACACCTTGTCTGTTCCAACCTGAATCCATTTGAAACCAGAGACGAAAAAATGGTTCATCGTCATCTCTTGCTTATCAAAGGGGTAAAACAGATTCATCTAACATTACAGTGTACCACATAAAAAATGGTGATTCTGTGTACAAATTAAAACTAGCATGCATAAAGAAAGGGGAGCCTTTGGCCAAAATAGCCATTTTCCCTACCCATACTTCTAACACATCTTTTACAAAAAAATGTTAACTACATTGTCATCCGGAAATAGTCATAAGCGCCAACTCATAAGCAAATGACATTTAGAATTCTCTTTCACTTCAAGCTTTCAAAAGTAAATTGATATAAAAGCAGAATTGAATATTTTGAAAATGTGTACTCTTACCAAAATTTAGAGCATCAATTTTATATGACACGCCATAGAAAAAAGGAGTTCTTTATATATACTAAACCTCCAGAAACATTTGATTAACCAGTTATAAAGTCACGTCTAGCTTAGTTAGTTTATAGTCTTCTTTTTTAAGAGAAATTATTTCACATTCTTACTGGATCTGCATGGCTAAACACTTCTAAGGTCCCAAAGGCGAGACCTATTGGCTATGCCAATGCTTGTTATTGATTGAGTACAATGAGCAGCAGCACTTTTGATTAGGTCCTGAAGAAAGCCGCAAACACCTCTTTGGAGGGTTAATAGGCTGAAACATGTTGACCTCTTCTTAACTTTCACTCTGCTGCCCCCGCTACCCTGAGCTCATTTTTGTGGTATTTCGTATACCATTCTCTATAACAAAACATGCCTGAACTCCTCCCTCTCAGTGATGGGGCTGTACCCTGTACTGTAACTAGGTATAACGGTGGGAGAAGATTCCGAATGAGGAAGCATGCCAACTATGGTGGGTGAGGGAAATCTTCCCTTTAAAGGGATATTTAATCTTAGCTAGATCTTCATTTGCAACAGTAATCCTCATAGATCCAAGGGTTTCTTGATTGTGATAGAAATACATTTTTACCCCTTCATTGTACGTTTAAGCACAGACCATTGCTTGAAATGTTGTGATCAATGTAGGAAAAATAATCTGTGCACTGAGAAAATGTGTTAAAATAACAAAGTTGATAATTGCATTTAATACCTTCTCATACCTGGATTTATCTAGAAGAGACGTCTGTTAATTCTAGCAGATTTTTGATACCACAAGGTATAAGAAATTAGGGGATCTTTATCTGATATCTTTATCAGTAAATTATCTGAAATTATTGGACATAAACTTTTGCAAGTATTATTTCTAAAGATAAAGGAAGTTCTATATTTGTCTTTTCTAAGCTAACCCCAGTGCGTACGACTACAATAACCACCTCTCTCAAAGCAATATTGTGCTTGGTTTAGTGAGAAAACTAAATGATCTAGGAGAAACCAGGACGGCGCGTCAGTATTTCCTTAGGAAGCTTTAAGTTAGAGAGTGAAAACACATTTTAGAATGCCCCAAAAATTGTGATAAAGATATTTCAGTATGTTTGACAAAAAGAATAGGTACATTTCATGACAATATTGAAATTGGAAATAAAATAATAGAAACAAATATTTACACCACATGACAAAAATATTAGAGACTACATTTCCGCAATATATAGGAAATACTGAGGTTCATGTATTAATAATCCATTTGGTAAAAGTGGTTGCTTATGGAGTCAGCACACTACTGTGTCTGTGATGGCTTTTAAATAAAGCCATTTTTAATGCACCCCATTTTACTTTCAGATTCACAAATATCCCCTTGTTTTTCAGCCCACATATGGTTTCAAAGCTTAATACATACCTTAAGGATGTATTACGTATTTAGAAGGGACACTATTAACATTCCCCTTCCAAATTCTTAATTGTTAAATGGGCTTAGTACATTTCAAAAAGGGGTTTAGCATTTGCAAACTCTGTGAATTACCGAACCAGTGGATTTTTGAAAAATAAAAACCCTTGGTACATGAATCAATTTTTCTCAATTCCCTCCAAATTAGGTTTGCTAATAATGTTAGTTGAATGATAACCGGTGCACATACCTATTTAGTGTTAGTGTTGCTTCAGATCAAATAAAAACCATCACACATAACTCTTACACAATGCTTAAAGACAGAATTTCTGACATCCAGCTTTAATGTTTTGTTAAATATATTTGCAAATGTCGTCACTTAAACAGGAAATCATCTAAACCGGTCTCTGGACATAAAAAAGGATGTAATCATAATCTTTAGATACAATTTCTGAGTTTCAGGAACAATGTGTGTCATCTATGTTTACTCTAAACCACTATAATAAACATATTCAATGCTTTTAGATTTAATCTGTTTGTACTGGTTTCTATTGCAGACAATAATCTAGATTTAGACAAAGGATCAAATCCACCCATGGCTTTTAAAACCTATTTATCATTGATCTCTTTTAGTGTTATCGCAAATAAAACTGTAACAGAACTCATCTGAGAGATGGACCTTCAAGTATTATGCTCAGTTAATTTGTTCAATAAACTATGGAGTTAAAATCTGAATAGATTATATCCACAAGCATTGCCTGAACACTGTATTTTACATCAATAGATTACTAATCAGCACATGTTATCTAAGTACAATTCACTCATCTTCAATTTTTCGCGGAGCTCGTGCTGGGTCTGTTAGAACTCTTTTAAAATATGACATTTAAATGTCCAAAAGTTCAGGAATTCTAGTTTCAAGCCTGGTCAAACCTTAATGAATGCTATACCTAAAGATGCCTTTCTGTTCCTACATTTGATTGTGCACCATGATTCAGAAATGGCATGTTTTTGCTTTCGGAGGTAAAATTCTAAACATATTTATTGTTGTTGCCATCTGAAACATTATCACTAATTGGGAAGATAACAACAAGTAGTCCTGTGATGCTTGCTTGAATGGGAAGTGTTTAATCAAAAGGTGGATTGAATTCAAGTTTAGGTGACAATTTTACAAAGGTGTATGGATTTTGTATATATTTAAAATTGTTGATCTCCAAAAAGGCCTAAATCAATAAATCAAATTGAAATTCAAGTTTATCATTTGAATCCTATTGTTGGAAAAGATTTGATTTTGAACCCCGTGAGGCGGTTCCTTTCCAGTAAGCATTCAGGTTGTAATCATGAGTCAAATAATGCTGAGGAGGTTAAAATATTCAAATTGAATTCTAATTGCACATGAAATTTTCATTGTTCAATGTAGTTCTCTCAGTATTTTAATGTGAGGACTTTATTGCTTAAGGACAATAATTAGTATTTGTTTTTCTATATCTAGGAAGCATTACATTAATGAAATCACTGTATCCCACCTTCTTTCTTTCCTTTCTTGTTCTTTATGTATGTTTCTATTGTTGAACTTTAAAGATTGCCTGAAATTAAGAATTGTGCTCTACATAACTTTGCTGTGTTACAGTTTGTTGATTTTTATGTACAACTTTCGTCTCTTATGTGTATGGCAACTGATGTTTTGTTTTGCTTTAATAATCAGCTTATGTTTATTAGGTTTTATTATTCAATAAAATGTTTCAAACACAACAAATGGTAGTTGATATGTATTTACAAATGCAGCATTTTTATTGTATGGGCACTTTCAAAGGGGCAAAAAATATGGTCTGCGGGTTGACGGAGTACCACATTGGCATCAGGAGGGAGAGGTTTGGGCAGGTGATTGGGGATACATGTAAAGTTGGAAGTAGGAGGAACAACGCATGTACATTGTGTGGACTGTGACTCCTGGAGTTATTGTGAGTGATACCATGCTACCCTGTAAATGAATCCCCTAGTGATTAATATCAACAAACTTTATTCGGTTTTATAAAAGAAAACCAGAAAAGTCATACATAAAAGGATAAAACATTTTCCAAGTTACAGATTGACAAATATAATATGTGCAAGTTAATCAAAACACAAAAGAAAAATTCATAAATTACAGTACAGAAGTTAATCGCAGCTTGACCTGAGTCTAACAGCGAACCGTAAAAAGTAAAGCGTATGCAAAACAGTGCCTTTAGAGAGGAGTTGTAAAAAGATAAGAGCTGGTCTCACCCTCCTAAAACCTGTTTTTTTGAGAATGGAAATAATAAATAACTTTCTATGGACATCATTAAAACTACAAAACATTATAAAGTGCATCATGTCCTGACGAGACTCACTATTGCAGCTGCAGGGTATGAGGCACTGGCCTCTTTGGAAGCCGCAAGTGTGTGCCATGAGGTAATGGAAGAGGTTGAGCTGAAACCGGGTCATTGAAAATGATTATGGATGCTTTTAAGCCCTAGAAGATAAGGTTCGCTGGTTGGTACGGTTTTTAACACGATGTACATACGCACACTAGGCTTACACAGCTCATTTCCCTCTCTATCACAGTGGCTCATTCCTAAAAAACACTCTTTGACCAGAGAAAAGTCACTCTTACATCTGCGCTCAGGGTTAGCGAATAGTTCCTACCTACCCTGGAGAGACCAACTCTTATATACTGGAGCAATCGGATGCGTGAGACACGGTCAAGTGAAAGACATTCCCGTAGGATGTCTTTGCTAAGTGTATTTTCTTGCTTAGCCCAAATATTAAGCCACAAAGCCAGGGGACGGAAAGCCAGTACATATGAGAGGAAAGGCATTCCCAACTCTTTGTGCACAACATAAAACAAAGTGCTTTGTGGGACAGAAAGAGCCCTTCGGAGGAAAGAGTTTTCAGTACTTTGCACTGCTCCTACCCCAATGTGGCTCAAAATCTCACTCCCATAAATAACCTTTGAGATATATTTGTCTTCATATGTCTTCAAAAGAGCCCCTATTGGCTTCCCTCCCACTCTGCTGGCAAAGTTAAAAACAGCTACAAAAGCTTTCACTAGATCCCCTTTCTTCCAAGTAAGCAAAGGGCACCAACTCAAGGAATCGTCAATCACAACTCCCAAATAGGAGAAAACATTGGTCTTCGGTATTGATGAAAGTCAGAGTTTAAAAGTGAACTGCTTAGCTTTACGAGGTCCCACCTGCATAAGGAACGACTTGGCATGATGAAACAACAGATCCAAGTCCTCCATTAAAAGGGCAAAAGAATTCAGAAGAAGTTGTAGGCCCCTAGCTGTCCTCGCCAAGAGGACTGCATCGTCAGCGTATAGGAGGACTGGCAGGCTACGCTTGCCTACCTGGGGACAATCCGCATTTTTGGCCAAAAGGGCCTTCTCGAAGGAATTGATATATAGGTTAAAAAGAAAGGGTGCTAAAATGCACCCCTGATGCACCCCTCTCTTGATGTCAAGCTGACACGACACGTTCAGGTCCTTTGAATAGCGGACAACCGCAGTTTAATCACGGTAAATAAAATGATGTTACTGTCAATGCCAATGGAGGCTTCCACAGCTTGGACCTATGAACACAGTTGAATGCTGAGGACAGGTCCATGAAGGCTAGGTATATGGGGCTGGAACGAGCCACAGTGTACTTGTTCAGAACCATGTGCAGGTTTAAACACTGTTCCACAGTGGAACGACCTGGGCGAATGCCGTTTTGGATATCGGATAAAATGTTGTTTTCCTCTATCCATGATACAAGTGTGTCAAGTACCATGCGGGCCACCACCTTCACCACAGAGTCCAGCAGAAAAATGGGCCTATAACAATAGGTACTGTCCCGTTATCCCTTTTTAAATGCAGAGACTATAATAGATAAAGCCAATCTGGACTGCAGTATTGATGACAGCTGTGAGGACAGGCACCCAGGTTTTTAATTGGGCAATGTAGAGATCTGGTGGGATCCCATCTGGCGTGGGGCCTTGTTTTTAGATAGACCCAGAATACCGGCACTCACCTCTTGCGTGGTGAAAATAAGTTCCGACTTTCCTTTTACCCTTTCCTGCCCCTCAATTGGAGGGGTATCCGACTGGTAGATACCCTCAAAATGATGTACCCAATCGTCCTCTGTGATTTGGGCATCCAGTAAATTAGCATTATTTCAAGATAGAAATAGGCTGTTAATAATGCCCCAGAACTTTGAGCTATTACGCAGTGTACTAGCCTCCACTAAATTGATCCAGGCCTCCTCCTTCAGGACAGACTCGCGAGTTGCTAGAGCAGCCTTAAATGCTCTTCTTAGTCTTTTGACCACCTCCGGGTCTCGGGGTTTAACACCCAAGGCCTGTCTCAGGTTCCTGGAAGCCTGGGAGCACGCCGAGTCAAACCATCGTGGACCTGGTTGCTAACAGGCCCGTAGAAAGTTCCTTATGACAGTAGACATGGATCCAAATGCACCCATGATGTCCGGAACACTTGCCTCATCGTCGACACAGGTGGCAAACTCGCTGCGACACAGAGTTAAAAGGGACTCGTGGAGTAGCTCTGGGAAAATACACCCCCACTTTACGCTCCTTCCTGCTTCCACCTCTTTAAAGGGGACACTAGCCCCCCGCCCACCTTAGTGTGTCAGAGTGTTCGGGTCCAGCCAATTGAGACACAAATGGGGTTGTGGTCACTGCATTCACTCGCCTGCACAGAAAAATCTGTAACCAGAGAGTAAAAGGGGGTATATACAAAGGTGAAATCAATAACGGCCTCACATCCTCTCCCAATAAAGGTGGGAGTAATATCTGTTTTCCCCAGAGACAGTTTATTTATTACAGATGTTAGATCAAATTCAAGCAAGATGGAGTTAAGCTCAACACCCTTGGGAGTATGTTCCATGTGTAAGCCTGCTTGTCGTGCACAGCCCATAGCTTCCACTCCTTACATGATGTCCCTACACATGTGTTAAAATCCCCTATTAAAAAAATGTAGTGATAACTCTGACCTTTCAAGATGCTATGCTGAAGTACAGACCCCAGCAGAGTTATATTTCTCTCATCCGGGTGTGTAACTCCAGCTTTGAAAAAGTTACCAGAGCAGCTTGCTCCTTCCACTGGGCAACAACATCACATGTAAATTGAGAGAGACATACAGTGAGGTATTGTAAGAAACTGGCTCTATATACTGCACCAAAGTGAGGTATAGTGTGTATACAGTCCAAGGGTCTCCAGAGGTCGGCAGAGGTTAAAGTTAGCTAGAACCTTACTCTCTAAAGTGGTAGCTTGGTGAGCAGTGAGGCAGTATAAGAGGACAGTGTTAAGCATTTGATGTACACACTCAGTCAGCAAATGAATTCACACACTCAAGAACTGAACTCTAGGCCAATTGTTTTTGTATAAAAAAAATATATTGTTGTTTTATTTCTAGAACCAAGCAAGCCTGGCACAGGTAAGCATAAAAATACTTTGCGGTAATCATTTACTTGTATGAACACAGTTCAGTTATACAGTAGAAACTGTACTTTGTTTGATTTACAGGGGAGAAGTAGTATGCAACACTTAGCAAATACAGTACATTGATATGAATGGGCGTTTTAACTAAATTGCAGTTAATAACTTTTTGCTTTACTTTTCTAATTCAGTGCTGGATACCTAGATTCAGCACTGGTACATTTCCTAGAAACAGCTAAGTAATTACGCTTTGGTTATTCGCATGATTTTTAAAGAATATTTCCAGTTTTCAAAACTCCACACTTGGAAACTTTTTGGAGCAGTACATTGAAATGAAGGTAAGTTACTTTTCTAACTCCGTGCTGGATACCTAGATTCCGACCATCATCCCCTTTTGTATCGCTTTGTTTGCCCTAAGTTGGCAGGTTATGCTCAGACGTGAGTCCCTTGCTCACTTTGCCACTTGATTCAAGATAGCCTCGTTGATGAGAGTTATGAACCCGAAACCGGTCCCAGGATGCTTGTTTCCGGTCCAGGAAAAACATGGCTTGGCAGTTCGGGCTGGACTGTTCCCATGAGGCACAGAGTCAGACTGATTTGCATATGGCCATGTCTGAACTGGGGTGGTGGAGTGAGCTAAAGAATGGTGATGGATTAAACCCAGATCAGTTGACTGGGGATGAGTGTTTGATTTGCTCAAACGCTCCGTCCATCATCCCCTTTTGTATCGCTTTGGATACCTAGATTCAGCACTGGGACATTCCCTTGAAACAGGTAAGTAAACACGTTTTGGTTATTTGTGCAATTTAAAAAAATATTTTTAGATTTCAAAACTCCACACTTCGAAACATTTTGGAGAAAAAGTGTCCATGTTATCCAACGGAGGGAAAACAGGTTAACGGTTCTCAGGTAAGTAATTGACTGTCGGAGTTAAGTTTCTGGGGTTAGACTCAGGGGGTCTCCCAGGGTCAGTGAGAGTGTTGAGGCCCAATGTTGAGGCCCAATGTTATCCTATGGAGGATAGAGGGGCTTCGTTTGGTGGCGGCTGGCAAGCAGGCCACAGGAGTGTGGGAGCAAAGCTCCTAGGGTTTAGCTCAGGGCAAGTTGGGGACCAAAGGTGCACCCTCAGCGGCACTAGGGCTGTTTTGAGGTCGGTGCCCTGTTGATTTCAATGGAGATTCTCCGGGACAAAGAAACACTGCAGGCTTGTGGACGAGGATCTTCCAGGAGCGACCACCACTTCGAGTGGTAAGTTGGGATCTTGTAGGTTGGTTAGGCACCACTGGGTTGGGCACACAAGGCCGTGGGGCGTTGGATGTAGGGGTGCCTATGGACGTCGCATTTTCTTACCCGCTCCGGTCACGGTAGAGGGAGTCCTCTGGATTGAGGCTACAGACGTCTTCTGGAGGCTTAAGGCAAGTCATGGGACACCGGATCTCGGGTCAGGATCGCAGGGGGGACCTCCTTGTGGTGTTTTTCCACTCGAGCTTTGGTCGGGTTCGGCGGTTGTGGAGTGGGCTGGATTCTCGGTTTCTGGCTGGCACCAGAAGCTGCAGTTTAAATACGTCAGGTGTTCACACGAGAAACAGTCTTGAAAGTGAAGGCAGGCAGGTCCTCTGGGGTCTGTGAGGGTGCTGGCTGCTGGAAAGGCCGGGGTTTCGCAGGAGCAGGTTCAAGGGGAGACAGGGCTGGGGCCAAGTCAGTGGACTTCGCCCTCTTGTTAGCTCTGCACGGCTTCTCATCCTTCTTCTCTTCTTTTCTTGTTGTTGCTGGACCTGAGGAAGGAAGGTTCAGGCTGCCACTAGATACTATATTTAAAAGTGTTACAGGTAGGTGAAGGGCAGGGACCAATGGGTCCCTTCCCTGGAGTGGGTACACCCCTTATTCTGTCACTCTCCAGTGGGAGGGGGGCAGGAGCCTGTCCCTGGTTGGCTGGCTCCCCTCCATCCTCAAGATGGTGGGGACTCGAGGTTGCGCTTCACCTCGCCTCCCCCACCTTAGGGGTGGAGTTGGCAGAGGTGGGCACACCTCTCTTCCGCATTTGTTTTTTCCGCCGGTTCTCCCGCCCAAAGTGGGGGGTAGAACCACTGGGGACCCATTGCTGAAAGCGGCAAATGGTCTGGAGAGTCTCAGAAAGGTGAAGCTTCCCCTTCTTGAACCCTGCCTATCCTGGGGAAGGAAGCTTGGCACCTCTTCCCAGGATGTGCATTGTTTCAGGCCCCCGAGAGCAGCAAGCTCTCGACCCAGGCGTCCATAAACATGTCTGGTGTTGGCAGCCTAAGCAGCCACTCAGTCAGGTCACTAGGAGTTGGTCGAGTTTCAGGGGGCATCTCTAAGATGCCCTCTGTTGTGCATTTTACATTAAATACCACACTGGCATCAGTGTGGGTTTAATGTGCTGAGAAGTTTGATACCAAACTTCCCAGTCTTCAGTGTAGCCATTATGGTGCTGATGAGTTCGTAATGACAAGCTCCCAGCACCATATATTCTTAATGGCAGCACTGCACTTACAATGCCCAGGAATAGACTTGGGCACTGTAGGGATATAGGGCTCATGCACCTGTACACTCACCACTGGCATAGGGCACCCAGCTAGAGAGGTGACTGATGTATGCCAGGGCAGTGGTTTGTGGGCATGGCACACAAGGATGTGTGCCATGTCGACTCTTCACTTTGTTCTGCACCAAGTTACTGCAACAGAAACCCACTGTTCGAGGCATATGAGCTGCAGAATTCACACTTTGTGCATAGATCGCCATCTGGTGTTTGATTTGGATGCTTGCACCTTGTTGACTTTGAAGAAGTATTTTGAGTCACGAGATAGGTGACTCCTCCCTTGGACAATAGTGTGCATGGGCATCGACTCCATCCTCAGATTGTTTTTTTCGGCCATTGGGTTCGGATGTAACTTCTGCTCTCCGATTCGGCACCATATCTCCAAACCTTTTCGACGCGCAAACCATCATAAAATTCGACGGTATTGTTTCTCGATCGCGTGACCTTCGACGCGCTCCTCAAATATCCCATTCCGGTCGTCGACACGGGCCGCTGGGCCTATCGACGCCATTCGGGCCTATGGCTCATGGAAAGGAGCCCACACAGTGACCACCACAAGGTCTGTAATCTGGGTCTCTCGACAGAGCACGACGAGAATAATTGCCATACCTGCGCCGCCTTTCGATCCAAAAAGACCATCTGTGATTGCCGGGCCCGATGACACATCATGGCGCAGCAAGCAGCTCTGGTACCGGTGGACATTTTTGATGAAGGCCCGATGTCCTGGAGGAAGATTCGGAGGAACTGGAAATCGTGTCCGAAGCAGACAAATCCATCTCAGACCACCCCATCCCTCCAGATCAATGAGTGAGTACCACTGCCGCATCCCCAACCCCACCTACAAAAAAGAAGGCCCTGGTCAAGACTTTGCCTGTTGACCGAAAACAATATTCAGAAGCCCCGCCCCCGGGCTGGCTCCAAAGACAAAGGACAAGTCTTCAGGCAGCTCGTGACCGAGCAAGCCGCATGTTAGTGTCCCACAGGCTCCATCGCCACCGAAGTCGGGAGCACAGCCTACTCCCAGAAAGAAATTAGCATCGATCACCCCGACGCCGAAAGAAAAGGCATTTGATCCAAAATGCACACATTCGGAACCGAAAAAGATTTCCGCCTCCACATCGAAGCCGAAGAATCCAAAAATACCTTCCAAGGCTCCGGAGCAGAAATCCAAACCTCGCTTGGACCCAAAAAGATCGGCACCGAAAGCGTCTACCGAAGAGGAAGAACTTTTTCGACCGGATCCTATCGATCCAAATAATAAAAACACTCCACATTCCTGCAGTGTCTGTTGAGGAACAAAACGGTGCTACTAAACCTATACAACCCTCTTCTCCTTTTCTTCCTACCAATCCTATCTCTCCTCCACACTCTCCTATACTTCCACCAAACTCACCATTACCACAGGTCGATGATGATTTAGGGGATGGGGAGGCAACAATGACCCTTTTACAGACCCTGATACCAACAGACGTACCACAGGACGACTGGGACGATTATGATGACCCGGTCGACCCTCCAGACCTCCCTGATCCCCAGGCATACCCAACAGGCATACCCAGGCATACCCAACAAAGCCATCTCCCCCAGATGACAATATTGGCTTTAGTCAGTTGGTAAATAGGGCAGCTACATACCATGGTGTTTCAATGCATTCAGACACTTTTGAGCAATCACTGAAGACTGTACAAACCCTGCCAATGTTAAAAGGTGTCATTAAACATGCTCCTGACATATTTAAAGACCCTGTTAGGGCTAGAATTCTCAATGTGAGAATTGACAAAAAATATAAACCTCCTCTCAATGATCCCGCCTACATCAAAGTCAACTCCCTTAAGATTCCCTGGTGGTAGCTAACGCTAGAAACGGGCTAATTCTCAGACCTCTGGTGAGGCACCACCTCCGGCAAGAAGTATAAATTATTAGATGCTTCCGGTAAACGAGTTGCTGCTCAAGCAGCTAATCACTGGCGGATAGCCAACACACAAGCATTACTTGCTAGGTAAGATAGGGCTCACTATGGCCAACTAGAAACCCTATTGCAACATTTACCAGATCAATACAAGACCAAGGCCAATGATCTCATCCAAGAGGGTAAATTAATAACCAATGCATCAATCAAGTGTGCCCTTGATGCAGCAGACACCGCCTCTAGGGCATTTAACACTAGCGTGTTACTCAGACAACATGCTTGGTTGCACATTTCTGGCTTCAAACAGGAGGTACAAACAACTATCCTCAACCAGGTGTTCAATCAGCAACACCTTTTTGGACCGGCTGTAGACACCAAAAAATTAAAAAGGACACGGAGACTGCTAAATACATGGGAGTATTACAGTCTCCATCCACACGTGGTTCCTTTCGCAGCTCCTTCTACACAGGATAATCCAAGAACATTGGTAGAGACACTACGTCCTCTTCATACAAAAACACCATACAAACATATACCAGAAGGGGATATTTTAGAGGTGGATACAAGGAAAGTAACAACAAAGGGAGAGGTTGAGGTAACAACAACTCTCGCACCTCCCCCGCTAGTAAGCAGGGACTTCCCTCCAGCCCATTCCACTCCGGTATGAGGAAGACTATCACAGTTCCTACCTGTCTGGAATTCCATCACTATGGACAAGTGGGTAAGACATATTATCCAGTATGGCTGCTGCCTAGAACTTTCTGCTACTCCCCTCAACTTACCACCCAAACAGCGTTCAATGTCCGGGGAACATCTAACACTCCTCAAACAAGAAGTTCTTTCACTGCTTCAAAAGCACGCAATAGAACCAGTTCCCATACAACATCAATGAACAGAGGTTTACTCCCTGTATTTCCTAATCCCCAAAAAAGACGGGACTCTAAGACCAATACTGGACCCTAAACCTCTTAATTTCTACGTCCAATCAGATCATTTTCACATGATCACTCTTCAGCAGATCCTTCCACTGCTTTAAAGAGGCGACTTCCTTGCCACACTAGATCTCAAGGACTCCTACTTCCAAATTCCCATTCACCCTGCTCACAGGAAATACCTAAGATTCACAGTGGACGGCCAGCATTATCAGTTCAAGGTCCTTCCATTTGGGGTGACCACAGCACTCAGGGTGTTCACAAAGTGCCTTGCAGTAGTAGCAGCGCACTTAAGAAGGCAGCAAATCCACGCATTTCCATACCTCGACGACTGGCTCTTAAAAGCCAAGTCATACGTCAGTGTGTTCATCACACTTATCAAATGATCCAGCTATTACACGACTTAGGGATCACACTAAACTACACCAAGTCACACCTTCAACCCTCCTACGTACATAAGTATCTACGAGCTACAATAGACACTTGCAAAGCTCTAGCATACCCTAATCCAGCCAGGATAGCCAGCATGCAAACCCTCATCACCAAGTTTCAGCCTCAACACTCTCTCTAAGCACAAGTGTTTATGCAGCTAATAGGGATGATGGCCTCTTGCATTTTCATTGTACCTCACGCAAGACTTCAGATGCGCCCTTTACAAGCATGTTTGGCATGTCAGTGGAATCAGGCTCTGGGACAATTTATAGATCTGATGTTGGTAGACAGCCGCACACATCGCTCTCTGCAGTGGTGGAACACACAAAACCTTTCCAAAGGACGGCCGTTCCTAGAGCCAGTATCACAAATAGTGCTAACAACAGATGCACCACTCACCGGCTAGAGAGCCCATCTCCTAAATCACACAATTCAGGGCAAGTGGACCACACAACAAAAAGCGCTCCACATCAGTCACCTAGAACCACTGGCAATATTTCTAGTTCCAAGTACATCTCCTCAACAAGGCTGCCTTAGTCCGGATGGACAATATGACAGCAATGTACTACATACTAAAAGCAAGGAGGAACACATTCTTTGCAGCTGTCTCACCTAGCGCAAAGTATATGGAGGTGGGCCATTACACAAAACATATATCTCCTGGCAGAACATCTTCCAGGAGTAAACAGTCAGATAGCGGATCTGGTAAGTCGTCAGACTTAACAAGTACACAAATGGGAACTTCATCCACAAGTCCTTCAACCTTTCTTCCAAATGTGGGGCCAATCTGAGATAGATCTGTTCGCAACACACTCAAACGCAAAATGCCCCACCTTCGCTGCCAGGTTCCCAAACCTGTTGTCCAAGGGCAATGCAATATGGATGAACTGGTCAGGGAGATTTGCGTACGCTTTTCCGCCACTCCCACTCATCCCACTAGTAGTACGCAAGCTCAAACAGCCGTCTCTCAAGATGATCCTGGTTGCTCCCTCATGGGCACGGCAACCATGGTTCACAACACTCCACGAACTCTCAATAGTTCCACACCAAAAACTACATCTGTCCCCAAAACTGCTGACGCAGAACCATGGAGAGATAAGGCACCCAGATCCAGCACAACTGAATCTAGCAATCTGGCTCCTGAAATCTTAGAGTTTGGTTACCTGAACCTCCCACGGACTGTATGCATATTATTAAAGAAGCCAAACACCTGACTACTAGAGCTTGCTATGCAGCTAAATGGAAAAGATTTGTCATTTACTACAATAACAACAAAATTGACCCATTAGATGCTTCAATTCAGAACATTATTTGCTATTTACTACATCTACAAAGATGAAATCTTGCATACTCATCAATCAGATTACATCTACCTGCTCTTGCAGCCTACTTACAAAACGGGCAACATTTGTCATTGTTTACGGTACCTGCTATCAAAGCCTTCATGGAAGGCCTTAAAACAATAATTCCAACCAGACTGCCACCATCTCCAGTGTGGAACCTAAACATTGTTCTTACTAGGCTCATGGGTCCCCCGTTTGAGCCTTTACACAAATGTGAATTACAATTCCTTACATGGAAAGTAGCTTTCCTTGTCGCAATCACCTCTCTCAGGAGAGTAAGTGAGATTCCGGCTTTAACCGTACAAGAACCATTTTTACAAATACATCGCAACAAAGTGGTTCTCAGAACATTTCTTCCAAAGGTGATTTCTCCATTCCATCTTAATCAATCAGTAGAGTTACCAGTATTTTTCCAAAACCCTGATTCTGTAGTGGAAAGAGGTCTCCACACCCTTGATGTCAAAAGAGCTTTACTTTATTACATAGACAGGACTAAAGCCTTTAGGAAAACAAAACAACTGTTTGTGGCTTTCTCACCACCTCATAAAGGCAACTCAATTTTCAATGCTGGAATTGCCCGGTGGATAGTAAAATGCATTCAAATATGCTATCAGAAAGCAAAATGCATGTTAACAATTCCCCCTGGAGCGCACTCAACACGCAAAGTAGGGGCTTCCATGGCATTCTTAGGGAACATTCCCCTAGAAGACATTTGTAAGGCAGCAACATGTGCTACTACATACACCTTCACCAAACACTATTGTGTAGATGTACAGGCAAACACTTTTTCAAACCACTGCAACATATACAGGCAACCACCGCTAGGGGAGACACGGTTGTACAATCTATGCACAGAGTGTGAATTCTGCGACTCATATGCCTCGAACGGAAAATGCTACTTACCAGTATGCATCTGTTCTTGGCATGTATAGCTGCAGAGATTCACACGCCCCCCACCTCCTAGAAACCTGTATCTGTTCCAGTGTTATCTTAGATACTTTCTCATGGACATCTCTGTTTCTTACAAACTCCATCATTTCCCTTCATGGCGAAAAACAATCTGAGGATGGAGTTGATGCCCATGCGCACTATCGTCCAAAGGAGAAGTCACCTATCTTGTGACTACAAAAGACTTCTTCCGTGACAACAACAAGGTGCAAGCATCCGAGCCCCACACCAGATGGCCATCTATGCACAGAGTGTGAATCTCTGCAGCTCTACATGCCAAGAACAGATGCACACTGGTAAGTAGCATTTTCCTTCCTACAGGGAGTGGAGATTTGTATTTGTAGTTGAATTTATAGGGCGCGCAGCTACCCACAAGGGGTCTCCCGGCGCCAATAGAGAAATAATTACGCATCGTGATGCCAAGGACAGCTAGATAAACAAAGGTGATAAGCCCCTCTTGGCTCTCCCTGACCTAGATGGGGTAACTGGAACAAAGAGGGTTTTATAGCCATCCAGGTGCTAATTATTGTCTCCAGCCCAAGTTTCCTGGAGGCATATCACATCAAAACTCTTAACAAGGGCCAACCATTCGGTGTTCCCAATCTTACTCTTCAGCCCGCGATATTCCAAGAAAGAAATGTACACCCTCCATTCATACTCGATACCTGTTCCGGGGGCAATACATTTCCCTGGGATGCAGGTGCCACAGGGTCCGAGGGACCCTCACATCGTCAATTGCAATCTTCCTATGAGCTCATAGGAGTAAACCTATTTGCTGTGCTTACCACTATAATCCCCTCTGCTCGACCCCTATGGCCCACCTCTTGGAGCCGCTTGGGCAGGGACTGTAGGCGGTAATAATTGGGTCTGTAGAAGTATCCCAGCGGGAGTGTCAAGATTGCTGAGTTCCAACACCTGTAGTTAGACTGTGCAACCGTGGTTAAGATTCGGTTTACCATGACTGGATTGTTAGAATTGATGATATTGCAGTCCCCCAGCCAGGATTTCTTGGCGCTACCAACCCACTGTGTCTGGCGCACCATGAGAATTTGGTTTTCCACCCTAAGCCCAGGGGCAATGTTTTAATTGAGCCAGTGCACCACCTTATTGATCAGCTGGTAAAAGTCTTCCCTGGTCCCGGGGTTGAGGTATGGTACTCTAGCTAACACCACAACAAGCGTTGTGGACTCTGGTAGGAGATGAATAGAGCCCAAACTAGGATAATAGTTATTCTAGTCCCCGGGGCATGGCTTCCAGCCCTTCCCACCTATCATCGGAACTGTACAATCCGCCCACTTTGAAACCCTGAGAATGCAGAGACTGAAAAGATACTGGGTTCTGGGTGCCCCTGCCCCCCTCCGCTTGGCTGGACGGTGCTGGGGGTCAGTCCTGGGCAATAGATGCCGTTGTATCTCCTACCATGTGACTAGGCTGCTTCGTGATAGACACTGCTCTGTCTCCTGCTTCTGTGCCACTACTACTGGGACTGGAAATGGTGGTCGAGATCGTAGGCCTTGTAGGAGGGATACTTGCGGAGAGAAGGGCACAGTCCCTTTGCAAGTAGCTATCAGTGCAGACAGGTTGCTTTCCAGTGCAGAAAGTCGGAGTAGTATGGGGTCCAATTTAGTTCCAAATGCTGACAGCTAGGCTGCTTTGAGCATGTCTAACAAAATTGCATCCAGGTTAGGCACTTCTGGTTGCATGTCAGGAGGACACATTATCCAGTATTAGGAAGCACATAGAGCAGAAGATTGTAGAGCTGGAATTGTTTATCGTAGCCCATGAAAAAACTCAGGTCTTCCCATTACTACATTTTATAGTAACACAATAGAGAGGCTGGGCTCGTTTGTTATCATCAAGGAGCCTAGAACGCTGAAACTGAACCTTGTAAAATCGAGTAACCTCTGGTATACGGCCACATGCAGAGGAAAGAGGAAGGCTTTAACTGTAGCCCTGCGCAAGAAAGACTTGACATTAGTAAGAGGAGGTAGAAAGGAGTACTCAAGAGCCACAGTTTTAGCGAAGCGTGACTGGGAGGAACAGCACTGGCAGGAGCTTAAATCTGCCTCCCAGATGAAAGACCCAACCTTATTTTGGGAGTTAATTAATAAAGCCAATAGAAGGGGAGCTGATCCTAACCCAAACCACATTACAGAGCAACAATGGTACACCCATTTTCTCAACGTGTACGAGAATCTCAGTCCCCACAAAGCGCTCCTGTAAGATCTGGATCAGAGAACTCTGTACCAGCAGAACCCTTTTCAATCAAAGAGGTACATGTGGTCATTAAGGGTATAGCCCCGGGAAAGGCTGCCGGCCCGATGGTCTTCCTGGAGATCTACTCTTATATGATCCTGTGCTTTGGGCCACATTTATTTCCCTCCTAATGAATCTTATTGCAAGGGGCCACGCCATCCCCGATTCGTGGAAGGGAGCTGAGGTGATAACCATATATAAAAAAGGTGCTA
The DNA here is from genome assembly GCF_964263255.1 of Lissotriton vulgaris. Lineage (NCBI taxonomy): Eukaryota > Metazoa > Chordata > Amphibia > Caudata > Salamandridae > Lissotriton > Lissotriton vulgaris. The sequence continues at coordinate 64,273,109 of NC_141685.1, read as the reverse complement.
GAGAGGACCCTGCCAACTACAGGCCGATTAGCTTAATCGATGTAATCCAGAAGGTAGTTGGCAGGGTCATTGTCTCCAGGATAGGGTCTTGGATGGAAGAAGGGAACATTCTCTCACACTTCCAGGCAGGTTTCAGACAGAAGGTGGGCACGATGGACCAGGTATTCAGATTTTTTATGGTTTACTGGAAAATCGTGACCATCGGGAAAGGCAGGCTATACCTGGCCTTTATAGACCTAAAGACCGCCTTCGACTTGGTGCCCCGCGATAAACTTTGGCAGGTGCTGCAAGACCTGGGCCTCCCCATTTCTCTTCTTGATTTTATTAAGAAACTTCACGAGGGGAACTGTGCCAAAATCAGATGGGGGATCCGGGGCAGTTGACAGAGAGGGTGGCAGTGAACAGGGGGGTACGCCAGGGCTGTGTGTTGGCCCCAACTTTGTTCTCTCTCGTCGTTAATGGCGTGGTAGACCATTTGAGAGAGGACCCAGCCGATGCCCCAGTCCTGGCGGGGGAGAAAACACCTACCCTGCTCTTTGCCGATGACACCCTCCTGATCTCTAAAAGCCCAGCAGGCCTTCAAAATCTGCTGGATAGGTTTAGCTTGTTTTGCGTGGAAAGGGGCCTAACCATCAACACCACCAAGACCAAGCTAATGACCCTGTCACCTTCAAAAAGATTTTGGAATAAAATCTCCCTTAATGGTATTCCACTAGAGGTGGTTCAGTCGTTTGACTATTTGGGAGTTCGGGTTAATAACAGGATGAATTGGAACTCCCACATGGCCAAAATGCTTCTCAACCACACACGAGTGTCAGGAGCAATTATAAGAGAGCAGTGAGCGTCTACTAGTAAACCAATAGCTCCGGCCCTTATGGTGTACGAAGGGAAAACATTGTCTTCGGCAGTATACAGGTCTGAATTATGGGGGTTTGAGAACATCATTGACCTGGTTAGATCTGAGAATAAGTTCCTTAGAGTTCTGGTTTCTCTTCCAGCCTCCACCCCTTTAAAGCCCCTCTGTCAGGACATGTATGTATGTATGTATGTATGTATGTATGTATGTATGTATGTGTGTGTGTTCTTATATAGCGCCCGACTGGGTAAACGCTCGATTAAAGACATAGTACGTCTTCGCCCTCTATTATTTTGGGTACGTTTAAGAAGGACGCCTGAACTGGCAAATTATGCAGCAGCCTTCGAGGAACTCATTAAATTGAACACCTGTAATAAGATCAAGTGGATAAGCAAACTTAGGCAGCTTGTCTCAAATATAGGGTTGAGCGAAACGTGGACCTGCCAGTGCCCGCCACACAAACAAACAACTAAGAAAGTATATTTGGAATGGATGCAGGCAGAGGAGTTACATAGTTCCAAATGGGGGCCCCTTACAGAGCAGTTTCTGGAGCACAAACCTGTTAGGAATCTCGAACCATTTCTCGACTTCATTCAAAATCCCAGAGACAGGACACTCTATTTAAAGCTGAGGTTTGGAACCCTCCCGATTAATGAAATCACAGCAGGCTGGAACAAGTGTAATTCGCCATCTGTTCCCTGCCCAGGGTGTACAGCTCCCACGGAGTCGCTAGCCCATTTTCTTTTTGCATGTAAAGCATATAGGGTGGCGAGAAGAACATGGCTGAAACCAATCTGCAAAGAGCTGGGTTTTAGGCACCACAGGATGGCTCAACGTATCTTAGCATCTGATACTACGTCCTTGGTCATTGTCTGCGGGGTAGCAGAGTACCTGGGTAGTGCTTGGCAAAACCGTACAAAGTTGTTAAAGAAAAACATGAGTTAGGAGCTAGCCGGTCGACTCAGATTGCTGTTCCTCGAGTGTACTGTGGCGGCACTTTAGGTTTTTTTGCACATATTATTTTTATTGTCCTGTATATTGGTTGTATGTATAAATGGAATGTTTTTATGATTGGATGATGTACATACTTTTATGATAAAATTTGTATTGAATAAAGTACATACAACAACAACACTTCTAGGTGGACTGCTGAAGATGACTGTGATCCAATGTTCTTTTTGCGTTTACAAGGGCTCCCAACTGAGTTGCGCTTCCTCTTAGCGCCTCCTGGGCCCCACCCTTTGCCAGGGGACCTAAAAATTGGAGACTGGGCACCGACCCGTGTGACAACAACTGGTGTAAGGGGGACGATACCCCCAGCCTGGTCTTGAGGCATATCTTGAGGTATGTCCACCAAGCCTACTTGAGGGGACTGAGTATGGGATCCAGCATATGGAGCAACAGAGGAAACCACTAGGGAAGGATGGGAAGGTGAGCGAGATAATTGTCTAATAGCCAGTTCAATCTCCTTGTCCAGAACCCCAGCAGCATGCTGCAAAAAAGCATCCTATCTATGACGTTTTATGGGTTTTTTCCATTTATAAAACCGAATAAAGTTTGTTGAATCCCCTAGTGTTTAGAAGAAACATAGATTAGACAGTACTGGACCTTTAAGTAAGCCTTTTCTGCCTGCTATTGCTGCATTTGGTGAGCCAAGTTTACACAGGAAGTAACTTGATTGGTATGAAATAAAATCTTAGGCATCGCTATCACCTTATTATACCTTTAGGGCCCGATGTAGGTAATCTCAATTTTCTGATTCTTAAATACCGAATTTTACCGATTCGGTATTTAAGAATCGGTAAATATGATGTAGGTAAAAAATAGGTAAAATTTACCAATTCGGTAATATTCCTTATTACCGAATTGGTAATACCGATTCGGTAATGAGGAATAGCTTCCCATTCATTCCTATGGGCCTGGAATGAATAGGAAGCCAATCACTATAACCGATTCAGTAAATACCGGATCGGTAATAGCGGGAGCATATTCAAGTGTGACAGGGTGTCACATTGACACCCTGTTACACCCCTGAATCGTGCATGTGGCGCACATACATGCCCTAAGGGCATGTATGTCTGCCACATGGCACTTTGAAAAAAGCAAATAATTGCTTTTTAGAGGTATTGGTTATTTACCACCAACTTGTAGTTGGTGGTAAATAGAGAATCCTTAAAGCAAAAATGCACTCACTTTGTTGTAAATGAATCTTGCACCTATATAAATTTCCTGATTCATGCCCTTATATAGGTATACTTTATCATTCCCTTAAATAGGCATAGAAATCATTACCATATTTGGCCCAAACCATACAGCCAGTGCCGAAGGAAGCCGACCCTCCAGCAGACGCACTGCGAGACTCTGTCATTTCTCTTGCTGAGAAATTCAGCTCCAGTGTTTCTGGGATACCCTTGCGGGCATCTGGAAAATCGAGTCCCGAGAACGAGATACAAGAGCTCTTTCATTCTAAAACCAAGGTACGGAGCTGATTAGACCCGTAGAGAATTCTTGGAATCAGATTCCAGGCAGAGAACTCCTAGACTTAAACTCCTCCTCTAATACTCCCTCCCTCTTACCAGACTTAGGTTAGGTACACCGGGGTAGGCGTATTCTAGGAGCACCAGTGAGTATTTTAGTCATCCTTTTATCACTGTATGTATTTTATGTATTTTATACATTTTATTCACTTTATGGCTTAGAAACCATATCATGCTTTTACAGTACTACTTTATAATACTGTTCGTATTATATGCCTTGTACTTCATAGTAAGCTTTGCTATTGTAGCAGTTCATTTTCAATGCTTGAGAAAGAAGACTGTTCAATAAATACCTTTTTATTGAAAACGCCCGTCTCTCTATTTCTCTTGCACCTCTGGTCAAACTAAGCATGCACGATTGACTGAGTGAAATAGTTATCTATTGTTTCCGCGACTCTAGAGATTTGGATTTCTTATTCTTGGGAAACAAAGTTGTCATGTTGTATGCAGTTGTCAGAAACGAATCCCTTCTTGTTTATTCGAGAAAGTTTCTAGTGACCTCTGAGCTAGCTGGCACTCACAATTAAGTCTAATATAGGCAGTAAAGACCTAGTAGACCTCAGTCCTACGTCTAAACTACAGGATATATTATTCCAATGCGCAGAGCCTATTGGGAATATAGGAACTACACTACAACTTAAGTGCTACCTACACATTCGGTAATTTACTGATTCCTTAAAATAAGGAATTGGTATTTTGCCGATTCCTTAAAATAACGAATCCGTAAATTACCGAATCCTTATTTACAGCCTCTTGCATTGGAAAGGGCTAAATACCGGTCTGTAACGGAAAATTCACCGATTTTTGGCTGTTACCGACTGGTATTTAGCTACCTACATCTGGCCCTTAGTCTCTTATCGGTAAACACTTTGATTGCTTGGAAACTGGCTCTGTTAAAGTAGCGAGTGCTTTAAAAAAATCCTTGTGAATCTCCCCGCCCCCCCCCCCCCCCCAACAAGGTGTTCACTGATTTGGGCAGCCACAAACCTCGCTCCTTTATTTGTGGCTTCACCTCTTTGCCAAAATATTGTGGTTGAGAACTCTCTATTCAAGGTCTGGGCAGCTTGAACTCAGTGGCATTTCCATGATAAGAACAGTCCCGGTCTCACCATCACAGACAGTGACATCCACTAAAAAACAAGATGGCATCTATAAAAGCAGGAGATTTGTTGTTTTTCTTAATTCTCAGCCTACCCTTGAGACAAATTGTGTTCTCAAGATCAATCTCTTCGTTTTGAACAGTTACAGGAATAACTTAAATCAAACAAAACATTTGAAGTAAGTTTGTAATAGAAAAACAGGACTGAAACCTTGGGTAGTCTTAGATGCATACTTCGTATCATCCCACTTGTACCATACAGCAAACAGCAGCTAAACCGCCACTCAACTGATCGGCCATCTTACACGAGGCCTTTGAACACTGCATGCACACGCTGCTGCTGCCAGCTGCATCCCGTTTATGTTGTAGGTCTTCTCTGCAGTGTTTCATTAACCAGAAGCGCGGAGAGAAGCCACAATAATGTATTCGTTCTTCAGAAATCGAACGTGGAGCATTTACATTTCAAATGAATATATGAATCTTTTACTTATACTTTAAGTTCTTTGACTCTAAGTTCCCTGATTGATTGTAACAAAGTGTAAATTTGAGCTAGGACAAGTGGATACTGTCCTTATAGAATCTCTTTGGGATTGTGAAGAAGTGCCACACTCAGCGCAACTTCCTGCAAATTTGTTTTTCTACTGCCCTGCACTGAAAAACTAGGAAAGATTACATCAAAGATGGCATTATGAACTTTGGCACTGTATCTTATATAGCAATCCTAATTTAACTAATTTTCCTAATTATGTTACTTTAACCTGTGGACAAAACATTGATCCACAGTTTTAATCTCATCCCGGCTGGTAAGTGAGTCTTAACATGCTTTCTAGTGTTGCGAGTGTTGAGATGAATGCATTTAAGGTAGTTGGGTTCTTTCCTGGTAGGAGGGTTGGCGGGCCGGATGCTGGTAAAGCTGCAGTTTCGGCAGGAGAAGGGTCCTTGGGTGCGTTGCGGGGCAGCCAGGCTGCAGGTGCATGATCGTCCAGGGTTGAGTGCGTGGAGGGAGCTAAAGTAGTTGCGGAGACGGGAGTCGTGGCGTTCGCGGGGGCCAGGTGTTCTGGCTCTGGGCGCGGTCCAGGCGCGGACGCCATAAGAAGGGGAGGTAGAAGGGAGGAGCAGCTGGGTGGTGGAGGCAGACGAATGGGCGAGTGGGGGAGCGGGGGCGCAGCTGCGGGAACGGCGATGGTACAGGAGGCAAAAAGGGCACAGAAATGGCACAAGAGGAAAAGGAGGAATAGGAAGGAAAACAACTAACAATCCAACAAAATGCAATACAAAATACACTAAGGCGAAGTGTAGCAAGTGGGGGGGCGTCCGGAGGGGACGCAGCGACGGAGAAACCATGGGAGGAACGGCGAGAAGGCAGCAGGGCACTGGGCACAGAAGTAGGGCAAGAGGCAACAGGGGGAATGAAACAAACAAAATTAACAATACAACAAGCAATACAATTACACAAAGCAACCTACCACTGGTCACCAGGGATGGGGCGCAGGTGGTAGCCTGTAGGTGGAGGAGGGACCGATCTCGTGTCCAAGGCAGCTGCAGCGAGCTGGGAGGCACGGGCAGACAGGTGGTGCTGTTGCGGCGTGGGGAGCCACCTGCCTGTGAAAGGGTCAAGGGTCGTTCTCCTCACCGTGCATAAGAAGGGAAGATGGGAGGGAGGAGCATCTGGGAGGTGGGGGCGCATGAATGGGCGAGCGGGGGGATTGGGGCCGCAGGGGGCGCAGCGGCGGGAAAACGGGGATCAAGGTCCTTCCATTTGGGGTGACCACAGCACTCAGGGTGTTCACAAAGTGCCTTGCAGTAGTAGCAGCGCACTTAAGAAGGCAGCAAATCCACGCATTTCCATACCTGGACGACTGGCTCCTAAAAGCCAAGTTATATGTCAGTGTGTTCATCACACTTATCAAATGATCCAGCTATTACACGACTTAGGGATCACACTAAACTACACCAAGTCACACCTTCAACCCTCCTACGTACATCAGTATCTAGGAGCTACAATAGACACTTGCAATGGCACAAGAGGAAAAGGAGGAATGGAAAGGAAAACAACTAACAATCCAACAAAATGCAATACAAAATACACTAAGGCGAAGTGTAGCGAGCGGGGGGCAGGGGCGCAGGGGACGCAGCGGCGGGGAAACCACAGGAGGAACGGCGAGAAGGCAGAAGGGCACTGGGCACAGAAGTAGCGCAAGAGGCAACCGGGGTAAGGAAGCAAACAAAATAAACAATACAACAAGCAATACAATTACACAAAGCAAACTACCACTGGTTACAAGGGATGGGGCACAGGTGGTAGCCTGCGGGTGGAGGAGGGCCCGATATCGCGTCCAAGGCAGCTGCAGCGAGCTGGGAGACACGGGCAGACAGGTGGTGCTGTTGCGGCGTGGGGAGCTACCTGCCTGTGAAAGGGTCAAGGGTCGTTCTCCCCACCGTGCAGCAGCCGCCATAAGTAGGGAAGATGGGAAGGAGGAGCATCTGGGAGGTGGGGGCGCATGAATGGGCGAGCGGGGGGGTTGGGGCCACAGGGGGCGCAGCGGGGGGAAAATGGGGAACGGCGAGGGCACAGAAGGCAAAAAGGGCCCAGAAATGGCACAAGAGGAAAAGAAGGAATGGAAAGGAAAACAACTAACAATCCAACAAAATGCAATACAAAATACACTAAGGTGAAGTGTAGCGAGCGGGGGGCAGGGCCGCAGGGGACGCAGCAGCGGGGAAACCACAGGAGGAACGGCGAGAAGGCAGAAGGGCACAGGGCACAGAATAGCGCAAGAGGTAACGGGGGAATGAAGCAAACAAAATAAACAATACAACAAGCAATACAATTGCACAAAGCAACCTACCACTGGCCACCAGGGATGAGGCACAGGTGGTAGCCTGCGAGTGGAGGAGGGCCTTGAACTTGGGTCCGAGGCAACAGCAGCGAGCTGGGAGACACGGGCAGACAGGTGGTGGTGTTGCAGTGTGGGGAGCGACCTCCCTGTGACAGGAAACCTATTGTACTACCTTCTCCTGCTCGGCCATGGCCCAGCAGCAGGAGGGCAGAATTTTGTCTGGCATCGGCAGCAGACCTTGTTTGCTGTTAGGCTCTGTAACGTCGGTCCCGGGAGCAGGGAGGGTTCCCCGGAAGAGCTCTCTTAAGACCAATTTCACGGACCAACTGATAGATCTAATTGCTATACATGTGCTCTCCTCAAATACATTTCTTTTTTTGGGGGATTTTAATTTTCATGGTGAAAATCATACGAACCCTGAGGTTAATAAGCTCCTCTCTACTCTTGACATGATTGAGCTCACCCAAAGAGTGCGGGGGCAATCTTTAAACCTGCAAGGGGCTGAGCTGACCTGCCCTACACCATCTGACAGCGCTACTTCTGGGCCCCTGACACTGTTTGTTTCCTCCGCCGCCTAGCCTGTGACACCGAACGGCGTTGAGGGGGGAAACTACAGTTCCCAGCAAGCCTAGCGGCCAGCGACGCCCACTCCCGCCGCACCACGCCCGGAGGCGCTTAAAACATCGGAAGCTCCCACGGAGGAGCCGGGGCAATCTTTAAACCTGCAAGGGGCTGAGCTGACCTGCCCTACACCATCTGACAGCGCTACTTCTGGGCCCCTGACACTGTTTGTTTCCTCCGCCGCCTAGCCTGTGACACCGAACGGCGTTGAGGGGGGAAACTACAGTTCCCAGCAAGCCTAGCGGCCAGCGACGCCCACTCCCGCCGCACCACGCCCGGAGGCTCTTAAAACATCGGAAGCTCCCATGGAGGAGCGGGGGCAATCTTTAAACCGCAAGTGGCTGAGCTGACCTGCCATTGAAAGAAAACGACCAGAGAAGCGTGCAGCCGGCAGTAGACGTAGAGGGAACTAATACTCACGTCACTGGGGCAAGACTTAGGCGCCTCTGGTGAGACACAGCGCGTTTGAAAATAAAGTGCTGTGCATCGAGAAAGTTTGGCATTACATTGCCGCCTTACCCAACAGCTGCAGGTAGATTCAACAACAAAACTAGAATACAAGCCAATTCAAAAGGGGCGGAAGGAACCATATGCGACCCGCTCTGCTATAAATTCCCAACATATTAAGGGCAAGGGACTCTAACAAAGACATAGCTCGAAAATTCTCTACGAGTATCTACAGTCTGAGTAACAACGCATCTCTAGAGCACGACCGTATTAACACTGTACATCGGTCCTTCACACTCCAGAGGAACCTATGTACACTACGACAGAAATTTACTCTTTGTCTTGATAAAGGTGGATAGAAGTTCAACAAACCACCGAAACGCGTTGACGCCCTAGTACAGTGTGATTCGCGGCTCAAACACCGTTGTTGACATAATAATATCCCAATGTGCATAACACCGGTGTTTTAAAAGAATAACAGAACACACACCCTGTATTGCACAAATTGTATGTCTTACTGTTGTTTCTGTCTGTTTTCAGCAATATTGCTGGTCAATATTGAATGTGGATTGTTATTTTACTGTTTTTTACAACCTCTTTTAATCTGTATCAAATAGCCAACTATGTTCTCTGCTTTTTTAATTTTTCTGTATACAATAAATTCTGCCAGTTTTTTACTCCTAATTTAGTTGTTATAGTTATTGCTTTTTTCTTATTCATGGTGTTTATGTAAATGACCTTGTTCAAGGGAATTGCTCTTTTATATTGGCTGACCTGCCCTACACCAGCTGACAGCGCTACTTCTGGGCCCCTGACACTGTTTGTTTCCTCCGCCGCCTAGACTGTGACACCGAACGGCGTTGAGGGGGGAAACTACAGTTCCCAGCAAGCCTAGCGGCCAGCGACGCCCACTCCCGCCGCAACGCGCCCGGAGGCGCTTAAAACATCGGAAGCTCCCACGGAGGAGCGGGGGCAATCTTTAAACCTGCAAGGGGCTGAGCTGACCTGCCCTACACCAGCTGACAGCGCTACATCTGGGCCCCTGACACTGTTTGTTTCCTCCGCCGCCTAGCCTGTGACACCGAACGGCGTTGAGCGGGGAAACTACAGTTCCCAGCAAGCCTAGCGGCCAGTTACGCCCACTCCCGCCGCACCGCGCCTGGAGGCGCTTAAAACATCGGAAGCTCCCACGGAGGAGCCGGGGCAATCTTTAAACCTGCAAGGGGCTGAGCTGACCTGCCCTACACCAGCTGACAGCGCTACTTCTGGGCCCCTGACACTGTTTGTTTCCTCCGCCGCTTAGCCTGTGACACCGAACGGCGTTGAGGGGGGAAACTACAGTTCCCAGCAAGCCTAGCGGCCAGCGACGCCCACTCCCGCCGCACCGCGCCCGGAGGCGCTTAAAACATCGGAAGCTCCCATGGAGGAGCGGGGGCAATCTTTAATCCTGCAAGGGGCTGAGCTGACCTGCCCTACACCAGCTGACAGCGCTACTTCTGGGCCCCTGACACTGTTTGTTTCCTCCGCCGCCTAGCCTGTGACACCGAATGGCGTTGAGGGGGAAACTACAGTTCCCAGCAAGCCTAGCGGCCAGCGACGCCCACTCCCGCCGCACCGCACCCGGAGGCGCTTAAAACATCGGAAGCTCCCACGGAGGAGCGGGGGCAATCTTTAAACCTGCAAGGGGCTTAGCTGACCTGCCCTACACCAGCTGGCAGCGCTACTTCTGGGCCCCTGACACTGTTTGTTTCCTCCGCCGCCTAGCCTGTGACACCGAACGGCGTTGAGGGGGGAAACTACAGTTCCCAGCAAGCCTGGCGGTCAGCGACGCCCACTCCCGCCACACCACGCCCGGAGGTGCTTAAAACATCGGAAGCTCCCACAGCGTCGCGGACACGCACGCGGGCGGAGCCGGGCGAAGCCCAGGGCAAAGGGCGGGCCCTCTACGGCCCTCAGAGGCCAGAGGAGGCTGGGCTAGGCCACCCCTCTTACTCCTGCCCAATTGCCCCCTGCGTGGACAGCCAACCAAGACACCGACAGGTACCATAAAGACCATTGTGACTATTGTTTCTTGTTCATTATGCACTACTATTGACTGCTCTGTTAGAACTTTTTATATTTTATACGCATACACCTTAAAAGCATGAGGAAGGTCGTTAAAAGTGCTAGGATGCCCACGCTACGCTCTAACACCAGACAGAAGGCTAATACGCCCCAGCCCTTGCCTACACTAACTGCGATAGACAAGATGCTACAACAAACTATAGAGGTAGTAGCCACGGCAATATTTAACACCGAAAGGAGGCTTTCGTTACCACCGACCATAACTATTCAAGATTTAGGTGATGACTTCTCAGTTGTTACAACAGACGCCCCGGATATAAGCTTTTGTCTCACTTCCTCTTACGCAGAGCTCCCCTGTGCACAGGCACCCACAGAAATCCCCAGGGGCACAGAGAACACCCAGATAAACTCAAGTCCAGTGCCTGTTTCAGAAAAGGCAAGTTCAAGTAACACATACCCGAAAAGGCCTAAAGAAACTCAAGCAAATAATTTTAAAAAAGGGAGAAATTACACAACAAATCATAATCTAGTGGCTCCAATAACTAATACTACACCAGGGATACCATGTTGGGTGGCAAACATGGTAGCAGATCTAAAAGCGGATCTAGAAGAAACTATCATAACTCATATCAAACCCCTGATGTCAAAGATCGACAGATTAATATCAATAACTAACAACAGGGGGGTAGGAACCTCTAAGCCTGTGGCACCAAAGGGAACTCCATCCCAGGCTGGACAAGAAAGGGGAACTACTAATAACATAGAGAAGGATAAGGCAGCACCAGTTGTTAACCCCTCTATAAGCAATCTCAAGAAAGGTACGCAAATCTCTACCATAAAAAACAACAAAGCGCCCATTCCCTCGAACATTACTACTTCGACCATCCCCCAAGTACATACAAATCAGGGAAAGGGGAATCCTCTAGCTTCAAATAATACACCAGGCCCTAACACAAAGGAGAGTACCACAACAGCCAAAAATATACTGCCTAAGGATACATATGAAAAAACAAGATCGGCTCGCTTCCAGACAATTAATCTGCCCCCAGAAGCCTTGCCTTTTGTCGTTGTATTGACAGGAGTCCCCCCCCTAAAGGAGGGAAAAAGCGAATCATACTTTGAGTTAAAAAATAAATGTGTGCAATGGCTGAAGGCAAATAGACCTCTACCCCCAAACATTTCCAGCGAAATACTTGCTGTAAGAAGAGGGGAGTGGATAGGTAGAGGAATAAAAAGGTTGGCAGGGGACAGTATAACGATTAATTTTAGAGATACCGCTGCAGTAAATTATATATGTAATGCCCCGCAGAGTGGAACAAACACACAAATCTACCCGCTGCACTTATCATACTTTTACCCAATTATGCCACAAAGACCCAGGCAGACAAACAGGGTTCCTACGAGTAGGGTCTACCAATTTGATCCCCAGTTCAGAACACAACAATGGCAAACACCGTGGCAGGGTACACCCATCTATGACCCAGTTACATCACATTACGCACACTGGAATAGATTTTGTGTTTTGGACGAGGTGGGCTGACTCGTACGGGAAGAAATTAATATAACACAAACGGATAGGAGCACAATTGGGTAAGGGCTTCCAGGGACAGGAAATATAACCCCCACCACCTTAGAAGAAAGCGGCAGGAGGGGGGTCAATAAAAGGAATTCCCCAGAACAACTAAGGGTGATAGAGCACAAAAAACCAAAAATGATAGATACACTGGCAAGGATGAATATGAATATAGAAAACATATCTGCACCAAACACTAATATTACAATAGCTGGGGAAGTTAGGAAATCTTGTCCATTAAGCGAATTGGTAGGAGCAACAACGGGGGTCAGTCAGGATAGCATCAGAATTATATCATGGAACATCGCAGGCCTGGCGGCCAAATACGACTCCCAGGAATGGCGAGAGTACATTAATAATTTTCAAATTATATGCCTGCAGGAGACTTGGGTAGCCGACCCTAATCAGTATAGTATGGAGGGGTATAAATGTTTCCCAGTTCCCGCCGTAAGAGCATCATCGGGGAGAGCGATTGGAGGACTACTTATATATGTAGACCTCCGTATACAAGGGGTTTGGTCCAATTACAACTGGGACTCACTAAATATGCAGGCGATAGGTTTCCGCGCCAAGGGGATCAATATCCTAGTGATAAACTGGTGTAACGCAGTGGGCACAAACGGCAGAAGAAATGTAGTAAAAGAATTGGACTCGAGACTAGATGGTCAGATGTCATCTAATAAAACAAAAAGCATACCCAGTATATTACTCATGAGGGATTTTAATTGCCACCTTTGTGAGAACTTGAGACCACTAAATAAGGATTGGTCGCGGTGCACGGTATTAAAAGGTCCACACTTTGCACATTCCATAGAGGGATGGGAATTAGAGAAGGTTACAAAAAGACATAATCTGGTCCATACAATGGACCTGATAGAGTTAGGTGCTAATGGAGATCCCAACCCAACGTTTAAGGGCAGAGGCTGCCACTCTTATATAGATTTTGTTATGGTTTCGCCCACACTCAAAAAAAGGACTTCTAGTGTGGTACTGAAATTCTGGACCCGTGTTATAAACCTCATTGCATCAAGACGATTTTCGTATCAGCAGACCCGAAATGTCGAGTATACTATGCCCAAGCATTTCCGTCACGATCGAGTGACGAAATCCCCCTGAAATCAGCATTTCCGTTCCGAACCCTCGGGTTCCATTTTGTGAACCGCATCCATTTTGTGATTGCCCTCACATAGCCAAACGACTGAAGGCCAAAATCTGGTCCGAAGGACACGTACACCTTAGCTGACTCCTCTGTGACCTGGGCAAGCTGACTCCACTGCCCGAAGCCAAACCTGTTCGGCCAGGTCCTTTCCCAGTGGCCGAGCTAGATTCGTATCAAGACACATTATATCATAAACCTTTCATCGCACACAAGCCATGCCTAATCTTACACACACCTGTCTCTGTTTCTTGCTTTATGACTTGCTTTACGAGGAGGAGGTGCCTGATTTTATTGGGGGTCCGCCAATATCTGATGAAAATACTGGGTCTTGCCGGGTAATCAATTACAGGCTGGACAAACTAAAATATGTGCTTGTCATCATGACTCTGCTTTTCCTTTGTAGTGAAATATTTATATGGTCAAACTGTAAAATACGGAATTTGTGCCTGAAGCTTATTATTTTGTATAAAAGACGAAGACTGGCTTTGTAAGTTGAGCAGTCTCCTGAGAACCTTTATGCTGTTGTACTTCTAGGATACCTGTTACTGGTTGCAGCCAATAAATACTATCTTTGACTTCACCTAGAAGACTCGTGTTTCTGTGGTCTGAAACAGGAAGAACTCGGAGTTTTCAGGTGTGTTCCCTGGCACTGCCGGGTTCATAAGAACCCGGTACTCCAGTTGGCGCCCAATGTGGGGCGGTATCACCGGTACCGGTCCAAGCCAGAGGTTCGTGAGGAGCTTTGTGTGAAAATTACGGAGGACGGCCAGCCACTTCAGCGACCCCTGTATGTTGACGTGGTTCCGAAGGTCTTTGCTGCGAGGTTCCCCGCGTCCCGACGGCTATGAAGGACTGCTGCCCTGACTATCGCCCTGTTTTGGACCCTTGATGATTGGTAGAGCGAAACGATAGACGAGTCTTCTGGTGACGTCATCGATACCTCAGTTAAGTATAAGTGGAGCGTCTCCCAGTCTTTAGTTTGATTCTTAGTTCTTGGTATCCTTCGGGATTATTTTGTATTGGAACTTGCAAGTGCGAAAACCGAAGGATTCGCGTATTCGCGAGACTATCGTATTCGATAATCCTTCGAAGTTTGAAGCTAGACTAGAGAGCGAAGATGCCGGGTTTTAGCAGATTTGGAAATTTGTTTTGTCTTGGTTGTGATAGGGATTCCCGATTGGAGGACTCGTGTCCGGTTCCTCCGATTGGAACTCCAACTTATGAATTATACGTGAAACATGGCGTAGGTCCCATCGCCTATAACGAAGTATGGGTCCGATATACCAGGAAGGATGGTGTTTTAAAATGGCCCCAATATGGTAGCTTTGATACGGAAATTCTAGACAACTTAGAGGTCAAACTGTTTAAAAAGAAAGCCCGGCCGGCAATGTTTGACTCTTTCCGCCTATGGCGAAAGGAAGCCAAACAGAAAGAAATGAAATTAGCAAAGAAAAATAAACGAGGCATGTCAATGGTACAAGCGGCTGTTGCGTTTAGGGATAATGAGGAAGAGCAGGAGAGCGAACAAATGTCCAGGATAAAGAAGTTAGCGGTGGATAAGTGCTACCCAGTTTTACCGCATAAGGGACAGGAAACAAAGAAAGACCCTGAAAAGGACCCTTTAATGTCCCACTTATTGAGTTCACCACCCCCCTATGCACAGAATGCTACTGCACCTCCGCAACGCTTTGTTATACCACGCCCCGCCGCACAGACCCCAGTTCTTCCACAACCGCCAGCCTCTTTTCCACTGGTTTCCACTCCTCTAGTGGGGCCCCCTCAAGGCCCGCCCATTTCCACAACTTTGCCTACTATCCCGACTATTTTCCCTACCACTTCCTCTGCTATTTCCTTTGCTCCAGCCTTGCCTCAACCTGATTCTCCTACTGTTCTCTCATCAGCTTCTCCGTCTGTTCGACAGAGAAGGGCTAACACTGTCGCTAACATTCTCTCACCCTTCTTCGGGTCGCCTAACACGACCCCTAATATGGAACAAAGACAGTTGCGGAGTCAACTGCCCGACCGTCGAGAAAGAGAATTACTAGATCGGTTAGCGCGTAAATGGGTTCTCGATACTGTGAAGTATGATGTACAGTCTGTCATGAAAGTCTTCCGTCAGTGAGAAGCACCGAAGCAAAGATATGTTTTTGAGCAAATGTGTGTTTATCTCTGGGAAGATTTGGGGGGAAACGATCTGGAATGCAGTCCGCCTGAGTTGTGCCGTGTACGGTTCGATTTCGCAGAAGGCATGATCGTAGGTCCCGATGTTGAAAGAGCGATTGAGACATTGTTGTCGTATCGGAGTAAAGGGGCAACTTCTCGATCATTGTCTGAGCATGATGCACCAGGTAGGAAAAAGGCGCAACAGTATCCGATGCGCAAGGTCCCTCGGTGTGGAAAGAAGCCGTTCAGGCCAATGCTAACGCTGGAATTCTACCTGTGCCAGCACACTTTCAGCGTGTCTGGGTACATGTGCCCTGGAAACGTGCTGAAGTTTTAGCCATTAAACAGTCTTTGCCTGATCCGCGCAAAAATCCAGCAGGGTACTATAAACAGTTGACTCAGACTGTGGGGTCATGCATTATGAATTTGGCAGATATCGACATGTTGTTTGGCAACGTTGTTCCACAACCTATTTGGAGTAAGATTCGTCACACAGATCATGCGGTTGAGTTAGGTGACACATGGGTTAATCTTAGAAACGCTGATAACGGACAAATAGGCGGCGCCAAGCCCGATGATTTGATCACAGAGCTTCCTGGTAAGATTATTGCGTACATGAAGACTTTTATGCCTGAATTACGTATCAATTTGGATAAGTTGTCTGCTTGTAAGAAGAAGAAAGATGAAATGGTGTCTGACTTTTTCACGCGGTTTGAGGAGACTTTCGTAGATCATAGCGGCCAGGATATGGCTACCGATGGTGGCCAGAGATTGTTCGTCGACAAATTCGTACATAATTTGCTTCCAGAGTTGTGTGCTAAGTTGAAGGATTCTGAGAGTGCTTGGGCTGTCTCAACGTCAGCGCAGATTTTAGCTACAGCCCAGTACTATGAAAATAGGCGCAAAGATGAGTTAGAAAAAGCGGATAAAAAGACTAAAGAATTAAAAACTAAAGTGCTTCTACAGCAAGCCTATCCACCCGGCACTAGTAGTCAGCGTGATTATCAGCAGCCTCGGCAGTATTCGGGAAACTCGCAAAGAAACTAGTTTTCCCAACAACGTTTACCTTATGGTCCCAATCAGTGCGCGTATTGCAAAGAAGAGGGTCATTATAAGAATAACTGCCCTGTTTTATTGCAACGCATGAATGGTGGTTCTGGTGAAAAAGGGCGAGGTGTTCAACCGATCACTAGAGGTAGAGGATGTGCAAACTTTCCTCAGAACACACGTCCGTTTCCGCCACAAAACTCCATGAATAGCTTCGATCAGCAAGGTAACGCGTCCAGTAGGACGACTCAATACTATGCCAACGACTACTATGCAGAAGACGAAGGTATGGAAAATAATGATTGCTAGGACAGCCATAGACAAAGAGAGGGAGTTGTTTCAGTTCCAGTAGATCAGAATGGACCTTATGTTGAGGTGATTACATCAGGCGTGTCAGAGCCTTTTCTGTTGGATACTGGTGCTACAAAGAGTTCTATTATGCACTCAAAACTCCCTGGCGCACCTTTGTCTGGCGAAGTGAATGTTTCAGTAGGTTTTTCTGGCGCCCCGGTTAGGAACCCGATTTCTAGTCCTATGTCTCTTTCTGTTGGTCCTTGTGAATTCGAAGCACCCCTTATTCTTACGACCGGTTGTGGTGAGAACTTGCTAGGATTGGATTTGTTGAAAAGGTTGTACGCGACATTGTATTGTTCTCCTTCGGGAGTACAGCTCACATTGGGTAAGAAAGTGGTTTCTCCAATGTATTTGTCAAAGGATAAAATTCCAGACAAATTATCATCTCTTCCGGATACTCTTTGGGCCACTGGCCCTAACGATGTAGGCCTTTTGGAAATTCAGCCGTACGTTGTGACGTTGAAAGCCAATGTTAAAATACCGCACATTCCCCAGTACCGGATTTCTAGCGAAGGCGAAAAGGCGTTGTTAGCGATAATTTAGGATCTGATTGAAAAAGATGTAATTGAGGAAACAAGAGGCAACGTTTTTAATAGTCCTGTTCTGCCTGTCTTGAAGCGTACTGATCCTTCCCAGCCACCTGTCTATAGGTTCGTGATTGATCTTCGGGAGGTGAATAAGATCGTTGTGCCACAGTTTCCAGTTGTCCCCGACATCACTGCCTTATTGACAATGATTCCAGCTTCAGCTACCTGGTGCTCAGTGATTGACTTGAAGAATGCTTTCTTCAGCATCCCGATTGCTGAGGACAGCAGAGATATTTTTGGCTTCAGTTTAGGAGGTCGAAGTTTCCGCTTCAAGCGCGCTCCTCAAGGCTACTGCGAAAGTCCATCAATATATAGTCAGGCTTTGAAAACACAGCTTGACACGATTGTTTTACCTGATGGCGCTTCCCTTGTTCAGTACGTCGACGATTTGCTTGTACCTGCAAATACTGAGGAGATTTGTAAAGAGACTACGTTGTCATTGTTGTGTCATTTGTCTGAATTTCATCACAAAGTGTCTCTGTCTAAATTACAATATTGCCGACAAGAAGTGACCTACTTAGGTTACCTCTTACCGAAGGAGGGAAGGAAACTGACCCCAGAAAGGATTCAGGCAATTGCGAAATGGAGTGTGCCAAAGACACAGAGAGAAGTGCGTGCTTTCTTGGGCATTACATCATATTGTAGGCAGTGGATACCGAATTTCTCACTGTTGGCCAAACCTTTGGTGGCATTAACTTGTAAAGATACACCGAATCCCATTCCGTGGTCCGAAGATTGCCAGACAAGTTTTTCCGAATTGCGTGGTGCATTGTGTTCGGCTCCTGTGTTGGGTACCCCCGACCACAGTAAGCCTTTTACGTTGTATGTCCACGAGAGAGAGGGATGTGCTTTATCAGTATTGACACAGGTCTTTGGGGACAAGCAGCGTCCAAGCACGTATTTCTCATCGACTTTGGACCCGGTAGCTAGAGCATTGCCGAGTTGTCTGAGAGCAGCAGCAGCAGCAGCCATTTCTATTCGACAGTCTGCTGGCCTAGTAATGAATAACGAGCTAGTGGTAATGGTCCCACACGCAGTGGACATTTTGTTAAACAGGACCAAGACACAGCACTTAACTAGTGCTCGTTTGTCAGGTTACGAGCTAACTCTCCTAGCGAGTCATGTGCACATTAAGAGGTGCAATACTCTGAACCCAGCTACGTTGTTGCCGACCCTAGTCGAGTCAGGAGATGTTGAAGAGCAACACGACTGTTTCTTTAGGACAGAAGAAGAAACAAAAGGGAGAGTAGACCTTAGGGACACTCCTCTTGCAGAATGTGATGGTAGTTTGTGGGTTGATGGTTCATGCTTCAAGTTACCGAATGGTGATACTACTGCGGCATATGCTGTTACGACTTTACGCACGATTGTTGAAACTGCACGCATCCCACACAACTCAGCACAAGCATCAGAATTGATTGCACTTACGAGAGCGTGCGTGTTGGCAAAAGGGAAACGAGTGAATGTGTACACTCACAGTCAATATGCCTTTGGTGTGGCTCACAGTTTTGGACGATTGTGGCATGAACGTGGGTTCCTGACTTCGCATAGTACTAAGATCCAACATGGTCAGTTGGTGAATGAGCTCCTTGAGTCACTGACCTTGCCGCTACAAGTTGCGATTGTGAAATGCTGCGCACACAAAAAGGTCACGAATGATGTTGGTCATGGAAATGCGTTTGCGGATGAAGTCGCGAAAGAAACTGCAAGGGATGTGATGAGTCGAATGTATGTTGCGGGTCCAGCGAGATGGGTTCCGGATAGAGGAATGTGCGAAGATACGATTGAAAGTGTGAAATCCATTCAAAATGAAGCCACAGAGAAAGAACAGAAAGTGTGGAGAGAAAGAACGGGTAAAATGGATGCGAATGGTTGTTGGATTGAATTGTCGGAACATCAGCGTTGGTTGCTACCCAATGCGTACGTGCCTGCAGTGGTTACAATGGCGCATGGAATGGCACACATCAGTGTGAAAGGGATTTGCAAGTTATTGGCTCCAGTATTGCAGAACCCTAGAATCCCTAAATATGCAGAGAATATAGTCAAGAACTGTATGGTGTGTCTGAAACACAATCCTGGTAGGGGAACCCCAACTCCAGCTGGTCATTTTGCTCCTCCTACGTACCCGTTCGAGGTTTTGCAGCTAGATTTCATCCACATGGAGAGGTGCAACAACCTGAAATACGTACTCGTTATTGTTTGTGCCTTTTCAAGATGGATAGAAGCTTACCCATTGAAAGACAATAGTGCCTTATCGAAGGCTAAAACCCTTGTCAAAGAATTCTTCCCCAGGTTTGGAATGCCGAGAATGGTCTGGAGTGATAATGGGAGTGAATTTGTGGGACGAGTGATGAAGAGAGTATGTGAAGGGCTAGGCATTAATCAAAAGTTCCACGCTGCAAATCACCCCCAATCAGCTGGATTAGTAGAATGCTATAACGGCACCCTGAAATTAAAACTGGCCAAAATCCAAGCGAGCACCGGTCTTAAATGGCCTGACGCTCTACCCTTGGCACTCCTATCAACAAGAATGACTGCACACTCGCAAATGGGACTTAGTCCGTATGAGATCGTGTTCGGCCGTCCGGCCAACATATGGGGAGTGCCAAGGCCCACCAAACTCAGTGAGGTAGAACATCTTGTACTGCTTGATTATTTGTACGAATTGACAGCTAAATTGCGTGTTTTACATCAACAGGTTCACAGTTCCCTACCGCCAGCCTCTGACGATCCAGGCCACACTATTGAACCTGGCACCTGGGTCCTGGTGCGCAACTTCCAGCGAACAAAGAACAAGCAGCCTCGCTGGACAGGACCCCACCAAGTGCTGTTAGCAACCCGCTCCGCAGTCCGAGTGCACGGCAAGAAGAACTGGGTGCACGGCGCCCATTGTAAACGGGTTCCGTTGCCCTTGCCACACGACCGCTGGGTTCGGGAGGTGATTGCTGACTCTGAGACTGAAAGCTTGCCTCGTTTCCTGCTCTTTAGTGATGCGCAAGTAAAAGGAACAAACTCTGCACGCGAGAGTGATGACATTCTGCAAGGATCTGTGCCACCGTCAATGCGATTGAACACTACAGAGCCTGAACTGTTGTTCCAGGACCAAACAACGCCTGGAAGAACACATTACGATTTGAGGCCAAGAACTATGACTATGGACAAATAAAACAATTCTTTTTTTAACTTGCAGCTCTCTCTCCCCTCTGAGAAACTTGCTTATTTTTGTTTTTCGAACCGCCATCCGGGTTCTGCTGCTAGGGTCGCGGTTGCCCAAGTCTTGGGGGTGCAGCCGAAGACGTTAGGTCAACGGTTTTGGTTGGTCTAAGGGAGTTGCCCTGGACTGACAGAAGCATTCCTTAGAATAGAACACCCTACCGCCGCGGGCAGCAATTCTAGAGGATGGAGTTTTCAAGACGGAGAGACTTGCCAAGTCAATGAACTTTGAGACCAGAATATGCACAGTGATGGCAAAAACACGATTTTTGATAATATGCATTTTTATGTTGTGTAGTATAATAAAGTTTTTGACAGGCTATGCTTTATTCACTTTTCGAGTGTCATTTGCACACACTACACAGCCCACACCTCCTCCTCTTGTTCCCCGCATTCTTTTCACCCTCTGCCCGAACACGAGTCTGCCAGAAGGTTGGAGTTTGTAAATAATTCATTCGTTCAGCTCTTGCACCAACACCAGTTGATAATGAACACGACTAATTGTTGGGTGTGTGGACTTATGCCACATACAACAGATAAGGGTATCCCATATTTTGTTTTGCCATTCAGCTACTATGATTCTTTATGGGCATTTCAAACGATGCTCCTATTTGCCATCGAACCATATCCACCACGTTCCACGAGAAGTAACTCAAGCAACAAGGCATTAGTGGTGGGAATCACAAATATGAGCAGAAATATCGACATATATAGAACGATTCCCAGAGATGAATTGAAGGCTTACAGTAGAAGGAACACATCGGGGTATACAGTTGCCTTGAGTGAAAACATGCTAGCAAAGAAATCCTCCCCGATCTGGATCGTACACCATCAGGGTCACCTATGTCTGCAGGGAAATGGCAAGAACCCCGGAGCTCAGTTAGGGAAGAGTGTCTGTACTGAAACTTATGTCTTTTTGTCCCAGACCTCTCCTCCATTCTTAGCAACTAAGGGTACCTACTTCATCTGCCACGATAGAGCATATACATGGTTGCCCCCTGACTTCTCGGGCACATGTTTTATCTCGTTCCTGTTGCCTCCCACCTACACGGCCGCGGCAGATTACCATAGGACAAGGACAGTTAGGAGTGTCGTGAATAAAGACGACACTACGGGTCAAGAGTTTGGTGACTTCGTAAAAGGTTTTCTGCCGTTTTGGGGGCCTATGGTGAACAGCAGGAATATTCTCCAATTGACGAGGGTAGTTGAATCTGCGATAGTTGAAACTACCGATGCCCTTAGTAACTTGACTGCGGAGCTCCAGTCGGACCGCCTTATGACTCTTCAGAACAGGGTCGCATTAGACGTCATACTTGCAGACCGAGGTGGGGTATGTAAAGTGATCCAGTCAAGTTGCTGCATTTTTATCCCAGATAACGCTCCGACAGTATACCAGGCCATCTCCAAACTACATAAAATCTCTGAATCAATTCATGTGGATAAAGGAGACTGGTCACTGGTGGGGTGGTTCTGGGAACTGATATCGGCCTGGGGATGGAAGATTCTGATAGTCATTGGGATGATCTTAGCCATTCTTTTCCTGTTCTGTCTGTGTGTACAGTGTGCTCCTGCAATATGTGGCCTCTGTGCTACATCATGTGTAAGGAAACCTGTATCAAGAGACGAGCTAAGTAATAGGATGATGCTACAGCAACATCTCAATGACTTTGTGAACATAGACCTAGACTCAGATTAGCATGAGTATTGGTTGTTTTGCCTATGTAAGGGCAAAAGGAGGGTCTGTGGTACTGAATTTCTGGACCCGTGTTATAAACTTCATCGCATCAAGACGATTTTCGTATCAGCAGACCGGAAATATCGAGTATACTATGCCCAAGCATTTCCGTCACAATCGAGTGACGAAATCCCCCTGAAATCAGCATTTCCGTTCCGAACCCTCGGGTTCCATTTTGTGAACGGCATCCATTTTGTGATTGCCCTCACATAGCCAAACGACTGAAGACCAAAACCTGGTCCGAAGGACACGTACACCTTAGCTGACTCCTCTGTGACCTGGGCAAGCTGACTCCACTGCCCGAAGCCAAACCTGTTCGGCCAGGTCCTTTCCCAGTGGCCGAGCTAGATTTGTATCAAGACACAACATATCATAAACCTTTCATCGCACACAAGCCATGCCTAATCTTACACACACCTGTCTCTGTTTCTTGCTTTATGACTTGCTTTACAAGGAGGAGGTGCCCGATTTTATTGGGCATCCGCCGATATCTAATGAAAATACTGGGTCTTGCCGGGTAATCAATTACAGGCTGGACAAACTAAAATATGTGCTTGTCATCATGACTCTGCTTTTCCTTTGTAGTGAAATATTTATATGGTCAAACTGTAAAATACGGAATTTGTGCCTGAAGCTTATTATTTTGTATAAAAGACGAAGACTGGCTTTGTAAGTTGAGCAGTCACCTGAGAACCTACATGCTGTTGTACTTCTAGGATACCTGTTACTGGTTGCAGCCAATAAATACTATCTTTGACTTCACCTAGAAGACTCGTGTCTCTGTGGTCTGAAACAGGAAGAACTCGGAGTTTTCAGGTGTGTTCCCTGGCACCGCCGGGTCCATAAGAACCCGGTACTCCACTAGCATGGCCATCGAAATTAGTATCTTTAGTGACTACAATCCTTTGGTCATTGAACTAAAAGGTCTAAATTGTAATAAACCACCATGTAAAACAGATATAACAGAAAGGGCGGTGGATCAGGGAAGGAGGCTCAAGTGGGCTAAAATAGACGGAGTTAGATTTTATAAATGCCTAATGTCAGCAGGGCTTAATGCTATAAACGTATGCCTCGATCAAAGCATGGAGGGAGGGATTGTGGTTAGCGCATTCGAGGAAATAGCATGTCTTGTAGAAGGTCTATTAAAGACATCCAAGGGAGGGAAAAATATACCTATATCTCGTTGGTTCGACCAAGATTGTATTATGGCACAGAAAGACCTTAAACATAGCCTTAAGCAGCGCCCTAGGGACAACTCGAAAATAGCCTACTGCAGAACAAAATATAAAAGGCCCTAAAATCCCGTGAAGACAGTTTAGAAACACAAGCCTGGGAGGATTTAAGGGAGGCGGCTGAAAGAAGATATATGGCTGGGTTCTGGAAAGTTATAAATACACCGTGCTTCCAGGAACCTGGCGGTCCCAAATTATTAAATACAATCTTACCTGAACAATGGCATACTCACTTCCAGAGTCTATACAAGTTCACAGGGCAACCACCTCAGGACGAAGACCAGAGACTAAACTTGACCACACGATTAGATTTTTCCATGTCAGAAGTGGAATCGGCTATATCAGGGTTAACTAAAAATAAAGCACCAGGCCCTGACGGTATACCCCCTGATCTTTATTTGAGTAACATAGAGTTGTGGGCTCCAATTCTCACGAGGGTCTTGCACGAGGCAATTGTGGCAGGACTGCCACGTTCTTGGTCATCAGCAACTATTGTTCCAATTTATAAAAAAGGGAATCAGGATGACCCGCAATGTTACCGCCCTATATCCTTAATCGACGTGACGGCCAAGGTGTTGGGCCGTGTTATTCTAAATTGTCTGCAAGAATGGGCAGTGGAAAATCAAATTCTCACAGAAATACAATATGGATTCAGGGAAGGCAGATCCACTACTGACCAGTGTTTGAATTTATATATTTTGACCGCCAAGTATACCATTGCCAGAAAAGGAGCCATTTACATGGGGTTTATGGACCTCTCTGCGGCCTTCGACCGCGTAAACAGAGAAAAACTGTGGGCATTAATGATAAATATAGGAGTGGAACAAAAGTTAGTTAACACCCTGAAGGCTCTACACTGGAACACCTCGGCAACGGTCCGTTATAACCAAGAGGGAAGCAAGACGGATCAATTTCCATGCACGAGCGGAGTACGTCAGGGCTGTATTTTAGCTCCATTTTTATTTTTGTTATATATTAATAATCTGGACAAAGAACGAGCCAAACTGAGTGTGGATTCCCCCCAAATAGCACACCGCGCGGTGCCCGTATTGCTTTACGCGGACGACGCGGTGTTGCTAGCCAGAACACCGCTGGGGCTCCAGAAGCTGATAGATGGATTTGTCAACTTTATGGCCACACTCGATTTATCCGCTAACCTGGATAAATCCTACATTATGATAGCGGGAGGTAGAGCAAATAGGAAATTTGTATATAAGATAGGCTCTAACAAAATCGGCCAGGTCAAGTCTTTTTCCTATTTAGGCGTGTTATTTGATGAACATTTAAACTTCAATCCCCTGATGGAAAAACATGCAGCGAAACTGGTGGCATCATCAGGGGCTATAATGGGCTATGGGAGAAGACTTGGAAAATGGTCACCGGAGCAAGTGCTCAACCTGTATAGGTCAATTTGCTGCGCTAAAGCAACTCATGGATCTGAAGTGTGGGGTTTCACAAATAAACATTTGCACCAGCTTCAGGTGGAGGAAAACAAATTCTTTAAAAGAATCTTGAAAGTGCCACAGAGTACCCCATCTTTTATTATACATGAAGAACTGGGAGAGCCCTACATAGAAGATCGAATTAAGATCAGACCACTTTTGACCTGGATTAAAATCTGGACGAACCCCCCAAGCGGGACTCACGAGGCAATTTTTAAAAGACTGCCTGAACCTCGACAGAGGGGGTCATATCCCTTGGTTGAATTATGTAAAAGATTCCTTGGAGGCAATTGGCTGCAAAAACTTTTTTACTGACCCGGAAGCTTTGAATATCCAGAACAAATCAATGGTCAAAAAACTTTTTACCGATTGGTCACTTGCTAATAGGGCTGTTGTCGAAAAACGTAAATCCACAGTTTTAACCTATTGCTCACTGAAAAAGACATTTGGAATGGAACCATACCTCGCCGTGCACTATAACGCACAGGATAGATTTTACATGACTCGTTTCAGATTTAATATGTTACATCACCTACTTTCTGTTCCCTCTGGATTTACCACATCATTGGAGTTGAAGGGTACCTGCGGCTGCGACGGTAGGTCTCCGCAGGATACCCTTCACTTTGTGCTACTATGCCATTTTTATTCTGTCCCCAGACGTAAGTTTTTAGTAGGGATTCTGAAAGAAGCCAAATTCAGACATGCAAAAACAGCTTTAATGTTTTTACAAGAAGCTTCTGATGCTCATACATTGTTTTGTATAGTAAGCTTCATCAAGGTGGCAATGAGGCTAAGGAACACAAGAGAATCGAATGACTGTAATGCTCCATAATCAGAGACTTAACTTCGGAAATCCCTTTAAAATGAATGTAATGACTTTTGTCTTTTTAAAATTATTTCTTAAATGTTATTTTTAATGTGTTTCTTATTTTTTTTAAAAAAATTTAAAATGTAATTGCTCTTGTACTTTTATGGTGTCTTTTTAAGTGCCGAATAAAGGATAATTGAATTGAGTTACAGGCCCAACTCATCCAGCTGGCCACTCGCTACGCCTAATCTTTTCTAATATTGATCATCTAACCCATGGGTACTCACAAACTTTCTCTCGGGGGCCAAATTTACAGTTTGGTTTGTGTCCGAGGGCCGCATCGGTGGGGGCGGGGTCAGTGGGGGAGGGGCGGGGCTAGAGCAACAACATAAAACTGACCATGAGGTTGATCACAGATCCCTGCAGCGGACGCCTTCGTCCACTGAGCCATCCCGGCATACACACATCTCTCTCTCTCTTTCTCTCTCAGTCTCCCTCCCTCTCTATAGCTCTCTCTCCCGCTCTCTAGCTCTCTCTCCCTCTCTCCCTCCCTCTCTCCTGTCTTCCTCTGTCTCACTCTGACTGTCTCACTCCCTCTCTCTCACTCCCTCCCTCCCTCACTCTCCCTCCCTCTCCGTCTCCCTCCCTCTCACTCTCAGTCTCAATCCCTTTCACTCTCAGTCTCACTCCCTTTCCCTCCCTCTTCCTCCATTTCCCTTCCTTTCCTTCCCTCTCCCTCCATCTCCCTCCCTCTCCATCTCCCTCCCTTTCTCTCCCTTTCCCTCCCCCTCCCTCCCTCTCACTCCCTCTCCGTCTCCCTCCCCTTCGCTCCCTCTCCGTCTCCCTCCCTTTTCCTCCCTCTCACTCCCTCTCCGTCTCCCTCCCTTTCGCTCCTTCTCCCTCCATTTCCCTCCCTTTCCCTTTCTCTCCCTCTCCCTCCATTTCCCTCCCTTTCCATTCATCTCACTCCCCATCAGTCTCCCTCCCTTTCCATTCATCTCACTCCCCATCAGTCTCCCTCCCTTTCCCTCCATCTCACTCCCCATCAGTCTCCCTCCCTTTCCCTCCATCTCACTCCCCATCAGTCTCCCTCCATCTCACTCCCCATCAGTCTCCCTCCCGTTCCCTCCATGCCATTCCCCATCAGTCTCCCTCCCTTTCCCTCCATCTCACTCCCTCTCCGTCTCCCTCCCTTTCCGTCTCCCTCCCCCTCCCTCTCCCTCTCCCTCCCTCTCCCTCCCTCTCCCTCTCCCTCTCCCTCCCTCTCCACCTCCCTCCCTCTCCCTCCCTGTCCATCTCACTCCCTCTCCCTCCCTCTCACTCCCTCCCACTCACTCACTCACTCCCTCTCACTCCCTCCCACTCTCTCCCTCTCACTCACTCCCTCCCTCTCACTCACTCCCTCCCTCTCACTCACTCCCACTCACTCCCTATCGATGCCTCCCTCTCACTCACTCACTCCCTCCCTCACTCCCACTCCCTCCCTCCCACTCCCTCTCACTCACTCCCACTCACTAACTCCCTCTCACTCACTAACTCCCTCTCACTCACTCACTCCCTCCCTCTCACACACTCACTCCCTCTCACTCACACACTCCCTCCCTCTCACTCACACACTCCATCCCTCTCACTCCCTCCCTCCCACTCACTCCCTCCCTCCCACTCCCTCCCTCCCTCCCTCCCACTCACTCACTCCCTCCCACTCACTCACTCCCTCTCACTCACTCCCTCCCTCTCACTCCTTCCCTCTCACTCCCTCCCTCTCACTCCCTCTCACTCACTCACTCCCTCCCTCTCACTCACTCCCTCTCACTCACTAACTCCCTCTCACTCACTAACTCCCTCTCACACACTCACTCCCTCTCACACACTCACTCCCTCTCACACACACACTCCATCCCTCTCACTCACTCCCTCCCTCCCACTCACTCCTCCCTCTCACTCACTCACTCTCACTCACTCCCTCACTCCCTCTCACTCCTTCCCTCTCACTCCCTCCCTCTCACTCCCTCCCTCTCACTCCCTCCCTCTCACTCACTCACTCCTCCCACTCACTCCTCCCTCTCACTCACTCACTCCCTATCTCACTCCTTCCCTCTCACTCACTCCCTCTCACTTCCTCCCTCTCCCTCCCTCCCACTCCCTCTCGCTCACTCCCTCCCTCTCACTCCCTCCCTCTCACTCCCTCCCACTCACTCACTCCTCCCTCTCACTCACTCACTCCTCCCATTCACTCCCTCCCTCTCACTCACTCCTTCCCTCTCCTTCCCTCTCACTCCCTCTCACTCCCTCCCTCTCCCTCCTCTCACTCACTTTCATTCCCTCTCACTCACTCACTCCCTCTCACTCACTCCCTCCCACTCACTCCCTCCCACTCACTCACTCCCTCCCACTCACTCACTCACTCCATCTCCGTCCCCCTCCTCCTCCCTTTCCCTCCCACTCCCTCTGTCACCCTCTGTCATCTCACCTTCACCCTGTGTGTCATCCAGGGCGCACACACACTCAGAGCCGCACCCGAGCACTTAATAGGTCTTTAAAAGACCATTTGCATGTTAATGTGGCCTTTGTATTTCACCTCTTTTAGGCCCCTGCAGCTTTACTCTGGCCATTGCTAGGATCGCCTGACCGGCAGCTCCCACAGAGCAGCAGAGTCTCTCGCGCTGCTGCAGACAATTAAAAAAAAACGTAAAACACAAGTCTGATGTCTCGGGGGTCCGAGGGCCGCCAGGAAAGGCTTGCCGGGCCGCCACAGGCCCGCGGGCCGTACTATGAGTACTCCCGATCTAACCTGTAACCTCCCAGACTCTCTCACTTGGACCGATCATTCAATGATTAGGTTCTCTATCCAACAGCCATGCCTTAAGAGCTCAGACTTAAGTTCAGGGAAAAAACAAGTGGCGCATGACCTTGGCAAAATCTTTCCGTAGAAGCCTTTAATGAGGATTTTCACCTGGAATCACCAAAGAAGGATAAGGATGCTCCTACGACGTTGGAAGAATTTAATACCGCCTTTGTGACAGTTTTGGATTCTCCCCAATGTCCACCATCAGCCCCCTGGTGCACTTCAGAGCTAAAGATTGAAAAATCCATATGCAAGAGATTGGAGAGACTTTGGCGAGTTAGTAAAGACCCACAAAACAAACTACGGTTTAAACAATTCTTGTCTAGCTGTAATCTGAATTTAAAATCAGCCAGACGTCTATTTATGATTAACCAAATTGAACGTGCCAGTAACGTCCCAAAGGCCCTTTTTAATATAGTAAAAGACTTCATATCTCTTCATGTCTGTAGACAATTGCCTATGGAAACCCAAGATTTTTGTAATTCGTTAGCAATCTATTTTCAAGAAAAGATAATTGATATTTATGCTAACTTTTCATCGATCACCTCTCAAGACCTTGAAGCCTCTACTAGAACAGAGGGCTTAGAAAAAATGGCAGCTAGCACCTTAGATTGTTTCGAGTTAACCACGCTTGAGGACGTTTTCAATGCTCTCTCCTTCTCAAAATCTGGCTCACCCCAAGATCTTTGTCCTCCAAAGACAGTGGCCCTATTAGCCACTCGTTGCGTGCCAGCAATTCTAAATATCAATAATTATTCAATACAATCAGGTACCATTCCAATAACATGGAGGGAAGCATTCGTACGTCCAATATTGAAGAAACCAACTGCGGATCCCCGAGAACTAAGCAACTACCGCCCTATTTCTTTGGTACCCTTATTGGGCAAGCTGCTGGAAAGTATAATTAACAAACAACCAAGTCTATGCCTGGAGTCCAACGAAATTCTGGATCAATCACAATCCGGGTTTCAACCGGGCTTCAGTACCGAGACTGCCACGCTAGCTGTAACTGACTCGCTCAGACAGAAAATAGACATTGGAGGATACTGATCCTTCTAGATCTCTCCGCGGCTTTTGATACCGTCTCACATTTAGTGCTCGCGGAGAGACTACCTTCCTGTGGCATTCAAGGGGCAGCCTTGAAGTGGTTGCAGAACTTTGTCAGACAGAACGCAAACTATCATGCTAGGGCCATATCTGTTAGAAAAATGTGTAGAACAGCTAGGTTTTGAGATAATTTCATATGCTGATGATACTCAGCTTATATTTACTATTGGCCCAAAGATAGAAGCAGAGAAATTGCGGTTCTCCCGCGGAATGCTTGTAATCTCTAGCTGGATGACACAGGACTGCCTCCAATCCGAGGTCATGCTAACGGGGAAAGCCTCAGCTCGCTGGTCTGATGAATGGTGGCCCTCACAATTGGGACCAGCTCCTGTACCTAAAACATGTATTAAAAATCTAGGCCTAAAATTAGATCAGTCATTAACCATGAAAGACCACATTGCTGCCACTACTAGCTCCTGCTACTATAGAATGCGTTTACTCTGCAAAATTCTTCCCTACTTGCCCACTAATCACCGCAGAACCTTAGTTCAAGCCTGGTCATCAGCCAATTAGACTATGGTAATACTCTGTTGGCGGAAGTGGGAGAGACCCTGCTTACTAAATTACAAGTGATTCAGAACACGGCGGCCAGAATGTTACTGAACCGCCTTGCTGGCTCCCCTTCTGCTCCCTTGCTGATAGAGCTGCATTGGTTACCTATAAGGAAGAGACCTATTTCAAAATCTGTTGTCTCACTTACAATGCGCTGAATGGCAGAGGCCCTAACTATCTACAAAAGAAACTCACCTTTCAAACACCGAACAGAAATCTCAGATCCAGTACTCTAGGCCTTCTACAGGTTCCTCGTATACGTTTGAGTCAGATTGGTGGAAAAGCTTTTTCGTATCTGGCCCCAAGATACTGCAATAAACTACTGCTGTCCCTAAACAAAATTTCCATTTACAGCACCTTTAGGAAACAACTAAAAGCATTCCTGTTCTAACTCTGTTCTGACTTTCAGTCCTCGGGCCAAATTTCTAGGCATGCGCTGAGATGCCCTCGGGTGAGTCATGCGCTATAGAAATTAACTTAACATAACAACATACATAACATGCCTGAATGTAGCTAAACCAGAACCTCTAAATGTGCGCTGCCAGCTTTGCTCAGTTTGACTTCTAATTATTATAGCAGCGCTCCAGCACTTGACAGCTCAGGAAGCCATAAAAATGTGTGACTTTGCATTTCAGTACGGTGATGCTGCATTGGCGCTAGGCAGCTAAATTCAGCACCAGCACAGGGAGAAATGCTGGGATGCACCGTATTCTTGTAAATATGGTGTAGTCCTGCATTTCAGAAGTGGAGAGCGTGGCGTTAAACCAAGGAGGCCAACGCCGTGCTCCACCACTACCTTGTAAATATGCTCCTTAATGTCAACATCCTGACCTATTTAATCAAGAGACAGAAAATCCTCTCATTTCAGTAGATGCACCGCCTTGATGTAGCATTGCTCCAGGACACACACCTGTCACCTAGTGAACATGATACATTCAGAAGGGATTGGATGAGTACGGTACTACGTGCCAGCGGGATCCAGACTGCCCTTACACACCCATCTACTCCTTTGGAACATGGGGAGAGTGGGTTGGACATCTTATTTCACAAATCCCTGGGGGTTTCCACACTGCGGACATGGTGGGACCCCCGTGGGCAAATATATTTTTGCCAAGGTTCAGATTCTCAATGAGTCTTTGTGTGTGGGCTTTATCTATGCCTCGGCGGCTGACCAAACTCCTGCTCTCCTTTGGACAGCCAGGGTATTCATGAGGGGGGTGCTGGAATATGGCACCTTGACAAGTCCAGAAACCATACGACCAGGCAGCCCCGAGACCGGTTGATCCTCTCTAACATTATTGATGATCATGCCTTGATGGATCCATGGTGATTGACGCACCTGAGGGACGCGGACAATACTTTCACCTCCTGCGTCCATTGTAAACGTTTACGTCTTTATCCTCACAAACAGTACCTCTGATCATGATCTTCGGCAACTCGACCATAATCTTCGACTGTTGCAAACCCTTCAGGCCCATTGGCGTATGTATACAGCACGGTATAAGGCTCCTGAAGACAAGCACAGGTGGTGCCAATATCTGAGCCAGTACTTGGAGGAGACCGCTGGGTCCATCTCCTCTGCACAGGTGCTGTGGGAGGGCAGGAAGGCCTCTGAGAGGCAATTTGATGAATGATTTGGCTGCCTATAAGTGCCACTGTGAGGCATAACAGTGTTGGTTGACTGACCTCATGCTTCTCCTGGCTCAGACGTATAACGCACTGCTGATACCTGCTCTTCTCAAGGAGCTGCTTGGGGCCAAGTATGATCTTAACTCTCCTTACACAGTGGAGGACCAGATGGATATGCTCTGTGGACAATATAGTAGGGGACAGTGAGTTGGCTCCCTTTGCTACTCTCATGCGTGATTATGGGCTGCCACAATCGCGTCACTGACGGTACCGACAGCTCATGCAGAGCCTGCGACACATTCTAGGTGCTCCCCCTTACGTTCTAGAGACTGACCCAATGTTGCATTATATCCTGATGTGGAAAGGATTCAAGGACACGATGGTGGGATTGTATGTTACTGCTGTGGACAGCCTTTATTCGAGCACCACTGCCCAAACTTTATGCTGTTTGTGGGAGCAGAGGCTGTGCCTCTTACTGTCTGAGCAGGACGGGCATGACCTTTGGAAAGACCACAGCAGTTTCCTCCAGGAGGTCAGGTTGAAATTCAGTTATTTCAAGTCCCTACACCACTGGCACTGGACGTTGGAGTGTGTCTATAAAGCACATACGGCAGACTATTCCACATGCTGGAAGTGCAGACGGTGTGGCGCAGTTGCCTGTGACATTTTGCATTTCCTGCGGACTGTATAACAGTTTGTGCTTCTACGGCTCCATTTGGGATACCTTGATGACCAACCTAGGGCTGGCACCGCAATTAATGGCCCGTCTGACCTTGCTTCACAAAATGTCAATATTCCAGGATTTAACACACCATGGTAAGAGTTTTCTGGCTACGGCCTTCGTAGTGGGAGTTGGCTTTTTGGGGGGTGACCATGGTGCCTGGCACCCTGACTTTTCTCTCCTGTTCCCACGTCCCTTCCTCTCGTGTTCCCCTTTTTCCTCCTTCCCTGATAATCTGCAGGATCTTCTGGGCTACATCACCTCTATCTGGACGGGTTATGTTATTTATTGTTTTTCCGGTTATCAATGTCTTCTCACAAGTTCTAGTTTACACAGTATCTTGGACTCTGCTGAATCGATAAACTTCAATCCCTGTAATATGCTCATTGTATATGAAAAATCAATAGAGAAATGAGGTATTAAACAAAGACACAGGGAGTGTTGTCTCTTGACATTTGACTTTGACAGTACCAAAGGAAGAAACATTACTGAATTTATAGACATGATGAGAACAAATGTAAAGTGATACGATTGACAACCAAGTCTCACTAAAATAGACATTCAATTTAACATTCTACTGAACTGTGTGCAGTACTCATGGTGAAATATGAAGAAGGTTTTGCACCAAAATGTGGGACAGAGGGTCTGCTCTGTGCCGAATAGTCATGTGTGAAGTTCTAGTTAATCCCCATAGTTTGGAAGAATGGGCCAAGTTTGAGTGAGACCTTAGCACGACCTCCAAATGTGTGAGTGTCACTCGTGATGAGTGAGGCTTGAGGGCTCGGATATATGCACGTCTGAATTAATGTCGCTGTCGAGGCACTCAAGGCTGCTTGCATGACAATGCTACAAAGAGTTGACGCACTCACTAATCAGCGGTGTATTAATGACGAGCGTACTATGATATAGGGGCCTATGTGAAGAAGTAGAATATTTTAGAGTAGTGAAATGCCCCTCCCCTGTTCCTCAGACCAGTAATACCCACTCATTTTTATGATACAATGCAAACTGTGTGAGAAATTTCTGGTTCATACTTGGTTGCCCTATCTTAGGAATTAATTGTTTCAAAGATATATTGCTTTATTTTTTGTCAGTGAATCTTTGTTGAGAGAGGATAATGGTTACTGTAAACAAAACGCCAAAGCCTGGAAGAGACCACTATCTTAATATATATATATATTTTTTTTTTTAATTTTTGAAAACCTTTATTGTGCATCGATAGCATACATATACGGGCCTACAACCACCTGGCCGGCCTCGACAGCAATTTATAGCACAACCATTAGCAATAAAGCAACTCAGCAGTCCCCCCAGCACGAGATACGACAGTTTTACCAAAATAGGACTTCAGTTTGACGCGACCACTGAGTTACAGGATTAGGTAAGGTTATTTGTAAATATTATGAAAATAAAAGGATCAGACATAATGCAATCTACCGAGGACCTAGGGTGAGCAATGCACGCAACAATGTATCACAGGACGGGAGAACATAAACTTGGTGTCCGAGCTGAAATACACTCATCAGGATGTAGAGCACGCATTCAATTTTGGGCTAGTCATCGCCCACCCCATAGACGTGAGGCTACTGTAGGAATGACTACAAAGAAAGGAAAAACCAGCTATCAAAAGCGCAAAAGGCGCGATGTCTAACCATCATGCTGACCCAAAAAAAGGAGAAAAAAGAGGAAGAAAAGGAGAAGGGAAGAGACAGATAGAGGCCCATGGAAACTGAAATAAAAAAAAAAAACACCAAGAAAAAACCCCTCCCCCAACCCCCCACCCTGCACCCCTGCAGAGGCCACGGCCTAGACCCCCCCCCCCCCCAAGCAGCGTGCCTGTCGCCCATGAGAGTACCCAAAATTTAGTGTCAGAAAAGAGAAAAAGAAAGTTTTATATATAAAACTGGAGGAGGGCCATTCGTACTGGCTCCCGGTCACCCCGACCCGTAAGATTCACTCCTCCCCAAGATATGCAATGCACCACGTTAATCAAGCGGATCAAACAGTAAAGGGGAGAATTAGCAACAGACTGCACTAATAAACATATCTGAAGAGCGCGTTCCCCCCACCTCTGCCAGCCACCTAAATGTCAACATTTAAGAATACTGCTTATCCTTGACCAGTCTTCGCTAGTCCCCGGAGGCATGTCTGCCAAGTAATCCCCTCATCCACTGACACAAAGAAACCAAGTGTCCAAGCGAGGCCAGAGAGCGACATGAGCGTACAAAATGGATGCCGCGGGCCATCAACAGAGTCATCCGAAAATACGGCCATCTTCCCCAGTGCAGTCTCAGAACACGTACCCCACATCAAGGATGGAAAGACAGGGGTGGAAGAAGCGGGGACAGGATCCAGTCGTTGCCGTGAAAAAACAGGGGACATCAATAATGTTACAGAGTGCGAAGCCACCATCATCTGCTGCGAAAGAGAACCATCAGAATAGTCCAAATCCCCGGCTAGTTGTCGACAATTCACAGCATAGTCCAATGGCATCACTGCCCCCCCCCGCACAAAAGGGCGGCCACAGCACCCTCATCGGAGACAGGCTGGGAGGGATCCTCGTGTGCCAGGGGGTCGCCCGACCGTAAGTGCCCCAGCATGAACGTAACACCATCCAGCTTCCTCCCCAGCTCACGGACGCCGTGATCCCAGGCAGATCGAAAGGCACCAATAGCAGCAAGGATGTCGCCACAAGAAAACGCAGGCCCTTTCTCCCATACCGCGGCACCATTTGGCTGTGCACATTCCCCCTTTTGCTGTGCATCGATAGTCAGGATGGCAGCCTCCATCACTTCTCGGCGGCCCCTCGGAGTTTCCGTCACAGATGGGGGACAGGGAATCGGCCATAGGCGGGTCCAACACAGTGCGGCCACTATCCGAGTCGCAGGGACAGTGTAGGCAGATCGCCTAAGGAGCAGTGTCCTGCAGTGTTCTTCGTCACTCTATTCCCACGCCAGCCCAAAATTTGGGAACTGCCCGCGAAAACCGGGCCGAATCCCGAATCGTGTCAAGGCGCCCACCGTCTGCGTTCCACATAAATACAACGGTTGCACCAGGTCACCACTTCGGGTGTACTCCACAGCCGCGTTGCTTGGCAATCAGGACATCTGTGGTGAAAATCGGGCGGATGGACAGTGGGCCCCAGCAGCCCGACACCGCGCCGGTGGAGATGGCCGCTGTTGTTGTCTTAGTGTCCGGCCATGTTATGCTGCAGATGCCCCGGTTGCAAAGTCTTTCAGGCCGCTGAACGTCGTCGCAATTTCTCCGGCAATGGAGCCGGCAGGGAGCCCGGGATCGCCTATCAGTTTCAGCGCAAATTCCCAAACTTCAAAATGAGGCACAAATGCAGGATGGTGAGCAGGATAGTCGTGCGGGGCTCGGAGGTTCACGGAGCCGGGAGCCTACGCGTCCGTCCCGATCGCCATCTTGGCTCCTCCCCCCATCTTAATATTTTAGGAGACAGTTGTGCTCTTAAACCAGAAACTCAAAACCTAATTAGAACCTACAATTCAGTCTTGTTCGAGGATATAAAACTGTATTAAATATAAGGAATACGCCACAGACACAGGAAAATTATAAATAAGCTGTTCCTTCAAGTGTCGCTTTGGCACATGACCTATGCCTCATTGTCACAAGTCTGGTGTATAAAACTCCATGGGATTTACCTCTATTTACTTTGCTATCTAGCACGTTGTGGATTTGAAAAACTGCAAATAAATTATTTAAAAGAATAAATAAGCTGCCCAGTTTAATTGCAAAACTGACCGAAATAATCATATATTCATTAAAATACCGATATATTCATTTAAATGCAGATATATTATTTAAAATACAGATATATTCATTGAAATACAGATATGTTCTTTGAAATACAGATATATTCATTGAAATACAGATATGTTCTTTGAAATACAGATATATTCATTGAAATACAGATATGTTCTTTGAAATACAGATATATTCATTGAAATACAGATATATTCATTGAAATGCAGATATATTCATTGAAATACAGACTGCCACTTCCAGTTGTCACCTTTCTGTAAATACTCTTAAGTCCTTTACATCAGTGTCTGGAAGATGCTCAACTGAAGTGAAGCTATAAATACTTTTCCACAGCAGCAACCAAGTGAGGCCCTGTACTTGAACTGTCTGACCCTTAAAAACATTCCCGTCTGTGACATCTGAAATCCCCGGTCTTTACAGGTATAAATGCTTGTTTGCGTGAAATGTATTCACCCCTGGAGCCTGGAGGCGGCACTTCTGTCAGCGGCCACCAGAGGGCGTTCCTTGCATATTGATGAAAAACCACTGAGCTGCACATTAGATGGAAGGGAGACGGGTTTCCTCTTCCGGGTCAGCGGCAGCAGAGACAGCACCAGCAGTGTGTGCAGCCTGCTGCAGAGGAGGAAGGAGCCCTGTCTGGTGGGCAGATACCACCATCTACAGACCCCCCTCAGACCCCAGATCTGCCCCGCTCAGACTCCCAGGAGGAGGAGAGAGCCTGGACAGGTTTCTTCTCAGGTAGGAGAGCTGCTAACTCACTTGCCTGAAATTTCTAATCCATGGATCAGATTCCCCCCTCCCTGCCATTCATGGTGATGTCAGGAGAGCTGCTGAGGCTGAGTGGGGAGCAGAGGAGGTGAGGCCTGTCCAGGGGTGCAGAGGAGGTGAGGCCTGTCCAGGGGGTGCAGAGGAGTTGAGGCCTGTCCAGGGGAGCAACGTCTCTCTTTGCAACCCATACATAGCACCCGAGGCTCAGGGCGGAGTCAGAGGCGCCATATGGGGTGGAAAGAACTCTGGGCTCCTCTGTCCTTAATGAGAATCCTTCACCAAGAGGCCTGTCCTGAGGGGTGCAGAGGGGGAGGGGCCTGTCCAGGGGTGCAGAGGAGGTGAGACCTGTCCAGGGGTGCAGAGGCAGTGAGGCCTGTCCAAGGGTGCAGAGGAGGAGAGGCCTGTCCAGGGGTGCGGAGGAGGTGAGGCCTGTCCAGGGGTGCAGGGGAGGAGAGACCTCTCCAGGGACGCAGAGGAGGAGAGGTCTGTCCAGGGGGCACAGATAGGTGAGGCCTGTCCAGGGGTGCAGTGGAGGTGAGGACTGTCCAGGGCTGCAGAGGAGGTGAGGCCTGTCCAGGGTGGCAGGGTAGGAGAGGCCTGTTCAGGGGGGTGGCGGAGGTGAGGACTGTCCAGGGGGTGCAGAGGAGGTGAGGCCTGTCCAGGGGTGCAGAGGAGGTGAGGCCTGTCCAGGGGTGCAGAGGAGGTGAGACCTGTCCTGTCAGAGCGAGGTTAGAAGATGTGAAGCCTGTCCAGGGGGAGGCACAAAGAAGGTGAGGCCTGTCCAGCAGGTGCAGAGGAGGGGAGGACTGTCCATGGGATGTATAGGGGGTAAGGCCTGTTTGGAGGTAGATGCAGAGGAGGCGAGACCTGTCGAGGGGATGCAGAGGAAGCAAAGCCTGTCCAGGGGGCTCAGAGGAGGTGAGTAAGGCCTGTCCAGGGGGGTGTAGAGTAGGAGAGGCCTGTTCAGGTGGGTGGCGGAGGTGAGGACTGTCTAGGGGGTGCAGAGGAGGTGAGGCCTGTCCAGGGGTGCAGAGGAGGTGAGGCCTGTCCAGGGATGCAGAGGGGGAGAGGCCTGTCCAGGAAGGTGTAGAGGAGGTGAGGCCTGTCCTGTGTTTGGGTGGTTCAAAGGAGGTGGGGCCTCTCCAGGAGAGATGCAGTGGAGATGAGGCCTGTTCGTCCAGGCGAGGTGGTCGAGAGCTGAATTTAAGTTTGTTAATTGTTGTCCCAAGAGATTTGTGGAATGCGTCAAAGTTGCTTGTAAACTGGCCAATTGAAGAACCACAGAGTGAAGTGCCTCAAAATATTTTATTATATTACAAGAGATTAATGCAGAGTTACAGACAATATTGCAAAGGCAAAGACCGGGTAAAAGAGGGCGCATCTTTTAGCGTTGCATCCAGAGGTTAGTGCACATATCCAGAAAAATGTGAGGGGCTGCAGACTAACATTCCGGATGAGATTTTGTTTTACGCAAAGTTCTGTAGTGAGAATTTTGTTACTAAGCAGAAAAATATCAAAGAAAAAATAATGATGGCTCAGACAAAAATGTTCCAAAATGGTGACGAAAGTGATTCTCACGGATTGTATTCTCGTTTTAATTCTGGGTTTGTTGCTGGTGTGAATTTGGATATGCACGGCGTTGGTGTGCAGAGTAATGATGTTCAGTATGTGCAAGGAGGAATTGTTGTTCCTCTGGGTCAGGGCCGGACTGGGAACCCAAACCAGGCCTGACAATTTTGACGGACCAGCTCCCTGCCTCTTTTGTTGCTGGGGGGCGATATAGCAGCACCACAGCAAAACCAGCCCCCAGTAACAAATACGTTTCCTAGCACTGAAGAATTGGCCCCACTCTTCCAGCCTCCCGTGGAAACACCCGAAGCCCGTTCCGGCCAGTCCGGCCCTGCTCAGGGTGTTGGTTTTACTGACAGTGGCAATTTAAATACCTCAAACACTAGAAAGGTACGTGGTTTATGACCATGAAACAGCTCAAAGGGAGAGTACCCTGCACTTTTTTGTTCTTTGCACCTAATGGCGAATAATGACAGGGGCAACATGTCCTCGCATTTTCTGGACTCCAAAGCTAGGAGTTTCTTGAGGGTGGTTTTAATAGTGGCATTGTATCTTTCAACTAACACATCTGTCTGGGGATGATAGGCAGCTGTCCTGATTTGTTTGACCTCTAACTGCACACAGACTTGCTTCATCAATCGGGACACCAAGGGAGTCCCTTGATCGTTCAAGATCTCTTTTGTGAATCCCACCCTTGAAAAAAAACTTTATCATGGCCTTGGCTACGTTAGAGGCATCCGGTCTGCGTAAGGGTATGGCTTCTGGAAAATGCGTGGAGTAGTCTACCATAACAAGAACATAACAACATACACTGCGGGAAGGTAACAAAGGACCTATTATGTCCATACCTATTCGACTGAAGGGTTATATTTATTTATTTTATTTATTTAAGCAATTTGTAGAGCGTGCAAATACCCGTGGGTGTCTCGGCGCTATGGACGGAAGAAGCAGTAGTCAAATGGTGTGCTGCTCATTGGTTGAAAAGCCGGGTTTTTATAAGCTTTCTGAAGGCCGGTTGCGTTGGGCAAGATTTCATTTGCTGAGGTAGGGTGTTCCACAGTCTGGCCGTAGCAACAGTGAATCTTTTGTCGCCCCAGGAGACCTTATTTGTGCGGGAAATCATGAGGAGGTTGGCAGTTGGGGATCGTAAGGTTTCTTGTGGGTGGTTTTATTATGGGAAGTGGTTGAAGGGGTGCTGTGGGAGGATGGTATCTGTTCTTTTTTTGGCGTACCAGGCATTCTCTGCAGTATATTTTTACATGCTGGTATATGCCGGGCCAATAAAACCGTTCCATGATCTGTTTTTCAGTTTTTTCTGCCCAAAAATGTCCCCCAATAAATGGCTGTGGGCTAGATACATCATTTTTTCCCTGAATGGACTAGGGATCAATAGCTGGGGGTTCTGAGTGGGGCTCCCTTTTCTGTACAACAACCGCTTTTTCTTAAAGAAATATGGACCTAGGTGGTGTGGGTCTTTGTCCTCTAGGGCCTTGTTCCAACACCGGATCTTCCCTTTGTGCCGCAAGGAAATTTCTATCGGTTTCCCAGGGGTTCTCATCTTGTGGATGGGCAAAACCAATGGATTCCTGCCTTTTTCTGCCTTCCTTTGTTTTCTACTCTTCCTAGTTTTTGATGTTGGCCACTCCTTCTCTGTATTCCTGTGAAAAAGGTGCTGTGGCCCACCATTCTTCATCTTTGAGTTTAGTGTCGTGCAACAACTGAGATAACTTTGGGAAATCGTTTCCGAGTGTAGCTGGTTCTGGTAACCGGGGTATACGTCCAACAGTTAAAGTGGTTCCTGGGTCATGGGGGTGTTGTATTTGTACTTGTGCCGTGGGGTACGGTTTGGTGTCACCATGAACACAACGTATAGCTACAGTTCCATCAATCAGGCCAAAGCGGGATCCCAGGTCTTGAGGTCGGACTATGCTGTGTAGGCATCCCATATCAGCCAGAGCTGTCACGGGGTGTCCATTCACTGATACTGTACAGTGATTTTTTTCTGAAGGGGGGCAATAGTAGTTGCGGGCCATATCTATTTCCATGGGGTCTTCCTTTTGGGGGCAAAACCGGGCAATATGTCTCATCCCTCCACACTGGAAACATTGAGGACCCAAAGTAGGAGGTCTGATAATAGGGGTTCCAGGAATTATGGTTACAGGTTTGGACTTCTTTGCTAGGGTTGGACGGGGATGACGATGTACTCCTGGGCCTCCTGTTTTCCCTGTTGACTCCTCTCACCCTTTTTAAATCTCTTGAGCTCTGTTGTAGGCACTAGCAATCTCTAATGCAGTTTCAAGGGTCAAATTAGCCTGTTGACGTGCCCACCTCTGAATGGGCGGATGAAGTGAGGACAAATATTGCTCCAAATATATTTTGGCCATGATGCCATCCTTATCTGTAGTGACTGGTTTTAACCAGCGATCCGCCATATCTTTTACCGTACAAGGCTTGAGGTGTCTCTTGGAGTCCTTCCTTCATTTGTCGTAGTTTTACCCGGTAGGTCTCGTCATCTACACCCAACCTCTCCATGATGCACCTCTTTATATCAGCATAAGGAGCTATCCTGGTAGGCTGCTTGCAAGTCACCAGACAAGAGAGGTCCCAAGTACTGGACCCATTTATCAAGTGGCCAAGATGCTGCCGTGGCCATCCTTTCGAAAATATTGAAAAAATAGTCAGGGTCTTCCCCACTCATGTACCGTTGTACCGCGGGGTCTCTCACTCTCTGAGCAGGACAGGCACGACCTTTGGAAAGACTATGGCAGTTTCCTCCAGGCGGCCAGGTTGAAATTCAGTTATTTCAAGTCCCTACACCAAGGGCACTGGACGTTGGAGTGTGTCTATAAAGCACATACGGCAGACTATTCCACATGCTGGAGGTGCAGAAGGTGTGGCGCAGTTGCCTGTGGCATTTTGCATTTCCTGCGGACTGTACAGCACTTTGTGCTGCTACGGCTCCATTTGGGATACCTTGATGACCAACCTAGGGCTGGCACCGCAATTAATGGCCCGTCTGACCTTGCTTCACAAAATGTCAATATTCCAGGATTTAACACACCATGGTAAGAGTTTTCTGGCTACGGCCTTCGTAGTGGGTGTTGGCTTTTTTGGGGGTGACCATTAGGCATGAGCGGATTTTGCGGATTGGCAATCCGCGAATTTGCGGATTTGCGGATTGCCAAAATCCGCAAAATCCGCGAATCCGCGTGGATTTTTTTTTTATGTTCGCACGGGTTTCTGCAAGTTCGTGAGGGTTTTGTACAATTTCGCAAATTGCGAAATTGTACAAAACGCGCGCGAACTTGCAGCAACCCGTGCGAACACAATTATATGAAGAGAAAGAAGCTCCTGGTCACAGGAACAGCACAGGGATTGCGCTCATGAAAGTCAAGGATGCAAAGGCCTCTACCCAGCATCACGGCTGATTTTCCACAGTAGATTTGGGAAGAGGCACACCTGTCCAGCCTCGAAGACGCTCATGATTGTTTTTGGGCTAATGAATGAGTCACTGATTTTGAGCATAAACTAGTTCGAGCGACCATGCAAAGGCCGCCCTCTACCCAGCATCACAGCTGATTTTCCACGGTAGATTTGGGAAGAGGCACACCTGTCCAGCCTCGAAGACGCTCATGATTGTTTTTGGGCTAATGAATGAGTCACTGAATTTGAGCATCAACTAGTTCGAGTGACCATGTGTGTGTTACTATGCAATCGCCCTGAAGGGCGCAGGGGTCCCTTGAGTGACCTGTGTAAGGCTGTGCCTGTAACTATTTTACAATGGCGCCAGCAAGCTGCCAGCGCCGTTGTAAAATAGTTACAAAGTTAGCTTGCACAGGAAGCACTTAGATAAAATAAAGCAGCACCTGCTTCGTTTTATCTAGTGGTTCCTGTGCAAGCTAACTTTGTAACTATTTTACAACGGCGCTGGCAGCTTGCTGGCGCCATTGTAAAATAGTTGCATGAGTGGGGGTTCAACTTTTGAACCCGTTACGTTCGCGGATTTTTTTTTGCGGATTTTGCGGGAAATCCGCAAAATTCGCGGATTGCGGATTTCCCAAAAATCCGCAAAATCTGCGAGTGTAACGGATTTCCCGCTCATGCTTAGTGACCATGGTGCCTGGCACCCTGACTTTTCTCTCCTGTTCCCACGTCCCTTCCCCTAGTGTTTCCCCTCGTCCTCCTTCCCTGATAATCTGCAGGATCTTCTGGGCTACATCACCTCTATCTGGACGGGTTATGTAATTTATTGTTTTTCCGGTTATCAGTGTCTTCTCACAAGTTCTAGTTTACACAGTATCTTGGACTCTGCTGAATCGATAAACTTTCATACCTGTTATATGCTCATTGTATTTGGAAAATCAATAAAGAATTGAGGTATTTAAAAAAGACACAGGGAGTGGTGTCACTTAACATGTGACTTTGACAATACCAAAGGAAGAGACATTACTGAATTTATAGACATGATCAGAACACATGTAAAGTGATACGATTGACAACCAAGTCTCACTAAAATAGACATTCAATTTAACATTCTACTGAACTGTGTTAGTACTCATGGTGAAATATGAGAAAGGTTTTGCCAACTAAATGTGGGACAGAGGGTCTCCTTTGTGCTGCGTAGTTACGTGTGAAGTTCTAATTTATCCCCATAGTGTGGAAGAATGGGCCAGGTTTGAGTGAGACTTCAGAGTGACTTCCAAATGTGTTAGTGTCACTCGTGATGAGTGAGGCTTGAGGACTCTGATGTATGCACGTCCGAAATAATGTCACTGTCGAGGCACTCAAGGCTTCTTGCATGACAATGCTACAAAGAGTTGACGCACTCACTAATCAATGGTGTACTGATGACGAGTGTACTGTGATATAGGGGCCTATTTGAAGGAGTAGAATATTTTCGAGTAATGAAATGCCCCTCCCCTGTTCTTCAGACCAGTAACACCCACTCATTTTTATGATACAATGCAAACTGTGTGAGAAATTTCTGGTTCATACTCGGTTGCCCTATCTTAGGAATCAATTGTTTCAAAGATATATTGCTTTATTTTTTGTCAGTGAATCCTTGTTGAGAGAGGATGGTGGTTACTGGAAACAAAACAACAAAGCCTGGAAGAGGCCGCTATCTTAATATTTTAGGAGACAGTTGTGCTCTTAAAACAGAAACTCAAAACCTAATTAGGGCCTACATTTCAGTCTTGTTTGTGGATATAAAACCGTATTAAATATAAGGAATAAGCCACAGACATAGGAAAATTAGAAATAAGCTGTTCCTTCAATTGTCGCTTTGACACATGACCTATGCCTCATTGTCACTGATCTGGTGTATAAAACTCCATGGTATTTACCTCTGTTTACTTTGCTATCTAGCACGTTGTGAATTTGAAAAACTGCAAATAAATTATTTAAAAGAATAAATAGGCTGCCCAGTGTAATTGGAAAACTGACTGATATTCTGATATATTCTTTAAATTACAGATATATTCATTGAAATACAGATATATTCATTGAAATACAGACTGTCACTTCCAGTTGTCACCATTCTGTAAATACTCTTAAGTCCTTTACATCAGTGTTTGGAAGATGCTCAACTGAAGTGAAGCTATAAATACTTTTCCACAGCAGCAACCAAGTGTGAGGCCCTGTACTTGAACTGTCTGACCCTTAAAAACATTCACATCTGTGACATCTGAAATCCCAGGTCTTTACAGGTATAAGTGCTTGTTTGTGTGAAAAGTATTCACTCCAGGAGCCTGGAGGCAGCGGTTCCGTCAGCGGCCACCAGAGGGTGCTCCTCGCCTGCTGATGAAACCACTGAGCTGCCTTTTGTCTGAAAGGGAGACGGGTTTCCTCTTCCGGGTCAGTGGCGGCAGAGACAGCACCAGCAGCAGTGCTGACATCACTTCCTCCCTCTCCTGGTGTGTCCAGCCTGCTGCAGAGGAGGAAGGAGCCCTGTCTGGTGGGCAGCGACCTCCATCTACAATCACCAGATCTGCCCCCCCTCAGACCCCAGACCCCCCCCCCCCATCAGCCCCCCAGGAGGAGGAGAGAGTCTGGACAGGTTTCTGCTCAGGTAGGTGAGCTGCCAACTCACTTGGCTGCAATTTATGAATCCATGGATCAGATTCCCCCCTCCCCCTCCCCC
Source organism: Lissotriton vulgaris (assembly GCF_964263255.1). Taxonomy (NCBI): domain Eukaryota; kingdom Metazoa; phylum Chordata; class Amphibia; order Caudata; family Salamandridae; genus Lissotriton; species Lissotriton vulgaris. The sequence continues at coordinate 64,228,213 of NC_141685.1, read as the reverse complement.
CCCTGGCATTCATGATGATGTCAGGAGAGCTCAGTTATTCCTGCTGCTGAGGCTGAGTGGGGAGCAGAGGAGGAGAGGTCTGTCCTGGGGAGCAGAGGAGGAGAGGTCTGTCCTGGGGTGCAGAGGAGGAGAGGTCTGTCCTGGGGTGCAGAGGAGGAGAGGCCTGTCCAGGGGGGCAGAGGATGAGAGGCCTGTCCAGGGGCAGAGGAGGTGAGGCCTGTCCAGGGGGTGCAGAGGAGGTGAGGCCTGTCCAGGGGACAGAGGATGAGAGGCCTGTCCAGGGGCAGAGGAGGCGAGGCCTGTCCAGGGGCAGAGGAGAAGAGGCCTGTCCAGGGGTGCAGAGGAGGAGAGGCCTGTCCAGGGGGGCAGAGGATGAGAGACCTGTCCAGGGGCAGAGGTGGTGAGGCCTGTCCAGGGGGTGCAGAGGAGGTGAGGCCTGTCCAGGGGTGCAGAGGAGGAGTGGCCTGTCCAGGGGGGTGCAGAGGAGGTGAGGCCTGTCCAGGGGTGCAGAGGAGGTGAGTCCTGTCCAGGGTTGCGGTGGAGGTGAGGCCTGTCCAGGGGTCAGAGGAGGTGAGGTCTATCCAGTGGTTCAGAGGAGGAGAAGCCTGTCCAAGGCTGCAGAGGAGGTGAGGCCTGTCCAGGAGTGCAGAGTAGGAGAGCCCTGTCCAGGTGAGCAGAAAAGGGGAGGCCTGTCCAGGGGTGCAGAGGAGGAGAGGCCTGTCCAGGGGCAGAGGAGGAGAGGCCTGTCCAGGGGGTGCAGAGGAGGTGAGGCCTGTCCAGGGGTGCAGAGGAGGAGAGGCCTGTCCAGGGGGGTACAGAGGAGACGAGGCCTGTCCAGTGGTTCAGAGGAGGAGAGGCCTGTCCAAGGCTGCAGAGGAGGTGAGGCCTGTCCAGGAGTGCAGAGTAGGAGAGCCCTGTCTAGGTGAGCAGAAAAGGAGAGGTCTGTCAAAGGGTGCAGAGGAGGAGAGGCCTGTCCAGGGGCAGAGGAGCAGAGGCCTGTCCAGGGGGTGCAGAGGAGGTGAGGCCTGTCCAGGGGTGCAGAGGAGGAGAGGCCTGTCCAGGGGGGTACCGAGGAGGTGAGGCCTGTCCAGTGGTGCAGAGCAGGTGAGCCCTGTCCAGGTGAGCAGAAAAGGAGAGGCCTGTCCAGGGGTGCAGAGGAGGAGAGGCCTTTCCAGGGGCAGAGGAGGAGAGGCCTGTCAAGGGGGTGCAGAGGAGGTGAGGCCTGTCTAGGGGTGCAGAGGAGGAGAGGCCTGTCCAGGGGGTACAGAGGATGCGGGGCCTATCCAGGGGTGGAGAGGAGGAGAGGTCTGTCCAGGTGTGCAGAGGAGGTGAGGCCTGTCCAGTGGTTTAGAGGAGGAGGGGCCTGTCCAAGGCTGCAGAGGAGGTGAGGCCTGTCCAGGAGTGCAGAGTAGGAGAGCCCTGTCCAGGTGAGCAGAAAGGGAGAGGTCTGTCCAGGGGTGCAGAGGAGGAGAGGCCTGTCCAGGGGTCAGAGGAGGTGAGGCCTATCCAGTGGTTCAGAGGAGGAGAAGCCTGTCCAAGGCTGCAGAGGAGGTGAGGCCTGTCCAGGAGTGCAGAGTAGGAGAGCCCTGTCCAGGTGAGCAGAAAAGGAGAGGTCTGTCCAGGGGTGCAGAGGAGGAAAGGCCTGTCCAGGGGCAGAGGAGCAGAGGCCTGTCCAGGGGGTGCAGAGGAGGTGAGGCCTGTCCAGGGGTGCTGAGGAGGAGAGGCCTGTCCAGGGGGGTACCGAGGAGGTGAGGCCTGTCCAGTGGTGCAGAGCAGGTGAGCCCTGTCCAGGTGAGCAGAAAAGGAGAGGCCTGTCCAGGAGTGCAGAGGAGGAGAGGCCTGTCCAGGGGCAGAGGAGGAGAGGCCTGTCAAGGGGGTGCAGAGGAGGTGAGGCCTGTCTGGGGGTGCAGAGGAGGAGAGGCCTGTCCAGGGGGTACAGAGGAGGCGAGGCCTGTCCAGGGGTGGAGAGGAAGAGAGGTCTGTCCAGGGGTGCAGAGGGGTGAGGCCTGTCCAGGGGTGGAGAGGAGGAGAGGCCTGTCCAGGGGTGCAGAGGGGGTAAGGCCTGTCCAGGGGTGGAGAGGAGGAGAGGCCTGTCCAGGGGTGCAGAGGAGGTGAGGCCTGTCCAGGGGTGCAGAGGAGGTGAGGCCTGTCCAGGGGTGGAGAGGAGGAGAGGTATGTCCAGGGGTGCAGAGGAGGTGAGGCCGGTCCATGGTTGCAGAGGAGGAGAGGCCTGTCTAGAGGGGTGCAGAGGAGGTGAGTCCTGTCCAGGGGGTGCAGAGGAGGAGAGGCCTTTCCAGGGGTGCCGAGGAGGTGAGGCCTGTCCAGTGGTGCAGAGCAGGTGAGCCCTGTCCAGGTGAGCAAAAAAGGAGAGGCCTGTCCAGGGGTGCAGAGGAGGAGAGGCCTGTCCAGGGGCAGAGGAGGAGAGGCCTGTCCAGGGGGTGCAGAGGAGGTGAGGCCTGTCCAGGGGTGCAGAGGAGGAGAGGCCTGTCCAGGGGGGTACAGAGGAGGCGAGGCCTGTCCAGGGGTGGAGAGGAGGAGAGGTCTGTCCAGGGGTGCAGAGGAGGTGAGGCCTGTCCAGGGGTGGAGAGGAGGAGAGGCCTGTCCAGGGGTGGAGAGGAGGAGAGGCCTGTCCAGGGGTGCAGAGGAGGTGAGGCCTATCCAGGGGTGCAGAGGAGGTGAGGCCTGTCCAGGGGTGGAGAGGAGGAGAGGTCTGTCCAGGGGTGCAGAGGAGGTGAGGCCTGTCCAGGGGTGCAGAGGAGGTGAGGCCTGTCCAGGGGTGCAGAGGAGGAGAGGCCTGTCCAGGGGTGCAGAGGAGGTGAGTCCTGTCCAGGGTTGCAGTGGAGGTGAGGCCTGTCCAGGGGTCAGAGGAGGTGAGGCCAATCCAGTGGTTCAGAGGAGGAGAGGCCTGTCCAAGGCTGCAGAGGAGGTGAGCCCTGTCCAGGAGTGCAGAGTAGGAGAGGCCTGTCTAGAGGGGTGCAGAGGAGGAGAGGCCTTTCCAGGGGTGCAGAGGAGGAGAGGCCTGTCTAGAGGGGTGCAGAGGAGGTGAGTCCTGTCCAGGGGGTGCAGAGAAGGAGAGGTCTTTCCAGGGGTGCAGAGGAGGAGAGGCCTGTCTAGAGGGGTGCAGAGGAGGTGAGGCCTGTCTAGAAGGGTGCAGAGGAGGTGAGGCCTGTCCAAGGGTGCAGAGGAGGTGAGGCCTGTCCAGGGGAGGAGTGTCTCTCTTCGGGCCCTGTGCATAGCGCCCCGAGGCTCAGGGCGGAGTCAGAGGCACAGTATGGGGTGGAATGAACTCTGGGCTCCTCTGTCCTTAATGAGAATCCTTCACCGAGAGCTCCTGTCAGAAGCACCAAGAGGCCTGTCCAGGGGTGCAGTGGATGTGAGGCCTCTCCAGGGGTGCAGTGGAGGTAAGACCTGTCCAGGGGGTTGAAGAGGAGGTCAGGCCTGTCCAGGGAACAGTGTCTCTCTTCGGGCCCTGTGCATAGCGCACCGAGGCTCAGGGCGGAGTCATAGGCGCTGTATGGGGGGGAATGAACTCTGGGCTCCTCTGTCCTTAATGAGAATCCTTCACTGAGAGCTCCTTTGAGAAGCTTCGAGAGGCCTGTCCCGGGGTGCAGAGGAGGAGAGGCCTGTCCAGGGATGCAGAGGAGTTGAGGCATGTCCAGGGGTGCAGAGGAGGTGATGCCTGTCCAGGGGCAGAGGAGGGGAGGCCTGTACAGGGGTCAGAGGAGGAGAGGCCTGTCCAGGGGGCAGAAAAGGTGAGGAATGTCCAGGGGGCAGAGGAGATGAGGCCTGTCCAGGAGTGTAGAGGAGGAGAGGCCTGTCCAGTGGGCAGAGGAAGAGAGGCCTGTCCAGGGGGCAGAGGAGGTGAGGCCTGTCCAGGGGGGCAGAGGAGGTGCGGCCTGTCCAGGGGGCAGAGGATAGGAAGCCTGTCCAGGGGCAGAGGAGGTGAGGCTTGTCCAGGGGGTGCAGAGGAGGTGAGGCCTGTCCAGGGGTGCAGAGGAGGGGAGGCCTGTCCAGGGATGCAGAAGAGTTGAGGCCTGTCCAGGGGTGCAGAGGAGGTGAGGCCTGTCCAGGGGGCAGAGGAGGTGAAGCATGTCCAGGGGTGCAGAGGAGGTGAGTGTGGGAAGTTGGCCTGGCATATGCTGTCCACTAGTTATAGTGGGAACCATGCACCAGTTCAAACAACCCTTATTGATGATAGATTAAAGAAAACCTTGATTGAAAGCTATCCTAGTGGTAGCTGTGGAGAGCAGCCTTCAGGCTAAGTCTTAAAGGAATATAAAGCAGCTTGTTTTACCAGTCTATAATCTCTTGAATGACCAAATGAGAACTACACCAGGTATATATATAAAATACATGTATTTATTCTAAAACACACCCCTTAGTCTCTTTATGAGGCTAGAAGTCGAAGTACACAAGTTACAGGTCAAAATATTCACAGTAAATAGCACAGTTTTCGATAGGCCCCGGGGGGGGGGGCAAACCATATACTAAAATAGTGGTATAAGAACCACGACTTGACTGTACACAAGGCCTAGAGCCTGTAGAATCGCTGGGCCCCTTTGGAACCACCCAAGGTAGTGACACAGGGAACCCACGGGGAACACGTTCACTGTGGGAACACAGCCGCAAGCGCCGTTAGCTTCTATTGGGAAAGTCGCTGTTGGAAATTTAAAGATTAAGGACACTAAGAAGTTGACTAGGAACAAACCCTTTTGAACTTAGATGGTTCTAGGGCTAATACCCACGGGAGCACCAGAGTACTCGAGTTACCTAACCCAGGAAAGCCGGGAGCATAGGTGCCAAATGGTGTTGCGTCGCGTCGTTGTTTTCAATGGCGAGTTGCTGCAAAGTGCTGCTGCCGGGAAGAGGAAAAGTGTTCAAAGAGATCCAAGCCTAAATCGAAGATGATAAGAACCTGAAAGCAGAGGGGACAGAGTCTGGGTCACTTGCCAGTAACCAGGGGCACGATAGTCGAATGTCCACCAATGTCGTATGCTTTAGGTGAGATGAGGGGAAGTTTGATTCTTCAGCCACGAGGACCAGGAGGTGTTGATGACAAACAGGAGCTGGATTCGAGCTGTCCCACAAGGTATTGGTGCCCGGATTGGACACAACAAGCCTTGGCAACAGCAACCCATGCAGGAAGAGAACAATGGCTTCGGAGTGGACCAGCAAGGTCCAAGGGACTCACCAGGCTATGGAGAGTAAGTGCACATCTGGAGCATTCAGGGAAGCCCAAAGAAAGTTACAGCTGCCTTCTCAGGGACCCACAAGTCAACCGACAGGGAATCGCGAAGGTATCTCGAGAGGGACCGAAAAATAGTCTTAGTTTACCGTCGTATCGCAACCATAAGTTGGTGGTTGTGAAGCGCCGGTTTAGTTAGAATGTTAAACACTCTGAGAGCTACATCTTGTTAATGTTATAACAAGAGGTGACACGTAAAATTACACATTCTTCCTAATGTACCTATGTATACGACTCAAAAACACCAACTGGCTATAGTATGCCCCCTTAAAAAAACAATAAATTTAAAAGTTGTTCTTGAAGACAAGTAACAATTTTAATGTTATCGCAAACTCAACATTAGAAGAATCTAAAATTCCAGAGTCGCGCTACCACCTCAGCATTAGCATTATTTCTTCCTTGTTCCACTCTTAAGAGAATCCTCCGCGATGCCACCATGTATCTTCGATGCCGAGTATGCTTGTGCGAAGAAGTTTCCCAAACTAGTTTAAATACCGGAAGTGTAAACAGTGTGTTCACGTTGTTTGTGAATTCACTCCCTACTCTCATGGTGTAAACAGAGAGGAAGGACTTAGCGTTCTATTCTAACTTGGCAGCCATTCTAACTACACCGGCTGTTCACATCCACCAACTTATGGTTGTGATACGACGGTAAACGAAGACTATGATGCTCACAATATGCTTCTTTACACATAGCATAAGAAGGCAGATTTTGGTAACTATGGCCCAAATATGCAGGTATTCATTACAAACAGTATACTGCATGGGTTTGCGTTGGCATGGCTTTGGGTTAGGATACTTCATTTCGATTGAGTTGTCAATCTGCATGTTCATTAAGCAAACTATAATATTTAAACAACACGTCGGTTGCTCTGAAGCCTTTTTAATAAAGAATAGCAAGGACTTTGTTGCTAGTAATGATTAGTGACTTAAGTAGGAAATACGGTTCCAAATAAGCATTATTTAGTGATTTCACATTTTTGCAGCACTAAGAAGATTGTTACTGGAAGAAATAGAAACCAGTCAAATCCGTTCGGAATCATAGACGCTACCACACCTGAAACCCATTGCGGTTTGGAATTATCACCGCATAATAAGTAGGTCCATTTTAAAGGCACTTGTTTTAAAGCTAATCTCAAACATTGAATTTCAAATTATGGACTGATATATACAAATCTTTCTGCTTGTTTTACAGAATCAGTTCTCATACAGGAGATAGGTATTTATATACCCTCAAATAAGACTTGCTTTTAGTGTCTAAGTTTCACTTACTCACATCACTATTTTATTTTACCTATTCAGTGCACGCTTCAGATTTCTTTTACTATGACCCTTAGCCCTCGTAATGATTCACACTTCTCACGATCGCTCTAACAGTGGAAAATTCTCACTTAGTTTAGTGTGGCAGAGTTTTAGCTGGCTCTTACTATCCTAAGCGCACTTACTTGGTCTCTCGATCGCTATTAGGTTCAGAGACCTACTGTTTCACAGAGGTATATTCTGTGTTATTGTGTTGTTGGATTTTTGTATTGATTTCTTATCCCACCACAAGCATGAGTTACACTTGATTGGTGACTCTCCCAATACTGATATAGTATGGTTTGTTTGTTATCAATGGGACTGTTTTTCTCAATATATAAACTGGTCTTTTTTCGAAATCACACAGCCTTGAGAAAGTCGCGGGACGAAACACGTGTTGGCTGTAGATAATTTCTGGGAAGACTTGCACATAATAAAGTGACCAACAAAGAAGAAGGAAGACTAATCTTTTGCGCATTATTTAGTTTTGAATTTTTGGAAACGTGTTACATACTTATGTTACTTTATAAGTGAGACGTGTGCTAAGGAGTGTGATTTGTTCTAGAAGCCAGAGCCCTCTCCTGAGGAGTGGGGTGGTTCTCCTCACCTTTTAGCACCGTCAAATACTGGGTTCCTTAAAATAATGTGTGTAATTATTCTGTGTGGCGCTTTGTTACCCACATCAAATACCACTGCCTTGCTTTATCTACTCTTAAGTGCATTATAACCTTGCGGTAAATGCTAACTCTGGACTGGCTGCATGGAAACATGTTGTGTTTGGTGTCAAACACCTTGGAATCATACCCCCACACCAGAAACTGGCGTGGGAGTTTGATCCCACCCTTCTAGAGGGAGAGACATGACAGCACAGGTATACCCTGTCCCAGCTTAAAAGAGCCCTGGCATCACAAAATGGATGCTGCAGCCACAGACACAAGTCTGACCTCCTCCTGCTGACCGAAACTCCAGCAGGGGAGGCCTTGACAATAGTTTTCCTGTCACAGGGTGGTGTAACCACCTCCCAGACAGGCTTTTGTGTATTGGGACTGTGTGGGAGCACTCCAAGAGTGCTTTGAAGTCTGCGCTGGGGGCACATTTGGTGTCCCTATGCATAGTCCAGTTCAAACCAGCCCCAGGGGCTACCAGCCCCTGCTCTGGTGCAAAACTGAACAAAGGAAATGGGTGTAGCCCCCCCTCTTTCCAAACCCTCCCATAGGTGGGTCCCTAGAGCTAGTCCAACCCATTCCTTGGGTATAATGAAGGAACCTCTGTAACCAGAACTTTAGATATCCCTGGACGAAACTCTGAAACTGAACCCTGGACCTTCGACGATCTGTTCAATGCCAGATGACTGAAGAATCTCCCTTGGAGTAAAGGAGTTACTCCCCTGCTTGGCAGGCACCAAAGACGCATCTGACCGGTCTGCATCTCCGAAACTCCCGCCAGACGCCAAAGACTTTGCAACACCAGAGGTGGATTTCCAGACTTCCCCATGGTTGATCTGAGTCCCCAGCAAAGCCGAGACCTGTAGCCATCGTGGGTAATGTGAAACCGGAACCCCTGGACACCATGCACATTTGCAAGTACATCAGCTTCTCGACGTTCTTCGATGCTGTGCTTTGGATTACTTGTAGCCCGACCCCGAGCGGAGAATCCACTGAAGATTGCTGGCCTACTCACTCCGAGTGAACCGAGGGCTGCCATTTTGTGATTCAGCTCGAGGTACCTTCACGATCCCTTGTCTGTTGACTTGTGGGTACCTGAGAAAGCAATTCTGATTTTCCTTGGGCTTCCCTGGTTGCTTCAGACGTGCCCTGACTCTCCATCGCTTGGTGAGTTGCCTGGACCTTGCTGGTCCACTCCAAAGCCATTGTTTTCTTTCTGCGTTGGTTGCTGTTGCCAAGGCTTGTTGTGTCCAATCCGGGCACCGACGCTGCAGCGTTTGACATCCTTTGTGGGCGAGCTTGAATCCTGCTTCTGGTTGTCGTCGACGCCTCCTGGTCCTCGTGGCTGAAGAGTCAAGCTTCCCCTCATCTCATCTGAAGTACCCAACATCGGTGGGCATTCGACTATCGTGCCCCTGGTCACTGACTAGTGACGGAGACTCTGTCCCCTCTGCTTTCAGGTTCTTTTCATCATTCACATGAGCTGGGGAGATGCAGGAGATGAGCAGAACCTTCCCTCCTTTCGAGATGCCAGTTACACTGCAAGCTACGGGAGGAGGAAGGGGGGAGGCTCCTTAGTGCCCTGCTGCAGGCTCTATCTTCTGCCTTCTCCTGCCCAATCCAAATATTTTGAAGAGGCAGAGGCTGTGTATTAGGACATTGTAATGTTGAGAGCAGCGGGCCTATATCAGGTTGTATAGGCTGCTGCTGCACAATTTGAAATAGAGAATTCCACTGAGCTAACTGGACACAGTCTCAGTCTACGGTAGCATTTAAAGCACTGAGTGCAACAAGGCCAATTCCTTGCTTCAATAAAATGTCCCTTCCTAGATCACTGGAAAAAGGAATAGATGAACAGTCTAGGTGGGCAGGGGAGTAAATAACATCTGATTATTCATTAAAAGTATTACAAATATCTCATTATGATGCCAGCCTTTGACACAGAAATTGTAAATTGATAGTGTTGGCTGAGAATCTGTGTCACAATATATGTGTTTCTTTCTTAAATATTATTTACGTTTGCTCTCACATCCATGAGTTCCAGTGATCTAAAGCTCCCGATCTACACAGTGTCCCAAAGCTGTTTAACCACTATCAGAAATGCTACTCAACTGATTTCCTAGCTTCTTTTTGTCCATACTTTCTTTGTGCAAAGTATAAGGTCATAAATATTTTTTCTTTGTTTTCATTTACAATATCTGACTCCATTTCTACAGGTGACTGAAGCATGAACAGAAAAAGGAAGGTTTAAATTTAGTGAAACACAACGAAAAGGATTATTTCAAGGAAAGTTAAAACATTCTAGAGCTCTTGAGAAGAAACACATTCTATGTACCAGGAATGGTGAGGATGTTGGAGTAGAAGAAACTGGTGAATGTGAAAGTTGTCAAATCCCTAAAGTAAAAGGACCATCAATGTTTACCAGGTGCCAGTAACTGAGATTGAGGAGAACATTGGCCACAATTGATCCCCACACAGTGCACTTGAGAAAACTCAGTGTTGTAAATTCTGTTTGATGGTTTATGAGAAAAATACTTTGGAGACCAAAACCCTCCCCAACAGATCAGCATCCGTAGACCTGTTGTAATGTGACAGAACTGTCAAAAAGACTTATATCCTCGGTTTACAAGCGCAATCTTTGTCTCCGTCTCCTGGAGATGAGAGGAGAGAAAAGATTATTTAAAAGAAAGTCATTGTAAATACTCTTTCTCAGATGTCGTTACAGCAAAGATGCTGGATTATCATTTCCAATATAGGAAGATTTTCCTCACCAGCTCTGTCTCTTGGGTTGATCCGAGTGGTTTCAAAGTGTCTTGTACCTTCAAAGTGGATCATGTACCTGTCTTAGCCACTGAGCAAAAAAGCATATTCTGGCACAGAAAGTATAAAAGGGGCCAGTGTTACACTATTGATAATTCATAAACCACCCTGGCATGCCCTAATCATCTGTCATTACTTGTATGAAAAAACATACCTACCAGGCAAACACTAAAGCCCAAAGACCTAATCAGTGCTTTTAAAACTCCTAAATCAAATGTGATCAAATAGAATCACTAAATAAGACTAATTAAACTTGAGAAAATTCACCCGGGCATAACTTGGAGATAATGAATCCATGAGAGGCCTCTTAATCAATACAAGGGGCTCCTCAGTGAAAGTTAATAAGACAAGTTAGATCAGTGCCTTTAAAGGTAGGAAAATGATCTCCAGGAAAAAACTATAATTAGTTAAATATAAATGTGAAGAAGAGCATCTGCAGCATAGTTTAGTTCATGCTAAGTGGTGACATAAACAAGTACAGACACTGGCATCAGATTCAGTCTTAAGATGACATGTACCCAGGAACAAACCCAACTTGGAGAAACAAACAACTCGAATAAGAGCAATGACTGTGAAAACAGCTTTAGTTATCAATCCCACCTTACTAAACATGAGAAAACTAGCGCTGTCCGAAAACCCTATCAGTGTCCCGAATGCCAGAAAGGCTTCAGTCGCAAATCCAACCTTACGGTACATGAAAGAGCCCACACTGGGCATAAACCATATCAGTGCTCTGAATGCTGGAAAAGCTTCAGTCATAAATACAGCCTTACTGTACATGAAAGGACCCACACTGGGTATAAACCATATCCGTGCTCTGAATGCTGTAAAAGCTTCAGTAGTAAATCAGCTCTCTCTCAACACGAGAGAGCTCATACTGGACAAAAACCTTATCAGTGCTCTGAATGCTGGAAAAGTTTCAGTCATAAATCCAACCTTACTGTACATGAAATTACCCACACTGGGCATAAACTGTATCAGTGCTCTGAATGCCAAAAAAGTTTCTATGGCAAATCCAGTTTAACTCAACATCAGAGAATCCATACTGGGCTCAAACAGTATCAGTGTTCTGAATGTCAGAAAAGCTTCAGTCCGAAACAGACTCTCACTAGACATGAGAGAACTCACACTGGGGAAAGACCTTATCAGTGCTCTGAATGCTTGAAATGCTTCAGTCGGAAATCCAACCTTACTATGCATGAAAGAACCCACACTGGGTATAAACCGTATCAGTGCTCTGAATGCCAAAAAAGTTTCTATGGCAAATCCAGTTTAACTCGACATCAGAGAATCCTTACTGGGCTCAAACAGTATCAGTGTTCTGAATGTCAGAAAAGCTTCAGTCTGAAAAAGGCTCTCACTAGACATGAGAGAACTCACACTGGGGAAAGACCTTATCAGTGCTCTGAATGCTTGAAACGCTTCAGTCGGAAATCCAGCCTTACTGTACATGAAAGGACCCACACTGGGTATAAACCGTATCAGTGCTCTGAATGCCAGAAAAGCTTCAGTCATAAAATAAGTCTCACTAGACATGAGAGAACTCACACTGGGGAAAGACCTTATCAGTGCTCTGAATGCTTGAAACGCTTCAGTCGGAAATCCAACCTTACTGTGCATGAAAGAACCCACACTGGGTATAAACCGTATCAGTGCCCTGAATGCCACAAAAGCTTCAGATTGAAAACAACTCTCACTAGACATGAGAGAACTCACACTGGGGAAAGACCTTATCAGTGCTCTGAATGCTTGAAACGCTTCAGTCAGAAATCCAGCCTTACTGTACATGAAAGGACCCACACTGGACAAAAACCGTATCAGTGCCCTGAATGCCACAAAAGCTTCAGATTGAAAACAACTCTCACTACACATGAGAGAACTCACACTGGGGAACAACCCTTATTAGCTCTCTGAATGCTGGAAACGTTTCAGTCAGAAATCTGGTCTCACTCAACCTGCGAGAACTTACCTGGAAAAAAACCTCATCATTGTTCTAAATGCCAGGGAAGGGTCTGCTGGAGATTCAGTTTCATTCAACAAGAGAGAACCCACAACGTGAAAGAAAATGACCCGTGCTCTCAATGTGACAAAAACTTCAGTTGTAAATGGAACCTTTCCACATAGGAGAGACAATGTGGGAGAATAAAAGGTGCTCAGTGTCAACCCCGAGGAGGAGCATTCAGCATCGCAAACATTTACATGAAGCAGCCACAAAGACACCGATCCATTGATTGTCCAACAAACTGTCTACTGAGAAAAGAACACAGCGAGGGATGGAAATGCTTGAATTAACCTCATTCTTTTGTAACTATTTGTGGCCTCATTCCATTCAGTGTGTTGTGTTCGCTGAGCGTTTATAAGCCATGGCTCTGACCCACAAAGTCCATTTGATCCTGAACTTTGAAGCCACGCTGCTAGGATCAGGAATGCATGTAACCTCAAACTGTTTCCAGCCTTAATGAGCCTCACCAGGGGGCTGCAGCAGGAGTCCCTTTATCGTAGCTCTCTATGGAACCAACATCTGTCCATGTCTGTACCACGTAGGGGTGATCATTGTGAAAAACTAAAGGTGATGGATGGACTGGTAGTTAATCTCTGCAACATCCCGCCACATCATTCTCCAGTCTTTGTGTAACTACAGACGAGGCCAGCCATATGCAAACCATTCTTGGCCCCACCCTAAACAGTCCTAATGACTTCTGTTCCAAAAAGCCTCGTATTACAAAGATCCACACGAGTGGCCTCTTTCCATCTTCTTTTTGTTTCAAATGGAACCTGCTATCCCCTTAACCATGCCTCTGGCCTGCCACGTTCCATGCTTTGGCTCTTATCATCAACCTTGAACCATCTCCATAACTTGGAAGCTCCGATGACTTTGCAGCTGTTGTAACTGCTTGAAGTTTCCCACATTTTGATGGCTGTGGATTCAGGTTCAACTTGCTAGCCCAACTCTACTCTGTGGGAATTTTGCACTTCAAGCCACTTCTGTGCAGCTCGTCACCTTCTGAGACTGATTCATCCAAAAACCTTGCATCAAATTCCAGTGTTAATCATCAAAAGAGACTAAACTTATCTTTGTCCTCTCGAGCATAGCTACCAAAGTCAGCTACAATTTTGTAGGTGACTTCCTGATTGATTCAGTGGAACTGCTTGTTTTTTATTCATTTACCTTTTTGTTTGGTTTTGACAGTTGTTTTTGCTAATTAATAATGCTTAAATCACAGCCCACCTTTAGATTTTGCTTCAGAATAATTATTAAATATTCTTTTTGATCTACACTTGGTTTGAATCTTTAAGTTCCTTGTCTATTTTTAATAAACTGTATTGAAATGTGTGACTTCCACTGTTTTGCTTTACCTTCGAGCGCGCCTTAGGCCACACTGCTCAAGCCACGTTACCAAAAGCGAGCTAAGAACACTTTAGTAGAAGACACATTTACCTTTGATGACCAAAGTTTGGGAAAAGCAAAGCAGGCTGACTCCAGAAAGCACACTACCTAGCTGGAAAGGTTATTCTCTTAGGTGGCATCTGCACCACCTGTAGATGCAAAAATTAAAGATTGAGGGAAGCTGTTGGCATCTGTGCCCCCAGAATTTGAGACTACCACCCTCTCTCAAACAGTTTATAGAGCTAAAGATGCACCCGTCAGAGATTCATGTCTCAGCAACTAAGACTGCTCGCTCCTGTCATACACTACTCACACTGTTACCTGAATCACACTCCCTGTGCAATGTACAAACTTTTTTATAAACAAGTTGTGTTGTGCATTGTGAACAGGCTTTCACCCCCCTTTATATGTTAATGAGTTTCTGTGATTAGACACCCCAGGCCCCCATTTCTTCTATTGTAGGTGATAATGTGAGAACTGTAACAAGATCACAAACAAGGGCTGTAATGAGAAATAATCGTCTTCTGAGTCTCACAGTAGTTTGTAGTTCTTTATTAGTCTTTTAAATGTACATCCCCCATCCCGTTCCAAGGTAGAGTATAGTATGGACCGCTCCCCAGATTAAGTCCGTAAGAATAGAAAAAGAGTCCAATTTTCTGAAGAAGCGCAGAGGCAGGTAAACTAGAGGGGTCGAGAAGCAGTATAAATGTATTAACAGCATTTTTGCAACTTCCACTCTACCCATAGGTCGATAGTTGCAGGGAGCCCCAAAATGACATTGAACTGCAAACCTTGGACATCACCTAAGTTGCCCTGTATACGTTCTTTGTCGGTGTGGTAAGTTCATCGCTTAATACCTGAAGATGTCATGGTGCCACCCCAGTGCTAATTGGGGCAGCACTTCCTGTTCTAAGTTGTGAGTTGGCGCATGGGATATAAGCTAGATTTGGTCCAATTTAGCCTTAGTCTAGAAGCCCTACCAAAATCGTCTAGAACATCCATCACCTGTGGTAGATACGAATGGACGCTCCTGAGGTACACAAATGCATCATCAGCATACAGTGATATGGCCTCTCAATTTGGCTCACTCGGTATACTGATTGCTGGGTCCTGTGAACGAAACAAGGCAGCAAACAGATCCATGGCTAGGGCAAAAGTAATCAACAGCGGGCATCTTTGCTGCATGCTTCAAAAGAAACTGAGATCTCTGCCTGTCCGGATGCGGGCCAGGGGGTTTAGTGTAGAGGAGATTTATCCAGTGCAGTATTTCTGGGCCTAGTTTCATGCACATCAGCACTTTCGTTAAGTAAAACTACCCCAGGGTGTCGAAGGCCTTCTCTATATCTAGTGAGAGTGCTGTTTATGGAGGCAAATTCATGAAGATTCTCTTCCATCAGCCGGAGAGGCGCCATAGGTTTAGACATGTTTTTCTCCCAGGTACAAAACCATTCTGGTCTTGGTGCCAATGTAGAGAGGCAGGGGAGCAACCTGTTTGCAAGGAACTTCCTGCGAATCTTGTGGTCGGTGTACCGTGGCCAGTAGGAGCGTAGCTGCAGGGGGTCCCTGTTGGGCTTAGGCAGGACCAATATCATAGCTTCTCTTAGAAGGTGGTTCTGACACTCTGGGCCGCCTGGATTTTTTGCTTTTTGAGCACCTATTTGTTGAGCTTTTACTGTGGGAGAGCCTCATAAGTTAAGACTCGCCCACAGTGAACTCATGCTGAAAGAGACTGCATGTGGGTTTTACTAGTGTCTCCCTAGCTTGACCAAGGGGCACCAGGATGATTACATGCAGACACAAGTGTACTTGCTTGTGCACACGTTTACGGGCTGCACAGAGGAGATTCCTGGCGTGCACAGTCCAGGAGCAGCTACAAAGTGAATGGTGTGGCAGGACTTATGCAGAATTGGGTGGTGATATGGAATAGGCTTTATATACTGGGAAGAAACATGCCAGGGAAAGTCAGTGTGTTTTACTGTTTTCACTTCATTAATCTGCTATGGGAGTGTGGAGCCCATGGGCTAGTGACACTTTCCTAAGACCTACAAATTTCAGACACGCACTAAAGTCCACTGTAACTTGTGTGAGAAGTATTCCAAAGTCATATTTGTATTGCTTCTGGGTCATCCAGAAATTTTATATTTCTCTGAGTCAGCTCATAACCAGAGCCTGGCTGGGGGCTAACTCTGCCAGGCTAAGGGCGAGGGCCTCCACCCCAAAAAGAGAAGGTGGGTGGAGCTACAGGCTCATCCATCAGTAGCTGACAGCTGGTGCCTGGCACCAGGCCGCTCTGGAGGGAAGGAAGCCTGGGGGAAGGGGCTCTCAGCGACCATGTGCCAGGAGACCCTGGATGACGCCATTTTGAACAAACCCAGAGGCCTGGGCAGGAAGGAAGGGGCAGAGAAGTGATGTGTTGCTGTGTGATAGGGCAAACAGAGACTTCCCGACAGCCCCCTCCCCAATTCTTTAAAAGTGTTTGCACAGGAAGAGAAGCTCTCTCTGGGGTGTGGTCTGCTGAGGCAGAGAGTGTTGGAGCCGGGCGCAAAGGGTTTTTGGAAGGAGGAACCCCCTGACTGTACCAGGATCCTGAACAGTGCCAGAAGAAGAGACCAGGCCCAGTGCACAGAAGCAGGGGCCTCTGAGCAGTGAGAAGAGTGGCCCAGGAGGAGATCCAGGCAAAAGGCTGCAGGGAGCCAGTGAAGACAGCTCCCTGCTGATTCCACCCTCTTGGAGACCAGGAGTGGGAAGGAAAGTGCTCCCACTGGCTGGGGTGCGCCACCAGGAGCAAGAAGAGGCCAAGATCACTAAGATCTGACCCCTGGGGCTAAGATATCCCCTCAAAAGGTAGGCGACTTTTGATCTCTGCCATGACCGCCGACAAAGCGCATGGGGCTCCGCCTCCGGTCCAGAAGATGCCCCCGAGGAGGGTCAGGTCCTGGGGGATGCCCCCCAACGAAGTGAAGTTGGGGTGCACCGTCGCACACCCTATGAAGGTACCCCCGTGGGGTGCCAGGAGCCCACCCTGGCCCCTGCTGAACATGAAGCCGGGGAGTGCCGTCGTGCTCCCCATGAAGATGTGTGAGGGAGAGGGGCCCTGGATCCCAACTCCGGGCACCGTGTGTGGAGGAAGAGTTGGGGAGCGCAGTCGCCCCCCCCCCCCCCCCCCCACTCCCCCATGAAGACGAAAATCAGGGAGAGCCATCTCGGTCCCTAAGAAAATATGCCCAGAAGATGAGGAAGTGGTGCTTGTGGGGTACCAGGAGCCCACCCTGGCCCCTGGCGCTCCCCTTGAAGCTGGTTCGGGAGCCCGGGACCCCATCCCTGGGCTCCGGAGAGAAGGAGGAGGCCGGGAGAGTGCAGCCGCACTTCCCAGAGGACTGACCGGGCCAGAGCGAGTCTTCTGGCCTACCTGCAGGATCGGGCAGGCCAGAAATGTGGTGCCAGCTCCCACGGTAGCAAGTGAGGGTGCTGGCCATGCGGGGAGCTGGTGGGGGCAGCCAGGGTGGTCTCCCTGGGCTCCCCTCCAACGGGAAGGCATGAGGGGTCCCGGGTGGGACCGGGACCTCGAATGGAGCGAGAGGTGTGCATGGTGCCGGGTGGGACCGGGCCCCTGAAAATGCACAGATCGGCCGGGGGGGGGGCTCCCTGAGCCGTAACACTCACCTGGGGGTCCGGACCCTCCAACCCAGCACGGACTCGGCCTGAGGCCCATATCGCAGCTCTCCCCGGAGCAGTGGGTGAGCCACTACTATGATATTCAAGAGTGCCCATAATGCCTTGCCGGCCAGGACTGGCCTGCAAGGGCAAACCGCATTTGCTCTACTTGTGGCCCCAGGAGGACGTGTGCAAAGGTGCAGGGGGAACTGCTGGAGAAGTGCAGTCTCCATCCTGCACAAAGAGATGTTCCCACCTAAGTCTCATGGGGACTAAGAAAAATAACCCCTCAAGGGCTCAGCAAGGAGTCATCTGCACCCCCATGGCTGGAACTTTTGTTCTTCAGCTGGGGGAGCTTTAGGGACTGCCTCAAGGTGTGAAATGCTGAGTGTGGGGGATGTCTGGAGAAGGGCATCCCCTGGAGGTGAAGAGGTGTAATTGCACCTGTAGTGCATTTACTAATGTTAGTAATTTCTTTCAGAGGGACTGAAGGTCACATGTGTAATGTCAAGTATGTGTTTGGTGATGTCATGGTGATGTCATAAGCAAAGTGGGGTTATGTTGCCAGGCATTCCTGTTAGGGTGTCTGGCTGTATATGCTTAATCCTGTGATTTAATCTATGATGCCTTTAGGAGCTGTAATTCCAACACATTCTAACGTCCAAGAAAAGTGATGAGTACTGTCATTTAAAAGTGATGCTTAAACATGTGTTCTTGCTGCTACGCTTTGGTGAAGAACCCAGACTGGTAGCCCTTAAGATGTAGAGGTGTATACTTCATGGTCAGTAGGAAATGCTCCGTCAGGGTTGTGTGTCACCAAGGCAGTTAAACCTATTTTAAATGCTTGTTGAGCCAACGGGGTGGGTCGCCGCTGGGATGATACCAGTGCGCAGAGCCCTCGCTCCAGATAAGATTCAACTAACTGCATTTGGGGGTAAGATGCATACATGGGAGTGGTGGTACTAGACCCACCCCCCTGCGGGAGGGGTGGAGATGTTACGGAATGTCACAAAGTAATTACAACAGCTTATGTATATTTGTAAATTGATGCATAGTTGTTAGACCTGGCACCATTGGCTTTGGTCTCCCTTCCAGTTTAGTTCAAAAACCTTTATTTCGGTCACTAGGACCATAAAAGAATACACATATAAAAGAACTGGCATTAAGTATAGAACAAACCATGATACATAGACATCCATTCCAAAGGTGTTAGGTTGCCAAGGAAAAGAGTGGGCTTAGTAATTCTAACAGGCAGTACAATGTTATTAGGACTAGGGGAGTAACATATACAGAATATGGAACCAGTAATGTCAATTTACAAGTCAACTGCTGTTGTTTAACTGAGCATGTAAACATTGGGTAGCAGCAATATTTCCCTAATAAATACTTAAAACTAAAAAATTAAATCTATGTACAGTACAAAACATTCAAATATTAAAATAGTTGCATCCCGTTAGCCCATAATAAGATAAGCATAAGCTGGACATTTTTATTAGGACTGTAAACTGAGTTTAGTTTGTTTTTCCTTTTTTTAAGAAAACCCACCTCCTCCGCCACATTGCGTTTAGGAATCGGGAAACAGCAAAAACAATGGGCTTGGAGGTGTCATACTTCAAAATTCTGAAAGCCTCCTGAAGAACCAGGTTATTTAAGAACCAGCGGCGCCAGGGAAAACGCCTGAAGTCTCCGAGTCCACCTGTCTTGGCATACAGAGACACGGGATACTTCTTGGTGACGTCAGAGATCAAATTTATTGGCTGCAGCCAGTAACAGAAGTCCTAGAAGTCAGCGCGAGTTCTCAGGAGACTGTTCTTTGTTACAAAGCAAGTCATCCCTTTTATACCAAATATTGTGCTTCAGGCAAACATTCCTTATTTACAGTTGACCAATCCCATGTGTACACGACAAAAAGCATTGCATGGCAAACCCACATTTCATTGTCCAGCCCACCATCAATTATTGGTCGAACCCAACATTCTTCATCGGACAGGTCGATCAAACCCATAATAAAACCGGGCACCTCCTCATCATAAACGGACCATAAAGAAAGGAGCAGAGACAGGTTTGAGTAAGATAAGACATAGTTGTGTGCAATAAAGGTTTATGATGTCCTGTGCCTTGATGCTTAATCTTGATCAGCTACTTGGAAAAAAACTGGCCTAACAGGTTTGCCTTCAGGCAGGAGGGTCCCTTCGCTCGGGCCATTCAGAAGTCAGCTAAAGTGTACGTGTGCTAAAAGACTTGTTCGGCCGTGGTCATCGGCCTATGTGAGGGCAACCACAAAATGGCTGCCATACACAAAATGGAACCCGAGGGTTCAGAACGAAATCCCTGATTCCATGATGATCTCGTCACTCGAACATGACGAAAACACTCGTACATATTATACTCGCCATTTTCGGTCTGCTGATACCAAAATCATCACGATACGACGATCTTTATGAAACGGATTCAGGATTCATGGAACCTCAGACCCTCCTTTTGCCCTTACATAGGCAATCACCTAAACTCACGTCAGTCTGAATCCAAGTCTATACTCATCAGATCATCAAGATGTTGCTGTAGCATCATCCTATTACTTAGCACGTCTTCTGATGCAGGTCTCCTTACACACGATGTAGCACACAGGCCACATATAGCAGGAGCACACTGTACACAAAGACAGAACAGGAAAAGAATTGCTAAGATCATCCCAATGACCATCAGAATCTTCCATCCCCACGTGGATAACAGTTCCCAGAACCATCCCATCAACGACCAATCTCCTTTATCCACGTGTATAGATTCGGAGATCTTATGTAGTTTGGAAACGGCCTGGTACACTGTCGGAGCATTGTCTGGAATGAAAACACAGCAGCTCGATTGGATCAATTTGCATACCCCTCCTCTATCTGCAAGTATGACATCTAACGCAACTCTGTTCTGAAGGGTCATAAGGCGATCCGACTGGAGTTCAGCAGTCAAGTTACTAAGGGCACCGGCGGTTTCAACTTCGGTGGACTCAACCACTCTCGTCAATTGCCGTATGTTCCTGCTGTTAACCATAGGTCCCCAAAATGGCGGAAAACCCTTCAAGAAATCTCCTAATTCTTGTCCTGCAGTATCTTCCTTACTGAAGACACCTCTAACAACTCTTGTCTTGTGGTAATCTGCCGCAGCTGTGTAGGTGGGAGGCAACAGGAACGAGACAAAACATGTGCCCGAGAAATCAGGGGCAACCATGTGTACGCTCTGTCATAACAGACAAAATAGGTACCCTTAGCTGCTAGAAACGATGGGGAAGTCTGGGACGCAAAAACATACGTCTCAGTGCAGATACTCTTCCCTAACTGAGCTCACGGATTCTTGCCATTACCTTGCAGACATAGATGACCCTGATGGGGTACAATCCAAATCGGAGAGGATCTTTTCGCTCGCTGTTTCTCACTCAGACTCGCTCCAAAACCGGTCACGTTCCATCCAATATACGCTAGTGTCTCATCTTTCGGGATAGTCTCATAGGAACTATCTCCTCTAATCATGTCCACTATACCCTTAACTAGAGCACTATTCTTTGGATTATCCTTCACAGAACGTAGGGGGTAGACTTCACTAGCATAAATGAACATCGTTCTGTATGCCCACACAGAACCATTGTAGCTGAATGGCAGGACCAGGTAAGGAATACCTTTATCAGTAGTATGAGGCATAAGACCACACACCCAACAGTTAGTTGTGTTCACTACTAATTGGTGTTGGTGCAGAAGCTGAACAAAGGAGTTATTAACGAATTCCAATCTTCCAATGGATTCATGTTCAGGCAGAGGATGAAAAGAATGCGAAGAAACGGTAGCAGGAGGTATGGGTTGTGTAGTAGGTGCAAACGTCACTTGGAAAGAGAATATAATATATCCCATAAAAAACATCATTAAGCTAAGTAACATAAAAATACATAATATTAAAAAACATTTACAGCTCATAATTCGACACATTTTGCTCTTAAAACTTATTTCTTCGTCAGGTCTCTCCATCTTGAAAAACTCCATCCTCTAACCGTGCTGCTCGTGGAGGTAGGGTGTTCCGTGCTAAGGAATGCGTCTGTCAGTCCAGGGAACGCCCAAGGACCAACCAGAACCGTCGACCTTGTGTCTTCGGCTTGCACTCCAAGGACTTGACGCCGCGACCCTACAGCTGAACCCAGATGGCGGCTCGAAAAACAAAAATCAGTCAAAACAGTTTCTCAGATGGGAGAGCTGAACTTTCAAAAATAGCAAAGAAAAGAATTTCATTTTATTTGTCCCATGATTCTTGGTCGTAAATTATAGCGGCCTTTCCCAGGCAATGTCTGGTCACAGAACAAGAGTTCAGGCTCGGTAGTGTCCAATCGAACTGACGGTGGCACAGCTCCTTGCAAAAGATCGTCGCTTTCACGCTCAGAACTTGTCCCCTTCAAACGTGCATCGCAAAAAGGCAGAAAACGAGGCACAGTCTCAGTTTCAGAATCAAGAATACCCTCCTGGACCCACCGGTCGTACGGCCGAGGCAAAGGAACCCTCTTACAATGTACACTGTGGATCCAGTTCTTTTTTCCTTGCACTCGCACTGCAGATCGTGTAGATAACAGGACCAAGTAGGAGCTAATCCAGCGGGGCTGATTGTTTTTCATTCGCTGGAAATTCTTGATCAACACCCATGAGCCAGGATCGATGACATGTCCTGGATCGTCAGACGCCTGAGGCAATGTATCGTGAACCTGTTGGTGTAAAACACGCAATTTCACACAAATTGAAGCACTCCACTTATAACAGCTAAAAATAGCTAAGTTCATTGAATATTATGAAATCATCCAAGAAAGTTTCATGAAGATTTTCTTCTTTTATTCTTTTGTCCACATCCAATCCCAAAAAACGCGTTTCGCTGAGGTTAATAAACACCTATCGGCTTCATCAGGGCTGGAAATAATACAAAACAATGCTGTCTTACCATTATGTAAATATTTCATCATAAATCAAAAGAGGATAGAGCCCCACACGGTCCATAAAGAAACCTGTGCCACATTTTCTATGGTGAATACATGCACATCAAATCATCATCATATTATGGCAACATTAAGTCGAGTTCATATCATCAAAATTCAAGTGAAGATACAATCCCATCATACACCTCATCGATGATTTTGATCAGCTAATACATTTTCATGCAAATTGAGTGAAAAAGCCTCATGTGAAATTGCTCCAATGGTCTACTTATAACCCTGAAGTGAACAGGTTTATTTTATCGGTATTTTACCTTGTCTTCTATATGAACCTGCCTAAAAGGAGAAACATATCCTTACTCTTAAGCTTCGGCATGAGGGAGGATTTTGAACAATCTCATCAACCCTTCTACACTACTACGTTATATAGTAAAAATTCCATACCTCAAGTCTTTAGGGAGGGTGCTCGTTTATTATTAATTATTGCAGTTTTCATCGGTCGGACTAAAAGCTTCCTTTAATTTTGTAGTTTCTAGAATAATAAGGCATAACTATGTCTCAAAACCAATATATTCTCCATTTCTGTTGGCCTATTCTAAACATCAACATCAATTGCCAGTTACAACTTTTATAAGTCTCACCTGAACTTATATCAAGAGAATTATATGAATTCCACTTTCTTCCTTACAAATTTCAGATCATTCCAAAC
Source organism: Lissotriton vulgaris (assembly GCF_964263255.1). Classification (NCBI taxonomy): domain Eukaryota; kingdom Metazoa; phylum Chordata; class Amphibia; order Caudata; family Salamandridae; genus Lissotriton; species Lissotriton vulgaris. Next base: position 64,205,479 of record NC_141685.1, on the reverse strand, counting down.
TTCACCTTTTCCTGAAAATAAAGATTCACAATTACGTCTACATCTCCTTTGCCACTAATGCCTTGATACTACCGACTTTGCGTCCCTGTACCTAGTTAAATTTTAATATCTCAGATTTCTGCTCCGTTTAGATCTGCCAGCTTTCACTCCGCCGCCTACTTCGACTTGCACCTTTCCCTGTTAAATAAAACGTACCATTACTACGACGCTACTACAACTAACCCTTGTGAGCTCCATTCACTCGTTTTCGGGCGCTTACCTCCCACGCTGTCTTGGCGTCCCGTGTACAGGCAGCACCATCAGCCTGGCTCGGACCCATTAAATTGAATTACTCAAAATTGAAAGCGGACTAACTCTGCACAATCTCGGGCGCCATCTTGGAGTGGGGTTTATCTATCACTACATGGGTTATTGTTTACTTTAACGTTTGTTCTCCTAACCGGGTAAAGCACAAAATAACCCAAATACCCAAAACAATTCCTGTTTCTTTTTCCGTTTATACTCACAATAATTAAGACACAATATAATATTAATGCTCATGAGTTTTAAGCTCATATTTATCGGGATCACTTTAAATAGGGTACAAATTTACCCCGATATTTACCAGGTCCCCATCTAAAATTGTAATTTGTATTTCATTCCGATTGAAAAACATTTGAGCTTTCTTTATTCACCTTCTATACAGACAGTCCACATGACAAACCAAACATTGTCTCAGTATGCCCCTGATATTCACCAGGTACCCAACTAAAGGTGGGGTTTGTGTTTCACTTAGGTTAAAAATCATTTAAGCATTCTTTATGCAGTCTCCACAAAGACGGTTCACATGACAGACCTACCACTATCTCAGTAAGCACCACCTCTAATACTCTCTTGGCTTTCATCAGATATAAGAGTATTTAATGAACTTATAAAGCTCAAATTACGTTGTTATTATATTATTGCTCCACTCTTAAGCTTCTTAGTCTCCTAGAAAGAATTCCAACTCCCGATCAAAGTTTAGGCCGTCCTCCACAGCCCGCAGTTTCATAATCCATCTTGCCTCCTGCCGCCTTAATTTCAGTTCTCTGTTTCCCCCTGGCGGATCACTACATACATGATCTATTCCATAGAATTTAAAGCTTCTACTCTGATCCTGCTTTTCACATGTTCTGCTATTGGGTACCGCATGTCATTATTCTTCACCGCTCTCCAGTGCTCACTCATTCTGTCTTTCAGCATGCGAATTGTGCTGCCCACATACACCTTTAAACGTTTACACTCAATAATGTAAATTACATATTTTGTACTACAGGTTACGTTCATTCTTATTTCATATCTTTTTCCATTTGATACCTGAAAATGTCTAGTCTTGTCCTTAGCATGTCTACACATCCCACAATGTCCACATTTGAAGAACCCCTTCGAATGCACATCTAGCCAAGTTTCAGTTTGATCGGTTCTCGGATAGCTTGGACTTAATAGTGTTCCTAGAGTCTTCCCTCTTCTGTAAGTTATCTGAGGTCTCCCTCCCACATATTTACAAAGCGTCTTATCCATTCTTAAGACACTCCAGTGCTTAATCATACTCTGCTGTAGTAGCTTGCTCATGGGGGTATAATTAGTGATTAGTCTAACCGGTTGCTCATCCTTATTCTCTCTCATCTTAGGTTTCAATGTCATATTTCTTTCCACATTCATCACTCTCTGTTTAGCTGTCAGAACATTTCTTTTATCATATCCTCTTCTAATGAATCTTGTCTCCATATCACGAATACAATCATTGAAATTTTGAGCCTCACTACAGTTCCGCCTTGCTCTTAACATTTCACCAAACGGAATTGCCTTAATCTGGTGGGGCGGGTGAGCACTTTTCGCATGCAGAATTGTATTACATGAGGTCGGCTTGCGATACAATCTACTTTCAATACACTCATTTTTAGGTCGAGCTGGTGTTGGAGCGCGAAGCGCTCCCGCCAGCGCGAGTTCTATAGTCACTGTGCTAACTGGCAAGGGAGATAGAGCTGTGAACGAGCGGCTACTGGCCTGTGCACGAGCCGATTATGCTCTGTGAGCTCGCACGTCTCCAGAAGACGACGTGCTGCGCTAGAGCCGCCTCCAGCTTGTTTTAGATGCACTGAGTCATTAAAGAAGTGTTGCAGTTTTGGAAACATGTCATCTAAGGTTTCTTTTTTATTATACTTTATTTACAGAAGTAAGTCGTTTGTGCTTTTATTTTATGATTACTGGGACTGTCTTAATTATACAGCTTGCTTTAATCCTTGTTACTACTGAGTTCCGAAGTGGGGAAGTTTTCGATGAGCCGAGGCCTCTGGGTCATGGGCGGTAGAATCGTAAAGGTGATAGTGTGGCTTACTCGAACCAAAAAAAGTGTCTGAAAAGAAGTGGTGGATAATAAGATCGGCAAGGTACCAGGGCCTATCGTATATGGGTCTTTGAATAAACTGAGCCCATGTTTTTCGGATTCTTTGCAGTGCTTCCACTGTTATAATTATTTGTTCAAGAGCGGTGTGCTTGTCTTTGTACCACGTGCAGCTTTGTGTTGGTGCAGGTCGAGGTTTTGTAAGACTGCAGTAAGATGTTTACACAGTGACTCTCGCACCTTACATTATACCAGGAGATACCGGAAAAATGAAACTTTATTGCGTGAACATTATTGTTAGAGTTTTGTAACCTCTATTCTTCATTAATGGTGTCGACCTACTTGTGTACAAATACAGTGTCTGTTTCTACCGTTACTTTATAATACTTGCATTGTTAGGCAGTTGTTTCGTCGTCTTCCTCCTACCGCCATGCCTTTGAATATCGAGTCGGGAATAGTTACTCTGCCGACGGAACACCTGCTCATGGCTTGGAGATGCTGTCCACCTTTTAGGAGCAATCGACGTTAGTGGCTGCATTGTTCTCTTATTGGTTGCATCCTGTTTGAGTCCTCGGACTGTTCTCCTGTAATGGGACCGAAAAGGCTGTACTGTACAGTAATTACCCTTTTAGATAGTGCTGCATCCCAATCGGATGTTTCTTTTCTGCATATCTCGGTAATTTGTGCCATATTCTTTCCAGCCCCCGACCTAAGTTTACTTGAGTTCCCAGTTTGTTTTGTCATTTTCTTTACCTGTCTGCTGGTAAAATGTCTTGTAAGCTGCTTGACAATTCTCTCTCTCTTTCTCTCTTATATATATAATATATATCTCTCCTCGCCGGCTTGACCCCACCACCATCCTTCTTGACATTAGGCCAGAAGGTCGCCACCCACTTTGACTCCTATATCTGGTGTGTGGGTGTATGATTTCGGCAGGCTTATATGGGAGTGAAACCCCTGTGACATGTGCCAATCTCTGTTCTTTTCTGGTTCTCATGCCTCGTATATGGCAACGCTGTTGCCACTTTTCCAAACTAATTGTACAGAACATTAGGGCCTGCGGTGAGCTAACCAGCTTCGAGAGACTGCTAAAGACATGGTTGTTTTAGATGTGCACGCCCACATAATTACACAGCACTCTAATGCAACATACACTCCAAATACCACTCAGTGCCACATAATTACACTCTACTCAGTGCAACACACACTCCACACAATACCACTCAGTGCCACATAATTACACACCACATAATTACACTGCACTCAATGCAACATACACTCCAAATACCACTCAGTGTCACATAATTACACTGCACTCAATGCAACATAAATTCCAAATACCACTTAGTGCCACATAATTACTACACTCCAAATCCCACTCAGTGCCACATAATTACACGCCACATGATTACACTGCACTCAATGCAACATACACTCCAAATCCCACTCAGTGCCACATAATTACACAGCACTCAATGCAACATACACTCCATATACCACTCAGTGCCACATAATTACACACCACATAATTACACTGCACTCAATGTCACATACACTCCAAATACCACTCAATGCCACATAATTACACACCACATCACTGCACTCAATGCAACAATCACTCCAAATACCACTCAATGCCACATAATTACACAGCACTCAATGCAACATACACTCCATATACCACTCAGTGCCACATAATTACACACCACATAATTACACTGCACTCAATGTCACATACACTCCAAATACCACATAATTACACACCACATCACTGCACTCAATGCAACATACACTCCAAATACCACTCAGTGCCACATAGTTATATGCAACATAATTACACTGCACACAATGCAACATACACACCAAATAACACTCTGTACCACATAATTACACACCACATAATAACTCTACTGAATGCAACACACTCCACACAATACCACTCAGTGCCACATAATCATATGCTACATATTTACACTGCGCTCAACGCAACATACACTCTAAATACCACTCAGTGCCACAATTACACGTCACATAATTACACTGCACTTAATACAACATACACTCCAAATACCACTCAGTGCCACATAATTACACACCACATAATTACACTGCACTCAATGCAACATACACTCCAAATCCCACTCAGTGCCACATAATTACACGCCACATAAGTACACACACTGCAATCAATGCAACATACATTCAAAATACCACTCAGTGCCACATAATTACATGCCACATAATTACACTGCGCTCAATGCAACATACATTCCAAAAACCACTCAGTGCCACATAATTACACGCTACATAATTACACTGCACTCAATGCAACATACATTCTAAATACCACTCAGTGCCACATAATTACACTCCACATAATTACACACACTGCAATCAATACAACATACATTCCAAATGCCACTCCGTGCCACATAATTACACGCCACATAATTACACTACACTCAATGCAACATACACTCCAAATATCACTCAGTGCCACATAATTACACGCCACATAATTACACTGCACTCAGTGCAACATACACTCCAAATCCCACTTAGTTCCACATAATTGCACGCCACATAATTACACAGCACTCAATGCAACATACATTCCAAATATCACTCAGTGCCACATAGTTATATACAACATAATTACACTGCACTCAATGCAACATACACTCCAAATACCACTCAGTGCCACATAATTAAACACCACATAATTACACTATACTGAATACAACACACACTCCACACAATAACACTCAGTGCCACATAATTATATGCTACATAATTTCACAGCACTCAATGCAACATACACTCCATATACCACTCAGTGCCACATAATTACACACCACATAATTACACTGCACTCAATGCCACATACACTGCAAATACCACTCCATGCCACATAATTACACACCACATCACTGCACTCAATGCAACAATCACTCCAAATACTACTCAGTGCCACATAATTACTCGTCACATCATTACACTGCACTCAATGCAACATACACTCCAAATACCACTCAGTGCCACATAATTACACACCACATAATTACACTGCACTCATTGCAACATACACTCCAAATACCACTCAGTGCCACATAGTTACACGCCACATAATTACACTGCACTCAATGCAACATACACTCCAAATCCCAGTCAGTGCCACATAATTACACGCCACATAAGTACACACACTGCAATCAATGCAACATACACTCCAGATATCACTCAGTGCCACATAGTTATATACAACATAATTACACTGCACTCAATGCAACATACACTCCAAATACCACTCAGTGCCACATAATTAAACACCACATAATTACACTCTACTGAATGCAACACACACTCCACACAATAACACTCAGTGCCACATAATTATATGCTACATAATTTCACTGCACTCAATGCAACATACACTCCAAACATAACCACTCAGTGCCACATAATTACATGCCACACAATTACACTCTACTGAATACAACATAACCTCCCCATAATACCACTCAGTTCCACATAATTATATGCAACATAATTACACTGCACTCAACAGACACTCCAAATACTACTCAGTGCAAGATAATTACACACCACATAATTACACTCTGCTGAATGCAACACACACTCTACACAATATCACTCAGTGCCACATAATTATATGCTACATAATTACACTGCACTCAATGCAACATACATTCCAAATACCACTCAGTGCCACATAATTACACGCCACAAAATTACACTCTACTGAATACAACATACACTTTCCATATTACCACTCAGTGCCACAAACTTACAAGCCACATAATTGCACTCTTCTCAATGCAACGTAAATACACTCCACATAATACTACTCAGTGCCATATAATTACACACCTCATATTTACTCTACTCAATGCAACATAAATACACTTTATCTATCTGTCTATCGCCCTCAATCTATCGATCGCCCTCACTCTATCTATCGCCCTCGCTCTATCTATCGCACTCACTCTATCTTTCGCACCACCACAGCATCACTGAGCCCCACCACAGCATCACTCAGGGGCACCACAACATCACTATGCGCTACCACAGCATCACTGAACTCCACAGCATCACTCATCGCCACCATAACATCACTCAGAGCCACCACAGCATCAATCTGTGCAACCATTCAACAACAACTAGTTCAAATATGTTCTCTCAATGTTTCAAGCTTTATTACAAATGTCACAAAAATATGTTAATAGTTCACTTCTGTTCTTGGATTTTCGTCACAAAATACAATGAACATAATCTTCACAAAAGTTATTTACAAAAGCTATTGCCATTATAAATTACAATAACTTTTATTTAAGTATTAAAAAAAACATTTTTATTTGTAATATCAATACATCTAAGTCATGTAAATACAACACATATTGCATTACAAATGCTATGGGTGTCACATTTGCGAAAGTTAAAACTATTGGCATTGTAAATGACAAAGCTATTAATTTCACTATTTTCCAAACCAACACATAAATAAAAAATGTGCCATTTACAGTACCAATATCTCAAACTTTCCTAATGCGAGACCTTTTGCATTGCAAATGCTTGTTTATGTACAGTTCCACGTCTAAAAAAACAATACTTGTTGTACTGTCGTTGGTGGTGAATCTAATGTTCATATCATTGTTGTTGCGATATTCATAAAACTCATTCAAGGACTGCTTAGATCCAGTCCACACCATTATACAGTCATCAATGAACCTTCCCCAAAATAGGATAGATCCAGTCCATTCACTTGCTCCTGGACCCCAAACAACCTTCTCCTCCAGCCAACCCATAAAGATATTTGCATACGCTGGAGAAAATTTGGAGCCCATGGCCACCCCTTATTTTTGTTTATACCACTCATTTTTAAACAAAAAATAATTGTTGTCCAATATTAGTTCTGTCATAGCCAAAATCATCTGTGTATGGTGCCAATGGGTGGCTGTTTTTTTTTTTAAAAAAGTGGTCAAGTGGTCCAAAGCTTTCAATCCCAATTCATTCCTGATACTCGTATACAACAAGACTACGTCCGGGGTTACCAATGTCATCCCTGGTTCCCACTTGATATCACCCAGGACATTTAAAATATGTTGTGTATCTTTTATGAAAGAGGGCAAGTTAACCATAATCGGTTGAAGGAAGACATCCACAAACTGTGAAAGTCGCTCCGTTGGTCCTCCTATGCCCGATACTATTGGCCTCCCTAGTGGAAAAGGCAGGCCTTTGTGAATTTTTGGTAAAGTGTATAGACACGGGTATCTCAGACGATTCACTCTCAAAAATAAATATTCGTCATCGTCCAGTAAACCTGTATCATGCCATTGTTTTAGATGAGTATTTATCTTGTTGCTAAGGGAGAATATTGCGTTATGAGCTACCTTCTCATAGCATGTTTTATCACTTAACTGCGAATAAATTTCACGCTCATAATCATCCTTGTTCATTAATACTATATTTCCTCCCTTATCAGCTTTTCTGATAACTAGATCTGTATTATTCATTAGAGTATTCAAGGCATCTCTTTCTGATCATGTCAAATTGTCTGTTAAATGGCCTCCTGGGAAAGCTCCTTTTGTTCATTTATCCAAATCAGAAGTCACTAACTTATGGAATATCTCAATACTACTGCCACTTGCTAAATTAGGTGACCATTTGGATTTACTCTTGAGACCACTTGATATTGATAAATCCGGCCTAATCTCTAGATCTTCTAATACTTTAGCCATCGTTACAGGATCCTTCTCCAATTCTGTGATTGATAGGAGAGATACTGTATCTTGGATATTGCTTATTGTACAAGAGTCAGACACAACGCTAGTTATTTGCATAGTCACATTTTTATTGGTCTTCGGGTTCAAAGCAAAATGCTTTTTCAACTTCAATCTTCTGATATATTTAAATAAGTAAATTTTCACAGCACAAAAATCACCCTTCTCAACCGGGCAAAAACTTAAGCCCTTAGTAAGTAGGTCAGTCATATGATTAGTCAGAGGAATCCTAGATAAATTCACCACCTCCACCTCCTTACTGGTTTCTATTATTGTGCTTTTTTGTCCCAAGATCTCAATTTCATTCCTGCCCATCCTACTGCGCCTGCCTGCTTTCCCTCCTCTTCTTGTTTTTGAAACGCTTGACGTCTCGCCTGTTCGCGATTCCCTCTCTTTATTCTGCTTACTTCTAGAGAGAACGATGAATTCCCTAAAGGGTGAGCTTGTCCTACCGTCGAGCCCGAGGCTCCTTCATTCTCACTTCCACTAGTAGGGATACTACTCAAGGAGGTACTGCTGGAACTCAAATAAACAGTTTGTTGCTGCTGCTTATTTTTATCGCCTTGCATCAAATAATCATATTTCTTAGAAAATGTGAAAATCCTTCCACTAGTATAATCCACCTCATCGCGCTTAAGCTTACGCGCCTTCCTTTGCTTTATGTCATTTTGATGATTATTTAAAACACCTTTTAGTATCTCATAATTTTTTGCGGTTGGGTCAGGAAGATTGAGATCCATTATCTCTGTCTCTAGTTGAGCAATCTCAGCTTGAAACTTTGCCACTTTCCTGACAGAGTTCTCAATCAATATATCCATTAGTTTCATTGAGCTAGATGTAAGCTCTTTCTCCCACACTCCCAAGAGATCATCGTCAAGATCATCAAAAGTAGGCATAATTTGGGAGCGAAGGCCCCTCGGTATCCTATTGAGTTTCACATATTGTTTTAAGGTAGCTCCGTCCCACCATTTGGACATCTCAGATTTTTTCAATCTCTCTAATTTGATGAATTTTGCACGTAGTCCTATGTCTTTTTGTGGTTGCGTCACGCTTCTCATTGCTTGGGTGACTGTACTACCCTTACACAGGTTTTCAAAAAGCTCTGCTGCTACTTTATCCCTTTCACTGTTGTCACTCATTTTGTCAAAATCTATACAGTGCCTTCTGAGCTGCCCTCCACTGCAAATAGATTACACTTTGGGTGCTCCAGGAGTTTTCAAAGCGCTCAAGAAATAATATACACCTATATTTTACCACTGTAATTACTGTTCACTACGAGTGCTTACAAAGATCAGGGGAGGAAAACACCCAACTCCTCCCTGCGTAATCAGAATGATTAGGCACACTTTAGAATTTCACACAAATTGAAGCACTCCACTTATAACAGCTAAAAATAGCTAAGTTCATTGAATATTATGAAATCATCCAGGAAAGTTTCATGAAGATTTTCTTCTTTTCTTCTTTTGTCCACATCCAATCCCAAACCAACGCGTTTCGCCGAGGTTAATAAACACCTATCGGCTTCATCAGGGCTGGAAATAATACAAAACAATGCTGTCTTACCATTATGTACATATTTCATCATAAATCAGAAGAGGATAGAGCCCCACACGGTCTATAAAGAAACCTGTGCCACATTTTCTATGGTGAATAAATGCACATCAAATCATCATCATATTATGGCAACATTAAGTCAAATTCATATCATCAAAATTCAAGTGAAGATACAATCCCATCATACACCTCATCGGTGATTTTGATCAGCTAGTACATTTTCATGCAAATTGAGTGAAAAAGCCTCATGTGAAATTGCTCCAATGGTCTACTTATAACCCTGAAGTGAACAGGTTTATTTTATCGGTATTTTACCTTGTCTTCTATATGAACCTGCCTATAAGGAGAAACATATCCTTACTCTTAAGCTTCGGCATGAGGGAGGATTTTGAACAATCTCATCAACCCTTCTACACTACTATGTTATATAGTAAAAATTCCATACCTCAAGTCTTTAGCGAGGGTGCTCGTTTATTATTAACTATTGCAGTTTTCATCGGTCGGACTAAAAGCTTCCGTTATTTTTGTAGTTTCTAGAACACGCAATTTAGCCGTCAAATCATACAGATAGTCAAGCAGTACAGGGTGTTCAATCTCGCCGAATTTCATCGGCCTCAGCACTCCCCATATGTTTCCCGGGCGACCAAAAATTATCTCATAGGGACTAAGTCCCACTCCGAGAATGCACAGTCATCCTTGTCGACAAAAGTGCTAATGGCAAAGCATCAGGCCATTTAAGAGCAGAGCTCACCTGTATCTTGGCCAGTTTCAATTTGAGAGTGCCATTATAGCACTCAACTAGACCAGCTGATTGGGGGTGATTTGCACTATGGATTTTCTGGCGAATTCCCAACCCTTCACACACTCTCTTCATCACTTGACCCACAAATTCACTCCCAATATCACTCCAGACCATTCTTGGCAAACCAAATCTAGGGAAAAACTCCTTGACAAGGGCTTTAGCTGTGGACAAGGCAGTATTATCTTTTAGGGGATATGCCTCTACCCATCTCGAAAAGGCACAAACAACCACGAGTACGTATTTCAGGTTGTTGCATCTCTCCATGTGAATGAAATCTAATTGCAAAACCTCAAACGGATACGTCGGAGGCGCAAAATGACCAGCTGGATTTGGAGTTCCCTTACCAGGATTGTACATCAGACAAATCATACAATTCTTGACCACATTCTCTGCACACTTAGGAATTCCAGCATTTTGCCATACTGGAGCCAACAACTTACAAATCCATTTCACACTGATATGAGCCATTCCATGCGCCATCGTAACCACTGCAAGCACGTACGCATCGGGTAACAACCATCGCTGATGCTCTGACAACTCAACCCAACAACCATTTGAATCCAATTTACCCGTACTCTCTCTCCACACACTCAACTCTTTCTCTGTAGCTTCAGCTTGAATAGACTTCACACTTTCTATCGTATCCTCACACATTCCAATGTCACCAATCCATCTTGTAGGGCCTGAAACATACTTTCGACTCATCACATCCCTCGCCACATCTTTCGCAACTTCATCTGCAAACGCATTACTGCGACCAACGTCATCGGTAATCTACTTGTGTGCACTGCATTTCACAATCACAACTTGCAACGGCAAGGTAAGTGATTCAAGTAGCTCATTCACCAACTGACCATTCTGAATCTTCGTTCCATGAGACGTGAGGAACCCACGTTCCCTCCACAAACGTCCAAAACTATGGGCCAAACCAAACGCATATTGGCTATTGGTGTATATGGTCACTTTCTTTCCTTTTGATAACACACACGCTCTCGTAAGCGCAATCAACTCTGCTGCTTGGGCTGAATTATGTGGGATACGTGCAGCTTCAACAATCGTATGCAAAGTCGTAACCGCATATGCCGCAGTCGTATCACCATTTGGAAGCTTGAAGCATGAACCATCCACCCATAAGGTACCATCACATTCCGTAAGAGGAGTATCCCTCTCCCTTTCGTTTCTTCCTCTTTCCTCAGAAAACAATCATGCTGTTCAGAAACATCTGTCTCTACTGAAATCGGCAACAACGTGGCTGGATTCAACGTATTGCATCTCTTTATGTGCACATGACTCGCTAACTCATAACCTGACAATCAAGCACTAGTTAAGTGCTGTGTCTTGGTACTAGTTGGAAGCCCCAGGATTTGTCTAAGGAAACTGTTCTCCACAGTTGTTAGAGATGCAGAAGAACAGTGACCCCAGAGTTCCGCTCCGTATATTTTAGCTCCCCTCGCTTGCGCCCTATAGATCTCAATAGCTGGACCAATGGGTTTAATTGTTGACTCCCTTACCATTTTAGCTATGCCCCCCCGTGATCTGCGCTAGCCTAAGCTTAGCTTTGGCTATTTGGGACTTCCACTCCATATCTTCTGTTAGGGTGACACCCAGATAATCGAACAGAGAGACCCTTTCTAATGTTGTTCCATTTAAATGGGGGTCAGGACGTGTTTTGTTAGGTGGATTGACTATCATAAACTTGGTTTTGTTAGTGGTAATGACCAGGCCCCTCCTGTTGCAGAATGATTCAAAGCTATCCAATATCCTTTGTATACCCATCTGCGATTTAGACAGCAAAAGGGTATCGTCAGCAAACATCAGAGCGGGTACCTTTGATTTCACTAACTTAGGGGCATCACTGTCCTCAACCTTCGTAAGATGTGCAATAAGTGCGTTGACAAAGAGGCAGAACAGGGTCGGTGCGAGCACACAACCCTGTCTCCCCCCTCTGCCAACTGGGAGCCTGTTTGTTAGCTCTCCCCCCTAACACATCTTACTTGGGCATAAGTGGCATTGTAAATTGATGTGTTAATAAGCAGGTTGAGTAAATATATAGGAATCCCTAGTTCCCCTAGTACCCTCCAGAGTTTGGGTCTGGGCACCAAATTGAAAGCCGACTTCAGGTCCACAAAGATCAAATAGAGGCTGCCAACCTCTATTGGTACCATTTTACAACTGATAAGCTGAAATCTATATATTTGGTCCTTGGTGGAGGTGTTTTTCCTGAACTCAGCTTGGTATTGGCTGATGATGTCATTCTCTTCTAAGCAGCCCTGAATCCGATCTAATAGTACCCGTGCAAAAAGTTTTTGCAAGACATCGATCAAACCGATCGGTCTATAGTTTGCAGGGAGAAGGGGGAGCCCTTTTTGAAAACGGGGGCAATTTCAGCCCCCGCCCAAGTGTCAGGGATAGGCATGCCATTCAAAATGGCGTTGAACAACACCCACAGGTAGGGACCCCAGACAGTTGGTTCCTCCCAAAACAAGTCCCCTGGCAGCTTGTCTAGACCAGGTGCTTTTCCTACTAGTAACCTTTCGATGGCTGATGTGACCTCTTGTAAGGTTATCCCCTCAACATCAGAGGCAGCCTGTCTGGGGACTATAAGGAGTGGATCCATAATGCTACTACTGCCAGGCCACGAGTTGCCCAGGGGATCTCTTCAGGTAGGAGAGTGAGGGTCCAGATCAAGTTCTACTGCATATGGTGTCTGGAAATGGTCAGCCCATAGTTCGGCTGGTATATTTGGTTCGCCTGCTGGGCTAGGCTCACTAATACCAGTTCTAACAATAGTCCAAAAGGTTCTCATGTCCCAAGTTAGCAGGGCTGTTTTAATACCCTCCCATTTATTTTCTTCCCTTCCATTTTTTACTGTTGCCTCATATATTTTTGCTGATGTTAGATGCTTTGGGTACTGTGCCACTGCTATCTAGTGCCACAGTGCAAGTACTCCCTGTTGTAAATTGTTGCATTAATCAGTGGTTCCATGTTTGGCTATTTGGTTTATTTGTCAGACCCTAGTCTAGTGCACTGAGTGTGCCCAGGGCGTGTAAATCCAAATGCTGCTGGTGGGCCTGCAGCACTGGTTGTGCCACCCACAGAAGCAGCCTTGTAAAATGTGTCTAAGGTGTGCCATTGCAGAGCCTGCGTGCAGTCTGGTACTGTCATGCTGACTGGGCAAGTAGACCCACTTGCCAGTCCCTAAACCTTCCCGTTACTTCATGTGAGACACCCCTATGGTAGGCCCAAGGGCAGGGTGCATTGTAAGCCTAAGGTAGGACAAGCCCTGATGTGTGTGGCATGTCCTAATAGTGAATTACTGCCATTTTCGGTTTTCACCTTTGCAAGGCTACGTGTTCTCCATAGGCCAGAAGGGGCTGATAGAGTTATTACATTTTATAATCCTAACTGTCTCAGAGAACATAGTAGAAATTCAAGTTTAGTATGCCTGAACTCAGAATAATAAAATACATCTTTTAGTGAAGTTTATTTTAATATTCTGTGTTTGCAAATACCACTTTTAGAAAGTAGGTATTTGCTTGTCTAACCATTCAAACCTGCCTCTGCTAGGTTGTGTATTCCTATATCTGGTTTTGTGAGTGACAGGGCTGGGGAATTCCAGGAGACAGGCTGAGTCACCCAGTGGTGAATAGAGAGATCTGCATCTAGATGGGAGGGAGGAGTTGCACCTGAACCTTGAATAGGGCTGTGCCTGCCTTCCACAATGCTGGCTCCACAACCTGGGGAGCGGCTGATGTTTCTGCCCCTCACACTGAAAGAAGAGAAGGAGTCCTGTAAACAAAGTGCTCCAGGACTGTACTTGCCTTCCACAATGCTGGCTCCACCTCCGGTGGGGTGTCTGATGTGCCTGCCCTGCACTGTGAAAGGAATGAAGAAAACTGGTAAACAGAGTGCTTCAGAACTGGTTTGGATGGGCAAAGGCCCCTCTCCCCTCAGAGAACAAAGTATTTTGGGTATAAATATTGTGACCCTGATCCCATGAAATTAGATCACTTTGGACTACAAGAAGAAACCTTTATTGAGGACAGGAACCTGAAGAAACTGAGGACAGACTATTCCCAAGCTGATGTTTTGCTTGGGGGATTGGCCTGCAGTGGTTGCCTTACTGCCAAAGGAAGGAGAAAGGAACTTTGAGTACTTTGCTTTCAACTTGTGAAGGATCTCCAAGGGCTTGGAAAAGAGCTTGCCTCCTGCTGAAGTCTCAGGGACAACAGACTTCACCCCCCAGCTTCCCAGAGTTCCTGTGGAAGTGCCTGCTGCTGTTTTGGGCCTTCTGAGGAACTGTGTGTCGCAAGGAGCTGGAAGCGCGACTCAACGAGAAGAAGCGCGTCGCCATCGCAGTGCCTGTCGTCGCAACTCCGAAGGAGGGTGTCGCTGCTGGAACTGTCGCACTGCACCGCGTCGGAGAGAAGTGCACCGCAACGAAGAGGAAGCGTGTCGCTGTCGCTGCTGCTGCCATCACAACTCCGAAGGAGGGTGTCGCCGCTGTAGTTGTCGCACTGCACCGCATCAGGAGTAGGATCTTGCAACGAGGTTGGAGCGTGTCACCGTAGCTGTGACTGCTGTCGCAAATCCGAAGGAGGGTGTCGCCGCTGGAACTGTCGCATTGCACTGCATCGACCAAGAGCACCTCGCATCCCCGAGAAGCACACCGTAGTCGGAGCTGCTGCCGTTGCATCATAGATGTCGCCCCAATAGTTGTCGCATTGAGCGGAAGCTTCACGCATCGTGGGAGAAGAGCGTCGCCACTGGAGCTGTTGTCATCGCATCTTAAGGGTGTCGCCACTGCAGTCCACACATCAAACCGGGAACTTCTCGCATCCCCGAGAAGTGTGCCTCATCTGGAAAATCTTCACGTCTTTATTTCTTTGTATCTGTACTTTGCCGCATTTCCCATCGCTGCAACATTGCTTGTCGTGGAAGCGCAACACAACTTAAGGTACATTGACACAGAGTGTCGCATCTAAGAACTGAACTGAACTAAGCTCAAATCTACCATCTTAAAGTAATCATAGTGTGTATTTTTGTCGTTTATGGTCTTGTGGTAACTCTATATAAAGGCCACTAATTTTTTATATAAAACCTGCGTGGTATCCATTTGTAGTGTTGTCACTGGGTTACTGTATGTGGTCACAACTGCTTAACTTACAACGCCTCTGAAATAAGCCTTGACTGCTCGCGCCACGTTATCTAGAGGGTGACCAGGGGTTATTTTAGGAGTGTAATCCCCTTATCCTGACTAGAGGAGAGGGTCCCTATTTGTCACAAGTACCTACCTGTGCCAACTAGAGACCCCCAAATCTAACAATAGTATTGAGTAGTGTGTGTTTAATAAATGTGCTCTTACTTTTATAAAGCAAAGTACAGACTGAACAATCAATTATGGAGTGTTATTGCTGCGCGCCTGTAATATGGATTACTAGCCCACACCACCTCCCTTGGGTAAGCCTCAGACTGCTCAGCAACGCGACCCTCTGAGAGTCAGGCGCTACAATTGGATGTTTGGTTCCCAGTGAAGGACAAATGTAGTCATGTTATTTGTGCAGGCCTCACAGATACTGCCTCGTTTTCCAACAGTATCCCATAGGGATCCCAGCAATGTGCCCTCCTGCCGCGCCTGTTGGTATATTTGGAGTCGTTTTGGAGAGAGGGTTGCTCTGTAGGTGAAGTAAAAGTCTACCGGGAACCCATCCATCCCATTAGTTTTGTTGCGCGCGATCTAGTTAATCATGAAGCCAATTTCCTCCGTGGTCAAGGTTTCATCTGGTGTATGTCCTTGAAGGGGGTTAAGTCTGGGAGTCAACAGTCTATTCAAATACTCATCTAATTGGGGAACTCGCACCAGGAGTTTTGTTGCGTGCGATCTAGTCAATTATGAAGCCAATTTCCTCAGTGGTCAAGGTTTCATCTGGTGTATGTCTCTGAAGGGGGTTAAGTCTGGGAATCGACAGTCTATTCAAATACTCATCTAATTGGGGAGTTTGCAGTCTCTCCTCGGCCCAGTAGACAGATGTGTGGTTCTACAGGAAAGCCTGGTTTATATCTGCTTGACATTCAATATCTCTCCTACCGGGGATCTACTGCCATTTCTGGGGGTCTTTGGGGTCAACGACCTTAGTAGCTATGCTAGTATCTGATAGTGTAGTGTTCCTAGTCTGACCACCGGCTCTCTTTACTCCTTTCAGAGAGGGGTGATTGTGTTCTCGTTTCATGCAGCTACCCCAGATATATTTCTGCTGTTCATATCTTTTGTTCAAGGTAGAAGTTCTGGGTTTGCAAGGCATGTTTTACACTGTGCTACATATTGATGCAGAGGCCTTATGTGACACCCTTAAAGGTATCCCACTCTGTACAAGAAAGAACCCACACTGGGTACAAACTGTATCAGTGCTCTGAATGCCAAAAATGTTTCTACCGACAAATCCGGTTTAACTCTACATCAGGTAATCCATACTGGACAAAAACCTCAGCAGTGCTCTGAATGCCTGAAAAGCTTCAGTCATAAATCCAGCTTTATTGTACATGAACGGACCCACACGGGGTCAAACCGTATCAGTGCTCTGAATGCCAGAAAAGCTTCAGTCAGAAACTAACTCTCACTAGACATGAGAGAACTCACACTGGGCAAAAACCTTATTATCTCTCTGAATGCTGGAAAAGTTTCAGCTTGAACTAACTTCATTCCTCAGTAACTATTTGTGGCCTCATTCCATTCAGTGTATTTTCTTTCCTCTGAGTGTTTATAAGCTGTGGCTCCAACCCACAAAGTCCATTTGATCCTGAACTTTGAGCCACGCCCCTAGGATCTAGAATCCAGGTAACTTCAAACTGTTTCCATCCTTAATGAGCCTCCCCAGGGGGCTGCAGCAGGAGTCCCTTTGTCGTAGGTCTCTATGAGACCAACGTCTGTTCATGTCTGTGCCACGTAGGGGTGATCATTGAGAAAAACTAAAGGTGATGGAATGACTGGTAGTTGATCTCAGTAACATCCCACCACATCTTTCTCTAGTCTTTGTACTACTGCAAAGAAGGCCAACCATATGGAAACCATTCTTGGCTCCACCCTAGATATTCCTAATGACTTCTGTTCCGAGGGGACACAGCCGCGTATTACAAATATCCACACGATTGACCTCTTTCCATGTTCTTTTTGCTACAAATGGAACCTGCTTCTCATCTGCTGAGGACAGTTTCACAGCTTTAGAATCACATCAGATACACCCAAGAGAGTCGCAGAGACAAACTTGTGTTCTAAATTCGGTGACGCCTTCCTACGGCCCTTAATACAAGGCACCAGTACATATCTGCAGGACACGAAAGCAGTCCTCTTTCTTCTCTAAGACTTACTTTTTGACCCCACAACCGATATCCCAATAGGCTTAGACGTGCAAAGCCTTTATACTAGTCTACCGCATAAAGAAACACTAGAGATTCTTGAAGAAATACTATTCCAAGAACCATGGAAGTACAACTCACCAAAACATGTAGTTCTCGAATGCTGCAGCTGGCTCTAACTGAGAATTACTTTAAGTTTGAAAATACACTGTTCTGCCAACAACACTGTACCAGCATGGGCAGCACATTTGTGCCGAGTGCAGCAGGACTCTATGTCCATCACCTAGAGAAACAAAAAATATTGCACAACTCCAATCCACGTATCAAACATCTCCAACTATGGGAACACTACATCGATGGTGTGCTCTTGATCTGGAAAGGGAATGAGTCAGAAGCTACAGCCTTCATCAACTGGCTGAACCTCCAAGACCCATTCCTAAAATTTACCTTCACTATGAGTAGATCTCAACTGGCCTTCCTGGATTTGAATATCAAAGCCAACATTGGCACTCTAATAACCACCACCCATTTCAAACCTCCAGCCAGAAACTGCCTACTAATCTACAACAGTTTTCACCCAAGACAACTGAAAGAGAATCTTCCCTTCGGACAATTCTTGCGATTGAGATGAAATTGCACTGAGAGGGAAGACTATAACACTCATGCAAAAGACATATCGGAAAAACTAATAGCAAGAAACTATCCGAAGCAACTAGTATCAAAAGTCCCAAAAAGATCCTCTAATAACCATAGAGAAGCGTAACTTGAACCCTGACAACCAACAGCACAAGAAAAAAGACTGATTTGCATAACTAATTTCAACATTTCATCAAACAAAGTGACCAAAATAGTCAAAAAACATTAGTGCACACTCAACAGTGGAAATTTAGACATACCTAAGCCCATGTTTAGCCACAGAAAAGGTAAAAAACTGAGAAATTACTTTGTCCGCACACGCCCTAAAGATACAGATAAAACAGGTGGGCCGCAAGGGATACTACAACCATTACCTGGTGGACATTATCCTGGCAGTAATTGCAGCGTTTGCCATTTAACTACAGCCACCAAGAAAGTAGAATTGAATAACCGAATGACCTGGGAACTACGCAACTTCACCAATTGTAACACCACTGGTGTCGTATACCTGATCACCTGCACTTGCAACCTTCACTATGTCGGGATGACTACAAGAAAAGTTGGCACCCGATTAGTTGAACACCGTGGTAACATAAGGTGTCAGAGGGCAACCACAAAAATTACATCACACTACATAGAAACTAAACATGCACCAAATTATATGAAGTGGGTGGTTTTGACACACATCAAAAACTGTGAGCTTCTACAAAATAGACTTCATGAAAAATAGCAATGCTAGGTTTTTAAATTACGGTCCGACAGCCAAGGTCTAAATGATAATATCCTGTGGGGCCAATTTACAAAATGATAACCAAGATGGCTCAGCCTCCTCTAGATCTCAATTACCTACTGAAACTACAACATAAGCAGCACATATACTACTAATTGTTAGTTTTCATACATTTGTGCACTGCACATGGAAAACTATCACTACATAAATCTTCCTAATGATAAGAAACATCGACACTCAATACCTATTGGGTCATATAATCACAATATATCATGAGCACCTTAAACGCTCTTAGCCAATACCAGATGAGGGCCCCATGAAACCGCAATACATGATGAGCACCTTAAACGCTCTTAGCCAATACCAGATGAGGGCCACATGAAACCGCAATACATGATGAGCACCTTAAACGCTCTTAGCCAATACCAGATGAGGGCCACATGAAACCGCAATACATGATGAGCACCTTAAACGCTCTTAGCCAATACCAGATGAGGGCCCCATGAAACCGCAATACATGATGAGCACCTTAAACGCTCTTAGCCAATACCAGATGAGGGCCACATGAAACCGCAATACATGATGAGCACCTTAAACGCTCTTAGCCAATACCAGATGAGGGTCACATGAAACCAGAATACATGATGAGCACCTTAAACGCTCTTAGCCAATACCAGATGAGGGCCACATGAAACCGCAATACATGATGAGCACCTTAAACGCTCTTAGCCAATACCACATAAGGGCTTTGTAAATAGCTGTTGCGTCAGAACTGATGACCATTTTTTACATACACTTCATTATTCATCGCCGTTATTATAAATACATTGCGTAATTCAATCGCCCAAAACACAAGTTTCACTGTTTCCTGTGAATCCTGGTTCAGTCTCACTGTATGTGTCTTTTCGCATGAGTGTAATTCTTGTCATCTATCAAGCATGTTAGACTCAAATTACTATTGACTACACTAAGAAGGTGAGTTCATTAGCACATAACACGGCGGCCATTTTGTGAAGGTTAATGATCCAGTCCTCCTACCATGACTGAGCGGAAACACTTCCTTAAAATCCAGCTCCCGACAGAGACATACCAATGTGCGGTCTCGAGGGACAGAATACAGGTTCACTGACCGAGAGGAAGATTACCAAGTAAGTCACTTACTGTTGCAGGAAACAAATGAAAATCGAGCGGACTGCGGGAGGTTTTCCCACAGCGCTACCGGTTACTCTTCTCACCCCACAAGGATCTCCTTTGAAAAAGGGCAATTAACCACGTTTTTCTTCTGTCTTTTCAGAGTTCCAGTCGGAACCCTCTCACCCCTCTAAAGACCATGACACACATTATTGTTTCACAGGAATGCGACATATCATTGTAGATATATTGCATTCCTGTGCTCTGAAATTGCTGCAGCGTGGCGCAGCCAAAGGGCTTACGGTGCCACGCTGCGGCACTTTCTGTAGATCTGCCCCTAGATGTTTTTGCATTTGACTCGTGAGGGACATCTAGTAACGACTAGTTGAACTGCAGCTCTTTGTAGAATTATTTTGATATTGGATACTATAATATTCACTGCCCACTGCTAATCTCATCCCATTATGCTTTGCAGGGCCTTTGGTTGGGATTGTATTTTTGCCAATAACTGTGCTTGGGGTGGTCCTAAGAGGATGGGACCACCACCAAATTGTTCACGAAGATGTGCTTTTTGTTCTCAATGCATCTGCTTGGTTCTCTCCCTAGGTTGGGGAGGATCCCAAAATCATCACCTCTCTCACTGCTTGCTCATTTATCATTTTCACTTTTGTGAAATGACTATATGCATTTTAGCATATAAAGACATATATATATATATATATATATATATATATATATAACTTGCACTGTGCAAGATGCTGTTTGCAATTATTGCTCAGAGCAGACAAGCACACAGTGCTAACAGCTACGCACTACGTAGCTGAGCGTAGTTCAAAGTATACTTTGCGTAGCTACATGTAGTGCTACTACGCAAATTACGGCCAGGGTTAATCCCAAGGTATTAGTCTGCACTGAGAAAGAGAGCAACAATTTGCATTCACCAGCTATGCTATGGGGAAGCATCATGCCCAGCCTTCCGTGCCTGTTCTAATGATCAGGGTCCTCTGTTTCACATAATAGCCCCCTAGGGCCAAGGGAGGGTGGTGCACCCTGTTGTGGTGGTGGCCGGGGACGACCTGCTCGACATGTATCCTAGGCCTGGATCCTGTGATCAAACAGAGTGCCTCTTGCCTGTGCCATTTTCTTAGTGGGAATCTCTTGCTGGTCGTGCCTGACCAGTGTTATCTAGAGCAGCAGCCCTCCAGGCATGTCTCTGCGCTATCTCCCCCTCTATCACTGCCGACCAGCCCCGGCCTCAGGTGCCCGGAGCATTTAATGGGAGACCACGGCTACAGATGCATGCAGTCCACTGCTCTCTGTTGGGGTGGGTCATGGCACACAGGAGAGTCTCACAATAGTGGGGACACTCCGGCTGCACCTCCGCAGCATCAGTGTGGTCCCTGTTGTGAGTCGGGGCCTTTTATGTGTGTAGGGAGCTGTCAGGATGATGTCAGATGGGCTCACCTCAAGAAGCTTCTTCACTCCACACCCTGCTCAGTCGCCATCTAAGCTAAATCAGAGCTCCGTCTTAAGGTCATGGAACGCAGAGGTGACTTGAAATACCCTTTTAATGCACAGCAGAGAGTATTTTCTAACTTATGACTCATTGGCTGGACAGATCAATGTGCTTTAGTGTGGGTCGGAAAACGTAGTCAAGTGATGCTTTCAAAGTTACAACTTCCAAGGATGAAAGTGTCACAGTCTTGCCCCCACCCTCCCATGACTTGCAAGTGTTGAATTTCAAACCCCCTGGTGCACGGACTCAGTGCACCAATACGAATTGGAAACCATATCAACTGTCTTTATACACCACCCACTGAGCAGTGCTGTGCAGAAAGTGTTTTCTGGTTGTTATCATTCCCACTAGGTGATTCAGGGACAAAGTGAAACTCTGAAACCTCTTTCATAAGTGAATAACACACTCAAAATTGCATTAAGAAGCATGGGATATGCTTTAAAATATGAACTTAAAAAGTCCAAGGGTAGTGCATAAAATATGAACGGTAACCACACAGAATGCCAAAATAAATGTAGTAGTGCATGACATGGTCATGGAAAATAACATGAACATTTCTAATATGGTAGGAAAGTTCTATCATCCTACCACCCTTGATCTACTTCCAAGCTCTATGCTAAAACGTAGCATAAGCAGTACAAAGAAACCCTGTGAATCGAGTTTCTTGAGATGGATCGCTCATCATACCTTCCCTCGGTGTTTAGCTATTCTCTATCACAGCTTTCCCCAGGTATGATATCAATCAATAAATCAATCAATCAGTAATCTTAAAAAGCATGACTACTTACAAGTCAGGGTCTCAAGGCGCTGAGTGTGTGTGGGGGGTCGGTCTGCGGTTCAGTGGAAGAGTCAAGTCTTTGTGGTTCTGAAAATTCCGGACCCTGTTTTGACATATGTTCATGATGGAAGATGGGTTGGTCAGTTTGGGCAAGTAGAATGGAATTCATAATTATAGCCTGCTTTGTTATGGTACCATGGGAGCGACCTACAATGATGTGTGTCACAACAAGAATGTGAGCCTAGGGTCAAACTTTTTGTATAAAAAGCCTGCCTGAGAAAGCTCAGGCAGGCTCCCTCTTTCAATTGTAAAACTACGGTTGGACGACGAAGCCTCATAATTAATTATAATAAAGATGTCTTTTAATTTTACAGATTGGCTGTTAATTCCTTTGCTGCTTTATTATGCAAACTGCTGGATAGATCCCTGGTGGGGAGAGTGAGTCATTTCCTACTTTTCTTCAGTTGGCGCCCACGTGGGGCCTTATCATGGAGTGGTTATCTACAGGAGTGTTTTGTCAAAGGATGGAAGAACTGCTGGGGAATACAAGACAGAATTCTACCAAAAGAGGTACTCTGGGCACACGGTTTTCTGGGGGATTATCTGTCTCTGTGGCCCAGTATGTTTTTTGATTTTTCTGACTTAAAACTCTCCTAAAGATGTCACTCCTGACTAAGGAACCCATTCTTTTTTGCTGTAAGTATTTTTTAACAGACTGTTAGTGCAGTGGGGAATTGACAGTTATAATCTGGACAAATATTTGCGTATATGCAAATTGCAATTTGTATAGGCAGTTGAAGAGATATTTTCTCCATCTGTTTTAGTTGAAGAATAAAAATGGGTCGCTCCCAGTCCTTTGGTTCTGAGTCCTTAGTTATTTATTGGTCGCAGAAATGTGACGCAGTCCTTAGTTATTTATTGGTCGCAGAAATGTGACGCTTTGGTTTGGGTACCGGTACATTTGGTTCATTTGGTAGGCCTTTGGTTGCTGTGGTTCAGATTATCGTTGGATAATCTTCCTCAGTATTGGTTCCTTAGTTTTATTTGAACACTGCAGTATTCAAAAACCGTGGGTCACGTACATTTGCGTATATATCGTTGGAGATAGCCCCATGAAGTTTGAAACCCGACTAGTGAGCGCAGATGCCTGGTCGCGGTATTTTGTTTTGTATTAGTATTGACTAGGTTGCAACAAAGGATTCCCGGTTGGAGGATTCGCGTCTGATACCTCCGGTTGGAACTCCAATTTATGAGCTCTCTGTTGAAGAATTAAAAAAAAATAAAAAAAAAAAATAGGAACTAAAACGTTTTTGTTGTAAATATGGTTTACAACTAGTTTTGGCAGGTTATTTTTGAACACAGTCTGTAGGCTGTTCCTTGTTCCTGTCCTAAGTGTTGACCCATGGGTTAAAATGTGTGTTTAAATGTCTATGTTGTTTGTGGGTTTTGTTGTAAATTGCGACGGCGCTATGTACAAGAAATGGTTAGAGTGCGCTGTTTTGTGTGTCCTGAGTGTTTGACCTCCCTTCTGTTTTGTGTCTGGAATGAGCTCAATGTATGTATGTGTATGGGTCACGTTCAATAGATGTAAATAAGGCTCCAAGAAAAAAAAAAATTAAAAAACGAAATTGCGTGTTCTTTAGACGCACAGTATTAGATGTTCGCAGCCAAGTCTTTTCAGCTGTAGTATATCTAATAAGAATGTTCTTTCAGCTAGCACCTCTCTAGTTAAACACGGGTGTTGGAATTTTGCAAACAGTCCTTTTTAAAAAATTGTGGCGCAGTAATCTCACGCATTCCCAGTTAGGCAGCTGCACCTAGGCTTGTGTGTTAATATGTATCTAAATAATAGGCAAGGGATGTAGTGAGCGTTTTATAAGTAGAACAGTCACAAATAGCAATAATTAGGCTTCATTAGGAAAAAATAATTATTAATTATGAAAAATAATTATTAAAAAAGAAGTGCTACAAAAATCGTTTTTTAATATTTGTGAAGCTTAACACTCATACTATGACCCCCTAGCATTAAAATGTTTGATTTAAGTTATGTTGTACCACGAAAATGACCAAACACTTCTGTGCGCAATTTCCCTTACCCTAGGCGCAAACAAGCTCATTTCTATAAGGTATAAATTATTATTTTCAAATAAATTGGGTAGTAGACATTCTAGTAATACCCATTATGCAAAAAAATTGTAGGATATTTATTTGTTAGTATCCAGAATGCAAAAGTCGATTTTCAGATAAATAGACTGTTTTAAATGGTTTCAGGGCCCCTTTTTAAAGTGTCACTTCAGTAAAATGCATACATTTATGTCATAATATATGTTTGCAGTTTGTGCCTTCTTATGATTTTGCGAGTCAATGTGTCATAGAAATTGTTTTAAATATACTGAAATATTGCAGGTTATGTGGAAGTGGTTAAACCTACTGGCCTTGTCAGCTTCTGTTACCACGAGCAGGGGACTGGCAGAACCTGTATAACGTGTTCCAGCAGTAGCAGCCCAGATGCTATCTTGTAAGGATGTCTTGTTGACATTTGTGACCTTTTAATTAGGGCCTCGCCTGTGGAATGCAGCATGACATGGTTAAACATGCATCTGATGCTAACTTCAGCTGCCTCTTTGTATTTAAATCCCTGCCCCTGCCACGGTCCTGACCTGAGGTCACTTGAATAGCCTGACTTGCTCCGATAAATTTAATTCCTGCTCATGTTCATAATTTAAAAGTGTCTTCTTAAAGCGTTACAAATTTGACATTAGCTGGGATGGGTTTTTGTTTTTGAACTAAAATGAGCAGAGGATGCAGGGCACATGTACAGCAATGATGATTGCATTTTAGCCAAAGAATAAATAATAGCTCCAGCATGTTCCCACAAAACGCTTGTTGTACGGTAAATTATGTCATCAACACATTTATCTCAAATTAGAAATACGGCAGGGTTGACACAGCATTGCATCCCGCTAATAATATTAAAAGGAACACTATTTAATTTGTAAAACTGCAGCCTCATTTGTCAGTACCCTGAAGGATTGTACAGCCCACACGTGGTTTGCATAGCTCCCAGTTGCTTTCATAATGCTGCACACAAGCGCTTTATATGAGATGTAGTTGATTGTATATGATTTAAATCTGTAACCTTCATTCATTACAGGCTGGCTTGTTCTCATTTGCCGCATTCACATTACATCTGCGTTAAAAGCGCACATCTGAGATAATAAACAAATAGGAAAGTTATTCCTCATGCAAAATTGTAGCACCTGCACTTCATGTCTTACAAATTAAGCACTGTGTAAAATGAAGGAACATGATTTAAAAAGGGCAAATGCAAAAGTGATTTCTTTGAGAAAACAAATATCAAAGATTCTGCTAAATGATCTGTAGAACTGGTATATGTGTCTCCATGCTAGGAACAAATTTTTTTTTAGTTAAGTTTATTTGACAAAAAGAAAAACGAAGTGTTACATTAAGTTTTAGATAGGCAATAAGTAGAAGCCCTTCCCCAAAATTCTGCAACTTAAAGGCCTTAGGCCTGAGTGAGAACGGGCGTTTTTGTAAGGTACATAAAAAAAGTTACAGGTAAGTAATGAAAAGTTTTTATATGTCACGTTGTGTCATGTTTTGTAGTCTGATAAAAAGGGTTATAATTGATGTTGTATTATGAGAAATGTGTGTGTTGTGTAGCTTTTCTGCTTCTTCCTACAGATAATTCATGGATTAATTCACAAGACACGTGAGTTGGATGGTTGAAGAGAATTTTTTTGCGTAATTTCTTTAAGAAAAAATGTGTGTTTATGTTTCATTTGTACATTTGGTCCACTGAAACGCGTTATTTGACACAGCGACATTATAGTTGACTGCAGGGTATCAATTACCTGATGCCCTGCTGTCAAAAAGGAGGGTATAGGATTTTAGACTTGACAATTGAGATTGGGCTGCAGGTTTATAGTGTAAAGTACATATGCCATAATATTGTGCATGACCGCTTATTCATATATGCTGTTTGTTTGTCTGGGCTGTTTTTTTTTCCTTGTGCTTGATATACAGCAAGTATATCTTATGGCTTGAGATGGCCTGATATGTGTATTTTTTAAATTTTTTGTGTGTATGTTCTGTTCTATGGTGCTACTTTGAATTACAAGTTCCCCTGTGTTGTGAAGGAACGCATATGACGATATGCATTGTTTCACAATAAATTGGATGAATTTGTATTAAGATAAATTTCACAGATATGGACCTCATACTGTGAGCGAGTAAGGCAGCAGTTTTTCCAGTGCATGCCTAAATTTGGCTGTAATAATTTTTTAAGAAAACTAAAATGATATACTGGATCAAAGTATGCCATCCGTTGTTAGTCACTTAACTGCCTTTTTCCTTAAGGACAGGCAGCTCTGCATTTATGTATCCTTGATTGGGCCTAAGGATGGAATTATAGATCCGTGACTAAAGGTGGCCTAATTTCAATATCGCATTTTTTTGATCGCATTTTTTGATTCCTGAATAAGTTTATTGATTCATTTTTTTCCCTGAAGAGACAACTGAACATTAGTTAGAATTACCGTGTAGGGTATAGATTGTCAGCGGTAGAGCTAAATTTCTGTAACATTGGTCTTTCATGTATCCCCGTGCTCTTGGTGCTGTGTCACATGCTTTAGGCCACCCAAGCGAACTCTTGTCCTTCCTATAGATTTTTCTTTTTGCTCCTTCCCTGACCAATGTTGCATCATGTTTAGTTGTTGAAGATTTTAGTTGTGTCCTACTTCCATTTTCCCTTCTCCATCTTCCTTTCACCAGTCAGCCCATTTATTATTATGGGTGTATTGTTCATGTTCACACTTTTAGACTGCAGTGAGGTATTAGGAACCTCCCTTATGCTACATACCATTCCCTTTTGTGTGACCAGACTGGTTCTCAAGAATTTTCCTTAGGCCCACTTCAAATGTCTTTTCAGACTGACTGTCAGGATAGTGATAGTCTGGTTAAATTGACCCAATACAAGTTTTCCATCTCAATAGGAGATTTTCCATCTCAATAGGAGATATCTCAAGTTTACATTCTTTTTAGTACGACATATTTTTAATGTCTATTTTTAATTTTTCAGTCCTCTTCTGTTTCTGCTGTTTCAATAAGATGTGTTCTAATCATGCAGATACCAGGACTCTCTAGTTCTTGTCCTTTTGTCCCGACAGTTGATCATTAGCCTTTGTATTACATAGCGCATTTGATGCACATTGTTTAAAGAAGGGACTTCTTCATGTCTTTGATAATGTGTATTATGTCATTGCTCTATTTGAGATGCTCTAGATAAGGAGTTTAGGAACACCTAGGCTTCATCATTAAGGAGAATATGTATTTACCCCATTAAATAATGTACCCCATTAGACAATGCCACTGTGTGAGGGCATCCATTTAGGTTCCCATGGTGTATTGCCACTCCTTTGCAGATTACAGGCCACTTGCTTAACTGTTTTTATATCTGATTTGAAGGAAACTAACAATTGTGTTACACTTGCTACATCACTAGGGTCCTGCTGGATCTTCCAGAGTCAAAGGAAGAGTGATTCCCTGCAGACCTGTGATCAACACTAAACCCACTCCCCATCAGTGACCGCTACATATTGCTCTACAAATCCTGCAACAAGGAAGTCGCGAAGCTGGTCAGCGATCATCAGCGTGCCTCCAGTGGTACCTCCTAAGCAAGCCATTTGTTTCATCAGAAGGCGTTGTGAAAAGAAAGGAATAAAGGAGCTGATTTTCTGTTTTGCCTCAGAAGTTCAGTGCAAAGATGCGAAGGATCCCTGCTTTTGATGGCAGGACTGTCATTCACTTTGTGCAATTTGTTCAAACTGTCATGTGCTTGAACCTCTGACAGCGCGCGGTCCCCTGACCCCCTTGGCCTGAGTTTTTGGCCTTTCCCCACACACACCTCTTTTCCCTTTGCTCCAGCAGAAAGGCAGTGCACCTGAGAATCCACGTTTGGAAAAAGGCACTACATTCTGGTGCCCATGAGAGAGCAGCTTGAGCGTCCTCTGACACTAAATGATGAGTGTTGGAGTCTGGAAGTGCTGCCGACCTTGCTAGGTTTGTTGCTAAATGGTGCTTGGATCTGCACGAGATGCTTTGTGCCCTTGATTAATGAAGAGCGCATCATTTGTAGTGTCTGCCACAAAGAAGAGACACTGGTGCATTGTTTTAAGACATTGAGACTTTCGAGTGAGCTGTGAGTGTTTGCCCGGAGGGCACTCCTACTAAACAGTATTGTCTTCTCATGAAAAAGACTGAATTGAAGAGGCCCAACGCGAAGAAGACACTGGAAACGGATTTGATGGACAATAGAAGCCTGCAAGGAGAGGATTTGGCGGACTCTGGGTATTTTCTGTGAGCTTGCATAGAATTGGAGTTTAGAAACTAATTTTTGCTGCTTTGCTGGCATTTGTTTTAAAGTACTATTCTGTTTAGTAAAAGCAGAATGAAGTCTCTCTGTGGAAGTGTATCCCTTTTTCATCTGAGAGCATTGATCAGGAATGCCACTGTTTCACTTGAACATATAATAGATTACTGAAATGCATAGGAAGCTATATAGAATGCTATTAGATAATTCTAGGATTTGCCTTCTGTTTAGGATTGTGGAAAATTATGATTTCATTAGTAATAATGGTCACTACGTCCTCCCGTGGTCTATATGTTCTCAACAACGTGTTTTCTAGTGTTATTCTAAAATGACATTGTCTTTTATGGGTGGGATTGTTTTTGTTGCTACCCAATTGACATCTGTACCCACCTTCCAACCTATGTCTCTTCCTACTATTACTTCTTTGCATTTGACTTTTGTTTTTCCTTTTCTCTTGCTTTTTCTGAAATTGTATTATGGTTTTTTGTTAAATTTTTGATTGGTTACCATTTGCCAGTTGCAGGGTCACGTAGGAGTACCAACGGTTCAGTTTGTGACCTGAGTAGTGGCAGTAGGCCTGCAGGACTTGCAGTGTCCCTATGACCTGCTAATAATCACAGCTGAAGTACTCTACCAAGATTGCGTGAGCGACATTAGAAAATGGAGATTGTATTGAGGAATGACGATAAAAAGCAAGAGATGAAAAACAGACATTATAGAATATTGTTCTCTAAGTGCGGTATAACTTTATCTATTTTAATACTTTTATGTATCCTATTAGTTACTATATCCTGGTTTATTTCTCCTACATAATTGACGTCTGCACCAACTTCTCAACCTACTCTTTCTTTACTGTTTCTTCGCATGACTTTCATATTTTACCTGAACATACATTGGTTAGTCCAGAGTTTACTGATAGACCCTTCTGTACAGCTTCTACATCAACACTAGAACATCACTAATTGTTGGGTGGGTGATCTTATACCACATACTACAGATAGAGGTGTTCACTATTTGGTCCTGCCATATATGGCCTTTGTACCACTACGTGTGTAAGAAGACTTGTCCTGAGAGAGTTGCTAAGTAGTAAGATAATACTACAGCAACCCCTTGATGATCTGATAAGTATAGACCTAGATTCAGACTGACATGGGTTTAGGTTATTGCCTATATAAGGGCAAAAGGAGCGTCTGTGGTTCTGAAAATTCCGGACCCTGCCATAATGGTGTACCAAGGCCTAAACACTCGTGCAGAAAATATCATCATACCACGACGAATTTGGTATCAATAGACCGGTAATGATCAGGACATTATGCCTGTGTATTTGCGTCACGATCGAGTGATGCTATCACCCTTAAATCACTGTTCTTGTCCTGAGCCCACGGCATCCATCTTGTGTCTTGCCCTCATATAGTCAATTGATTAAAGGCTGAATTTGATCCAAAGGACACGTCCACCTTTCTCTGACTTCTCCATGACCTAAACAGGCTGAATCTGCCTTCGTGATGTTGGCCTCACCAAACCAGTCCATGCCCTCTAGTCAATCTATATTAAAGATCTGAGCAACTTGTTGTGTACATTGGCCTGAGCAAGATTAGAAGGCCGAATACAGTAGCCATGCCTGTTTATGACCCACAAGCATCCCTTATCCTACATTTCTATCTTCCACACCTGGCTCTGTTTCTCTGCTTCTGGGCTTTTACAATGGGGAGGTGACTGTTTATATGATGGGGAGGAAACCAGTTCTATTGTGAGCTTCTCCGGCCTGCACAGGAAAATATGTGAAGTTTGACATATGTTCATGATGGAAGATGGGTTGGTCAGTTTGGGCAAGTAGAATGGAATTCATAATTATAGCCTGCTTTGTTATGGTACCATGGGAGCGACCTACAATGATGTGTGTCACAACAAGAATGTGAGCCTAGGGTCAAACTTTTTGTATAAAAAGCCTGCCTGAGAAAGCTCAGGCAGGCTCCCTCTTTCAATTGTAAAACTACGGTTGGACGACGAAGCCTCATAATTAATTATAATAAAGATGTCTTTTAATTTTACAGATTGGCTGTTAATTCCTTTGCTGCTTTATTATGCAAACTGCTGGATAGATCCCTGGTGGGGAGAGTGAGTCATTTCCTACTTTTCTTCATCTTGAGGACATTCCTGATTTGCGGCAGCGATGGTGAGTGCCTGATGAGCAGAGGCAGAGAGTTCCAGGTCTTCGCAGCGAGGTAGGAGAAGGATCTTACTTCAGCTGTGGTCTTGCGGATCCGCGGGATGGCTGCCAGGGCCAGTTGGGAAGAGCGTAGATGTCTAGTGGGATCGTCGAAGGAGGAGCAGTGGTTGAGGTATGCAGGCCAGTGTTGTGGAGGGCTTTGTAGGCATGTGTGAGAAGCTTGAAGATGATTCTTTTATTGTCAGGTAGCCAGTGAAGGACTCACAGGTGGCCGATGATGTGGTTGCCGCATGGGATGTTCAGGATGAGTCTGGCGGCGGCGTTCTGGGAGGTCTGCAGTTTTGTTGGGAGTTTCAGGGTGGTGCCGGCGTAGAATGTGTTGCCGTAATCTAGGCTGCTGCTGATGAGCTCATGAGTGAACATTTTCCTGCACTCAGTGGGGATCCACTTGAAGATCATATGAAGGAGGAGGAGCGTGTGGAAGCAGGAGGATGAAACAGCGTTGATTTTGTGGTTCATTTAAAGCGAGGAGTCCAGGATGATGCTGGGGTTTTGTGCGTGGTCTGTGGGTGCGGGGGATTCCGAGAGCTGCGGGCCACCAAGATCCATCCCAAGTGAAGGGAGAGCAGCCCAGGATGAGGACTTCTGTCTTGTCTGAGTTAAGCTTGAGGCAGCTGTCCTTCATCCAGGTGGCGACTGCATTCACCCGTTGTGGAAGTTGCTCTTGGCGGCTGTGGGTTCATCTGTGATTGAGAGAATCAGCTGGATGTCGTAGGTGTTGGAGATGATGGTGTCTGTGGCTTCTGATGGTGGCTGCAAGCAGAGCCATGTATATATTGAAGAGGTGGAGCTCAGAGGCACTTCACAGCTGATCCCTGTTGGTTCTGAGTCAAACGGCGGATGTCTGACCCTCTGCGTTCAGCCGGTAAGGAAGAAGGGGATCCATTCTAGGACTTTGGTGCGGATTCTGGTGTATTGGAGTCGTGCGCAGAGGTTGTGGTGGGAGATGGTGTCAAAGGCGGCCAAGAGGTTTAGGAGGATGAGGGCAGCAGTCTTGCCTCAGTTGAAGACGGTATGGATGTCGTCTCTAGTGGTGAGGAGACTGGTCTCGGTGCTGTGGTTGCTTCTGAAGCCCGATTGGGTGAGTTCCAGGATGTTGTTCATTTTGATAAACTCTGAGAGTTGGGCGTTGATGGCTTTCTCAATGACTTTGGCTGGGAAGGGGAGCAGAGAGTTGGTTATGTAGTTATTGAAGTCCATTGGGTCAGCAAAGGTTTTCTTCAGCAGGGGGTTGAGCAGGAGGGTTAATCTCTGCGTGTTTCCAGTCTTCAGGGAAGGTGGCAGACTCAGAGGAGCAGTTGATGGTGTGGCAGAGTTCGTGTGCGATGGAGATGCAGTCTCTGTTGAAGATGTGGTGAGGGCAGGGATCCGAGGGGGCTCTGGAGTGGATGCTCTTCATGATCCTTAGGGTGTCTTCATAGGTGATGGTACTCAGGGTGGTCAAACTCTGCTGGGGGCTGGCACCATTGGGTGCGGTGGTTGCGGGTGAGTCTTGGGCTTGGTAGGGTTTTGCATTGGAGGATTGCGCCTGTTGCTGCCTTGTTTATATGCCTGCATATATACACTGCTTTAGAGCTATACCTACTATTTACTATTTTGGTGCTTGTAATCACCTTCGCTCTGTGTCTGGCTATTCTCTATCACAGCTTTGCCTGGGTATGATAATCAGGGCAAGAATTAAGGCACTTTTCGGCAGTACTTCCGGAGCCTGTCTCCGACTGATTGTCACTGCAAACTGAGGTGACTTCTGGGATGATAGCTCCATTGTGAAGCTCGTCCTGTATTGGGGGGGCACGTGGTGTGTCCAGTCTGAGCCTCAACCCGTCTAGGAGTAAGTAGCACAACAAGAGTATTGCCACCTTAAGAGGTAACAAGTTGTGTCTACTCTCACCCTCACCTCATAGTAGTGTATATGACACAACAGGGTATTGCCACCGTATGAGGGAGTGCAAGTTGTATCTAGTCTGATCCTCACCCGATACAGGAGTAAAGGGAGCCATATATAATATAACACCTTATGGTACGTTCCTGGAATAGGCCCATGTAGTGAAGCTGCTCATTGCTTACATTGTCCACTTTTTTCACAATAACATTTCCGTCAAGAACTTTTCCAAATATTTGCATACAAGACAAAGTCGGATTAGCTTCTATGAAACAATTTTTTTACACATCTATCTTTGCACTACATTATCCCGATGCGTCGTACATCATGTACAAAGCCTCTTTACTTATTATGTACGAATGTCATTCTATCTTCATCCACGGGGCGACAGAGCTATCTACATATTCATAACATTGTTAATCTAAAACATACATAGCAAGCAATGTTCCCTCTAATTTTTTTCCTCTGTGTGCGTCAGTGTAGTGTCTCTGTGCGCTGCAGCCATGGCTATGTGCGCCAGGAACCAGACTGGGCGTGTGTGCAGCGCCAAATATCCCTCCAAACTTTTGCCTAAAAATCTTAAAAGATGGTGCATTTCCACACATACAGTGCCACGTTTAGGGTCTTAAGGCAGATTTGCAATTTGGATATACCTGCCATGACATGAATTGGTTACACAGGCAAGTACACTTCAGGTTTACAAAAGCACAAGATTCCAACGGTGGTGTCATCATAAGATTTTACTAACAATTCTTAACTGGAGCACTATTCATTGGGTGGGTAAATGTTGAGAGCCTACACAAGATTACATATACACAATAAGTTGTTTGTTTGCTGTTGCCTGAAGCGTTTATCTTTATTTAGCAATTTCAACTA
Source organism: Lissotriton vulgaris (assembly GCF_964263255.1). Classification (NCBI taxonomy): domain Eukaryota; kingdom Metazoa; phylum Chordata; class Amphibia; order Caudata; family Salamandridae; genus Lissotriton; species Lissotriton vulgaris. The sequence continues at coordinate 64,171,437 of NC_141685.1, read as the reverse complement.
TTGACACATACTGCAACAGTGCTTAATTTGTAAAACCATAAGTGTCGGGGATCAAAGCTTAGCTCAGAAGATGTGCATTGTTTTCTGTCTGTGGCCCTGGATGAAATTTTGTCAAGGAAAAATATGTAATCGTCCTCAGGGTGCAGTAATGATGGAATCCGCAAAGGTTCAGTGGACTCTGATGCCCCAGAGTTGTCTCTTAGAAGGTCTGGAAGGAGAGCTATCCTACCTGCTTACCTAGGGGAGTATTTAAGATAGATATACTCTTTACAGGTGGGTGGTTGGCATTTTAAATACTTATGCTTGTTTAAATCTGCTGAGTGAAGGTACCCATGGATATGGAATGAGGCTATGCCATTTTGAATGCCTAGGGGGGTGTGACTCAACCAAGGGATACTGAACATATTATACCAATTCTGAACCCATCAGGTTTCACGTGCATGTCTTCCTTGCAGAACTGATCAAGAAGAATACTGCCCGAAGATATTACCCATCTGATTAAAGTCTTTTTACTATTTGGATCCTATGCTCTGATCTCTTCCCCATACTATTCAATGTTTATAGGGTTCCTCTTGCACCCTGTCACAGTCCATAGCTCTTAATAGGTCAAGTAACTTTATACGTCTGCAGTAATGCCCTGATACACAGAAAGTAGGCATTGCAAACCATGAACCATCTGACTTAATATCAGTAAGACCTAAACCTTATTTTCAGTCATGAAGCAAAGCAGTGTGAATGTTGTCTCTAACTGCAGCCTCCCCCATCCCATCTGGACATAATTGGCAGGCCAGAAGGATCTGAACTTCACACTTACCAGTGAAGCCCTCCAGTCATGTGCGTTTGTCACAGTTTGGAGGACAGGCTTTTATTTCATCCCTAACGAGACCCATGGAAGAGTGATACTACAACAGAAAGGCTGTCTGTCAGATGACAGCGCCAGCACTATCAAGCAGCCCTGCAACACTTTCAGGGAGCAGAGCTGGCCAGAGAAGCTGAGAGCTTTACTGTGTGAATCACCGCTCAGGTGCAAGGCCATCCCTGCTGCTGTAGTACACTTGTCACAAGCTCTTTTAGTTCAATAGCAATTTTGCACTATCACTACAGGCCCTCGTGTGAAGTTAGTGCCCTTCTGTTTCTGGTGCTGTGCAAAAGTTTTAAGATGTCCTTTGCTTTTTGTTGCTCATATTGGTGTAATTTCTGATATTTATGTTTTCCTCATCTTCATTGCTTGATTTTGCACACAAGAAAGTGTCACTCATAGTCATTGTATGTCACTCATAGTTACCCTGAAATTATGAAAATGTCACATAGCAATCTGAAACCTTGGCAGCTATGTACAGTTTAATAATTGGTGCTTGTGTCGGCGGCGCCACGGAGGGGTGCGCACAGTCTTATTTCTGATAAAATATTTTAGTCACACACAATCAATTTAGTTTCAAATCTGCAGGCTGGGCTGCTCTGTCTCATCATCCTTCTAAATGAGCCTGGTTTATAACAGTAAATCTGCAGGTCCAGGGCTGCTCTGTCTTCTAATCCTTATCATGGGCGCCCTGGCTAACTGGGTTTATCTTCCCAGACTACTGGTCAGTGTGTGACTGTTTTACCAGCCAGACTAGGGCGGGGGGAGGGGCACGGGGAAGTTTCTATTTACTCAAATGTCTGTAATTTCTTATATTTAGAAGTTTCACTAATCTTCATTGCATGATTTTTGCTCGAGAGAAAGTGTCACTCTTAGTCATTGGAATGTCATTCATAATTTCACAGAAATGTTTAAAATGTCACACATGGCAATTTGAAACCTTGGCAGCTATGCTGTGACAGTCTTACTATGTATACCCATCTTGAAACGGTAATAGTGCTCATTTAGTGCAGTGCAGAAAACTGTGGAAGTAACGCTAGATTGTCTTTGCTGTGAGTTTACCAATTGTTTTTCTTATTTTTTCAATAAGTAAAATTGTGTTTGTTGCTGTGAGCCAAAGCAGGAAACAAAACTATGGCTACGCACGGTTTACCTGTTTGAACTTGAGCGTTCACAGTGTAGTCCTCTGTCTGTTTCAGGAGCAGAGAGCAGGGAATCCGTGTGTGTCAGGAAAAGGCAGGCTGAATGTGATTGGTTGCAAGTTTCGACTATGCAGATTTTTAATGCAGTGAGTCACCCAGGATCTACTGTGAATGCTTTATTGCGAAGAATGCATCTGCCTGTGCATCTTTATATTGTCATTTTGTGGTGTTATACAGCCATATGTTTTTGTTGGAGTTGATGATGACAAACCTTTTTGTAGTGACGGCGTCAAATGACAGTCGTAGCCGTCATGTATGTAAACATGAGTGTTTATTAAACAAGTACAAACACCTGCGACCTCAGCCACAGCCTGACGATATGCTGTCGCCTCAGCTAGTCTCCCCGGCGCTGGCCTTGGAACGCTGGTCGCGGTGACATTCCAAGTGATGTCACCGCGAGCAGCACCATCACACGCAGAGCCGCCGGGGGAGGCAGAAGAGGGAGATACCACACATCCCCCTTCCCTGCAGAAAATTGAAAACATTAAATATAACAATGTGCAGAAAGGAGACATGGGGTGAACACTTACAGTAGGCGGAGTGGCAATAGTTACATCATTACATATTGATCAAAATGCCGGGGGGGTCTGGTCACTCTCCTGGTGGGCCTGTGGCCTGGGTGAGGGACACCTGACGGCCTCATGGTGGTGGAACTACTATCCAGTCTTGGACCACTCTCCCCCCCCCTTGCACCTTCAGGGACTTCTACTGGAGGGTGGTATTTTACAACTCTCCATAGGTTCCATATTTTCCCTTATTGAGGTTTGACTGCATTCTTGAAAAGTTTTGTGATTTTGGTGGGACTGCTGTACTCTGACCAGCTTGCCCTCCCTGTGGGAGCTTTGATTTTGATGTTGTCACCTACTTTGAATTCGACCTCCCGTGTGGCTTTGCGCTGGTCGTAACCTTCTTTCCTCACCTTCATGGCTTGTTCATGCTTCCTCAGGCTATCCTTTTCTTTGGTTCGGTCCGACCACCCCTTGTGCCATTCCATCCACCCTGGGGTAAGCTTAGTGTTGGGTGTCCTTGCGCGGAGCAATTCGGACGGGGTGACGCCCGTCGTCTGATGCGGCGTGAACCTGTATGCTTCCAAACGCCTCCACACCTCTTCTTTCCAGCTTATGCCACTGGCTTTGGCCAGCTGGATGCTCTCCTTGAGGGTTTTGTTAAAGCGTTCGACCATGCCGTTGGTTTCGGGGTGGTATAATGCGCATCGCTTGTGTCTGATGCCTCTTTCTTCTAGGAAGTCTTCCATCTCTTTCGAGCATAGTTGTACTCCGTTGTCAGTGAGGATGTTGCTGGGGAGCCCCTCTCGGATAAACACCTCCTGTAAGAATCCGATGACAGTCTTTGTCGTGACTTCACTGACGAGTTTTATCTCTGGCCACCGTGAATACAAATCCACGAGCACCAAGATGTAAGGCGTCCACAGTTCCCCAGACATCGGGCCCACGATGTCTAAAGCCAGCTCATCCCATGGTCCTGACGGGGGCGGCCTACACACCATGGGTGGAGTCTGTTGCTTCAGGACCTTGTCGCTATTGCTGCATGGGATGCACTCCCTGATTCTCCTTTCGGTGACCAGGTCCATGTTCGGCCACCAATAACTCTCCCTGAGTCTTTGCTTGGTTTTGGTGATACCCAAGTGCCCTTCGTGGGCTATCTCGACCAGGTTGTCTCTCACGGTTGCTGGTGGCACAAGCCTTGTTCCCCTGAACAGGCATCCGTCAACAATGGTCAACTCGTCCTTAACAGCCTGGAAAGGCCGTAGGTCTTCATCTCGTTTGTCGCCATGCTTCCATCCATCCCTCACTCTTCTGCAAATTTCCTCCAGTATCTTGTCCTCATCCTGTGCCTTTCTCCACGTTTCTTCACCCAACGCCTTCTGGATGGTGCAGACATTCTCTACCATGTATCCCTCTTCTTCTTCATCCGTTTTTTCTTGCATTTCCCTTGCTTCTACTTCACTGACGAGTCTGGATAGGCAGTCAGCTGCAAGGTTTTGCGTTCCTGGGACGTACTCGACGTTGAACGTGTACTCCTGGAGACTGACCACCCAACGCCTTATCCTGCTGGAGATGGCATCTAAACCTTTTTTGCTGAATACTTCTACCAACGGCTTGTGGTCGGTTCGGAGGGTGAACTGCGTACCCCACAGGAAGTCTCTGAATTTTCCTACTGCCCATGATACCGCCAATGCCTCTTTTTCGATGACTGAGTAGTTGTTCTCCGACTTCTGGAGCGACCTTGAGGCAAAGGCTATGGTTTCTTCTCCTTCCACGCCTTTTTGGGTGAGGACAGCTCCCAACCCTTTTGCGCTTGCATCAGTGGTGAGGATCGTTGCCCGGTTGGGCACGTATGACTTCAAACTGGGGGCTTCTGCAAGTGCTCTCTTTACATCCTCGAACTCCCTCTGGCATTCCTGGCTCCATTTGAATTTGTTTTCCTTTTTTAACAGTAGCCTGATGGCGTAAGTCCTGCCTGCCAAGTTTCTTATGAACTTTCCATAGAACTCCAACATCCCCATGAATGATTTGATCTCGTCCTTGCTTTTGGGGGGTGCCAGATTCACAATGGTGTTTTGCAGTTCGGCCTTGGGACGTATGCCTTCCGTCGTTACCTTGTGACCCAGGAAATCCAGATCTGCACAGCTAAATACACATTTGTTCTTCTTTACGGTAAGGCCTTGGGACAAAAACCTCCTCAACACACATCTCAGTCTCTCATCATGCTCAACTTGGTTCTTTGCGAAAACAAGCATGTCATCCTGGTAACACATGACGCGTGGGATGCCTTTTAGGATGTTGCCCATGATTCTTTGGAACACGGCAGCCGCCGAGACTAACCCAAAAGGCATCCTTTTGAACTTGTAAGCGCCCATAGGTGTCACAAAAGCAGTGAGTTCCTGAGACTCCTCGTGTAGTTTTATCTGGAAATAGGCCGAGGTGAGATCGAGGGTGGAAAACACCTTGGCACCCTCAAGCATGCTCATCATTTGGGTGATGTTCGGCAAGGGGTATCGGTCAACAACGACCTCCTTATTTAGTGCCCTTAAATCAATGCAGAGCCGGACTGACCCATCCTTCTTCTTCGCTGCCACGATGGGTTTCCAACCATTCGGTCGCTTCCACAGGTTCGATGACTCCAGCCTTGCACAGTTTCTCCAATTCGGATCTGACCTCCTCCTGAATGGCTATGGGGAGCTTTCTAACTTTTGTCACAACGGGCTTGGCGTTCACCTTCAATTTTATTTTGTGACAGTAGTTATTCAAGCATCCAAGCCCTTCCCTAAACACCTCTTCAAACTCCGTTGTGATGTCAGTCTTGTATTCCTGTATCTCCTGTATTAAGATCTGGGGATTGCTATTGGGATTGAGATACACACATAAACCCTTCTGAGCTTGCCACCCCAAGATGTTGTCTCCTACTGTGGATACATATACTTTAGACACAGTAGTCCTATTCCTGTACTCAATCTTACTCAGAAAATATCCTTTCATGGAGATTGGACGCCCCGCATACCCTGCTGGCCTTAAGTCTAACCTCTTCAAGATTATCTTTCCCTTAGACACCCGTGAGAACTCCTTAGCATTGATAATTGTTATTCTAGAACAGGAGTCAAACAATGCTTCTAGATCAACCTCCCCTGTCAGGACAGTACTCCCAGGGAGATTCAAATGTTGGCAATACATATATTCTTCTACGTCTGCTCCATGGGGGTCAAAATCGCCAACAGTTCCTCACACGTGCAGGACTATTCTCCGTCAAGTCACAGGCAGAGCACCTTCTCTCACATACACATCTCCCCTGTCGCGTTCAGATAGCGTCTGCCCACAGTGGTGACAGGGGAAACTGCCACACACACGCGCGCGAAGCAAAATCTTCTTTAACCAGCAGGGTCACAGGGGTGAAGAACGCTTCTCCAAACAGGTCAAATGCCCGTCAAAGTATGTCGGTTGCACGCCGGTGACAATCCTTTGAACCACACAGCCGTGATAAGCGCTGAGTCTTCACACGCGGTACAGTTCGTGTCCCCTCCCAAGTATGGGAATGTGGGTACTCTGCTAAGTTCCTCCTTTCAACAAAAAAAGGTTTTAACTTGTTTCTTCCTGGAACTCCTCCCCATGATCATAACTTGTGACTTTTTTGCATTAATTTTAAGATCCAGGGACCTCATAAAATTCCCAAAGGCATCTAGCAGCCGTTGTAATCCAACCCCCGTACGTGAAAGAAGAACAGCATTATCCGCGTAAAGGAGAACTAGAATACTAAGTTCCCCTATACGCGGTGTGTCGTGTGTTTCCTCCTTCAGCGCCTGCTCCAGGGCATTGATATATACCGTAAAAAGGAGGGGGGCCAGGATGCACATTTGCCTGACCCCTCTCTCTGAGTTAAAATGGCTGGAAAAGCGCCCCTCAGCAGTGACCTGCACAGAAGCCAATAGGCCAGAGTGTAAATCCGCCAAGAGGTTAACCAGAGCCTGGTCAAATCCCATATTTAGCAGGATTTGCCATAACTTTGACCGATTTACAAGATCAAATGCCGAGGAGAGGTCCAGGAACCCCAGGTACATTGACCCCTCCTTTGCCTTGGTGTATTTGTCTAATAGTAATTGTAGGTTAAGGCATTGGTCTAATGTGCTCCTTTTGGATCTAAAGCCATATTGTACATTCGACAGGACCCCTCTATCGTCAAGCCAATCCTTTATTTTATGCAATATAACCCGTCCCAGGATTTTGACCGATGAGTCTATTAGGGAGATAGGCCTATAACAGGAGGGGTCCTGCCTATCTCCCTTTTTAAAGACCGGGATAATAATGGATTTTTTCCAGGACACCAGTATGTTATTTTGGTTCAAAGCATTAAAAACACTACACAAGATCATGGACCAGAATTTCGGTGCGCATTTAAATATATCGGCACAGACCCCGTCGGGGCCTGGTGCCTTATTTTTTAAAGTCTGTTCTATCGCTCTTTCCACTTCTTTGACCTCAAAGGTCACAGGGGAACCCTCAATTCTGGGAAGATCAATAGTCGTGTGATTCTCAGAGCCTGGGGTGCAATATATTTTCCCAAAGTGCGCTATCCACCCCTCATCTGGTATATTGGACTCGAGGAACGAATTCTCATCAGCCGAGAACAGTGGTTGATTTAAAATTTTCCAGAACTGTCCACTGTTTTTTAAAACCTCAGGGGCAAGTAATTGTGTCCAGGCCTCTTCTTTCAGCTCTTTTTTCCTTTCTTGAATAGCTTTTTTATAAGCAATTCTTGTGCTAGCTATTTGTGCTCGATCTTTTGGAGTGGCCTTCAGGGCTTTGAGTAAATCTGCGTGTGCCCTAGAACAACTTTTATTGAACCTTCTCTTACCATTATATCTAGTCTGTCTGGTTCCTGCAAGTAGACTATGGTTTATTTGTCTACAAATGTTATCAAAAGCAATAACCACATGTGTACTTTGAGCTTGCTTCTCTGGGCATATGGCCACATGATCTTCAACCCTGTTTAGTACTTCCTGCAAGAAAGTTTCAGGGACTATTTTTGACCATTTTAGCCTCCGTCCTTGATCTTTAACAGTCACATTCAAGCCGCCCTTATGTATCACAGTTTTGTAGCTCAACAGGTTCCCAAGCATCATCTCTATTAGAACAGGATTGTGGTCGCTAAAAACCGAGACCTCAGTCTTATACCATAAAACCTTGGATAAAATAAAAGAAGACAAAAAATATATAATCAATAATTGTACCGTCGGCTGTTCCTTTAAAGGTGGGGGTCCTAGAGCCACATTCCCCGCAACCTGACTCACAGAGATTCCATGTCGCCAAAAAGTTTTCAAGGGCCTCCCCCCGTTTTGAGTGTTCAAGATGTATGGGTAGAGAATATAGGGGGCCCTCCTCTTCTATATTGCCACACGGTTGGTTGCAAGGGTGAATGTTAAAGTCCCCCATAAATATTATCTCAAAAGCATTTACAGTAGTGCTATATACTGACAAAAATGTCTCCAATAAATCCAGATGAAAATCAGTGCTCTCATTGGCACACGAATTATAAAAATTGATAAATAAGATTTTGGAAGTATCGGAGGAGGATAGTTCCACTATTAGGCACTTTTTTGCGTTAATTTTAAGATCCAGGGACCTCATAAAATTCCCAAAATTGAATTGCACTGAGTTAGCATACCCTTCAAGTCAAGTTTAAATAAACTAAGTAAACCTCCCTTGGCTCTACCTGCCTTTCTAGTGGTTGCTGGGATACAAAAATGTCTATAACCATCCAGGGAGAAGCTGTTTATTGGGTCCCAAGTCTCTTGGAGGGCTATGATATAAAAAAATTTAATGAGTTGACCCAAGTTTCATTTCCTGCTTTAGCCTTGATGCCAGCAATGTTCCACGTCATGATCCTACAAGTAGGGTGCGGGGGCTGTACATCAGTCCCCGAGTTATGTACTAGTCAATCATTCTCCTCCATTGTTGTGAAGGGACTATATTGATTGACAAATGGCAGGGCTTGAACAAGTTGTCTGTCAGGCAACGGAGGTGCAAACTGCACCCCAGAGGAACTCTGTTGGTGCGGGGAAACATTCCTTTCCTGCGTGTACGGTTTCTTTGGCCGCCCAACAATATGCCATTGTTTTTCAGTTTAGGGAGGGTAGAAATATCCCAGAGGGAGTGGCCTGATGCCTGAATTTTTTAAATCCGAGCCGTCCCAGAAAAGTAGTCCGCCAGGTTATTTTTATCAAAGTTTAGGACAATACAGTCCCCATCCAAGTTCTTATGGGACATGCCTACCCATCCTACTGTTCGTGCCATGATGATGTTTTTTGATATATCTGTACCCCCACTAGAATACTCTCTGTACCATTTTTTAGATTTGTCCATCAGCTCTTGTGTGGTCTCCCTTGTTTCAGCCCCCAGTGGCGGAACCCCTGTTAGTACCGCCACGAGAGGAGCTGCGCTAGGAGGGAGGTTTAACTTAGTAGAACATGAACCGTAATCCTGGTTATGACTGAGTTTGGCAGTATAACCCGCCATTTGCGAGTTTGCTTTAACTACGGGGTTGGCCAGGTAAACAGGAGGCTTAGATCTTAACTCCGGAGTATCTGTGGTGGGTTGTAAAACAGCACTAACATGTGAATTATTTGTAGTAGCTATAGGGCCCTTACTACGATTCTGCCCCACATTATTTAAGAGAGAGGGTTTCCCTGTCCCAAGCGCCCCACAATACTCCTGTATGAAGACATCAATAGCCTCACATCTGTTTAGTAGCCCTGCAACACAAGTATTTAAGGTATCTATTATATCCTTTGCCGTTGCCACCAAGGCAGGTTCTAATATGGAAGTAAACATTTCCTCCATTTTCGAACTAAGTTTGTTAAGTATTGTGTCTTCAATGTGATTAGAATGGGGCAACACATTTTTTTAGTCTTTCTCTGACATTTCTTGGTTGTTTGCCCCCCTTTCTCCTGTTGCTGCGGTAGTTTAGGATTAGATTTTTGTGGTGAGGGAGGTATTGGCAAAGTTTCCAGCCCTACATCAGGAATTATATCAATGTCTGAAGTCATGGGTCTGCTCAATCCAATACTGTGCAATGATTGCGATTGGTCAGTGTCTTGAGTCCCTCTGTCTGCAACAATATCCAAAGTGCTCGTGTCTGTCCTCGTGGCCAACATAGAAGGCAAAGCCAACTCTTTCTCTGCATCAGCAATTTCTTTTGTGAATACGCCCACCGCAGAGGTCAGATAAAAGATAATGGATTCAGCTGTCTTTGGTACTTTGGCCTTTTTCCCCCCTTGACCCTAGGTGCTCAGCTGTTTCCTCTTACCCATATTGTAGATGTCAGAGATGTGGCCCAGCCCGGCCTCCTCTGGCCCCTGATGGCCCCAGATGGCCCTCCCTTGTCCCGGGCTTCTCCTGGTCGCTCCCGCGGTTGACTCGTGGGGGAGAGAGGCACTCCTGCAGATAAGGCGCCTCCTGGCGCGTGAACAGCGTCAGTCCTGCCGCGCGAGCCCCGGGGCAGCTGGGTGTTGTGGTTCCCCAGCTGAGTGTGGCACCGGGCGACTGACGGCAAGCGCAGGAGCCGTTCCCCTCACGGCAGGATTGGAAGGTGAGGAGCTGGTTTTCAACACCGTTTCCTTCACGGCTGGCTTGGTACTCAGGTTAGATGCCCCCCGAGCGCTTTGGCGCTCCTGCAGATAAGGCGCCTCCTGGCGCATGAACAGCATCAGTCCTGCCACGCGAGCCCCGGGGCAGCTGGGTGTTGTGGTTCCCCAGCTGCGTGTGGCACTGGGCGACTGACGGCAAGCGCAGGAGCCATTCCCCTCACGGAGGGATTGGAAGGTGAGGAGCTGGTTTTCAACGCTGTTTCCTTCACGGCTGGCTTGGTACTCCGGTTAGATGCCCCCTGAGCGCTTCGGCGCTCCTGCAGATAAGGCGCCTCCTGGCGCATGAACAGCGTCAGTCCTGCCACGTGAGCCCGGGGGCAGCTGGTTGTTGTGGTTCCCCAGCTGCGTGTGGCACCGGGCGACTGACGGCAAGCGCAGGAGCCTGGCACGTGAACAGCGTCAGTCCTGCCGTGCGAGCCCCGGGGCAGCTGGGTTTTGTGGTTCCCCAGCTGCGTGTGGCACTGGGCGACTGACAGCAAGCGCAGGAGCCGTTGCCCGCACGGCGGGATTGGAAGGTGAGGAGCTGGTTTTCAATGCCGTTTCCTTCACGGCTGGCTTGGCACTCCGGTTAGATGCCCCCCGAACGCTTCTGCGCTCCTGCAGATAAGGCGCCTCCTGGCGCGTGAACAGCATCAGTCCTGCCGCACGAGCTGTGAACTCCACTTTCTTATGTGTTTGGCCGCAAAGTTTACACAACGGTAAGCACTGAGGCCTAGATCTACAAATCCTTCATAGCAATGCATTAGAAATAAGTCGGCATAACGGGTGTCAGTAACGCAGTAGGCACTTCCATATAGACACCACTTGAACGCGGCACTATAACAAGTGAAATGTACCAGGTACACTGCACTCGCAAAACTGTAGTTTAACCTTTATTTGTGAAAAGAGAGAGAGCCATTATCAAGCCTTGGCAACAAAATTATCGCCACTTTATTGGCAGCAAAGTGCCGCTAAAGTGGCGATAATGGGTTTGATAATCACATCCTTCTTTCCCGTGTCGAGGCGGCAGGCATCGGGGGTTCCGCCCTGGCTTGGGTGACCTCATTTCTTAGTGATCGCACCCAAGCCGTTCATCTGGCGGACTTTTCTTCTATTGCTCATAAAGTACAATGTGGTGTCCCTCAGGGCTCTTCTCTTTCCCCGCTTCTCTTCAACTTGTATATCTTCCCACTTATTTTTGCTTTACAGCGGATGGAGGTCACAGTGTTTAATTACGCTGATGACCTCCAGCTTATTTTTACTTTGTCAAATTCATCTCACTCCGTTCACAACTTTCAGTCAGTGATGGTTTTTATCAGGGATTGGATGAATTCCAACCATCTGAAACTCAACCCTGATAAGACTGAGCTCGACCTGACTGGTGGTAAACTTAATCCTTGGTCTTCTGCTTTTTGGCCTTCCTCGTTTGGTTCCCCTCCTCTTCCCTCTTCTTCTGCAAAACCTTGGGGATCACTCTTAATCAACACCTTACTCTTCACTCGCACAATAGCACGGTGGTCTCTTCTTGTTTCTTTGTGTTGCGTACTATTCGCAAGATTTCACGTTTTTTTTCTTTTTCAGCCCTTAAACTTGTTGTCATGGCGATGGTTCTCTCTCGCCTTGACTATGGTAACGCACTGTACAATGGCATTCCCAGCTATGCCCTCCGTCGGCTCCAGCTAGTGCAGAACCAAGCTGCCCGCTTGGTTCTTAGTCTACCTAGATCCCAGCACATTACCCCGTTTCTTTGTTCCTTACATTGGCTCCCTATAAAAGAAAGAGCCCTGTTCAAGGTTGGATGCCTGACTTTCCAGGCTCTTGCCGGGACAGCTCCAGCTTTCATCAAGTCTAACATTCATTATTACATTCCTAGTAGGCATTTACGCTCCTCTTCCCTATCTCTTTTAGTGGTACCCCGATTTAAGAAAAGCAGGACAGGAGGCTGCAAGGTCTCTGTTCTCGCCCCGTCCTTTAGGAACTCCTTACCCCTCTCCATTCGAACATTAGTATCCAACATGGAGTTTCATGGGAGACTGAAAACTTTTCTGTTCTTACAGGCCTTCTCTACTTGATCCAACTTTGAGCCTGCATTTGAAATTGAATTGTCCCCGCAGCGCCATGAAACCGCTAGGTAAACATGCGCTATACAAATATTTTTAAATTCAAATTCAAATTCACATAGAGGAGATCACCATATCTACTTAAATTCACCAAAAGTTATGACAAGGCCTTGAACACAGGCACCTATAATGCACCGGACAACCTCCTGTACTTAGCTGTGTTCACATTCAGTCCTGTTAAGCAGTGCCATGCTCCCCGATTTAACTTCCCACCACTGAGGGGCTGATAATCATTTCCAACTCTTAAGCAGATGTATTTCACGAGTAGAACAATATCCAACGAGGCTTTAGACTTCCATACAGCATCCCTCTCGCAAATAACGTTCTCCAGCAAGGCTAGGTGACAGCAGTAGCCAGTGTGTCAGGGGCTCTAGTCCAAGAAAGAAATTCCCTCTTTGAGCCATGTTAAACTCTGAAATACAGCAATAATTAGGAGTTCAGTGGGCCTTGGTGCCACTGCACCTGCTGCACTAATGGAAGCTATGCCTCTAGTTTACGCGTTGTATTTGAAAGTAGGAGTGGAAGATAGGCAATTTGTTTTGAGATAAAAATCATGATTTAGAAGTACTGTTTTTACACTGAAAATCTTATCCTAATAATTGATTGTGAATACATAGAAAATTGTTTGTGCTAATGTAATTTAATATGTGTTTTAATGTGTAGGGCAGGCATGGGGAATACCTTATTAAAAGAGGCTATCTATCTTCTAAGGAAGAGGTTAAATACATTGGTAAAGACATAAAAGAAATACACATACAAAGAAATGCACAGACCCACAAACACACACAACAAACATGAACACACAGACACCTAACTACCCACAATGGTGCACACAAACACATAAATACAAATAGAAAAAAACTAACAGCCACAAACAGATATTCAAATAGACGCACACAAACATGCACACACAAGCAAACACACAGGCTAAAAGACACTCAGACACGTAAACCAGCAAACATCTTTTTGACACTGGAGTAAATAGGTAATAATGAGACACTGGCAGGCAGGAGCGTGGCTTGGGCAGTAAGATTGGAGGGGTGAGCTGTAGAGTTTCCATGAATGGAGCTGGCATATAATGTTAAAACACATTATATGACAAGCAGGGCGCATGAGAGGGGCAATGGAAAGGAGAGTGAGAGAAAACACGTTATTTTGTAATACAACCAACATTGTTGAAGACTTTCAAAACGGAAAGGGAAAAGTGTGTGCGCGCGGCTGTGTCTGTGGGTCGATAAAAATTCCTGTTGAAATGCGACAGACATCCCACCATACCCGAATGAAAGCATTTGTGCCCAACTATTTAGCTCAAAATACACTTACTAGTGGGATGTAACACTCCAAATACCACCCACTGAAGCTGCGCCCCTGCTGGCATGGCAGAGAATGACACCGGTTTGGGAATGAAGTAGAATTTCAAGTACTAGCGTTTCTACAGCAGCACACAGGGTGGTAGCCTAATTTGGCCTGGTGCTCTAGGGGATGCCATTCCCACTAAATCTTCAGCCCGATCTTGCTTGGCCAGGGATGAGGGACGGCGACACAATAACTTAAGACAAAGTGGGTCGGTAACAGGCAGGAAGCTCTGATACCTGCTACTGTTTAGCCCACTGAGCAGAAAGGTGACCATGTCCCAAAAGGGGATACTGCCCACTAGATTAGCAGACATGAAAACATTCATCCACAACAGCCCCTCAGAGATCACTGAACAGTGCTTTAACTATACACAAGGACAGAGCACAGAGGTCGCCGTCACCAACAACAATTGATGGAATAATTCACACTAAGTGGGAAGGGTATGGGAAGGGTATGCCTAGACATGGGTCCCGTGCTCACTACACCGCTGGAATTGAAATTTGAAATTAAAACATATGTAGTTACTCATAAAGATACTATTGAGACAGTCATTCACTCACTAACACACCCATACACACACTTATCCACCCATACAGTCCTGCACACATGCTGTCTTCAAAACACAATGTTATTAAGAGGTAAGGGGTCCCAGCAAGAAAACATATGTATTAACCAGAATTAGTTGAAAATAGTACACAGCATTTGTCTACAATGTTTTAATCACAAAGTAGACATTACAGGGATATAGTATCCAACAATATTCATTACATGAAGGTTGAACAGTGCCCCTGGGCGAACAGAAGGAGTGATAGGGTGAGGGTAGTGAAGGTGGGGATGGTGACATTAAAAACAAGCAAAAGTCTCGAACAATTTATGATTCAATTGCGATATAAGGACAAAGATAAATCCAAATGGTCCGCTTTAAACAAACACATGCCTCATGTGATGCATAATTAACAAAGTCTCAAGCGTGGGGCTGGGGTATAGTGGAAGGTTGTCGGCGTTTCGACCCACTGGATGGCAGGAGTTAGTAGGAACCTTGCGGCGGGGTCTTCATCAGGACTGGTGGTGGGGCTAGCAACCTAATAGTATTGATAATTGAGTACAAATTACTAACTTATATATTACAAACTACAAATGGATACTTAAAATAGGCACAAGGTCAGTGGTGAGCATACCTCTATTTATCGGTGCTCATCGGTTAAGGGATTCCGTTGTCAACGATTCCTGTGGAGATTATAAACAACCCTAATTACAGTAAGCTGTAAAGTGGGGGCTGAGGTGAAGCATGAGTTAAATTGTGCAGGTGTTATACATGAGAACTTACATCTAGATATATATGGCTGGAGAAGTAAACTGGCCCGGGAACGCTGGGCCGGAATTCATCAAACGAGGTATCTAGAAAACAAATAATGAGGGGCTAAGTTGAACAATGCTGATTAGGACCAGAAAAAAGTGTCCAGATTTAAACATAGTCACCCGAGTAGCTTACCAGGGGAGGGGGGTTCAGTGACGGTCGTTCCCGAAATGATGCGTGTCGCTGTGCAATTATTCAAAAGTCGCCCGCTAGAAAGGAATAAAGAGGAGCATTTCAAACGTTATTGGCGTGCTCATCCGGAATCGGATATTAGACGTCTAGGTAAAGGGGAGGACAAACTGCAATGGTCGAAAGCCTTACCAATCAAGCAGACGGTCTGGTGTGCGAGTCAACCGGTGGTATCACAGCCGAAAAAGTAATGGCTGCGTGGCTTCCTGGTTATACTACAGTCGCTATGGGAACGGAATCACATGGTGTCGGGTTCCGTATAGGCATAGTTGAAAGACTATGAAGTGAACATATAGTCATAATATGTTCAAGGTCTTAATTTAGGGAGATGAGAGGGAAGAATGTAGTATTACCCAAGAAGGTTAAACTATATTTACAAAAATAAAAAATAAATAATAAAAAGCGGATCACGGTTGGGGAATTTGGTGTAAGTCCGTGATCAAGAGGGAGTCTGTAATAGATCCAAGATCAAGAGAGACAGGTGACAAAATGAATATAGGATGGAGTTAACATCGTCAGACGGGTGCCATGTAGAACCATATTATATTGCACAAGAAAAAGGGATATGCGATGGACGCAAGGTCACGAGTGGGATAATTCTAATTATATATACAGATGGCGTACCTATCACATGATGGTAAAGCCATACCACATTATCATGAAATGAGAATCATCATGCCATAACAAATTTCAAGTAGAGCCATATTATCTACCACATAAATGTGATATGATAGACGCAAGTTCAGGAATGGGATGATTCCAATTGTAAATACAAATGGCGTGCTTTGTACATCTTCATTATGGCTTCTATTGGCCTTGCCCCCAGTTTTTTTGTGAAGCCCAGAAGTGCCGAAGTAGTACGTGCAAAGGCAATATTTCTATTTTTAAGTTGCGGGCCCCAGTTCCCTCTCTCGTCAAAGATGATACCCAAGTATGGGAATGTGGGTACTCTGCTAAGTTCCTCCTTTCAACAAAAAAAGGTTTTAACTTGTTTCTTCCTGGAACTCCTCCCCATGATCATAACTTGTGACTTTTTTGCATTAATTTTAAGATCCAGGGACCTCATAAAATTCCCAAAGGCATCTAGCAGCCGTTGTAATCCAACCCCCGAACGTGAAAGAAGAACAGCATTATCCGCGTAAAGGAGAACTAGAATACTAAGTTCCCCTATACGCGGTGTGTCGTGTGTTTCCTCCTTCAGCGCCTGCTCCAGGGCATTGATATATACCGTAAAAAGGAGGGGGGCCAGGATGCACATTTGCCTGACCCCTCTCTCTGAGTTAAAATGGCTGGAAAAGCGCCCCTCAGCAGTGACCTGCACAGAAGCCAATAGGCCAGAGTGTAAATCCGCCAAGAGGTTAACCAGAGCCTGGTCAAATCCCATATTTAGCAGGATTTGCCATAACTTTGACCGATTTACAAGATCAAATGCCGAGGAGAGGTCCAGGAACCCCAGGTACATTGACCCCTCCTTTGCCTTGGTGTATTTGTCTAATAGTAATTGTAGGTTAAGGCATTGGTCTAATGTGCTCCTTTTGGATCTAAAGCCATATTGTACATTCGACAGGACCCCTCTATCGTCAAGCCAATCCTTTATTTTATGCAATATAACCCGTCCCAGGATTTTGACCGATGAGTCTATTAGGGAGATAGGCCTATAACAGGAGGGGTCCTGCCTATCTCCCTTTTTAAAGACCGGGATAATAATGGATTTTTTCCAGGACACCAGTATGTTATTTTGGTTCAAAGCATTAAAAACACTACACAAGATCATGGACCAGAATTTCGGTGCGCATTTAAATATATCGGCACAGACCCCGTCGGGGCCTGGTGCCTTATTTTTTAAAGTCTGTTCTATCGCTCTTTCCACTTCTTTGACCTCAAAGGTCACAGGGGAACCCTCAATTCTGGGAAGATCAATAGTCGTGTGATTCTCAGAGCCTGGGGTGCAACATATTTTCCCAAAGTGCGCTATCCACCCCTCATCTGGTATATTGGACTCGAGGAACGAATTCTCATCAGCCGAGAACAGTGGTTGATTTATAATTTTCCAGAACTGTCCACTGTTTTTTAAAACCTCAGGGGCAAGTAATTGTGTCCAGGCCTCTTCTTTCAGCTCTTTTTTCCTTTCTTGAATAGCTTTTTTATAAGCAATTCTTGTGCTAGCTATTTGTGCTCGATCTTTTGGAGTGGCCTTCAGGGCTTTGAGTAAATCTGCGTGTGCCCTAGAACAACTTTTATTGAACCATCTCTTACCATTATATCTAGTCTGTCTGGTTCCTGCAAGTAGACTATGGTTTATTTGTCTACAAATGTTATCAAAAGCAATAACCACATGTGTACTTTGAGCTTGCTTCTCTGGGCATATGGCCACATGATCTTCAACCCTGTTTAGTACTTCCTGCAAGAAAGTTTCAGGGACTATTTTTGACCATTTTAGCCTCCGTCCTTGATCTTTAACAGTCACATTCAAGCCGCCCTTATGTATCACAGTTTTGTAGCTCAACAGGTTCCCAAGCATCATCTCTATTAGAACAGGATTGTGGTCGCTAAAACCGAGACCTCAGTCTCATACCATAAAACCTTGGATAAAATAAAAGAAGACAAAAAAATATAATCAATAATTGTACCGTCGGCTGTTCCTTTAAAGGTGGGGGTCCTAGAGCCACATTCCCCGCAACCTGACTCATAGAGATTCCATGTCGCCAAAAAGTTTTCAAGGGCCTCCCCCCGTTTTGAGTGTTCAAGATGTATGGGTAGAGAATATAGGGGGCCCTCCTCTTCTATATTGGCACACGGTTGGTTGCAAGGGTGAATGTTAAAGTCCCCCATAAATATTATCTCAAAAGCATTTACAGTAGTGCTATATACTGACAAAAATGTCTCCAATAAATCCAGATGAAAATTAGTGCTCTCATTGGCACACGAATTATAGAAATTGATAAATAAGATTTTGTAAGTATCGGAGGAGGATAGTTCCACTATTAGGCACTTTTTTGCGTTAATTTTAAGATCCAGGGACCTCATAAAATTCCCAAAATTGAATTGCACTGAGTTAGCATACCCTTCAAGTCAAGTTTAAATAAACTAAGTAAACCTCCCTTGGCTCTACCTGCCTTTCTAGTGGTTGCTGGGATACAAAAATGTCTATAACCATCCAGGGAGAAGCTGTTTATTGGGTCCCAAGTCTCTTGGAGGGCTATGATATCAAACGTTTTTAATGAGTTGACCCAAGTTTCATTTCCTGCTTTAGCCTTGATGCCAGCAATGTTCCACGTCATGATCCTACAAGTAGGGTGCGGGGGCTGTACATCAGTCCCCGAGTTATGTACTAGTCAATCATTCTCCACCATTGTTGTGAAAGGACTATATTGATTGACCAATGGCAGGGCTTGATCAAGTTGTCTGTCAGGCAACGGAGGTGCAAACTGCACCCCGGAGGAACTCTGTTGGTGCGGGGAAACATTCCTTTCCTGCGTGTACGGTTTCATTGGCCGCCCAACAATATGCCATTGTTTTTCAGTTTGGGGAGGGTAGAAATATCCCAGAGGGAGTGGCCTGATGCCTGAATTTTTTAAATCGGAGCCGTCCCAGAAAAGGTAGTCCGCCAGGTTATTTTTATCAAAGTTTAGGACAATACAGTCCTCATCCAAGTTCTTATGGGACATGCCTACCCATCCTACTCTTCGTGCCATGATGATGTTTTTTGATATATCTGTACCCCCACTAGAATACTCTCTGTACCATTTTTAAGATTTGTCCATTAGCTCTTGTGTGGTCTCCCTTGTTTCAGCCCCCAGTGGCGGAACCCCTAATAGTACCGCCACGAGAGGAGCTGCGCTAGGAGAGAGGTTTAACTTAGTAGAACATGAACCATAATCCTGGTTATGACTGAGTTTGGCAGTATGACCCGCCATTTGCGAGTTTGCTTTAACTACGGGGTTGGCCAGGTAAACAGGAGACTTAGATCTTAACTCCGGAGTATCTGTGGTGGGGTGTAAAACAGCACTAACATGTGAATTATTTGTAGTAGCTATAGGGCCCTTACTACGATTCTGCCCCACATTATTTAAGAGAGAGGGTTTCCCTGTCCCAAGCGCCCCACGATACTCTTTTATGAAGACATCAATAGCCTCACATCTGTTTAGTAGCCCTGCAACACAAGTATTTAAGGTATCTATTATATCCTTTGCCGTTGCCACCAAGGCAGGTTCTAATATGGAAGTAAACATTTCCTCCATTTTCGAACTAAGTTTGTTAAGTATTGTGTCTTCAATGTGATTAGAATGGGGCAACACATTTTTTTAGACTTTCTCTGACATTTCTTGGTTGTTCGCCCCCCTTTCTCCTGTTGCTGCGGTAGTTTAGGATTAGATTTTTGTGGTGAGGGAGGTATTGGCAAAGTTTCCAGCCCTACATCAGGAATTATATCAATGTCTGAAGTAATGGGTCTGGTCAATCCAATACTGTGCAATGATTGCGATTGGTCAGTGTCTTGAGTCCCTCTGTCTGCAACAATATCCAAAGTGCTCGTGTCTGTCCTCGTGGCCAACATAGAAGGCAAAGCCAACTCTTTCTCTGCATCAGCAATTTCTTTTGTGCATACACCCACCGCAGAGGTCAATACTATATTAATTTGACCACTTACGCTGATGATACCCAGCTGGTACTATCTATTCACAAAAACGGTTCCACTATAGCGGCTAACTTCAAAGACGGCATGCGGGCCATCAGCTGCTGGATGGCCTCTAACTGTCTTAAATTGAACTCTTCTAAGACCGAAGTTATGCTGTTTGGCAAGGTTCAGCCGGCCTGGTCTCCCTTATGGTGGCCGGAGGAAATGGGCACTCCACCTGAACCAGTCAGCAAAGTGAGAAACCTGGGAGTTATATTCGATGACAAACTCCATTTCCATCACCATGTGAACTCTGTAGTTTCATCGTCATTTAACATCTTGCGAAAAATTAAGAAGCTTTTGCCATACCTTCCTACCACTGCTGGCAAAACTCTTATTTCAACCCTAGTGTTTTCACGTACTGATTATTGCAATGCCCTTTTCCTCAACGCTCAAGAAAAAGTAATTTCCAAACTGCAAATGATTCAGAACGCCTCCGCCAGAGTTCTACTTGGTATCCCAAAATTGACCTCTGTCTCAAGACAATTAGCTCAACTGCACTGGCTCCCGGTGAGGAGCCGCACTAAGTTTAAGTCCTTGTGTATTGTATACAAGGCAATAAACAACATGGGACCCAAATTTCTCAGAAATTCCCTTAAGCCTCTACCAACCCCCAGAACGCTTCGTTCCAACACCGCCCACCTGCTTCAAATCCCCAGAACAAGGAAGGTTAACTGGGGAGACAGACGTTTTAGCATTGCAGCAGCAAGATTATGGAACTCTCTTCCTCTCAACATTAAATCTAGCCCCACACTGCTTATCTTTAGAAAGCAACTTAAGACATGGTTGTTTTCTCAATGAACTAACTAGCAACTTCAGATATAGAACTCTGCATCTGTTCTCTGAAATACTGGTAATAGATCTAGCTCCTAGCGCCGAGACACCCACGGGTATTTGTTGCGCTTTAAAAATCACATAAATAAATAAATAAATAAATAAATAAATAAAAGATAATGGATTCAGCTGTCTTTAGTACTTTGGCCTTTTTTTCCCCTTGACCCTAGGTGCTCAGCTGTTTCCTCTTACCCATATTGTAGATGTCAGAGATGTGGCCCAGCCCGGCCTCCTCTGGCCCCTGATGGCCCCAGATGGCCCCAGATGGCCCGCCCTTGTCCCGGGCTTCTCCCGGTCGCTCCCGCAGGTGACTCGTGGGGGCGAGAGGCACTCCTGCAGATAAGGCGCCTCCTGGCGCGTGAACAGCGTCAGTCCTGCCGCAGCTGGGGAACCACAACACCCAGCCGGGGCAGCTGAGTGTTGTGGTTCCCCAGCTGCGTGTGGCACCGGGCGACTGACGGCAAGCGCAGGAGCCGTTCCCCTCACGGCAGGATTGGAAGGTGAGGAGCTGGTTTTCAACACCGTTTCCTTCACGGCTGGCTTGGTACTCCGGTTAGATGCCCCCCGAGCTCTTCGGCGCTCCTGCACATAAGGCGCCTCCTGGCGCATGAACAGCATCAGTCCTGCCACGCGAGCCCCGGGGCAGCTGGGTGTTGTGGTTCCCCAGCTGCGTGTGGCACCGGGCGACTGACGGCAAGCGCAGGAGCCATTCCCCTCACGGCGGGATTGGAAGGTGAGGAGCTGGTTTTCAACGCCGTTTCCTTCACGGCTGGCTTGGTACTCCGATTAGATGCCCCCTGAGCGCTTCGGCGCTCCTGCAGATAAGGCGCCTCCTGGCGCATGAACAGCGTCAGTCCTGCCAGGCGAGCCCCGGGGCAGCTGGGTGTTGTGGTTCCCCAGCTGCGTGTGGCACCGGGCGACTGACGGAAAGCGCAGGAGCCGTTGCCCGCACGGTGGGATTGGAAGGTGAGGAGCTTGTTTTCAATGCCGTTTCCTTCACGGCTGGCTTGGTACTCCGGTTAGATGCCCCCCGAACGCTTCTGCGCTCCTGCAGATAAGGCGCCTCCTGGCTCGTGAACAGCATCAGTCCTGCCGCACGAGCTGTGAACTCCACTTTCTTATGTGTTTGGCCGCAAAGTTTACACAACGGTAAGCACTGAGGCCTAGATCTACAAATCCTTCATAGCAATGCATTAGAAATTAGTCGGCATAACTGGTGTCAGTAACGCAGTAGGCACTTCCATATAGACACCACTTGAACACCGGCACTATAACAAGTGAAATGTACCAGGTACACTGCACTCGCAAAACTGTAGTGTAACCTTTATTTGTGAAAAGAGAGAGAGCCATTATCAAGCCTTGGCAACAAAATTATCGCCACTTTATTGGCAGCAAAGTGCTGCTAAAGTGGCGATAATGGGTTTGATAATATGCTCAATGGAATTCCAATCAAAGCTCATGTTAGATGTGAAGGACGAGATTCCGTGGCCCATCCTGGAAAGTTACATCTTCCATCTTTAAACTGTCTCAATACCAGCATACAGTTTAGTGCACCGGGACGTATGTTGCATTGCTAGAGAGTTCTACGGACATTCCGGTCACATATATTAGGTCCTACGTTTTGCCCAGGGTTTGCCACCCTTTTTTCTTGTTAGCTCTACACCTGACTCTAAGTACCCATTTAATTCTGCATGGTACATGCTGTTTTTTACCATTGACATAGATAGTGTATGGCAGCTAAATACAAGGTCTTTTTCCGCTTATTGACCTTTGGTTCGCAGCCTTATCACACACAATCTTAGATATGGCCATCCTATTGGGCATCCATAACTGCAGAATAAGGCTAATACTATATACTCGCAAGCCTCTTTAATCCTTACTGGCTTTATACACTGATCAACTGATTTGGTGAGTTGGTTTGAGCGCTTTTTCTCTATATTCTGTGTGGTTTTAGTTAGCTTATTGCTAGCCCTCGTGCCAACTTGGAGTGCTGCACAGTTTACAACACGGCAGGTTTGATATCATAATCCGCCTTACATTGAGCGATGTTTGAAATCACTTGAACAGGGTTAAAGAGTCACTGTGATTCTGGAGACCACGTTTTGCAACACGTTAGTACTTTACTACAATTCCCAAGCGCCTGTGCGGCTTACATCTGTCTCATGAGATTTTCATAACTACCGAGTGAAATGGGGCCTTTTTCACCCATATCGCTGTTTTCTTTGTTTCTTAGTTCTAATTTATCATCAGTACCATTTACCGGGGCACAGCGATTCTTCGTGTTAAAACAAATTGCTATTACTCATGCCCGGTTCTCATGGTCATGTGACTCTGGTCCAACCAATACCGTATGACCATAATAAATATGGTGACCTTCCTCCCGTTCGGTATCTCCCCAGTCGGCTTGGATGCTGGCGCGAAGTACCGACGGAGAGGTAAGTGACCGCCTGATGGATTTCTTCAAAGATCTGTTCTGTACTTTGGGCTCAAACTATCATTTCTCTTCCTGATAGACACTTTGTTTAACTTCAGCCTTCTCCGGGGTACGCGGCTGGCTGGGTCTTTCATGAGCTGAGCCCTAGCTTCTGTCCGCCTTAAGCGCGGACGTTCCGGAGTTTTTCCAGAGCTCCTCCTCCTCATTCGCTAGCTTTATGCTTTGGTTGCCAGCAGCATAAACCACTACCCATTTGAATTTGGCTAATGTGTCCACATGGTACTGCATTTTAGAGAACATTAAGGGTCTTTTTATTTCAGGATTTGGGACATTCACCTCCGGGTCTTTGTTTCTCTTATCCTATTTTTTCTGAGCGGTGCTTCTTCCTCCTGGGTCACTGCCAGGTGGGGTGAGGCGCATTTTTCCTGCACCAAAGGTAAGCAGGCTCTGCAGTACATCTTTATGTAGTAATCACTCTAAGATGTTACTGTATTCAATATTTTCACACATAGTTCGTGCTAGTGGGGTTCGACCACATGGTGACCTAGATACTGTTGTCTTTCTTACATGTGTCTTTTTACGAGCGACTATATGGTGCATATTTTGACTTATCATACTATGTTCTTTTCCCTCTAGTGGTACAAATAAACCATGTGCAGGTTGAATACAGACACCTAGGATCACAGGTGATCACGTTCTTCTATATTTACTTATTTCACATTGTGTACTTTATTTTTCACTATTACACATTGTAGTAGCATTACAGACAAGGTCCCGAGGAAGGCAGGAACTATCTGTTCCATTTTTGCTGAAACAAGTCGTTATTTGTTTCAAACTGCCCTATGCTATTTTGTTTTAATAATGGAGGATCGGGCATTAACAAGAATAAAGTATTAGTTGCTCCATCATCCAATTTTATTACACTTTTTTCACTACACACTAGCACTGCAATCCCATTACCCACTAGAAGAACTTTACTAAATCACTATATAAGGACCGCACTACGGGCTACTTGGTTTATGAAGGATTTTCCAACTTATCCTCATATATCACCTAGAGTCCTTATGTTTGCAGGTCCCTGAGGAGTCCCAAATGATGAAGGGCGGTACCGAGTGGCGTCTGATGGGTATCTCATTTGTTGAGGGTAGCTTAGGATTGTCAGATTTTACTTTCCTTTAGTTTATTGTTTTTGTAGTTGATAGGTCATTGTGGCATCATTAAGTCCCTTTGTTGTGCAAACAATGTAATAACACAGACAAGGCACGAGGAGAATCTGATGCAAACAACGCAATAACACAGGCCAGGCACTAGGAGTATCCGATGCAAACAATGCAATAACACAGGCCAGGCACTAGGAGAATTTGACTCAAACAATGCAATAACACAGGCCAGGCTCTAGGAGAATCTGACTCAAACAATGCAATAACACAGGCAGGCAGTAATAGAATGTGACGCAAACAATACAATAACACAGGCAGGCACCAGAAGAATCTGATGCAAACAATGCAATAACACAGGCCAGGAACGAGGAGAATCTGATGCAAACAATGCAATACCACAGGCCAGGCAGTAACAGAATGTGACGCAAACAATGCAATAACACAGACAAGGCATGATGAGAATCTGATGCAAACAATGCAATAACACAGGCCAGGCATGAGGAGGATCTGACGCAATCAATGTAATTTCAGGTGCAGAGGCTAGTTCTGTATACTATAGGTACAGATTCACACCAAGTCATGGTATCTTTGCATAGTTTAAGCCAACAAGGTTTCTGATCCACTAGATTGTAAGTCTACGTACTCTAGGTCTTATGGACTCTATTGTGACAGGCATTAGGTGAGACATGGCTCTAGTTCACTGGGTGAAAAAGGAGGCCTCCGCTTAGGGCTCAAATGGGTTCTTCAGACACCAAGCACTGGACTTGCCGATCTGAGCTCTTCTGTGAAATGATGTCCGTCACACCCTCTTCCATCGTCACACGAGGTACAACAGGCTGGATTCTACAATAAGCCAAACCAGAGGACCTTTCTTGAATTTGCCTTTCAACCAGTCTCCAATCAGTCAAGAAAAGAGGATCTTTTTGTTTCACCTCTGCCAGGCTTCCTGCTCTGAAGTGTAGACAAGTGGGATGGAACAGGCTCCAGGAGGCCGGATGTGTATTCCACCTCTATGCCAGACATCCAGTGAACAACAAGGGGTTCCTCAGAGAAGCTATCAGGGGCTGCTTTCTGAAGCAGGCCACGTAAACAGAGACTAACCCTCATGTAGAAACTAATCCAATTCCCTCCCCTCTTAGACAGTCACAAGATAAACAAGGTTCTGGGTCACACAGATTGAAGCATGCAGCACTGGTGAGTTTGGAAACCTTTGGTGGAATTATAGTGAATCAGCCTAGTTTATGGAAGGGAATATGCAAAGTGAATCTCCAGAAACTATCAGTTGGTAATAGTCTAAGTAACAGAAAGACTGGATATCAGAATGAATCTAGATCTAACCGAGATTATTCATGTCCTTATTTCCCTTCCACTGTCAGTAAAAAGCAGCGCCAGCTGGAAATATTACTTCTGCAAATGCCTCCTCAAAGTGAAGTAAAGTAAAAAGTAGTGCAGAGTAGCCATGTTGACCTCTGCAATCCTTACAGTGACAGTAAAATGCAGTGCAATGTGCACAGATGTGGTTCCGTGAATTCTGGACCCGTGTCATAAACATCGTCGAATCATGACGATTTTGGTATCAATAGACCGAGAATGATAAGTATACTATACACGAGTGTTTTCGTCATGTTCGAGTGACGTGATCAACCAGAAACCAGAGATTCCGTTCTGAACTCTCGGGTTCCATTTTGTGTACGGCAGCCATTTTGTGGTTGCCCTCACATAGGCCGATGACTAAGGCCGAACGAGTCTTTGGGACACGTACACCTTTAACTGACTCCTGTGTGACCTGGGCAAGCTGACTCCACTGCCCGAAGCCAAACCAGTCCGGCCAGTTCCTTTCCCAGTGGCCGACTAAGATTAAGATCAAGGCACAGCCTGCCATAAACCCTTTACTGCACAAAACTATGTCTAATCTTACACACACCTGTCTCTGCTCCGTTCTTTATGACCTGCTTTACGATGAGGAGGTGCCAGTTTTTATTAGGGGTCCGACCATCTATCTGATGAAGAGTGTTGGGGTTCTGCCAAGTCATTGATGGTGGGCTGGACGATGAAACGTGGGTTTGTCATGCAATACGTGATGGTGGGCTGGACAATGGAATGTGGGCTTGTCATGCAATGTTTATTGTACACATGGGATTGGTTTACAGTAAAGAAGAAATGTTTGCCTGAAGCATAATATTTCGTATAAAAAGGGTTCACTGACTTTGTAAATTTGAGCAGTCTCCTACGAATATACAGCCACTGTACTTTGTGGACCTCTGTTACTGGTTGCAGCCAATAAATTTGAATTTTGACGTGACGTCACCAAGAAGTTGCCGCGTTTCTGTAACTCTGAGACAGATGAATCTAGGAGATTTCAGGTGTTTTCCCCTGGCACCACTGGGTCCATAAAAACCCAGTTCTCCACAGATTCCCTTGTATAATTAAAACTCATGGGTGTCAGCGATAAGTGGTGCAGTTTATAAATGTTCCCACATTAAATGCCCCTTGTAGTGTGAGTAAAAAGCAGCACACATATATTCTGTACTTTAAACACTTCTCGAAGTGTGCGTAAACATCCATGCACCTTACAGATCGATAGGTACCCCTTATAATATAGTGAAAAGCAGTGCTTGTACACAGATTTCCTCTTTTGTAAACACCCCTCATTGTGTTTTCCTCTGTAAATGTTCCTAGTAGTGTAATGCACAGCGGTGCACTGCACACAGCTTTCCTCCTGTCACTGCCCCTCATAGTATCGGTAAAAGCAGTGCAGTACTGACAGATTCTCTCTGTAAAGGCGCCTCAAAGTGCCAGTAAACTGCAGTGCAGAGTGGACAGATCTACTCTTTTGTACCCACCCCTCATTCTCCTCCTGTTGTCCTAACACTGCTTCTAGTGCAGTGCCCAGACTTCCTCTTCTGTAAACGCGCCTCGTGATGTAGTAAAGAACTAAGCAACGTGCACAGGTCATCGATTCTGAAAATACCACACTTAGGGGCATATCAAAGAGCTGCGTCGGCCTTGAGCCGCACAATGAAGCGCAAGAGCGAAGCAGCTCTTAAGTTAGATTTATCAAGACACACAACCTTGCCCTGCATTTCCATATGTGGCCTGATGAATCTAGAGTAACGCACCGCAGCACAAATCGCTGCTTTGCTTTACTCTGCCCCAGTGACGGGTCCCATGGGCGGAGCGTGGGCGTTGCCACGCATCGCCCCAAAGATTTTGCCACATTCCCACATTCACCAACATTGGTAGACCTGGGAGTGCGTCATAATGGTACGCATCCCCATGAACGGTGTAACAAGGATAAATATCTGTATTTCTCCTTGTTCCTTGCTTTCGTTGTGTGCCCCTTTCTGCACAAAAACAGTCCTGTTTACAAGGCACGCACGCTTGCACCATGGAGCAGGGGCGCCTGCTTTGGAGCTAGGTAGAACATTGTGCGCCAGCGCGGGGAAAAACAGGAATGTGCTGCATGAATTTTTGAATAAATATGCCCCTACGTGTAGTAAAAGGAAGTGCAGAATGGACAGTTTTTTCCCAGTGAAGAGTGAAGAGTAAAGAGCGGTGCAGCGTGCCCAGGTTTTCTCTTTTTTAAACGCCCCTCGAGCTGCTGGAAAACTGATTCCGTTTGCAGACCACAGATGGGCTCTAAGCACCCGGCACAGAATAGTCAAAGGCAGAGGAGTCTGCACAGATATCCTCTTTTATTTTAAACCCCCCTCACAGTGTAATACAAAGCAGTGCAGTGAGTGGACATGACCTTTCCTGTCAACAGCCCCCATAGAGCAGGGAAAAGCAATGCAATACACAGATTTTACCGGTTCACAGAGATTAGTAATATAGCAGAGCACACATTTTTCACAAGGTAGCAAAAAGCAGTGCAGTTTTCACAGACATCCTCTTCTGTCAATCTAAGACACAAAGTGTAGTAAAAAAATGACCAATGTGTGCAGATTCCTCATCATGAGGTACGAGGCTTGGCAGGGTTCACAGATTACTCAATATGCAGCACGATGCAGGGTAGCGTGAACAGATTCTTCATTATGCAGTAAGATGCAGCGCAGTGTGCAGATTCTTTACAGTCTTAAACACAAATGATGCCCACAAAGACCACCAGGGCCAGAAGAAAAAGCCCTCCCCCCCTCTCTCCCAGAGGTCCCAAGATAGATGAGCCCAGCTGAGCTCCAGGGGCCCCCGGATAGAGTAGCCCAGCTCAGCCCCAAGGCCCCCCAGATAGAAGAGCCCAGCTCAGCCGCAGGGCCCCCCAATAGAAGAGCCCAACTCTGCCCCCAGGGGCCCCGGATAGAGGAGCCCAGCTCAGCCCCAGGGGCCCGGGATGGAAGAGCCCAGCTCAGTCACAGGGGCCCCAGATAGAAGAGCCCAGCTCAGCCCCAGGGGCCCCCAGATGGAACAGCCCAGCTCAGACCCAGGGCCCCCTGATAGAAGAGCCCAGCTTAGCCCCAGGGGCCCCCGGATAGAAGAGTCCAGCTCAGCCCCAGGGCCCCCGGATAGAAGAGCCCAGCTTAGCCCCAGGGGCCCCTGGATAGAAGAGCCCAGCTCAGCCCCCTCAGGGCCCCCGGATAGAAGAGCTCAGCTCAGCCCCAGGGGGCCCTGGATAGAAGAGCCCAGCTCAGCCTCAGGGGCCCTGGATAAAAGAGCCCAGCTCAGCCCCCACAGACCCCTGGATAGAAGAGCCCAGCTC
Organism: Lissotriton vulgaris; assembly: GCF_964263255.1. Lineage (NCBI taxonomy): Eukaryota > Metazoa > Chordata > Amphibia > Caudata > Salamandridae > Lissotriton > Lissotriton vulgaris. The sequence goes on along the minus strand of NC_141685.1, from coordinate 64,142,421 downwards.
AGCCCCATAGCCCCCGAATGGAAGAGCCCAGCTCAGCCCCGGGGCCCCCCGGAAAGAAGAGCCCAGCTCAGCTCCAGGGACCCCGAATAGAAGAGCCCAGCTCAGTCCAGCTTCTGGCAGTGATTTCTCATAGTTCTGTAAGATGCAGTGCACACAGATCCCCTCTTTAAAACAAATGATGCCCACAAACACCCGCAGACAGAAGGAAAGCCCCTCAGGGGCCCCCGGATAGAAGAGCCGAGCTCAGCCCCAGGGGCCCTGGATAGAAGAGCCCAGCTCAGCCCCCAGGGGCCCGGATAGAAGAGCCCAGCTCAGCCCCAGAAGCACACGGATAGAAGAGCCCAGCTCAGCCCCAGGGCCCCCCGGATAGAAGAGCCCAGCTCAGCCCTCAGGGGCCCCCGGATAGAAGAGCCCAGCTCAGCCCCAGGGGCCCCGGATAGAAGAGCCCAGCTCAGCCCCCAGGGGCCCGGATAGAAGAGCCCTGCTCAGCCCCCCAGGGGCCCCCGGATGTAAGAGCCCAGCTCAGCCGGGCTCCTGCAGAGATTCCCTCCAGGATTATTCAGTCTATTTCTACAAACACAGCAGAAGGTGCTGACAATCTCCTACCTGAGCAGAGACCTGTGCAGACGTGTCCATGGCTCTCTCCTTCCCCTACGGCTTGGGGGGGCAGAGCTGGGGTTTGAGAGGGCAGATCTGGGGTCTGAGGGGGGGGCAGATCTGGGGTTTGAGGGGATCTGAAGATGGAGGTAGCTGCTCACCAGACAGGGCTCCTTCCTCCTCTGCAGCACACGAGGAGAGACGGCAAATGATGTCACCACCGCTGCTGGTGCTGTCTCTGCCGCTGCTGATCCGGAAGAGGAAACCCTTCTCCCTTTCAGCTAATCTGAAGCTCAGTGTTTCATCAGCAGGCGAGGCTGGTGGCCAAAGATGGAACCGCTGCCTCCAGTCTCCAGGACTGAATTTGAAATGACAGCCTGAATTTCATTAAATAGATGATCATGTGTATGCAACTCACTGCTAGAATAAATCTAGACAGCGTTTTTCTAATTTCCCTGTTTCTGAGGGTAAATCTTTATATTTGTTAGGGCTGTGTATACTCAAACAGCATTTCAACGGTTTGCCCCAAATTAAGTTTTGCATTTGTCTGCATTGTTTACCACCTCACTCCCTTCAAAGTTTCACTTATAAAATAAAGAAAGATTAAGAAGATTGTAGGCACAATAACTTCATAATACAGAAAAATTAGGTTTGACTCTCACAGATTTCTCCCTCAGTGGATGGTCCCATGGCAATGAGTGAACGGTGCCGGGCCTGAGGATGAGAGGGTATTCCAGCACTAACTAATGCCAGACTCCTTCATACAGGCTCTTATTAGAGTTACCACCTCTTGGTACGCTCTTGGACGCAGACGACACGCAACTGCTCTTCCCCTTCAAATCTCTCACCCCGGATATTTTACATTCTTTTTCCGATGGGATGAAGGCAGTTGCAAGGTGGATGTCATCCAACTTTTTACAATGCAATGTTGGAAAGACAGAGGTGATGCTCTTTGGTGAAGCCAGGATTCAATGGTCTCCTGAATGGTGGCCCTCTGAACTGGGCCCAGTCCCTGTGCCAAAAACTACGGTCAAGAACTTGGGCGTCAGGCTTGAACCAGAGCTAACCATGAAGCAAAATGTTAATATCACTGTAGGAGCGTGCTTTCATGTGATTGGCCTCCTTCGTAAAATCTTCCCTTTCCTCCCTGATTTTCACAGGAAAACTCTGGTTCAGGCTCTGATCATTAGTCGGCTTGACTATTGTAACGGCCTTCTACTGGGTGCAAACGAGGAGGTTCTGGACCGTTTGCAGGTGGTGCAAAACACGGCAGCTAGGCTGGTGTTAAATGCACCCCCTAGATCCCCCTCCAGACCACTACTTCATGAGCTTCACTGGTTGCCAATACGTCAACGAGTGAAGTTTAAAACATGCTGTACTATACACAGGGGCCTTAACCAACTGGGACCTGAGTATTTGGCGAACAAATTTGTTCCTTATGTTCCCATCCGTGCCCTTAGATCTAGTGACCAATTGTTACTAAACGTTCCCAAGATCACGAAAACCAGGTTGGGTGGAAGAGCATTATCTGTTGTGGGTCCCAAACTGTGGAACTCACTTCCGTTGTCACTAAGGAAATGTAATGACCACTGTCAATTCAGAAAACATTTAAAAACGTTTTTGTTTGGTTCATTTTAGAGTGTCCCTTGTTTACAGCATCTTTAACTATGCGCTCCCTAATTTCAGTCTTGCACCGGCCTGTTACAGCGCGGAGATACTCCCTCGGGAGTTTATTCATAGCGCTATATAAGCCCATAAATAAAATAAAAATAAATAAATTGGTCATGTTTTAAGAGTTTGCAAAGGCTCGGATATTATTCTTCAATAAGACTTTGTGTAAAATTGTTTGTATTATTTATTAACATGGCTCTGCTGTCTTTGTTTACTTTAACTATGAGTCATGATTCATTAAGGCAGTTATAGAACACATTAAACAAGTGATTTTTCTTATATTTAATATTTTAACTTTGCACTTATTGAAGAAAACAATACCAGCGTTAGGTTATTTTCCTACTTATTTTACTGGCCGGAACATTAAAATACTGGCCATGCCACGCCTATAATATACCAGCCAGGTGGTAACCCTCTCTCCTCGCATAAGTCACTCCTCGACCACGCACCATCAATGTGCGGGTGCAGGAGGGCTTCGTAGCACTGTCAGGCAAGTTGCATTTGTTGCCTTCGCAGTGACATCAGATCTGTCAGGCACACATCAGAGCATGCAAGTCTCACTCATCATGAGTGACACTCACACATTTAGAGGTTGTGCTGAAGTCTCACTCACACCTTGCTGAATCTTATCACTGGGAGACGGGCCTAGTACTCCATATGTTACTTTGCTCGTACTTCCACTGTGTGCGGAGTAGCCGTTTAGAACTAAAGAGGGAGGCACTATTCACTTCAGCAAACCCACTGTCCTACATTTTGATATCACTACTTTTTCAATATTTCACCGTGACGGCTGCACAGATTATACATTCCGTGTAATGTCAATTTAGATGTCTGTATTAATGATTTGGATTTTACCTGTGTACTCATCATTCCTATAATTTCACTAATATCTCTTCCTCTGACATTATCATAGTCAAATGTTATGTGACATCAATTCATGTGAGGTCATTCAGCCCAGGCTGAGACAGCTTCCCGTGCACACACACAGACAGTTTTTAAACTGCTGTAGCCTGGCTGGTCTAGCGTCCGTCTTATTTCCGCCGCACATGAGTACTTCACAGGTCTTTAAAAGGCCATTTACTTGTTAGCGAGGCTTTGTTGCTTTTCACCCCTTTTTAGAGCTCCTGCAACTCCACTCTGCCTATTGCTGGAAGAATTAGCCCCACCCGAACATTTTTGTAGCCCCTCCACCTTCCTCTAAATTTGGATCTAGTTGCGCCTCTGAGTAAGGGGGAGGAGCATGGTCTTTGCTGACAGATGAACACATCTGGAAGCAGTACAGGCGCTCCCCTGAGACGTTCCTGCCAAGCTATGCTACCAGCATTCAGACCAGAAGAGTGCTGATTTCTGCAAAAGGATATGAAATGTTTGTTTCAGTTTCATTACACTTCATGTCAGTGTTGTTGAACTTTACAATGGTCACAAAGTGGTTCCTCACTTGCGTTCCTACGAGTACTTCAGTCTCTTAACTTTCCCGCTGTGCGGTTTCTCCAACTAAATTGCCCACGAAAACGCATATAGTCTTTTCTGAGAGAGAAGTAACATTTATGTTTCCTGGAGAAAGTGGTTAAAGGCGCTGTCTGTTTCTGCTGATTCTTAGATTTGACTAAAGTGAGTCAAATTCTGTGCCGAGGTGGGTTCACTAAGAGAAGCCCTTCCAAATGTACAATGGCGTTGTATGAATCTGGCTTTTTATATGGTATGCCTGTGGTCATTCCATGCACAGAGATCAGGGGTCCCCCAAAAGTGTACAGGCCTCAATGTAAATCCCAAAGTGCTCTGTTAGTGGGAGTGTGGGCGAGCAGCCTTAGGCCTCACACAGAGAGTGGAAGACATTTATTGCACAACATTGACCAATAATGGACACACGGCTCGATAAGGAGATCCACTCCACTTTTTAAATCAAAATATTTTTCACTTTCAAAAGGTGGCGTTTAGAATATGTTTGAAGCAGTTCAATGTTCCCTATGGTGAAAACAATAATGCAGTTTAACAGGTAAGTTCCACACTTACAAATCCAGTATTCGGGCCCAAAGGTCAGCAAGGAGCACGGGTTAGGTGAGTACCAAAACTGCACCACTAGCAGCAAGGGGGCGGCTGAGTGCAGAGGTCAGAGTCAGAGTTCGGCCCAATGCTTTTCAATAGAGACTGGGGTTGCCGGGAGCCACACTGCTTGCAGGTAAGTGGATCAGTGGCAGAGGCTAAGCTTTGGGGGTTAGCACAAGCACAGGGGGGCCCCACGCAGCCCCAAGCATACACCATCAGGGGCAGAGGGGCAGCTGGATGCTACATCAGCGTTGGGTGCCCAATGCTTTTGTTTGGAGCTTTTGACAAACAGCTGCAGGCATCTCTCCGGAGGTTGCAAGAGGGAGACCAACTACAGGAAGGGTAAGTAGAGAGGCAGCGTGTCGTAGGGGCACCATTGGTTCAGCTCACCAGGGCCCAGGGGCTCCGGGTGCAGGGGTGCCTTTCAACTTCCAAGTCTTCTTACCTGAGCCAGTCACGGTCAAGCAGAGCCTCTGGATTCAATCTAGAGGCATCGTCATGGAGGTTTGGAGGGAGCGGTCAGCGAACACTGGATTCGAGGTCTGAATCACTGGGGAGACTTCACTGGGCAGGTTGGCCACTCAGACTCGGGCCGTGGGCGTCGGGTGCAGGGATCACGGTTCCAGCTGGATCCGGAGCCCTTGGGGTTGTTTTCTTCTGGACAGGTCCACTCTCCGCGGGCGATTGGAGTCTTTTTCAAAGGCAGCAGTCCTCCCAGGGTTTTCAGAGGTCACCGGCTGCAGGACAGTTTGCAGGTTCACAGAAGCTGGAGACATGCTAGTAGGGATGGGGCCAAGGCAGTCGTTGTATTCAGTCTTCTCTGCAGGGACCTCTTCTTTCTTCTTAAGTCATTGCAGATCCAATTTTCAGGACTGGTAGAGCCACCTAAATACTAAATCTAGGGGCATTTTAGGGGAGTAGCAGGTAGGGCCAATTGGCACCTTGCCTGGGGTGACTACACCATCTATTATGCCACCCTCCTGTGGGAGTGTGCACAGACCTAGCCCTTATTGGCGGGCCTACCCATCTTCAAGATGGTAAGGACTGAAAGATGTGCTCCACTCCGCCTCCCCCACCTGAGGGGTGGATTGGCAGAGGTGGGCACATCTCTTCTTCTCCTAAGTTTTTCCACTGGTTTTCCCACATGAAGTGAAGGTGTAAACCGGAGGCTGCCGTCTTCTGTTAGCAGCAGAGGCACGGGATTGCATATTACAAAGAAGGCAGGCCTTTGAAGCTTCCCCTTGGAGCACTGGCCCATCCCGGGGGAGGAGGTGTGACACCTTGGCCCAGGATGTGCATTGTTTCTGGTCCAAGAGAGAAGGGGCTCTCCACCCAGGGGTCCGGAAACATGTCTGGTGGTGGCTGAATGCCTAGAGCCGGTCAAAAACAACACCAGGGTTAGTAGGTTTTCAGGGGGCACCTCTGAGGTGCCCTCTGAGTACATGGTATAATAAATCTCACAGTAGCATTGGTGTGGATATATTGAAAGGAGTAGTTTGGTACCAAACACCCCTGTGTTCAGGGAAGCAATCATGGTGCTGTGGAAATCGAGCTGTCGAGTTTCCAGCCCATGTGCTCTGGCTTCACTGGCGCTTACAATATTAAAGAATGGATCCTAATATTGTCGGGGCGTCTCTGCTCGAGCAGATGTGTCCTCACCTGTGGTATAGGTCACCCTGCCCTGGGGCTGTGAGGTCTGCTAGAGCGGTGACTTGCCTATACCTTCAGGCAGTGTCGTCTGGCACGGCACCCAGGAAGAGTGCCATGTCAACCTTGTTGTTTTCACTCTCACAGGGGCATGCAAGCTGCAAGGGCAGTGGCATGGTCCCATTGAGGAGGGTACGAGGAGACCCTCTTCAGCTCCCAGGCCCTGGGTACCCAGGGTACCATTTACTAGGGACTTACAGGGGGCAGACATACCAATTGAGGATATGTTTTGGGAAAAAGCACTGGCACAGGAGACCCTGTGCACCACAATTGAAACCACATCAAAACCTGGCATCAAAAAACAGGGGCTAACCATGCCAAATGAGGCTCTTTCTCACAGATGCTCTTAGTGTTACAAATGGGCGTGGAGGATAGGACCTCTGCTCCACTGTCCTGGGTCAAGATATTTCCTTTAAAATGTTTTCAGCTGACGCATCCGGGCGATTGAAAGGGCGTGTGATGAAATATCTTCATCCCGCAAAGTACACTACGAAAACCGACCGAGGAGGCATCAAAGAATCTAGCACACCTTAAGTCATTGGGGGTAGAGGTTACTCCTGCTGCAGACCGTCTTCACCATACCTGGGATTGGGGGAAATAACACGCATGTGGCAACAGAGACCATTATGAAAGGACTGGCTTCATGTTCAGCTTTTCTGCACAATACAAAGCCCCTGAAAGAGAAAAGAAAATGGATATTTGGATATTTGGATATTTGGATGGGTATTTATAGAGCGCGAACGTTCGCTCCGGAGGGAGCATCATGGCGCTGACAAACCAAAAGACCAAATCACAAGGAAGGTAGTGGGGGGCTAGATGGCTGCTTTAGTCCAGTCATCAGAGAGATTAAAAATCCACGTTTTAAGGTGTTTCCTAAACGGCTTTTCAAGCGTCTGAAGTCTGAGATGCTTTGGCATGCTGTTCCAGGCTCTGATAGCCAGGGTACTAAGTGTTTTACCGCCTTTAGACTTCAGATTGAATTTGGAGGGGGTCATGAGGTTTTCTTGCGAGGATCTAAGGGAGCGGCCTGGTGTGTAGTGGGGAAAGCGGATTGACAGATATGCAGGACCGGATTTGTTGAAGGCTCGGAAAGCTACAATGAGAATTTTAAAAAGTATTCTTTTATGCAAGGGAAGCCAATGTAAGGCTTTCAGAGCAGAGGAGATTGAGGATTTGCGTGGGAGTTTAAGGACAAGACGCGCAGCAGTGTGCAGGACGCTTTGAAGTTTCAACCGGGTGGACTTTTTGGTCCCTGCCAGGAGGCCGTTACAGTAGTCCACTCGAGAGAGGATGAGGGCTACCGCGATGGTCTTTCTGGAGTCGAGCGGGAGGAAGTCAAAGAACTTTCTCAGGGACTTTATGATGCCGAAGCATTTACCTGCTACGGTCGTGGCGTGGGTATCGAAAGAGAGATCGGAATCAAAAATAACTCTGAGGTTTCTGGCTGATGAAACTGTCTGAGGAGGGGCGGCGGAATTATCAGGCCACCACAAGGCGGGGCAGAAAGAAGCGTTCTTACCAATGGGCAGGATCTCGGTTTTATTCGAGTTGCATCGGAGGTGGTTGGCATCCATCCATTGAAAGACCGCAGTGAGACAGTGCTTAAGGTTGAGTTCGGCCGTGTTTGAATTGTCGTCGATGGGGATGACAAGTTGAGTATCGTCGGCATAAGACGTGACAGTTATGCTGAACGATTCAACAAGGGTAAGCAGAGGGATGAGATATATATTAAAAAGAAGGGGACTCAGAATAGAGCCCTGGGGAACTCCGCAAAAGACCTTTTTTTCTTTCGAATGGAAGGGACCGAGTGTGACAGTTTGAAACCTGTCGGAGAGGAAGGAACTTATCCAGGCTAGGGCAGAATTAGTAACACCGATGTCCTTGAGTCTGTTGAGCAGAATGGAGTGGGAAATGGTATCGAATGCTGCCGTGAGGTCAAGAAGGATCAGGATGGCCTTCTTCCTTTGATCTTGGAGGATTTTGATGGTATCGGTCAGCTCGATCAGGGCGGTTTCGGTAGAATGTTTAGGCCGGAAACCAGATTGTTGGGGGTGAAGGAGATTATGGGTGTCAAGGAAGGACTTGAGCTCCTTGTGGACTAGCTGTTCAGTTATTTTGCCTAGTGCAGGTAACAGGGTGATGGGACGGAGGTTAGTTAGGTCGGAGGGGGGTTGGTTTGCCTTTTTCATGAGGGGTTTAACCACTCCTTTTTTCCAAGAGAGGGGAACAGAACCAGTTTTGAGGGAAAGGTTGACTATTTCATTAATGATAGGATTGACTTCATCAATGATGATGTGGAGGATCTTGGGGGGACAAGGGTCGGAAGGGGAGCCAGATTTGCATGCAAGGATCGCTTCTCTGGTCTGAGTCAAAGTCACCGGGGTGAAGTGGTTGAGACTGTTGGCGGTTGGGGGGGGGTGGTTTGGATCCAAGATTGAGTGCACAGGGGGGGGGAGGTGGGAAGTTTTTATGAATGGAGGAGATTTTGTCATCGAAGTATTCAGAAATCTTATCACACAGCTCTTGGGATGGGGGGATTTCTGGTTGAAGAGCTTTAGGTTTGGTGAAAGATTTTACTATGGAGAAGAGTTTTTTGTTTTTGACTGGCCTCTTTGATGGCATTTACATAGTAGGTTCTTTTTGCTGATTTGATTGTTGAGAGATAATTTTTTCTCTGTTGGATGTAGTAGTTACGATCGTCATTGTTGTAGGATCTGCGCCATTTGCGTTCCGCTTTCCTGCAGAGTAGGTGTGCGGCTGTTAGGTCAGGTGTGTACCAGGGAGCTTTAATTTTCGATTTCTTTAGGGTATTGTTCTTATTATTCGGAGGGCATCGTTTTGAGATTTCGTGCGAGAGCCAGTTGTTGAGGCATACGGCGTCAGTATCGATGTTGCCAGAGGAGGAGGGGGCAGTGGTAGGGGAGAAGGGATGGGAACTGAAACTTTTCTCGACGGTTTTCCAATTAATGGAGTGAATGGGTTGGCGAGTGCGTTTTTTGCAGATAGGCGGAGGAACGCTTGAGATGAGAAAAGGGATCAAACAGTGGTCAGTCCAGATTTGGGGGGTGGGGGAAAAGGTGGTGATAGACGGGAAATTGGAACAAACACCATCCAAGGTGTGACCAAGAGAATGAGTAGGAAATTTGACACTTTGTTGCAGATTGAAGATATCCAATGTCTGCAGAAAATTTCTGGTCAGGGGGTCGAAAGATTTTTCGAGATGTAGGTTAAAGTCGCCCAGGAGGGTGAAATAGGGGTAGCGGAGTAAGAAGTGTCCGAGGGCTTCATGAAGGGAGTCAAGGAACTTCGCTGCGTTGCCGGGTGGGCGGTAGATCAGGCCCCCGGAGAAGGATAGGGTTTGACTAAGTTTAATGGAGAAACCTAGCCCCTCTGTATCAGTGAGAGGGTCGAGGCAGAAGGTGTGGCAGCTAAAGGAGTTCCTCAGGATGAAAGCAACACCTCCTCCTCTACCTTTCTGTCTATCCTGTCTGTGAAAGGAATAGCCAGGGGGGAGGGCTATGGCTATGTCTGGGTTACAGTCTTCAGTCATCCAGGTCTCTGTGATAAAGAGACAGTCTAGGTCAAGGTCGATGATGAGGTCGTGAATATCCTGACTATGTTTACACAGTGACCTAGCATTTACCAGACCGCCTGTAAAGTGCGGACTAATGGGGGAGGTTGGCTGTTTGGTGGCGAAGTTGAGGGTCCATTGACAATTGTTACAGCTGGTGGACCCGAATACTTTAGCAAGATCAAGTTTGCAGGGGCAATGGACTCTACATTCAAAGTGCATCACTCCTTTTGCTTGCTTGTTTCTATTTTCACTTTTTGCCATTGAGTTTCACATGTGATTATTACATATTATTTGGGGTGACTAATGCTTCTGGGATAGAAATATAGGGTGGGAGTGTTAGGGAGAGGGATTTTAGGTTAAATTCTTTAAAGTTTCATTTTGTTCATGTTACCAGGCACATGCCCCCGCAAGTTGTACAGGATCGCTTTGATTCTAATGACAAACGAAATGTTGTCAGACTTAGATGGGATATAGTATAAAGTCATGGAATGATAATGGTTTAAAAACTAAAATTGAGATGGGGCCTTTATGTTATTTGTTGATCATCATACCCCTGATATCCTGTTACTTCAGGAGACTCATTTACTAGGTACAAAGTGTGTGTTCTTGGTTAGGATGTATACACACATGTCAATCATCCAGGATTTACTCAGTGGTCCACAAGGGGCCGCCATTCTCCATTTGCCTCTGTAGGTCCTTCCCATTTTCAGTACAGACAGTTCACGTAGACGACAAAGGTAAACATGTCATTCTCTCCAGTGGGGTCTCCGATCATTCACCAGTCCTATAAACCTCCTGACATCGACAATGGGAGTTTAAGGGTAAATGGTGTTTGAATGTTAGATGATACTCTTTTGAAACATCTGCGGAATAAGATCATAGATTATTTTTACATTATTGCGGGTTCAGTCTCCTCAGCAGTTACAGCTTGGGAAGCATTCAAGGTAGTGACTAGAGGAAATACCATGGCTCAGGTTAGGCGTAAGCTCAAAAATTCGAAGAGGGAGAATACTGACCTAGAAGACCAAATTATTCAGGTAGAAAAGAAGGAGGTGAACGCAGACCATACCAAAGCAGTTCAACTCCTTTAACATCCGAGAACCACACTAAAGATTGATATTACTGGATGGACAGGTTAGTTATATTCACAAAGTATGAAGTGGATGACCAGGCTGGGAATTTTTGTACTGGCTTCCAAACAAAGGCCATATGTCAAGAATTGTCCCTTCGATTTTATCCACTGAGGGTCAAGTACAGATATTACAGAGACATTCACCCATTACTACGAAATGTTATATTTTTGTGTACATCCCCCTCCTGCTAAACTTCAAAATTCCACCATAAGAGATCTTTCAGTGTGGGCACTGTCAAGCGAGGATCCAGGACCCAAGGGGTGTACTATTAAATTCTTCAAGAAATGTGCCTTTCTGGTTATTTTGCATTTAAAGTTGATGTTTCAAAGGGCATTGTGAATTGCACGCTTTCTGACTTCTTTTGAGGGGCGGTTATTTCAGTTACTCTGAAGCCGCATAAATCCCCACAACTCAGTGCCTTCTATAATTCGATTTCAGTAATTATTAATATCGAAACTAAAGCCTGTACAAACGTAATAGCCTTGAGATTACATAATGTCGTTCGAACACTACTGGATGATGATCAAAATGGCTTCATGCCTAATAAGAGCGCTCATAATTGTCTCCGGCACCTCCACATTATACCCTCACATGTGCACGATTTCCAGAGCCCAGCTGCCCTACTTTTGCTATATATATAGAAATGGATCTATAACTGCAAGACAATTCAAAAAGGACTGAACACTCTTGATGAGTGGAATACCTGTATTTAATACCATGCCACCAAGGTACCTTGAACCAGTTGTCCTCCTCATAGGTCTAACCTGATGAGCCTTTTGTCACCCACTATGCTAACCTTGTACAGAAATTACTAATGTTACTTTTTGTGTTAACCATATCTACATATCAAGATATCTCATAACCTACAAAGCGATGATGTTTATGTTTTTGAGATTTTTATTGCGCACAACTACCCGAAGGTGTCTCGGCGCATATTAGACTGCCTGGGGCGGAGAGCTACCAGATAGATCATTGGTTAAATAACCAGGTTTTCTGGAGTTTACGGAAGATGATAAGAGTTGGACTGGTTTTGATAAACAAAGGAAGAGAGTTCCACAGTTTGGGGGTTGCCACTAAAAAGCGTCTGTCTCCCCAGCTGGTGGTTCTGGTACGTGGAACGGGGAGGAGGTGAGTATTCGCCGAACGAAGGGATCTTTGAGGAGCATAGACCCGAAAGGTCTCTTTGAGGAACCTAGGTCCTGAGTCATGGATGGCTTTATATTTATTTATAGGCAATACATAGTGCCTTGAACTTAATTCGGCTCCTGACTCTAAGCCAATGTAGGTGACGTATGGCCAGAGAAGTGGGGCGGCGGCTGGGAATGTCTAACAGAATTCTGGCCGCTGCGTTTTGCACCGTTTGTAGTTTAGTTAGGATCTGTTCTTGCGTGCCTAGGAAGAAGGCGTTGCCGTAGTCCAATTTAAAGAATACGAGAGTGATGATCAAAGTTTTCCCCGCCCTTGAGGGGAGATATGGCAGCAATTTGTTGATCTTTTTTAAAGTGTCGAAGGACGATGAGACCACCGAATTCACGTGGTGTTTGAACAGCAACTTCTCGTCGAACAAGATACCGAGGTTTCTGACCTTGGCAACCGGAGTGGGAGGTGGGCCCATTTCACTGGGCCACCAGGTGGAAGACCATTCCGGTGAGAGGTTGCTAAAGGTCATCACCTCCGTCTTGTCCGAGTTTAATTTTAAGAAGTTGCTTGACATCCATGAGCCGATGGCCAACATCCCCTCCTGAAATCTTGCGGCCACGGCTGGTCCAGCCTTATGGACCGCCAGCACCAATTGGGTATCATCCGCGTAGGTGGTTAAGCGGAGTCCGTGTGCTTTAATAACTCTCGCCAGATCCACCACATATATGTTGAATAATGTGGGGCTTAACGAGGAGCCCTGGGGTACCCCGCACGGAAGGGTGAAGATGGGCGAATAAAAGGTGCCCAGTTTTACCGCCTGAGTGCAGTTAGCCAGAAATGAAGCAATGAGATCCCTGGCAAGGTGGGTCACCCCCAGGGATGTGACACGGTCGATCAGAATGGAGTGATCGACCGTGTCAAAGGCAGCGGACAGATCCAGAAGTATAAGGACTGCTGCACCACCCTGGTCCATTATAGTTCTGATCTCGTCTGAGGCCTTTATTAGAGCCGTCTCAGTGCCGTGGCCCTTCCTGAAGCCGAACTGGGTATCGTCTAGAAGCTGATGGCAATCGATGAAATCCGAAAGCTGTGTTTGTTCATAATAGCTTCAAATATTTTTGCCGGGAATGGAAGGTAGGCGATAGGTCTATAACTGGCAGAGTCAGCGGGGTCCAGGGAAGGCTTTTTTAACAAGGGCTTAATGACCGCCTTTTTCCAAATTTCGGGATAAGTACCTGTTTGGAAGATGGTATTGCATAGGTCCGTGAGTGGAGAGGTGATGACCTCTCTTAGAGCATTCAGTATAGAAGGGCGACAGGGATCTAGTGGGGACCCAGATTTAATGGACGTGATTAGCTTGCTAATCTGATCCTTCATGACCATGTGAAAGTTGGAGAAGGTAGGAGTGAGGGAAGAGGGACAGGGGAAAGGGTCTATGTGGTCCAAGCAGGTAGGGGGAGAGAAAGATGAATAGATGTTCATGACCTTGGTATAGAAGAACGTTGCCACGGCATTACACAGATCTTGTGTAGGTTCAATAGGAGGCGCTGTCGGGGGATTGGAGAGGGAATCGACTACTTGGAAAAGTTTTCTGACCGAGTTCTGTGCGCACTCGATCTGAGCGAGAAAGAAAGCACTTTTGTGCTTAATTATAGCTTTCTTATATAGCGCTAGTGCATCTTTATAAGTTTGCTTATCCGAGGGCCTATAGTGCTTGCGCCAATGCCTTTCTAAATTCCTGCAATACTGTCTATGTAGCCGAAGGTCCTCTGAGAACCATTGAGCAGATGGGGTGGCCCGGTTAGAAATAATGGTTTTAGGTGGGGCTGCTTGATTAATGGCATCCTGAATTCATTCCTGGTAACTGCTGGACAGTAACGCGGGGTGCGGTGAAGCCTCATAGGAGGATTTAGTCAGAATGTTAGTCAGAAGAGGATAGTCCAAGTTTTTCCAGGCTCTAGTAACAATAGGGGTGCGGGCAGTGGATTGCGGAGGGTTGGGGTTATGAGCCAGTATGGTAAAAATTATTGCAGAATGATCTGACCATACTACAGGGAGAACTGTAGACAGTAAGATGTTAGAGTTATTGGTGAACAAACCATCAAGCGTATGGCCTGCTTGATGGGTGGGGGATGCCACCAACTGCTTTAGTCCTACAGCGAGTAGGTCAGAGATCAGCTGGGAGGTATCTTTGTCCCCTAAGGCTTCTAGATGAAAATTGAAGTCCCCCAGAATGGTGTAATCAGCGTGGCTCAAGGAAAGTTCAGTAAGTTCAACCAGAGTCGACAGGAAGTGGGTATGCTGGCCTGGGGGGCGGTATATAAGAATTCCCCTGAAGACTTGATTATCGTTAAGTGTGATGGAAAAAATACAGGCTTCGCAATTCAGTCGGTGAATGGGTTCAATTTTGGATTGCAGAACCCCTTTATAAATGATGGCTAGACCACCACCTCTCCCGGTAACTCTATCCTGTCTTGCCACACAGAATCCCTCCGGTGTGGCTGAACAGAAATCCGGGCCAGAGGCAGCGTCTCCCCAGGACTCAGTTATAAACAGGATGTCCAGATCCTGGTGTACAATGAGATCCCTGATTTCTAAGCTGTGTTTCGGGAGAGAGCGAGCGTTGATAAGGGCTGCGCGAAAGTAGCGCTTAGGGGTGGAGCAGATTCTGAGAGCAGAAGGAGTAGGGCATGGGAGGGTGTAGTTACAACCGGGGCATGGGGCAGGGGCGGACACAAGGCAACTGGGGGGTGACAGGTTCCGGCAGCGCGGGTTAGTAATGGGTATATTGAGATCCCGCAGCTGAGTGGAGGAATAACGAATGAGAGCACTGGGAGTATCAGTATCAATGAGCCCAGGGCCAGGGGGGGTGGCCCTGGTTCCGGTCCAGGCCCGGACGGGCCCAGACGGGCTTGCCTCTGGCACGCCATCGGCGCGCCCACTGCGCGGACGAGAAGAGGGATCTATTTTATAGTGTCTGGGCCCCCAATCAGCCGAACACTAGAGCGCTGTCCTCGTCCCTAACCAAAATGGCGGCCACTAAAAGTGCCGAAAGAGATCAAGGGCGGAGGTCCAGAGAAGCCCCAAATCGGCTCCTTAAGCCCCGGTGGTCCCTGTCATGATACTCCAGCAGGTGAGGACAATGTGGTGAGAGGGGGAAGGGAATTAAAAGCGGGGAATACAAACGGCAAAGCGCTTGAAATAGGCAAAGTGCAAAATACAATAAGGTTAAAAAACAGTGCTCGCAATAATTTAGCAAGTTTAAAAAAAAAAAATGATCTATTCCCTAACCTTCCGGCTTCCGCCTCAGGAGTCTAAATGATTGTGAATGATGGAATTCGCTACCGCATCCCTTATGTGTTTGTACTTTTCCTAGGCTGAATACGCACTGTAATCAATATATCCTTACAGCTAGGAGGCTAGTTCTGTATATCTAAACTTGCCTTACCTATGGAACCCTTAGGGTCATCATGCGCATTGTAAATATCAGCACATACATTGGACTAAGCACAACTGAGCGTTAAAGGGCTACTCTCAAGCCTTGTAGTTGAAAATATGAACATTATAATTATTAGCACATATACCCGTTGTAACTTGTAATTTTTAATAACCAACAAGGGGTTGCAGGAAATACTAGCTAGCTATTACCTACTGATCCCAAAAGATGTATTGCCAGATTAAATACTTTCTTGAATAGGGGCTCATTTTAAGTCCGCAATTGAATTTAAATGTCAACACTAAAGTAGAATTACGGCACATAATAAGGGCTATTCCCAAGCCCTAAATTTAAGTATGTATACTGTTCCCATAGTGATAGGGGCTTGTAAATAGGACCCTTACATCCTTTGTAATGTGAGTATTTGTTTTGTGTGAACACTTGTGTTACCTTTTTCCGAATTACTGTTTTAACGTTTGAAAGTTAAATCCTACAAATTGCTCGGGGGTCCCCGGCTTCCAGTGGTGACTCAATGGGGGTCCTCAGGAGTCAAGAGTTTGGGAACCACTGATGTAACCTGTAACTATGATCTGATGCTCATGTAAAGCGCTCTGATACCTCCGGGTCTAGCCAGCGCTATATAAAACTTTTTAAACAATAAACAATAAACAACTCATAGCATTAATGATTAAACATGTCATCCTGGAAACGAGGGAACCATTAGCCATGCGCAAATGGGTAGTGTCTCTCCTGCATCTTACGCATGCGGCTCCAACACGCAGGCGCGTGTTAGCAGTCACTAGAGCGACTTGTGCATGACTTCTTGTGTGGGCGCGTAGGATCAAACATGCCTGGAAGCCATTATTACCTTGGCCCCCTCCCCCCGCCCCCTGATGCAGCAACAGCATTCAGCGCGACCGCCACGTGGAGCAGGAAAGCTATCCCGGCCCAGAACACGGCGATTTAGTAAGTGTCCCTGCCTGCCCCGCAGACCCTGCTGCTTGTACATGACCTCCCGTTTCAACCTTGTAATTCCTGCCACTTTAATTACAGATCCAGATCTCAGACGTGAATCAGAGACTGTATTGGTAATTATGCTTATGCCCTATTTGAGCCCACGCTTTCACTAACGGTCAGCCCCCCAAGGCGGATAGTGTATTATGTAACCCCAGAAATTTTAGTGGACCTAAATAAGGGTGTACCAACGAGGATATCTTAATTGAAAATATCTATACCTTGTTTTTAGGACTCGACTTGAACAATCCTCTAAAAACCCTCATTAAATATGATATCCTCCACAAAGTATACTCAAGTAAGCATGGCTCAAGATTTTAACTGTAATTTACACCCTTTCATAAATTAGTACCGTGTTCCATATTGTGTGATTAATCTCTTGTAGACTATGACCTCTAAATACTCACTTGAAGTCATTAATTGATGTAGAGGACCCTCTACTCCAACTGAGTTGCAAGTAAGAAGCCACTATGTACTGCTAAGACCCAGACTAGAATCCCTATTTATGGACAATTGGGTTTGATTTTTGATGTTGTGCCTTACTCGCCCCAGATCCGTCCATACTCAAGTGTTACATTAACCAGGCTTCGAAGAGACTGAACCTACATAGAGTGCGCCAGACACTTCTCCTCTTCATTTACCTGCTCCCTTAATTAGTAAGTGTAGGTATGCGACACAGCTCGTAATGTAAAGGTCACCCTGGTATCATTACCCCAATTACTTAAGCACGCATTAGCTCTAATCCCTTCCCGCACTTGGGATATTTTATGCAAAAAACTGTGAACTAAACTAAAAGCATGCCAACTGTTATTACTCTGGCACTGGCAGCATAAAGGCACGGTATTAATGAAGTGTCCAGTAGGGCACAGTGCGAACATGAGCTCATTTTTTACTCCAGTTTCGGACTGCTCACCCTGTCCTGATGATGATCTTGACTAAGTAAAGAGTGAAACGCCGTCAACCCCCCAGGGAAAATCCCCCCATTGTATATATTGTTGTGTATTTCTTGTTGTTGTCTTTGTGATATTTTGTGTATCTTCTCTTTCACTTAGTCACGTTACGCATTTTTTTTCACTCAAGTGAGCACCTGAACGAGCCTGTGTAATGCCAACTGGCAACCATACCGATTAAAAGTACACATGTTGCCCTACATACTGTGCTCCCTAATTTATTCAATATCTAGATAAAATAACTTTTTCTTTGTATCTTTGGACCTAATTAGGCCATCCCTGAACCATTGTTCCTTTTATATACATCACAACCCCAGGTTCGCTTAACAGGGTACCCTTGTTTTGCCTAACAAATTCAAGGCATTAATCTTCGCCTACAGAGCCCTGGAGCAGAAAGGTCCGCAGTATCTGAGACGAAGACTCAGGATCTATTGTCAGGGCAGATCCTGAGGTCCAATTCACTAAAGCCCTTAAATACCCTCAGCGTTGAAACTTTTCAGAAACTCACCCCCAGTCACAGATCTGGGTTGAATCCATCATCGTTCTTTAGCTCATTTCGCCACCATAGTTCAGGCCCAGCCATATGCAAACCAGTCTTGACCATGTGCCTCATGGGAACAGTCCAGACCGAACTGCCAAGTCAGGTCTCAACTGGACCGGAAACAAGCATCCTGGGATTCAAGCTAGCCTGGCTGATATGGGGTGTTACCCCGAAACCGGTCCCAGTTGCTTGTTTCCGGTCCAGGGAACACCTGGCTTGGCGAGCGTTGGATCAATGCAAAGACGAGGTAGCATTCACTGGCATTTTTATGAAAAGTGCAGGCTTGTTATAAAACTAGCGATTTTTTTCGCACATCGCTAAATCCAGGAGGGTCTGAATGTCAATGCTCCCAAATATAATCATGCCCTGCGGGAAACAGTGGCCCAAACTCTGCCGGCGAACACAAGCTATTCAGGATAGATGTGTTGCAGCAGTCAGTACTATGTTGTGACTTGGACATAGCCTATTGCTTTGGTCAGGCGATTGGCATGAGTGTGAAACTTTGGTGCATTGCCTGGATTAGGTCTATATGCTTTATTTATTTATTTTATTTATTTGTTGGGTTTATAGAGCGCGAAAGCTACCCGATAAGGGTTTCCCGGCGCTAAGAGAATACTAAACCACAAAAGCAGGAGCGAGAGACTCAGGGGAGAGGCATGAGCAAATTACTGGTTGAAAAGCCAGGTCTTGATGGCTTTGCGGAAGTGGGTATAGTGGGTCTCCAGGCGTAGGTGTTGAGGAAGGGAATTCCAGAGCTTGGGGCCCAGAAGGGAGAAAGATCTACCCCCCATCCTCACTAGGCGTATTCTGGGAACTGAAAAAAGGCCTTGAGATGAGGATTGCAGGCAGCGAGCCAGCGTGTAGGCTTGAACGAGGGCTTGCAGGTATCTAGGTGCATTGCCCCATTTGATTCTGTGCATTAGGCTAAGGGTTTGGAATTTAACCCTATTTTCAATTCGTAGCCAGTGGAGCGTTTTAAGGTGACCGGACATATATTCCCTCCTGTGGCACTTGCAAAGCAGTCTAGCTGCGGCGTTCTGCACCAGTTGAAGGCATCGCATGACTGCTTTAGAAGCCTCTAGGTAGAGGACGTTACCGTAGTCCAAGCGGGAGGTGATTAATGCGTTGACCACTGATTGTTGAGTGTCATCTGGTAACATCCATATAATTTTCCTGAGCCACCTCAGGATGGTGAAGCAGGTGGATGTCAGATTGGTGACTTGGGGTTCCATAGTAAGGCCGTTGTCGATGATGATGCCTAGGTTTCGTACTTTTTGTGACGGGATGGGTAGGGAGCCCATTTCAGTTGGCCAATGTCTTGGGTTCCAGAGGTTTTGATTAGGGCCCAGTATTAAGACCTCCGTTTTGCTGCCGTTAAGTTTGAGCATGTTTTCTCTCATCCAGGTGGCAATGCTCCTAAGGCCAGACTGCAGGAGGGAGGAGGAGTCGTGGTCTCCGTTGGAGAGTGAAAATACGATTTGAGAATCGTCGGCGTAAGTGAACATGTTGAGGCCTGCTGCTTCGGCGATCTGAGCTAGCAGGGTAACGTATAAGTTAAAAAGCAGGGGGCTCAGTACCGATCCCTGAGGGACACCATAGGGGGATTGGTGGACATTTGAGGCCGCGGTACTAGAGGTGACTTGAAACGTCCTGAGCGTCAGAAAAGATGATATCCAGTCCAGTGCTTTGCCCCTAATTCCCATGGTGGAGAGCAATTTTAACAAAATGTGGTGAGAGATGGTGTCGAACGCTGCTCTGAGGTCGAGTACAATCAGCGCAGCGGAATCACCTCTATCGACTAGAAGGCGAAGATTTTCCATGACCCCGAGCAGTGTCGTCTCAGTGGAAAAGCCGGGGCGGAAACCCGATTGGGAGGGGTGAAGTATGTTGTTTACCTCCGTGAAACTGGCAAGGTGTCCGTGGACGTGTTTCTCCAAGATTTTGGAGAATGCAGGTAGGAGGGATATAGGACGGAAATTGGCTAGCACTTTCGGATCCGCCGATGGTTTCTTGATAAGTGGTGACACCTTGGCATGTTTCCACATGGCTGGGACCTTTGCTGTGGTGAGGGACAAATTCAAAGTTTGGCAGATGACAGAGAGTTGTGGGGGGTCCAGGAGTCTCAGTACAGAGATTGGGAGGGGGTCGATAGGAGAGCCAGATTTTACTTTACCTAAGATGACTCGAAGACCCTGAACATTTATCTCGGGCCAGAATGTTGATGGCACGTAGGGCGGGTTTTGCGCAGGGGAAATGGCCTCCCCCTTTGGATCGAGGTCCAGGACAGTTTCTGCTTGTATCTGGTGCTGTTTTACAATGTCCTGGTAGATGGTCTCAATCTTTTTAGTAAAGAACTGCGCCAATTCTTCACATTGGACATTATTCAATGGAGGGGGTTTGGCTGATGTATTTGAGCCCGCTAATTCTTTTACGAGATTAAAAAGAGTTTTGGATTTGTTTGTGGCTTCTGAGATTGCTTTCGCCACGTAGTTGGTTCTTGCCGTGGAGCAAGCTTTATGATAGAGCTTGAGTTCGTTTCGGTAGGTCAGGCAGGCTGTAGGAGAGTAGTCTGTCCCCTAGAGTCGTTCCAGGCGTTTACACTTGGATTTCGCTGCCTTCAGTTCCACGTTGTACCATAATGCAGGAGGGTTATGGTTTGTGATTTTTTTACGAGTCAAGGGAAGGCAGGTGTCTAAGGCTCCTAATAGCCATTTGTTAATTTTAGTAGCTACAATGTCTATGTCCTCGGTGTCAAATAAATTATCCTGGGGTGCCGAGTCTAGGACGGACATAAGGTGGTTTATGTCCAGTTTCTTCCAGTTTCTGTTGCCGGACTGTCCTGTCCTGCCGGAGGGACAGGAGTTTATGTGGTCAGACACGCTGAAATTTATAAGGAAATGATCAGACCAGTGTAGGGGCAAGGCTGGGTGGCAGAGTGACAGTGTAAGACTGGAAAAAATAGGGTCCAGAAGGTGTCCTCTTTTGTGTGTGGCCCCCGAGTTCCACAAAGTGAGATTCATGGCAGCAAGATCATGGATTAGGTTTGACTCTGGTTTATTTAGCTGGTCGTCAAAATGTATATTTAGGTCGCCTAAGATGGACATATTGCTGTAGTTTATCCGGACCGAGGCGACCCAGTCCACTAGTTGGGTTGCCCAGGGTTGAGGAGGGCCGGGTGGTCGGTAAATCAGGAGACCCGTGAAGGTAAAGTTCGGGTGGAGTTGAAGTTTAAATAGAGCCATCTCACAGGCATTTAAGGAGACTGGTTCCAGGGTACATTGCACCGATTTTTTGAAGATAACAGCTATGCCACCCCCAACACCAATGGTTCGGTCTATTCTGGCTTTGGCATAAGTAGACGGGAGGGCTTCCGCTATGTCTGGGCCTGAGCTGGCGTGTAGCCACGTCTCCGTGAGAAATAGGGCGTCCAGAGAGTTGTCGGACAAGAGGTCGAATATGTTTCTTTTATTTTTGCTGAGGGATCTACAGTTCAGGCTTCCTAGAAGCCACGTGTGTGCCGGCTTACGGTTTACGACAGTGGGCCGACAGAGCTGAGGAACATCAAGTTTGAATTTGCAGGACGTACACGAGATGGAATTGTGCCTATCATTTGGTAGGAGCTGACATTTTTGTTTGATAGGGTGTCGCATGGAGAGTAGTAGTTCAGGCGTATAAACCCTAGGTATTGTGGTGTAGCCTCCAGGGGTTTCGGGCCCTGGGCCCGGCCTGCTGCGGACGGGCGCAGACGGGCTTTCCTTTGGCCGCCTTCGGCGCGCTGATGGCGCGCCCACTGCGCTCGTTGGCTGCGCGTCCGGTAAATGCACATTGATATAGGGAGGAGAGAGGCGTGGCCTCAGGAAGTGGGCGTGGCCCGGCGGTTGAGCGCGCGATTGCGGCGATGTTGTTCCCTACCTGCAACAGCGCTAAGATCCGCTGTGCGAGGGACTTTGTATCAGCTTTCTGGGGGAAAGTGCTCAAGGGTGAGTGAAACGTGGTTTTAAAAACACAGAAAATTCAAATATAATTTTAAACACAAACAGCAAGCAGACTCTCCCGGCTTCCGCCTCAGGAGTAGTTCGGTAATTTTGGCACGCTAGTGGGTCAGCGCGACTTATGAAGGCTAGGATTGAGTGGGCGTGGCCTCAGGTAGTGGGTGTGGCCCGGGGGTTGAGCGAGCGATTGCGGCGATGTTGTTCCTTACCTGCAACATCACTAAGATCCGCTGTGCGAGGGACTTTGTATCAGCTTTCTGGGGGAAAGTGCTCAAGGGTGAGTGAAACGTGGCTTTAAAAACACAGAAAATTGCAAATATAATTTTAAACACAAACAGTGAGCAGACTCTCCCGGCTTCCGCCTCAGGAGTGGTTCGGTAATTTTGGCGCGCTAGTGAGTCAGCGCGACTTATGAAGGCTAGGATTGAGTGGGCGTGGCCTCAGGAAGTGGGCATGGCCCAGGGGTTGAGCACGCGATTGCGGCGATGTTGTTCCCTACCTGCAACAGCGCTAAGATCCGATGTGCGAGGGACTTTGTATCAGCTTTCTGGGGGAAAGTGCTCAATGGTGTGTGAAACGTGGTTTTAAAAACACAGAAAATTCAAATATAATTTTAAACACAAACAGCGAGCAGACTCTCCCGGCTTCCGCCTCAGGAGTGGTTCGGTAATTTTGGCGCGATAGGGAGTCAGCGCGGCTTACGAAGGCTAGGATTGAGTGGGCGTGGCCTCAGGAAGTGGGCGTGGCCCGGGGGTTGAGCGCGCAATTGCGGCGATGTTGTTCCCTACCTGCAACAGCGCTAAGATCCGCTGTGTGAGGGACTTTGTATCAGCTTTCTGGGGGAAAGTGCTCAAGGGTGAGTAAAACGTGGTTTTAAAAACACAGAAAATGCAAATATAATTTTAAACACAAACAGCGAGCAGACTCTCCCGGCTTCCGCCTCAGGAGTGGTTCGGTAATTTATGCTTCTCTAAAGATACCCAAGCATCGTTAATGGACAAGCTATTCGATGGCTCTCGTCTTTTAAGCAAGAAAGCAGACTAGGCCCCAGACAGATTCCTTGGGTCTGTCTGCCTCCGCCACGCAATTTCATCACAAATCTCATCCCCTTTTGGCTACTGTAGGGTTTTTCAACACTTCCAGAGCCAGAACCTGCTGCAAACCAAACAGGTCTGCCAGTTCTTTCATGGCCATGGCACATAAAGGCAACGTCCAGGACATCATGCCACTGCGTGACCTGCCTCTACAACTGGTGCAGCCTCAAAACCTCTTTGTGTCCTTCCAGACACTGACTCACCCTATTGTAGGCAGTATCCAACATATTCTCCAGTGAATTAGATTATGCCAGTGGCAGACCCCTCTCCCTATTCCACCCAGACTTAACAGTGGCGACGGATGTATCACTTCTGGGATGGGAAGGCCATATGGGAGACAGATTAGGGAACCCTCATCCCCAGCAGAGACTCAACTCCACATCAAGCTGTTGGAGTTACGAGCATTTCACTTGGCGGTGGAGGTCTTCCTGCCCACCATCACAGGAGGGCGGGTGCAGCTTCTCACAGACAGGGCAGTCAATGACGATGGTCTCATCAGGAAGTGTCACACTTGAACGTGTTTGACAGCGAGCCGAGGATTCACTGGCTCCCAGGTACGCTGCCCCGAGATACTGAAGAATCCTTACTGGGTTGTATTGAATATAGTGTGAGAAGCATATGGGAGAGACAGTGATCTACCGTCCTGATGAGTCCACGGTAATTAACTAGAATGGTTGAAACATTGACTAAACAGGGACTATATCATATAAATTATGTCTTCTAAGAATAGCCTTTGCTTAACTTGTATTGTACATAAGCAATTTACAGCCCTGTTTTTGTGAACAAAATGTGGATCTGACTATTTTATCATCATATCACTTTCATCTTGAGCACTGCGCAGTCATCACTCAACGATTTATATATACACTTGCTGCTGAGAACACAATTATAATTTTTGGAAATGAAAAGGCCTCATCTGAATTCTAATCATGATAAAAATGGTGAATTAATATCTGCCCAGGGCTTGCATATGGGATAATGAACTCATAGACCCCTGTAGTTGTTCACAGTACACATGGGAAGTGCTTCTATGCATCTACGCTTGCCAAGTTCAAGTTCAAGTTCAAATACTTTATTTGGTTAATTGACAGTAACCATAAAAACATACAACATGAAATTTCATTTACAAAGAAGTAATATGCATAATTTACCATATAAAACAATATTCAACAAAAAGAGACAGTTAAAATTCATCCATTCCAATTGAATTCCGCAATATAAAAACATGTTTTAAAAATTCTGAGACGGTTGCAACCGTTAAAACTGTATCTAATCTCTGTAGTTCTAAAAACGCTGGGCGGCATCGATTTAAATTCATTTCCTTAAGCATAGGGATGATAAGTTTCCTGCGAGGCAATGTATAAAATGTACAGAAAAATAATACGTGGATATCAGACTGGGCTGAAGAATCATCACTTGGGCACAGAATTAAATCATGAGACCAAGAATTTGTAACAGGGAAAGTCAAGAGTCTAAAAACAATGTTTAATATAAAACGCGTCAGGATAAACCTCATAATTAATCATATATAAGGTTAAATATGGCTGTAGTTTGTCCCTAGACGATATCACTTGATGTAGAGAAACAGTCTTTTTCTTTACTTCCTCTTTTATTCTTTTCTCCTGAAGATGTTCCATACAGAGTTTTTTCAATGCTTTTCTGGGTATGTTAAACATTGTGAGAGGATCATCGTAGTATTGGTTGCAATCAATTTCAGCTAGGAAAGATTTAACATAATCGAGCCACTTGATCCTATTCACTTTTTCTAATTTTAAGACATCCCAAAGAATAGCGCGATTTAGGACACACTCATTAGTAGTCCATACCCTATGCCAGAGGAGGATAGGCTGTATTCTAATTGTGTCTGTGATCTGCGGCCGAGCTCTGCATGACAAATATAAGTCGAGACACTCTCAGGAACAGGTAAAATGTGTCTCAAAAACATATTTTCGGCGAATTGAATTGTTTTTATACTGGCATATCCCCAGAGGCCTGATCCACAAAGAACAACTGATATACAAGTAGCATTATAAATAGTTCAAATTTCCCTAATTGTTTTTTTCCCCCATTTTTTTAATAACACTTTTTAAAGCCATTATTGTTTTTGAGAACAAGAGTGTTCTCGCTTTTACCGCACTTGCCCATGTGCCAGTCTCACGGAACAGGATACCTAAATAAGGAACGGTAGGGGTAGATTCCAAGGGAGTATTATTTATGTAAATATTTTTCCTTCTTTGCTTACCTCCTGTACCACAGTTCATGGAAAACGTTTTTGTACAATTAATTTTTAGATCCAGGTTTGACATAAATTTATTAAATGATGTTGTGAGGTTCTGTAACGCCAGGGGCGTCTGAGCCATTAAAAACCGCGTCGTCTGCGTACAGGAGTGCAGGGACAGATCTCTTACCAACCATGGGCATATCCCTGCACTCCTGCAGCAGACGCTGCTCGAGACCATTTATATAGATCAAGAACAGAAACGGGGCCAGGACGCACCCTTGGCTTACCCCATGGCCCATCCCAAAGGATCTTGTACATTCTCCACCCTTCCCATAACGGACAGATGCTGTGGCCCCTTAAGAAGCAAATAATAGTTTTTTCCACCCCTCACCTTTCTAATAATGCCCAAAGTTTACTATGGGACACGCAGTCAAATGCCGATGTAAGATCGACAAACATAAAATATAAGCGTTCCCCCTTAACCCTGGTATATTTTTGATGCACAATAAATAAATGTAATCCTTGTTCAACTGTACCTATTCCCTTCTGAAACCCGTATTGCAGGTCACTTATTATCCCGTTTTCTTCTGCCCAGTTTTGAAGTTTCGCTAAAATAATTCTGCCAAGGATCTTCATGGACGAGTCCAAAAGGGAAATGGGTCGGTAGGATGCACAATTTCGCCTATCTCAGTTCTTAAATATTGGCACAATTACCGAGGTGAACCAGGAGGCATTTAGTCCCCTCTCCAGAGCGGCATTAAAAAGCTGTGCCAGCATAGGCCCCCAAATCTCGCTATTTTCTTTAAACAAGTCTGCTGGTATCCCATCTGGGTCTGGGGCTTTTCCGCTCTTGGTTGTTTTCAGACTCGCCATGACTTCTTCCATGGTTACGACCAATTTCGAATCCGGTGCCCTTTTTTCCCTAATTATGGGGAGCAGTAATTGGTGCGTACCATGTGGGTCACTATAGAGTTTGGAAAAATGGTCGACCCAAACATCCTCAGAAATCGCTATTTCTATGCGAGCTTTAGTGTTATCATAAAGAAAGGGGGCATTTACCGCCTTCCAGAACGCAGATGGGTCTTTAGATAGCGACGCTTCACAGAGGGCATCCCAGGCCTCCCGTTTTATAATATTTTTCCTGTTTTTCAATGCATCGTTATATTTTTTCCCTAAGCCTCTCACCAATGACAGGTCTCGAGGGTTCCCATGTAGTGTGTTTTTAAGGTCGGGGAGGGCCTTAGTGCATGAAGTATCAAACCGTCTCCTATTACCTTTTACCCCTTTTTTGGACTCAACCCATAAGCTATCCCTGATAGCAGACGCTATAAAGTTAAACTGTTCAATAATACGCTCACTGACTGTGTGCTCATCCAGACAGATCATAAAACTTTCTAGACATTTAATCACCAGATTCCTTGTAAATTTTTCTTGGGTCACCTTACTCCATTTAAGTGTGTAGCCATTTTGCCTCCCAAGCATCACATCAGGGACTATCTGGCTAGAGGACCCTTCACCATCTAGCTCCTGAAATGGATTTTCAATCTCTAATGTTAGTGGCCGGTGGTCACTCATTGGCAAATCAAGAGTCTTGAATCTTTTAATTTGCCGACCATACCTATTTACGGATATAATGAAGTCAATAACAGACAATGCTCCCCTGCCAATAAATGTCGGGACAAAGGGGGATGAAGTTTGAGCAATTTCATTAGCATATCCCAGATCATAGGTAAACAGTATTTCATTTAAGAGGTCCTCACACACAGAGTGTTCAAAATGGGTAAGACTAATGTCTTGTTCAAGCATAAGACCACAAATGCCTTGTTGACCCCTTTTTCAAAGAGCATAATTAAAATCCCCCCCAAATAATTATTACTTCTTTCTTATTGGTGTAAATTTCATGTTTTAGGTCATCCCTCAGCGTTTTATAGTAATAACAATATCGCTATTCGGGATGTTATTATAAAAATTTATAATAATCAAACTAACCGCCTTCTTAACATCTATCCTTACCAGCTGATAGAAGCTGTTTTTTGAGAGTAACTGTACTCTCTCATACTTAAGCTGGTTAGAAAGATGCATGCTCAGGCCACCCTTTGCCCTCCCATATCTTCCCCCCAAAGCCAGTGTAAACAGGGTTTTATATCCATTTATATGAACTGGCTCTGGTAACCAGGTTTCATGTAATGCCAAGATATCATATTTATTTACTACATTTTCCCAGATAGGGTTTTTAATTTTCGATCTAAGTCCTGCCACGTTCCAAAACATAATGTTACAATGTTCCTTTTTTTCGATGGTACTATTGGGTCTTGTGGAAGAAATAGCCCCATCTGTTGGCTCAGCCCTTAACAGATTACCCATTTTACTCCTTTCGTGCCCTCCAGGATCTCCCTGGAGGGTTACTTTAACATCTCTATTATTCATTTTACATTCCCCTTAGTTAATACTAAAACTCTCTGGGGACATGGGGACTACACAGTTAGTAGCTGTCTTTCCTTCACACAGTACAATTTCTTCATTATTCGACTTAATTAAATCACTGTCCTGTGGTGTAGGGTGCATAAAAATAACAGCATTGTCCCTAGGAAGTCAGTTCAAGGCCTGAAAGTAAGTCAAACCGATTATATATTGGTATATTATAACTACCTGGTACAAGACCTGTGCTGCCACCGAAATGGTTGTTTTCTAATCGAGGATTTACAGATCGCAGGTATGGTGCTCTGGGGTAGAAATCACCTAATTCCCAGGTTACTATAGAGCTATCTCCTATTTGGGGTTGCCAGCTTCGGAGGTAAGGGATAACATGTTTGTCCCTAAAATTTAGTATGATCAAGTCACCTGCTATATCTTTTGGCATGTGTCCTAGCCATCCCACCCTTCTGGCATTCAAAATGTTCCCATCAATATTAGGTGGGAGAGGTCTGTTTTTACTTAACCAGAAGGCTACTTTATTTTTTAATTCCTGTTGTCCTTCAGTTTTCCAATTTATGAGCTTTGGAACCCCCGAGTGGATACTCACATAAGGTGCCGCCTCCGGAGGTAAATCAATACGGTTTATTCTTCTGTTTACCCTGCCCGGTTACCACCCGTCCTATCTAGGTTGATACTTTTTTTAATCTGCCCTACCATAGGTGCAACATTCTTGGTTATTGTAGGTTTTTGGATTGATTTTGAATCCTGGGTGTTTAGGGAAGATGTTTCCAGGGCTACCGGTTGATTTGAAGCAATATTCCCTGGCCCAATGCTTTTGGCCACAATGGTTTCAATTGGCTTCTTAGTTTGCTTGTTTCCTGTCATTTTCTTAATGAGTATGGCATTTGCCTTTGTGATTTCCTCTATACTCCCCACCTTTTCCCCTATTCTCTTCACCCGTTCTACCAATGGAAGTAATAAAGATTTAACCAAATGTTCAATCTGGGCGAGTAGGTCTGATGGTGGGGTAGATATGGGGACTCGTGGTATTGGACAAACCTTTGGTGATGTAAGGGGGCTGTTTGTTGCCGTTGGGGGACTTGAATACAATTTTTGTTGTTTCGCTAATCTCCCCCTATGTTTGGCACCTTTACGCTTCCTTTTAGCTAAAGGAACCTGAGCATGTGTAGGAGATTTCGTATTGTCTTTAATAGGTGAGTTGAGAGCAGTACTCGGAAGACTTAAGTCTGATATAAATTGTACATTGGGCTCAGCCCCTGTCTTTCCCGTGGTTAACTCACAACTTAGATCCCTGGTTGGCCCATAGTCTCGTTCTAGTGGGGTACATGAAATATTGCTAATCTCAGTTCCATCCCCTAATGCAGATGGAGGTTGTGAAGATTCGATTAACACCAAGGAAGATCGTTTATTAGATGTACTTTCTACAGATAGGCGTTGTTCGGCTCTCACTATTTCACGTTCAATAGCAGATGTTGCCTTGTTAAGTAGTGGTCTATTGTCCCCTTGAGCGATCCCCCCTTGGAGATGATAGTTTTATGGACCCCTTTAGTAGTCATAATACGAGTGATGTTTCTATATATGGCCAAGTAACAGAACAGGACACACAGGAAACCCACCTAGCCGGTGCGTAGTCCAGTAAGCAAGAACCACACAATAAGCTATCGTGTCCATATATAATTAACTTACTCAGTTTTTCTCAATGTCCACAGTCAAATGGGGTGGCCCAGCCAGGCCTCTTATGGCCTCTGAGGGCCACAGAGGGCCCACCCTTTGCCCGGGCTTATCCCGGCTAGTCCTGCGCGCGTCCCGCGAGGCGTTCCTCAGCTTTCAAGCGCTCCGGGCGCTGCAATGACGTCAGGCGTGCGCCGTGGCCGCCGGAGCACCTGGGGATTGTAGTCCCTGCCCTCGCGGTGTTCGTCTGGCCGGTTGCACTGCCGTTCTGTTTTGCAGATGAAACGGGCACAAGGCAGTCCGGTCCCCCCACAACAGTATTTACCCAAGGAGCCTCGTGGAATTCAGCGAGCTAACCAGGTAAGGTTCCCAATGAGCGCTCGGGGCTCCTCAGTTTTCAAGCGCTCCGGGTGCTGCGATGACGTCAGGCGTGCGCCGTGGCCGCCGGGGAACCTGGGGATTGTAGTCCTTGCCCTTGCGGCGTTCGTCTGGCCGGTTGCACTGCCGTTCCGTTTTGCAGATGAAACGGCACTGGGAAGGCAGTCCGGTTCCCCACAACAGTATTCACCCAAGGAGCCTCGTGGATTCAGCCAGCTAACCAGGTAAGGTTCTACGCTTGTCACTTCTGGAGCAGAATGACGTCGACACTGAGCTGCATGATATCTCCTACTGCATGCAGCAGGACTGCTTTAAGGGTTGAGGATCCAGTCTGGCGAGTTGGGAATATTCACACGGTAAGGATTCTGCAGGTAAAGCAGTATCCACCAGAAAGAGCATTATCGAAGGCAAGTAACTGGTTTGTTATGTTTTCCTGCTGTCGTATATTATCTCATTCTGGGTGGTGAACTCTGCTCGTGGAGTTATCTGTACTCCTTGGAGCTCGCATAGTTCTTAAAAACTCTGCTCCAAGGAGCGTAGCGAGGTTTTTTTTTACGCTTGCGCTCTTCAACGTCATGTGCCTCAGCAGGGAAAATCCACCTCCTAATGAGATTTTTCCTTGCTTGCGCTCGCCGTAGTCTAGTTGGTGAGCAAAATCAACCTCCTGGGGCGATTTCTCAAAGCAGATCGTTGGATTTCTCAATGCAAGAGGTCGCGGCAGGTCACAACCACTTGCGTTGAGAAAACTTTTTTCGCATTGAAGAAGCAGCTGCACACTCTTGTGCTGAACATGGTGCCTTTCGCGATTATTTTTACAGGGCGGGACAAACACCAGGAGATCAAAATCAAATCAAATCAAATTATTCTTGTGATTTTTTTGGCAATATTTTGATTTTTGCAAGCACTAACACTTCTCTGTGTCAAGTAAAGACCTTGAGAGTTTTGTAACTTTCAGATAATCAAATTGTGGATTTTGTTGAAATTAAACATTTTCAAGACCTGAAATTTCTTTGGAGGTTGCATGCGGGCAGCCTAAGTTATCCTGCAAGAGTTTCTTTTTTTTTTTTTTTTTTTAATTTTTGAAAACCTTTATTCGTGCATATAAAAAGAACAAATACGGGCCTACAACCATCAGGCCGGCCACGATACGGTTAAGCACTGATACAAACATTGCGGCCCCTTAGCATCAACGGTCAAAAATAGCAACGGTTTATGAATGTTACACTGGAGAGACCCATGACACCAGGGGATAGGAGAAATGAAGGTTAATTTTAAAGTTTTTTATATAATTTTGTCAGGGAAAAAGGCAGTGAAGAATAAGAACCAAGGAGATTCGAGTCCGCACGGTATCTTCACAACACGGGAGAGCGGCAACATTATTGAAAACAACAATGGAAATTAAAATCCCAGGCAGTGAGGCGGTGCAAATCAACAACAGGATATTCACATCAGCAATTACGCACCCCTTCAGTGCCGCCCCCACTCAGCCAACCCCAAACCCGGACCCAGAATTGAAGCAAGTAAAGCGCAGAAAACATAAAAGGAAAGAAAGGCCCATAGAACTAATAAGAAATAGTAAATTACCCCCCCACCCTACACCAATGCGGAGGCTACGGCCTGCCCCCCCCCCCCCAGCATAGTGCCTGTCGCCCTTTAAAACCCGAAATATAGACAAGAAAGGAGAGCAAGAGTAGAATAAAAAGGAAGATAGAAAAACATTTACACCTATGATAAAGGGGGTGAGAAAAGAATAGAACTATTCTAATCTATACTCCCAAAAAGAAGAAGGTGGGGAGGAGCCTACGTAACATCAGAGCGCCCGAAACCCTCGGCCATCTACAGCTTCCACACACTGAAAACCCACTGCACCAAAAGCAGTCGTGTTAAAATAAATTGTCAC
Organism: Lissotriton vulgaris; assembly: GCF_964263255.1. NCBI lineage: Eukaryota > Metazoa > Chordata > Amphibia > Caudata > Salamandridae > Lissotriton > Lissotriton vulgaris. Next base: position 64,110,920 of record NC_141685.1, on the reverse strand, counting down.
AGTATTATAGATGGAAGAAGACAGTTCGCGACGAGTGCACACAGCATATACATAGCAGTTCCAATCCCAGTCCAGCCCACCCGTGAAACCATAGCGTCATGAATCAGCCTAACCCTGGCCTGATCGCGGGCGTGAGATTAAGCCAGCTCCTACATGAAGGCCTCGCATCCCGTGCAAACAAAGACAATATGGCCGCTCAGAAGAAGAAAGTGAAGCAGGAGCATAAAATGGCCGCCGACCATCTGTAGAGGTCCCTTTGTCCACTACACAAAGTCCCAACAGGGCATCTAAAGCACAGGAGTTCCGCAGGAAAGAAGACGAGGGCCACAGTAAATGAGTCCTCGAGGGTGTCAGGTGCTGCCCAGCCGGATACTTCTGCAGACGCGGTGAGGCAGGCAACAATGAAACAGGCATCGATGGACGGGGAAACAAAGTATCAGCAGCAGATCGGGAGAGTAGCTGATCATGGGTGCCGGGAAAGCCAGTTGCAGGCACCAGTGTAGCACGATCACATGTAGTCATTGTATCCCCGCATGAAGACAAAGGCAGACCCACGCCTTGCTGGTAACAGACGAGGCGCTCACGACCCGCAGCCGATAGCATGGAGTCAAACTGCTCACTCAGCGCCTGCAAACCAGCACGCATTTGCAAGTGAAAGTCCCGTGGGACGGCCAGAACGGAGCCGCATGACAGTGGAAGCTGCATCCCCGCATTGGCATCAATCCGGGACGGCACTGTAGAGCTGGTGCCTGATGTAGGGAGGGCGAAGCAGGCAGCGGGCAGGACCGGGCTATCACCCCCCCAGCCGCGGGCAGGCAGATAAAGTCATGTTTACCGCAGGACGGTATAATGGCCGGGGGGGAGGTCGCAGCAGAAAGCCAGCTCCCCTCAGGTCCGCGCCGCCACAAAGAACGCCGAGAGTCGCCACCCGTCCCTCAAGTTCCCCTTGCAGCCGGTTAGACGACAGGAAAAGGGGGCCGGCAGCCTCCCACAGCGCGCTCCACAGATCGGGGCAGGAGACCCGTTCCTCCGGGGCTTACCTCACAGCCCTAGTCTTTCAGGCGCAGGATGCAGCGGTTGTTTGGCCATCACCTCCCAGGCACAGCTGACGGCAGTCCGTGGTGTGGAGTGCGGTCAGGACCGCGCGGCTCGGAGTGGCGCTAGTGGGTCCGGTCACTGCGGAGCCTCCAGGGGCCGGCAAGGGCGACAAGGGAGCGAGGGTCCAGGGCGGAGAGCACAATCACACACAACTCCGGCATCCGGGCAGGCTGGGACTTCGGGAAAGTACCGGCGTGGTCAGCGCGTCGTCGCACACGTTTCGCCTCCAGAAACGATAAGGATAGCAATCCGGATGTTGTTACAGAGCCAAGGGCCGACGGAGCCGGGCGCTCAAGCGTCTGCTCCGGTCGCCATCTTGGCTCCTCCCTCCCTGCAAGAGTTTCTTGATGAATTCTATTGCAACTACAATATGTGCTCTCTCATGTAAAGTCAGGTTGTTAGAAGCTTTTCTGCAACTCAAGCTACGCCTTACTTTTCACCTGGTGTGGATGCATTTCTCATGTGTAGTGAGATCTTCTTTCTGAGTATAACGTTTCTGGCTTTCCCCTCCTGTATATGGCTTTAGTCCAGTGTGAATTCTCTCATATGAAGTGACATTGTATTCGAGACTAAACCTTATCTGACATTCAGAACACACATAAGGCATTTTTCCCCCGTGTGAGTTCGCTCATGACAAGTGAGAAGTAATTTGTAACCAAAACTTTGCTTGCATTTCGAGCACTCATAAGGTTTTTCCCCAGAGTGGGATCTCTCATGAAGCATAACACTGTCTTTCAGATTCAAGCTTTTATGGCATAAGGATTTTCTCCAGTGTGGAGTTTCTCATGGTGAGATAGCGTTTTTCTCTGCAGCTTTTCTGTCATTCAGAGCACTCATAAGGTTTTTCATCAGTATGGAGTCGCTTCTGGTTAGCGAGGCTGTGCCTATCAAATAGGAATATCTGGCATTAACAGCATTGGTAATGTTTTTTCCCTGTGTGCGTCTGCTCATGTAGAGTGAGATTGCGTTTAAAATTGATGCTTTTCTGGCACTTGGAGCACTGAATTATTTTTGATGGTGTGTTTTCTTATGGTGCTTGTAACCATCTCTACCTCTGAATCTTTTCTAACATTTAGAACACTGATAATGTTTTTTCTCCAGTGTGGATTCTCACATGTTCATTGAGATTACATTTTTGGCTAAAACATTTTTGGCATTCGGAGCATGGGTAAGGTTTTTCCCCAGTGTGGGTTTTAATATGCAGTGTGAGATGGATTTTTTCACTGAAACATTCCTGGCATTCAGAGCACTGATAAGGTTTTTCCCCAGTGTGGGTTCTTGTATGCAGAGTGAGACAGCCTTTTTGACTGAAACATTTCTGGCATTCAGAGCACTGATAAGGTTTTTCCCCAGTGTGGATTCTTATGTGCTGTGTGAGACTACTTTTTCTACTGAAACATCTATGGCATTCAGAGCACTGATAAGGTTTTTCCCCTGTGTGGAATCTCACATGTGCAGTCAGAAGTGATTTAAGTTTGAAATGTTTTGGGCATTCAGAGCACTGATAAGGTTTTTCCCCAGTGTGGGTCTTTGTATGTTCAGTGAGTCTGCTTTTGAAACTGAAACATTTCTGGCATTCAGAGCACTGATAAGGTTTTTCCCCTGTGTGGAATCTCACATGTGCAGTCAGAAGTGGTTTAAGTTTGAAATGTTTTGGGCATTCAGAGCACTGATAAGGTTTTTCCCCAGTGTGGGTCCTTGTATGTTCAGTGAGTCTGCTTTTGAAACTGAAACATTTCTGGCATTCAGAGCACTGAAAAGGTTTATCCCCAGTGTGGGTTCTTCTATGCTGAGTGAGACTGTTTTTGTATATGAAACATTTCTGGCATTCTGTGCATTGATGAGGTTTTTCCCCAGTGTGGGTTCTCGTATGCAGAGTGAGAGTGCTTTGATCACTGAAACATTTCTGGCATTCAGAGCACTGATAACGTTTTTCCTTAGCCTTAGAGTGGTATTTTGTATGCTGAGTGAGACTGCTTTTGTCTTTGAAACATTTCTGGCATTCCAGGCACTGATAAGGTTTGTCCACAGAGTGGGTTATTGTATGTCGAGATAGACTCCATTTGTTACAAAACCTCTTCTGGCATTCAGAGCACTGATAAGGGTTTTCCCCAGAGTGGATTCTCATATGTTCAGTTAAATAAGATTTTTGGTTGAAACTTTTCGAGCATTCAGCGCACTGGTAAGGTTTGTCCACAGAGTGGGTTATTGTATGTCGAGATAGACTCCGTTTGTTACAAAACCTTTTCTGGCATTCAGAGCACTGATAAGGGTTTGCCTCAGAGTGGATTCTCATATGTTCAGTTAAATAAGATTTAAGGTTGAAACTTTTTGGGCATTCAGCGCACTGGTAAGGTTTTTCCCCAGTGTGGGTTCTTGTATGCAGAGTGAGACAGTCTTTTTGACTGAAACATTTCTGGCATTCAGAGCACTGATAAGGTTTTTCCCCAGTGTGGATTCTTATGTGCCGTGAGAGACTACTTTTTCTACTGAAACATTTCTGGCATTCAGAGCACTGATAAGGTTTTTCCCCTGTGTGGAATCTCACATGTGCAGTCAGAAGTGATTTAAGTTTGAAATGTTTTGGGCATTCAGAGCACTGATAAGGTTTTTCCCCAGTGTGGGTCTTTGTATGTTCAGTGAGTCTGCTTTTGAAACTGAAACATTTCTGGCATTCTGAGCACTGATAAGGTTTTTCCCCTGTGTGGAATCTCACATGTGCAGTCAGAAGTGGTTTAAGTTTGAAATGTTTTGGGCATTCAGAGCACTGATAAGGTTTTTCCCCAGTGTGGGTCCTTGTATGTTCAGTGAGTCCGCTTTTGAAACTGAAACATTTCTGGCATTCAGAGCACTGAAAAGGTTTATCCCCAGTGTGGGTTCTTCTATGCTGAGTGAGACTGTTTTTGTATATGAAACATTTCTGGCATTCTGTGCATTGATGAGGTTTTTCCCCAGTGTGGGTTCTTGTATGCAGAGTGAGAGTGCTTTGATCACTGAAACATTTCTGGCATACAGAGCACTGATAACGTTTTTCCTTAGCCTTAGAGTGGTATCTTGTATGCTGAGTGAGACTGCTTTTGTCTTTGAAACATTTCTGGCATTCCAGGCACTGATAAGGTTTGTCCACAGAGTGGGTTATTGTATGTCGAGATAGACTCCATTTGTTACAAAACCTTTTCTGGCATTCAGAGCACTGATAAGGGTGTTCCCCAGAGTGGATTCTCATATGTTCAGTTAAATAAGATTTTTGGTTGAAACTTTTCGAGCATTCAGCGCACTGGTAAGGTTTTTCCACAGAGTGGGTTATCGCATGTCGGTATAGACTCAGTTTGATTCTAAACCTTTTCTGACATTCAGAGCACTGAAAAGGTTTTTCCCCAGTGTGGATTCTCATATGCTCAGTGAGATAAGACTTACGCCTGAAACTTTTGTGGCATACTTTGCACGGAGAGTGGTTTCCCCCAGTGTGGATTCTCATATGCTCAGTGAGATAAGATTTACGCCTGAAACTTTTTTGGCATACTTTGCACTGAGAGTGGTTTCCCCCTGTGTGCATTCTGTCAAATTCTGTGAGATAAGATTTATGGCTGTATCTTTTTGGGCACAGGTAACTTTTTTCCCCAACTTCGGGCTTGTTTAGATAATGTTCAGCACTTATCTCTAAAAATTGTGTGTAATTTTCTTAACACTTGAATTGAGCAAACTATGTCTGGAAGCAGTCCTGTAACACCTGTTGAAATTTTTCTAGCAGATAATAGTCTTTAGCCTCTCCGGCAGCAACTTAAATTGTGACTGAAGTTTTTCTCAAATCTATTTGTATAGGTTCTTAGCAATGCAGTAATAAGGTGTTGGTTTGATATTTAATGATTAAATTGATAAGGTCCGTTTTGTACTGACGTAATGGCAGTAACTGAGGGCGTTTGAACGTGCAGAGTACTATTGTGGATCATTAGTCGCAGAATATCCGTTCCTTCTACCCTTTCTATGTTTGGTGTAAGGTTAAGGTTTGTAGTCTTGAAGACGAGGCTTTATTTATATTAGCTATAGCGCAACGGTGCTCCTTTAATCCATTTTCATCTTTAACAGTTTTACATATCACTCCTGCACAACAGATAATGTTGAGGCGATTTACATAGAATTACCGAACAGTACACAATAAAAAGGAAACAATCTGAGATGGTCATGAAAACAATAAAATGGTGAATTTTTAAGGTTTTCGCCAGAGTGAGTAGAGTGGGTCGAGGTGTCATATCTCGAGGCAGTTAGTCTCAAACTTGCGTAACTGGTTAAAAACGGTTGTTGAACAAAGGTGATTTTCCAATCTTTTGGTTGTTAACGTGTCAGCTTCGGAGTCTTCTTTCAGCGTCTTTTCTTTGATGGTATCCAGAATAAACCTTTAGTTGTAACTTTCTTTTATGCAGTGTGTGCTTCCTCTCTAGAATTACATGATGCTTTAGATGTACGTTATTCTGTCATGCTGAGGCGATTTGTCTTTCTGATAATATTTCAGATGAGGATGCTGAAGTGGTCTTCCTACATTATTTCGGATGCTGTGTGCACAGATATGGCTTTGCTCTGGGTTAATGAAATGCAAAATTAGAAACTTCACTTACAGGTGTAGTACTTTCCTCGCCACACTTAGATTTTTCGAAATTGTTTAAACGTAGAATGCTGGATGTCCTTCAGTTTTTCAAAATAATCCTTCTTATGGCACTGACATTCAGTTGCTTAGTGCTAAATCTTGCTTTCTTCGTCAGTAATTTCAATCACCTATAGTATTAAAATTAAATAGTTAATACATGTACATTTCCAAAAATATAATTTACAAGCCAAATCAATGCAGAATTTTGAAAATGTTGAGCTGTTTTTCAGACAGAGCAGAGTGTAGACTGGTAGCCTGAGAGTACTTGGATGTAGGAGTGAGGATTTCTAGAATTTTCAACATTTTATTAAGCTCACAAAGGATACATGTACCCTATGAAGTTGTAACATAGAATCCCAAAGGCAGAAATTAAAGTCATATGGACTGGCACCAAACAGATATTAAAAAAAGATATACTATTATTAATTTGTAATGCAGATTTCTGGGAAGGGAATTACTCCTCCACGGACAACAGGTGTTTTCCCCTGCCCTAAGTTACCACCTACTTGTATCTGGTATCCTGACTTGAGATTTGGCCTCTGCCTCAAGCAAATCTATTGTGTGCTGCGAGGACTATGCCTAGACCTATCCCTCAACTATGGTCCAGAGTGTGAATGCAGGGCAATGAAATTAAGGCGTACTTTCATGTGTTCATTTTATTCCACCTGGTTATCAGTTGTTAGGTTTTTCTGCACCTGGACCAGGACACAATTTTTTTCCAGACAGAAAAATTAGACTGCAAAGATGCATAAGACGCTGGGTGCAGCAGAAGCAGCCAAGACTTATGCTACTTTCTTTACTAACTGGGGGAAACACGCAATTCTTCCCTCCGTTGGTGTTCACAGTTGTTGTTGGCCTGTGATTCAGCATTGAGTGCAGAGCATACCGAGTAGAGCTGAGGGGCCGAGCCGAGGAGGAGTTGACAAGCAAGCGGAGCAGAGCCTGCGACGACTGCCCTGGTTTGGTTTGTGACCAGTTCCCGCTCCCGAAGGTTTCTCCCGCTTCACCCGCGTCCTGTTATACGGGCGCTTTAAGTTCTACAGATCTGCTGTGGGGGCAGGAACGGCTGCTGCCAGCAACGTGGTGCTAAGGCGCTGCTAGTGCTGCTCGTGCGGCCGCCGCTGCAGGGGTCAAAGGAGCCTTGGACTGCGGTGCTGCTGGTGCGGCGGCTGCTGCAGGGCACAGAGGCACAGAGGAGAACAGAGGAGCAAAGAGGGCACAGAGGAGCCTTGGCCTGCCGCCTGATTTTACTTATTTACTAAGCATTGAGCAGAGCAGAGCTGAGCCGAGGAGTGGAGGGGAGTGCCTACATCTGCCATCTGTAGTGGGACTGGCTCTGGATCCTGCTCTTGCTCCTGAAGGATTGCCAGCATTCTCCCTTGTACTCTTGACAGCGATGAATAGCAATGAACAAGCAATGAACAGTGAGTGGTGAGTGACAAGTGGCAAGAGGTGTGTGGCGTGTGACTAGTAGTTAAGGTTGATCGGTCCGTAAGTCGCTGAGCCATTGGAGTCTGTAATAAGTCTGTAATACAAAATCTGAGAAATTATGCAAAGCGAAAAGTGACAATAGACATTGACCCTCTTGAAGCACCCCTCGATCCCTGAATTACTCTGCATGCCTAGACTACAGCTCTACCCGGACCCCGGATATTAATTAATCGGTTAATTAAATAATTAAGTAACCAGCAGTACCGGTGGATTCTGTACCGAGGTGTGCTTTGGGGGTGTTTTCCCTTGGAGGTGTTGGGAGGTGTTTTTGTCCTATCAAAGCACCGTTTGGTCTTGTCACTGGCCCGTTTGATTCTCTGAAAGGAGCAAGACTTCTTCACCTTAGAGGGTGTATTATGAGGTCAGTAAAGGAGCGGCCACCTTTCCCTCCTATCAAAAGGAAAGGAAAAATACAACACACACTAATACTAGATACATTTAAATCATCTAAGGTCCATACATTTGGGAAACTGGGAAAGTCGCTGTCAAAGTTTGATTTTATGAAAGATCCAACTGGTGCTATGCTAACATTGCTAACTAACCCATGTGATTTTCAAACTCCAATTAAACCACTGAGTTGAACAAATATTATATACCCTAAGCAAGGAGTAAGTGAACCAGGCCACCCTGAGTCTGAAGCTGAAGTCGAGCGAATGTCAAATTCAACTAAGGACCAAGTCAACCATTGGGGTCAAATAACGGACCTAGAGATGTTAACTATTCCACTTCCTGGTCGTTCACAACAAGATTACCCAAAATTCACAAATCCAACAATGGGAGATACTCAGCAATTACTACCAACTTAGGCATCCAATGCCAATAGAAGTAAAAGTAAAAATCAGAACAGCTAACGGGATAGGGGAACCATCTAATTTGGGCCAAATAAATCAACGAGAGCAAGAAGCTCCAAATGAACTAAATGGTGGGGTGAAAATCATAAGGGAAGCCAATACCTCACTGAAATCGGATCTTACTCTGTCTAAAATAAATTCAGTTAAAAAACTGGACGAGCCGAAATCTAATCAATATCTAATCAATATAACGGATCTCAAATTAATAAGGACGAATACAACAGCAACCCAGAAGCTCTGCAGCATTGGAGTACTCCGTATGTATAAGACGTTTTGAATAGTAGTCCACAATTCATTAATTCTTTTGACGAGGGACATTATTTTCAAGGACCACAAACAGAGGAGTATAAGGACCTATCATTCATAAATGGGCAACACCATAGCCCAGGTACTCAGGTACCAGGAAGTGGGAACGCAGGAGCAATTTGGGATTTATTCTTCAAAACCTCGCAATTAACTCTGGAAGCCTTAACATTTAAGTCCAACAAAAAGGAGGTCCAAATACATCTCTTGAGCGCTACGGCATCCTCTGTTGCCTCTGTTGCCGGAACTGAGCAGAAGATAACAACGCAAAATAATCTAATTGTAAGGGCACAATCTCAGCCAATATCTACGTATGCCGAGTGTAGTTGTGCCCCACTAATTAACAAATTGGCTACCATTCAGGATATTTTAAAAACAATAATTGACAAAGTAAAAGGGAATTTTCCTAATGTGGGAATTCAACCCATCAAGACCGACTGCCCCTCTAAAGATACAATAAAATGTAAAGACAATACTGTTGTTGTTAAAGAAAAAATAGATGATAAAACAAAAGATCAAGAATTGATAAACCTATGCTCGACACAATCAACAATGACAGGCGCAGCTCCTGAAGTTTAACTATCAAAAAGACAGAGGAAAAAACAACGGAAAGCAAGAAATAAAGCTTCTAAAAGTATAAACAAAATACAAATGCATCAGATATAGTGAGATTGAACACTGGAAACAACCATGACCAAATATCATATTGTTAAGGTGAGGGTAAACAAATGTCTCCAACAAAACCCTTTTACCCTCTATTTAATAAGGATCTATCGGAGGTACAAGCAGTTATGAAAAATAAATACCTAAACAAGCAAGCTGATAGTATAAAAATGATAGAGTATGGGAAAATTCAGTCCTTAGAAATGCTGCAAGTGGAGGAATGTAATAAACAGGTGGAGAATAAGCCATCACAATTGGAAACAAATAGAGCAAAGAGTGAGAGTATCAGAGGGGATGAAACGAATAGAGGTTTGTTAAAAACCTGGAAGGATATTAAAATACCACAAGATCTGGGAACCGAGACGAAGCAGTTACATAAATAATGACAATCTTGGTCTCAAACTGTTAGTAATCATAATGGAAGGTTAATTGAACATGCCCAAGGTGAAAATAGCCTGCAACAAATTAAATTAAATAACCCAGATCAAAAAGGAGTGGTGCAGGTAATTTCTACGCTGGAATACAAATCTAGGGGTAATAATGACATCTTGACTCGTGGGAACATATTAAAATTGTGTAATGCAGTACCCTCATGAAAGAAAATTAAATGTACCGACATAGAATCAATTGAATTCCACACTTATAATAATCGCAAATCAACATTAGTAATTTAGACATCTTCTACTGCCGCCAGCCTTATTATGGACGAACATAATCTCTTTCAGGACTGGGGAATAAAAATAACAACTCCCCTGCAACCTTCCTATCCAAGCCCTTTTGTTTCAACAAAATTACAAAATCATAACCAATGAGAACCGAGAATAATAAGAAATACTCAATATTAAAAAACCCACAGGTATGACCAACGGGCATCTTTTCAAATCATTAGAGGAAAAAATAGCTGACCTATTATTTGACACTGTCAAATTAGGTTGGCTAACAGCAGCCCTCCATAATGTCAGGCAGGATTGACATCTACAATCTGAAGTTTCTTTAAGGGGGCCAACAATTATGAATGAAAGTGTCAGATTATGTTTGTGGAATATAAATGGGGTTCAAGCAAAGATTCAGAATAACCAACTCGCTACTTTGTGCTGTTTTCAAATCATTTGTTTACAAGAGACTTGGGCTTTAGTTCTTTTTAGATTGGAAGGGTATAGGGTTATTACTCATTAGCTAAGAGAACAAGTAACTATGGTAGACCTTGTGGGGGTTTGACTATTTTTATATCAACTGAGCTAAAAATGGAAAGTGAAATAGACGTCCCAAGTCAAAAGGATTATCTAATTGTCAAAATATGATACAAAGAACAAAATTTAATTACATCTCTTGTAGTAATCAACGTATATAATTACGAAGAACAATGGCGACCAATTTGATAATTATGATAACGCAGCAACTTGACAATGACATCCAACCTGAGATTATTATTACCGGTGATTATAACATGAATATGCTATGGTCTTACGATAGAGATGTTGAAATACAATGGCAAAATTACTTATGGTCAATTCCATAAGTAATTTTGCCATATCCAATGTTGATTTTCATCAACAATGGATATGAGGGATCATCTATCAAAAAGATAGAGGAAAAAACAATGGAAAGCAAGAAATAAAGCTTCTAAAAGTATAAAAAATACAAATGCATCAGGTATAGTGAGATTGAACACTGGAAACAACCATGACCACATATCATATTGTGAAGGTGAGGTTAAACAAATGTCTCCAGCAAAACCCTTTTACCCTCTATTTAATAAAGATCTATCGGAGGTACAAGCAGTTATGAAAAATAAATGCCTAAACAATCAAGCTGATAGTATAAAAATGATAGAGTATGGGAAAATTCAGTCCTTAGAAATGCTGCAAGTGGAAATAAGCCATCACAATTGGAAACAAATAGAGCAAAGAGGGAGAGTATCAGAGATTTGTTAAAAACCTGGAAGGATATTAAATTACCACAAGATCTGGGAACCGAAACGAAGCAGTTACATAAACATCGACAATCATTGTCTCAAACTGTTAGTAATCATAATGGAAGGTTAATTGAGCATGCTCAAGGTGAAAATAGCCTGCAGCAAATTAAATTAAATAACCCAGATCAAAAAGAGGGAGTGATGCAGGTAATTTTTGTGATGAAATATAAATCTAGGGGTAATAATGAAACAACTTGCAAACATCTGGGCCCAACACAAGATGGCAGGAGTATGCAAAGCATGTGCATCTACAGCATACATGCCTGAGGATTAATGGCCCCAAATCCCTGCCGTGGTATCTTGTCATGTTGTGGCTGAGTGTGCCATGTGATGTGGCAGGATATAGTGCTTGGTGTGATTTGGTCATTTTTGACCAGGTGGCGTGCTGAACGGTTAGGTAAATTTTGATTTTCTTTGTTTTTGGGTTCGTGTGATATAGTGCAGTACCTACCGTATGATATAAATAAATTACATTGCTAATATACCATAAGGATGTGGGGTGAGTGTTATTAGGGCCGAAGCCTTGCTGATTATATGCAGAATAACAGGTCTGGGAGGTCACTACTGACTAGAGCAGGTTAGCAGCTGCACAGGTCTTGGGCATTGATCTTATTGAGGATAATATGTGACAGGCACTGAAGACTGGAGCTGGCTAGCAACAACGCTGGCCTCTGGTATTCATTACAGGCAGGGCAACAATACATGTCAATATTGAATGGAACTGGTTGGCAGTAGAGTTGACCTCTGGTTTTGAATATTTTCAGGATTTAAGGTACAGGGGTCACTACTGACTGGAGTTACTTAGCAGGATAATAGGTCTCAGGGAGCCAATACTGACTGAAGCTGGTTAGTATGATCACTAGTCCCAAGGTGCTACTAATGACTCAAGTTGGCTATAATGATAACAGGTCCTAGGGGCCAATACTAACAGGAGCTAACTAGTAAGCTTACATACAGGTCCAAGGGGCCACTACTGACTGGAGCTGGCTAGAAGAATAACAGGCCCAAGGGTGGTGGGGGTGCGAGTGGCACCAGTGACCGGAGTTGGCTAGAAGCATTGACAACATTTGGTATTGATTAAATACAGGATTCCAGGTCTCAGGAGGCACTGCTGAACACAGCTGGATAGCAGCAGTGGTGGCCTCTAGGAAGAAGGAATTGAGAAAACATAACTGGATATACTAGTTTCTTTAATATCAATAATTGTTTACACATCATACACATCAATGCCACAACCTGCATTGATATATTACATTACCAAATTACAATCTTCTTATATTAATTTGATGTGTCTGTTCGCCTTAATATGCCTGCAAAGTTACATGATTCTATTAGGGCCCAGAACCATTTTATTTAGTGATGTCCATCTGCATACTTTCCTGCACCTTGTAGTAAATTGACTATTGACAAACGGAAGTGTTATTTCCAGAAACAGTGAATTCTGCAGCTTCTCTGTGTATCTTTGATCTGCACCTCACGGACTCCTCACATTCCTCTCGAGAGAAGATCCTGCCTCCTACTCATTAGTGTTGTTTTAGTAACTGTTTCTATCACGTGTTCATGTTTCATTGACTTGTATTAGGTGAAGTGTATAAAAATGCATTGTGTAGCATTAGCATTATATACTCCAACTTGCTTTAGGGCGGATGCTCTCGTCCATTGCAAAGACAATTGTCACTTCTTAGTTTGCTTGGCCTTTTGCTATTTTTGCATTAAATGTATGATAGATGTCTTCGCCTCCAGGTGTGTTGTGTTTCATTTTACATATCATAAGAGATGATGAGGAAAATGGCAGTCCAGAATACACATTCTTCATATAAATCAACTCACAGAATACTGTTCTGGAGGTTCAGTCCCACAGACATTATCTCTAACTGAACGCCCTAGGAAGCATGTGCTTTTCAAACCAGTTGCCGTCTGATGCGGCGTCTTCGCAATTGGATAAGTCAAAATGTCCTGAATTTTAGGAGGGTTACCGTATCTAGTGCACTCTGTTAGACAGTGCTCACCTGTGGTAGTAAGATGGTACTAGGCACCTTATCACCTATGCACAGTGCAGGGCTTTGAGCTACAGAGCTCCTCACGCTGTGGAGAAGATTAGGTCACATTTACCCATTTTCCCATATTTGGTCCTGATGAAATGCCAACAGATTGCTCCATGACTACACAAGGCATGAAAAACGTTGACCTGAAGTATAGCCCCAGCTTACCAGCAGGTCCATAGGTGATTGACACTTTCACACAGTGATAGGGGCCATTAGTTCCTCAATTTCTCTGCCACCGTTTTTAATCTCAACATGGACCAGGAAGATCACATTAACCGCATCGATGCTGATGACGGAACCGCTCCGTCATTAGCCGCGGTGTCGCTGTGCTGATGACGGAGCGGTTCCGTCATGGCCCACCGGACGCGGACGCGCCTGCGCGGAGCTTATTTCGCGCCTGCACGGTGCGTTCTATTGAGCGGGCGGGGCCATGACGGAACAGCTCCGTCATCAGCACAGCTCACCCGAGGCTGGTGACGGAGCGCTTCCGTCACCAGCGTGTGGGCGCTGAGCGCCCCCCCGCCCCCTTAGCGCTGCGGCGGAATAGCTGCCGCAGCAAAGGGGTTAACTATATTGTGGCAACTGGTCGATAGTTGATCTTATATTCAGACTTCACCAATCTCACTTCTTTTGACACAACATTCTCTGTCCTACTATGCTCATCGGCGTGCTTAATAAAAGATGTGCGACAAAGTGCCCTCTAGGGGTGCCCGCCAGGCATTGTAGTGCCGGCCTGGTGAGGAGTATAAACCAATGATGAGGCATGTCACCTTCAGGTGAGTGAACGCAACTTGTCTTAAAAGCACATGCTTCCTAGGGTGTCTGCGTTCAGTTACAGATAATGTCGCTGGGACTGAACCTCCAAAAACAGTATACAGTGATTTGACTGTTCTATGTTGCTGCTACAAGCTCCTTACCTGTGCGAGTTATCTGAAACGATGCAGGGGCAGACCCAAACCAGCCACATGGTGAGATCAATGACAAATACTGAAGATTTAACAGAGCTTCCAAGCTGGAGACCATTACTTAATTGACCTTCAAAATAAAAGACACGTTTTTAGTATTCTGGTGACTCATGACCATAAAAAACAAAGATTATAAATTCAATATTGTGTCAAATACTTAAAAAATGGAACTGGATGTGATGAATCGGATTCTGTCCCAGGTCATGCGTGACACCTTCCACCACTATAGCCTTATAGCCCGCCGTAGCGGGCTATACCGGCTATTAAAAGCCCGCTGAATCGTTAAAGGCCCGAGCCGAAGGCGCGGGACTTTAACGAAACAGCGGGACTTTAATTGCCGGTATAGCCCTGCTACGAAGCGCTATAAGGCTATTAGAACATTCTGCCACTAGAGGGCAGAATGTTCTAACAAATTAAACAAAGGGTTCTCGAAGCTCGAGGGGATATGTATCCCCTTGAACTTCGAGAAGCCTTTGTAGAACATTGGAATGTTGCTCTGCGGGCCTTTACCGGCCCGTAGTAGCAGGGAGCACTCCATTGACTGCAATGGAGCTCCCAACATTCCAATGTTCTAATATTGCTTATGGGACTTCTAGTTTTGTTTTTCCCATTAAAGGATGGGCTCTAAAGTCCCAGTGTTCTAAGCGATGTTGGTCGAAATCAGAGGTCTGACGGAGGATGAAGTATGACACTGCTCTGCTTAGCAGTGAGATGACTGACAGTTCCCCAGCCCTTCCATTCTTTGACAGACAGAGGCTCGTCAGCCATTCATATTTTCTTGCAACGAGAAAGACACTTTTATTGCAGCTTGTGTCACTGAAGAGATAAAACGCCTGGGCGTGTTTCATTAACTACTGACAAACATGAACAATCAAGAACATGAGATTCTGGAAAACTATCAAGCACCCAATCAGAATCAGCCACCCTTCACACCCAGGAATTCTTGAGGCTTTGGAGAGGGTGAATTGCACGTGGTATAAGAGGAACACTACATCGACTCAAAGCTCACTTTTCAGGGATGTACTGAACTGCCAGCCTCATGGCACACTTAGCCAGCTCTTCACCTCCTCCTCACACTGTTGACCAGCTATCAGGGCAAATGAGCCTGCAGCAAAGCATCGGTGGCTTGGTTCCACACCGGACCAAGTAAGGGGGTCATCTCCATACTCCTCCAAGTCAGCAAGCACTCTGGTCGAGCCAGTCCTAACCCCACATGAATGTTCCCCATCTCAACTATTTTAATGGTCCTAAGTTATGTTTCTGCCAAATGATTGAGTCAAAAAATGAAAGGTTTTACTAGGAAGTGCTGAAAGAGAAATCATGAAGTTTTTCAATATTTCTGAATCTGCCACAGTACACAGGAGCATTATTTCTCTACAGCAGCAAATCATGTATGTGCCCTGTAGAAAGCACATTTGAATGAAACATGGAATGCATTGCAGATAAAAAATTCATGCAACAACATAGAGTGCAAGATAACTTGTGTTATTATTCCAGCAGAACGAAATGCCATTTGTGTACGTCATTTTAAAGACAAACCCAGAAAAATGTATGGTCAGTGTTGTTCTTCTGCCAGGTAAATGACAATCTCCATTAATGTGTCAGGAAATACCATACTATGAGAAACCCTACTCTATGGCAGGGTGCTGCCTGCCACTATATTGCAGGTTACTTCCAACATAATCTGATTTATAAATACATACTCCAGGGTGCTGCCAGCTATCGGGTCTGCACATAGCAGTCTGGAGCCACTCAGGAAGGAGGTAAGCTCTACATTTCATCTTAAGCCCTTAGGTTACATTCACAGCCTGATGGGTCCGGAGAACTTTATCCGCGCTCTAACTGCGCCGAGCAGATAGACGTAGTCCATCATAGGCTGTGTTGTGTGCTGGGTGATGCCTGGCATCTTATTATCATTGGCGGGAGGATGAAGCTCTGATAGGAGCTGCTACAAGAAGAGCAGAGAAAAAGGACCACATATCGCCACAGAGCGACAACTGCCCAGAATCTGAAGAAAGAACTCTGGAACAGGAAACCTCCTGCACCCTGGAGATTCTCCAGGGTAAGCAAATGATGGTAATGAAATGCAAACTGCACCATTAAGGTCACACACTACAACATCTTTCCCTTTAAACCAAAGGTAACAACCTACAAGAAAAAACTAAACCAAAATCAACAAAACTAGAAAATGCATTTCCAAATGCTGCAAAAGAGAAACAGTTAATACAAATGAACAATATTAAACATTGTTGGTACATTAGTAATGTGCTTACTTCTTGGCTTCACTCCATCTGCAGCAATAACGCTCTGAAAGGAGAAATTACGGCTGTGAGTCTCAGAGTCTTCAGTGTTACTGGTCTCAGTCACAAACACTGTGGTGTCAGAAGATAACTTTCTCTTATTTGGGTTTATAGTTCCACTAGTCACGCCATCGCTTTTAGCAGACACGCTACTGTCAGCAGCATCATAACTTCAGGCAGACCAGCAAAGCGGATCTCACCACTCACACTGGGTGAATATTCAACAAGTACGGTCTCGGCTTACCAAGCAGAACAAAAGAATCGGTCTCACAACCATACCCAGAGCCACAGTTAGCTTTGCCGCCACTTGAGCACACCCAAACATCTCAGCACTTAAGCACCAGTTCCAGGGGAGACCATCTGTGATGTCCTTGTTAACTTACACTACTCCTGGGTCAGCACAAGCAGCATGGTGGGCAGCGTCTAACACCGCTACCAAAACATTCATGAACATCCAAATCCTCGTCACCCAAACTACCCAAAAGTGGCTTTCTAGATCAGCATCCAGCCTTTTAGTTTCTGCCTCTGTGCACTAATTTGTTGCTAAGGTTGTAATTTTAAAAACAGCCTTAGTAGGGGGAGGAGCCAAGATGGCGACCGAGATGGCTGCGTAAACGCTCGGCTCCGTGAGCCTTCTCACCCCGCGCATACATCCTGGCAACCATCCTGAGCCGCAACGGCATATTTAAGTAGGCGAAGGACAACTTTCACTCACCGTTTGCTCCCGAGGCTTCTACGTTCGGCAGACCCGTTGCAATGTCCCCGACGGTTTTGCGGCCTTCACGTAGCTGGGACCAGGGTCTCGAGTGAGCAGAGTGGCCGGCCGCGATTGCGACAACAGCGGCCTCTGGTAATGGTGAGGAGTCGGCCGGTGGGAACCAAAGACTTGATGGCCGATGGCGACAGTGCCAACCCAGTTCAACTTGCGGAGACCCTTGTGGGCAGTGCGATACAGCAGGATCGAGGGGTGTGCACGACACTTGGCCCCCCATTCCAGTTTTTTGTCCGGGCATACTACCGACTTTTCCCGGAGTCGGCAGGCAGCTCCCAGGGAGCGGCAGAGATTTTGTTTAGTCTTTTGGTGACCCTCCGATGAGAAACCTGCCTTGACTGCGGGATCCCCGTGGTGAATCCTGTTCCTCCCTGGTGTGGGGCCCGGTCCCGGGGTGAGGTGGGGAAGGACGAGGCCGGATCAGCTAAGATGGCGGATAGCACCCTCTTACTCACACCTCATCTGGGCAGAGAAGCCGCTGTGTGTGAGAGTCCTGGGGTCTGGCACCACGAGAAAGAGCCCACGTCCAGAGATATACTGGCTGCATTAACAACTCTGCAAATGACCCTGATCCGAGACGCCCGGGATCTGGGAAGAAGGATGGCCGCCATTGTAATCCCACCACTCCACATCGGCGTGGTTCGATCTCAAGGAAGTGCCGATGTGCCCGCTTCTACGTCAGTGATGAATGCTCCAGCTACGCCTACGTTTGTGGAGAAGCCGATAGACCTTGTTCATGATACCGCTTTGGATAGATCTGTTGTATATGTGAGTGACTCGTCGGGCCCTTATCTGTTCGGCGGCTGAAGAAACAACATCGATCTATGGTTTGGGTTTCCCCGGCGGCGTTTCAACGCTTACCGGATTGTGTGACTCTCTCTTCCTGGCTGGTGAGATGGTGCGCGGACTGGAGGTTGTTTCCGGTGTCGATACTGACACAGACGGATTTCCGCCATACATATTCGGCTGGGTTTTGGGGGCTACAATCCCATAGAGTGACGGCGCTGCCCGGTCCTCCCGGATCGGTTGGACCCGCCACACTGCTCAATATGTCGATTGATAACTGGACGTATGTTGGTACCATTGATAGAAAAGGCCAGGGGTGAGACCGTCTAGGACATAGTGGAACTCATTGTTGGCTGACGGTGCTTAGGGGGGACACTCAGCGGGGATGTTATTGATTGCGCTATTGATGATTATTGTTTACTGTGGCTGTTCTGATCCTGCTTTTAGGATGTTTACTGTGCGCGGTGGGTGAGGGGGGGGTCGGGTACCTGGATCGATGGCCCTCCTCCACATTTTTTCTTCTTTTTCTTTTTTCTCTTCTTCTATATTTCGGGTCTCTCATTTTGGGCGATAGGCACGCTGCTGGGGGGGGTAGGCCATAGCCTTCTGCAGGGGTGCAGGGTGGGGGGTAGGGGGATGGGGTTTGTTAATTTGTTCCTTCTTTGTCTCTATGGCCCTTTGTCCTTCTTCTTTTTTGGTGTCGCTGTTTTTCATGTTTCCTACAGTCTGTCTCGTTTTGAGGGGTGGGGTGCAGTTCGCCACAAAGTGTATGTGTTTTTTACATTTATCCTGACTCGTGTGCCTTACCCCCATTTCTTCAACTGTATTCGCACTCTTTGCAGATTCCCGCTTCATGCTTGCTATTGTAGGAACATGTATGACCATATGGCATTGATTCTGAATTTTCTTTCTTTATTGTAAAATGAACCTACTCAAATCCTGAACCATACGCAGTACGCTTGAATACAAGTTATATCCTGGACACTTATCAGACCCCGATTTTCGGGCTGCTGTATCTTTCTATACTGCGTTGCTGAACTCACGATTTGACTAGCGGCCGGCCGGGATGGTTTTAGGCCCATGCTTGTATTTACTTGAGGTAACAATAAAGGTTCTCAAAAAAAAAAAAAAAAAACAGCCTTAGTTACATTACAGGGGCCTTTCTGACACCATTATGGGTTCAAACCAAAGGGCTGTGGTCTCCCAACAATCCGGATATACAATTATTTTACAGCCATAATTTCAGAAAAACTACTGAACAGATTTACACCAAATCACAAAAAGCACAATTTGCGGACCATGGTCTAGCTTCCTGCCGAACATAAGGCAATTCCATTCAGCAGTTTATATAGAAGTCTATGGAAAATGCATTGGGATTTTGCATTTTGGGACCCCCCTTTTTCTCGGCCATCGCCTGATGGATCATCCCCCAACTTTCTATGCAAAAACTAATAAAAAAGGAGGATCTTTTTGGAAAGTTTTGTGGAGATTCATACTCCGGTCCCAAAGTTATTGGCAAGACAAAAAGTTATTTTCCTATGAAAAAGCAGAAGTAACTAAATTAACCTAGTGGAATTCCTGAAAACAAGCTTTGACATAGCCAATAGGTCTCGTTTTGGGACCTTATAAATAGTTAGCCATGCAGCACATTTTCCTGGGTGCTACACCATCTACTGGTACTTCATGCACGCCTCCCACAATATATGGTGATAAAAGATCCGCAGCCTGCAGTGGAAAGTGGAAAAACTGCTGAGGGGACAGGAAGTAAAGACATGTATTTGTTATAATCGCGGGCACTGTGAGGTTTATTTCCACATGACGCCTACACCCCCTTCCCTCGGCCCACCCCGCAGACAGTTACAGGCACAGCTGTAACACCGGGCAGGACAGGGCTATTTTGGCGTTTCCTCTCAGTTAGAGCCCGCTGTCTGCAGCCCTTCTGGGGCTACGATTCAGTGTGAGATGCAGCTAGCGGGGATCTATATAATATGTATGTGGGGGCAGGAGAGGGGTCGGGGCTCTGGCGCCGGCCTTTCCTGCCCTAAGGTGCAGCCCCGTTTTCATCTGTGCAGTTTAATACTGCGGCAAGGTCCCATGGGCCGCCACAACTCTGCACATGAAACCAGTGAAAGCAATCCTCACAAAAAAACACACATTCCATGAGAGGATAGAAAAAACGATAAAGCTTTGCTGGAACAGAAGAACAGCTTGCCAGGGATTAGACCAAGCAGTCTAGAAAAAAGGAGAATAAGATCAGATGAAGCAGCTGCTTACTTTCTACCATATCCACGCAGCCCCGGTTTATTTTTGCATCTGGCTTTCACTTTAAAGTGAAAGCCAGATGCAAAAATAAACACGCTGCGGAGCTTGCCTTTACGGGGCCATGTCTTTGAAACACATGGCCCCATAAAGATAAGGACCCTTTTGCGACAGGAGTAAGTCAGACGAGCCCATCCAAGTGGGCCGTCTGACAGAGAGAAAAGTCTACCTACGAAAAAGCTCTTTCCCAATAAGTGGCCACCGTTTAGCATAAACAGTGACGCCAGCCAATGGGAAAGAGGGGCAGGGCTTAAAGCCGTCTAGTGTAAGCTCCTCAAAAACATTAAATCTCGCGAGCGAGACAGCGCATGTGCGCAGCCACGCAGGCTTGACCTAAAAAACAACACAGGCGGGAAAATCTGGCTGTCCGGAAATGCAAAAAGGTTTACGGTAAGTAAAAAGGTTCCTTCACCAAGGCTAGGACTGGAAAAAAAAACAGGTGCTCCAATAAAAGAAAGTACAAGGTGCTAGAGGGTATAAACTTGGGAGTGCTCAAAAGAAAACCTGATACAGAGTATTCTCTCCCTTTTCTTCAGGGTGAGAGACAATAGAGGCTAGCGTTCCATGCTGCCGCACTTCTTCCGTTACCAAAACATCTCAAGGCAACAGTGTATGCGGCATATTCATACCGGGCATATTCCCACAGGCGTGCATTCCTCCTGTCCCTTTTAAACCATGCCCTTCCTTTTCTACCATGCAGCAGATAAGGTTTTGTGTGCCCCCCCCTCCAAATACTAACCAACAATTCTATT
This sequence comes from Lissotriton vulgaris, assembly GCF_964263255.1. Lineage (NCBI taxonomy): Eukaryota > Metazoa > Chordata > Amphibia > Caudata > Salamandridae > Lissotriton > Lissotriton vulgaris. The sequence continues at coordinate 64,089,958 of NC_141685.1, read as the reverse complement.
GCCCCAGTGCCACCGCTCCACACCCCCTCTTCTTCCTTTCCTGGACACGTACCGCGGAAGCCGTAACTCTCCGGAGTTAGGGCGGCATGTAGGCATCCTCCGGGGGCGTCCACCAGACCTCAGACCAGGTCTCGGGCTCCGCTGAGTCATCTTCTTCTTCTTCCTGGATGGCGGCTTCAGTCGGAGCTTGGTCCTTCTCGTATCCCGGTAAATACTGCAGCACGTCCTCCAGTTTCTCCTTCCCTAGGTACTGCATGTCCAGTCTTTGCTCGCCGTTTTCTGTCCCACGGCCTCTTCCTGGAACTGCTCACCCGCTGACAGGTCCGCCCTTCCTATTCCCCCGAGACCTTCTCCCATTGGTTCTTTTCCTCTGGGTGTTCCTGTGGGGAAGAGGAATCCGGGTTATTTAACCCTTGCATATCCCCTGGAATCCATTCAGCCGATGACAACGTTACTTGTGAGTCAGAGACGGGGTTTATCATGGTAGGGAAAGAGGGCTCCTCCTCATAGGTCCCAAAATGTGTTATCCCATGTAAATTTACATAGGAAAATTTAGACAAAGCTACAGCCCGAACTGCTGAACGGAATTACACCAAATTTGGCAAAAAGGTAAGTATTGGTCTAGAAAGTGTGCTTTTTTAGGTCGAGCCTAGCGCAGCGCGCATGCGCTGCTCTAGGAGAGGGCCTCTTGGAATCGCTACAGCTTTTCTTGAAGCTTGTGCTTGTGGTGCTCACACGCTATTGGGGTTTGTGTGCGTCATTCTAAAAAGACAGCATGCAACTGGGCAAAGGCGGGTGCATGTCCCACCTTTGTATCCATCCACGTTTGCGAAAGCAAGCAACAGTGGCATCTGTTTGGCATTATGTTTCCAATTAGCGCCCTCGCGGTTGCCGTGCTGCTGCGCTTGTTTAGGTTTTTTTTCTTCACTTGAGCTGTTGTCTGGTTGTATGTGAGCTGGGTTGCGTTACCCCCGCGAGCGCCGTCCCTGGCTGTACTTTGGGCACCCCAGATCGATTGATCCTTGCTGTTCAAGGAGATAGGCGGCAGGGGCTCGCGCTGAAGTTCTGTGCGAGCAGTGGGATACCGGTGAGAATGGGCTCATTTGCACTCATGAAGAGTTCAAAATCTTGATTTAGGAGCCCACTGAACCACAGCAAGGGTCTAGGGCCTGAGAAGCACCATTTGGAAGCAAGGAACGCGCTGAAGACTGGTCCAGGAGCTGCTTAGAAGCTTGTTTTAGCCCTCAGGTTCAGATTAGGAGGCCAAAAGCCTAGCCCACTGAGTCACTCGGGGGTCACAGGTTCAAGATAGAGCTGCAGGCCTAGATATTCTTCCCAGACAAGAGTGTAGCAGGTCAGTAAAGCAGGGCGCAGTTCCTTATAGAGCAGCAGTCCAGCAAAGTGGCACTCCTTGTAGCGGCACAGTAGTCCTTCTTCCTGGCAGTGCCCCCAGGTCCAGAAGTATACTGAAGTGGTGGTGCCCAATGTCCATCTTTCATACACTGCTGTGCCTTTGAAGTGGGCCGAAACTTCTTGAGGCATACATTTGAAGTGTACAGATGCCCTATCTTCCCTGCCCTTGTTCCGGACTAACTAGAGGGGGTGTGCAGTTCTTGGTGTTGAGACACTACAGAGCCTATTCAGGCCCTCCCTCCTATCCTGCCAGTGATGTCCCTTGCAGTGGCAGGCTTGAGACATGTTTAAAAGGCTACTTAAGTGGGTGGCACAAGCAGTGCTGCAGCCCACTAGTGGCATTTAGTTTACAGGCCATGGGCACATGTAGGGCTACCTAACTAGGGCCTTACAAGTAGATTAAATATGCTAAATGGGCAGAAGTATTTGTGACTATGTTTTAAGAAGAGAACACAAGCACTTTAGCAAGGATTAGCAATGGTAAAGTGCACAGAGTCCCAAGGCCAACAAAACAAATGTATCAAAAAGTAGTAGGAGGAAGGCATAAAGTGTGGGGATGACCCTGCAAAAAGGGCAGGTCTAACACAACCCCCTCCAGCCTAACGACAGGGGAGTTAAATCAATACATTTATAGACTTTCCTGCTTAGGCGATAGAACGGGGACAGTGGCCCTCTACTTCAGAGGCACTCATTAGTTCTATGCCCCTTTGAACTCAGTTGGATACCTCTATCTCTACTCTCCTAAGCCACGGAACTGACCCACGGGAAACTCTTCTCATCTGTGTAGCACCGAACCTTAACTTGTTCACAGATACTGATGAATTGCTACTGATCCTCCAGGCTATGAGGCATCAAACCTGTCGACCCCTTAAGAGTAGAGCGCAGTTATCCCGAACCATTACTTCAGATAGTCGCCACTCTTCCTTTTAACCAGGTGGGAAGCCAACCTGAATAAAAGTAATTCTTTGGACTACCCAACCTGTTTTCATAACTTTCCTTTACACCACATCCACACGTTATAGGTCCCTTACCTCCACTGCACCAAACAGCAAAGGACAAAAGATCTCTGCCAAAGAGTCCCTCTTTGTGGGCCCGTCAGGTCTTGCAGCGCCGACCCAACGAGGGGCAGGCCCAAATGATGGAGCATGGCACCTAGCTGGCTGGGTGTGTGAGGGCCTTAGTTCCGAAAGGAGAAAGTCCCCTCCCGCCGATTATTTTAGGACTGCCATGCCTCTTTGCGACAATACACATTATTGACCTCTCTTTACTTCTCTTGACCCACCTAATCAATCAATCATTCATTTGTAAAGCACATTACATACATAGTAGAAGGTAAATATCATGCCAATGGAGCGTGGAAACGGGGATTGCTGCAGCCAGGCTCACGCGCCTTGCAGCTGAGCCTTGTTTTGTGGCACTCACGGACTGTATGTGGCAGAACGACAGGACTGTGTGAGGCCTAAACGAACGGCATGCTGTTGGGACTTAGCCCTTTCTCCCTTTTACTTACCCTCCTTGCGCGTGCCGTTCCCCTGCGCGCTATTGGCTAGTGTCCAGCTGGAATGTTGACAGCTGTGTATTCGTTGACAGTTGACAGTGACAGTTGTTGCTTTCCCTGCTAGGCTGCACATGCATAAGGTGCGTTGTCTTTTATGCAATTAAATAACTTAATCTACTGCCAGTCCCCTGACTCTTACTTTACAATTTGGCGACGAGGACGACGGACAACACGCCAAAGGAACCCGACGCGTGAAAGAATATTAATAAATGCTGAAGGAAATTTACAGAGATGAAATGAGGAAAATAACGGGAAAGGAAAAAAAAATAAAGGTGTGGCTTAACGGTACGTTAAAACGTGGGCAGGGAGCAGTGAGCAAACAAACAAATGAAGAAGAGAAGCGTTTGTTGGCATATTAGAAGAGATTACATTTATGGAAGTGAGATTAACGTATAGAAACTGAGGCACAGCGGAGTATAAAAAAAAAAGCTGAGCATAGCGGAGTTTCATCTGGAAGCGCTGGTGAGAAAAATGTGAGGAAATCGTAAGAAGGCATCGCATTGCGAACTCCAGCGTGGAAACACGAAGGAATCTCAGGAGAAGTACGAGCGTAAGGAAGGGTGAGTGAAACTCTTTAAAAAGGAAAATAATTGAAAAAGCTTTACCGTGTTAAAACGTGGAACAGGCTTATGGTGAAGATCTGAGGTGATGTGAAGACTCCACAAGTGAAGTGCGCAGTCGCGGTACTTGACGTGACGTAATGCGCGAGTAGCCATTTTGGAAGGAGAACTTTTACAGTCTAGTTGTTACACTGGATAATAGCTTGGCGTGAAACGGACATTAAAGCAAATATATATGACTTTAATCATTAACCAGGAAAAAAAAGTGTGCTGCAAAAGTCGTTTACGGCAATTATAGAAATAGCGCGAATTGACTGTTAACCGCTTCAGCGCGGCGCAGATTCCTGCGCTGTGCTGAACGTTCCATTGGGCTTATGGAACCATGACGGAACGGTTCCGTCATGAGCACAGCTCAACCGACGCTCATGACGGAACCGTTCCGTCATGAGCATGGAAGGGGTTAACATGGCAAATAGCAATATTTACAACCTGCAATCACCCAAACCTTTTATAAAAGGTGCTGGAGCTCCAATTATCAATTGAGAAGAGTGGAACGAGTATTTTAGTAATTACATATCAACTTTCGATAAGGAGGATGAGCCTCTGAAACCAGAGGAGAAGAAAAAGATCTTATTGCACAGCCTGGGTGCTGGAGGTTTGAAAGTGTACAATAACATTATTAAAACAAGCATTAGAAATGCAATAGGTCTCGGATGTATTTGAGTTAGAGTAATGGCATTGTAAATGGCAATGTCTTTTAGCCATGTGTCATGGAGTGTATGCATGTGGTGTGTAGTGGAATTATGTGGGTTAGATTCGAATTATAGCAATGGTGGCACGCTGCATTTTAGATTAATATGTTTAAAAGTAAAGTGCACCATACTGCGATGAACGCTGCACTCTCTGCACTCATTCTGCTCTCACTCTGCACACACTCTCACTCTGCACTCATTCTGCTCTCACTCTGCACACACTCTCACTCTGCACTCATTCTGCTCTCACTCTGTACACACTCTCACTCTGCACTCATTCTGCTCTCACTCTGCACACACTCTCACTCTGCACTCATTCTGCTCTCACTCTGCACACACTCTCACTCTGCACTCATTCTGCTCTCACTCTGCACACACTCTCACTCTGCACTCATTCTGCTCTCACTCTGCACACACTCTCACTCTGCACTCATTCTGCTCTCACTCTGCACACACTCTCACTCTGCACTCATTCTGCTCTCACTCTGCACACACTCTCCCTCTGCACACACTCTCACTCTGCACACACTCTCACTCTGCACACACTCTGCACTCACTCTGCTCTCACTCTGCACTCACTCTCACTCTGCACTCATTCTGCTCTCACTCTGCACACACTCTCACTCTGCACTCATTCTGCTCTCACTCTGCACACACTCTCCCTCTGCACACACTCTCACTCTGCACACACTCTCACTCTGCACACACTCTGCACTCACTCTGCACTCACTCTGCACTCACTCTGCACTCACTCTGCACTCACTCTGCACTCACTCTCACTCTGCAGCACTCACTCTCACTCTGCACACACACTCACTCTGCACACACTCTGCACTCACTCTGCTCTCACTCTAGACTCACTCTCACTCTGCACTCATTCTGCTCTCACTCTGCACACACTCTCACTCTGCACTCATTCTGCTCTCACTCTGCACACACTCTCCCTCTGCACACACTCTCACTCTGCACACACTCTCACTCTGCACACACTCTGCACTCACTCTGCACTCACTCTGCACTCACTCTCACTCTGCAGCACTCACTCTCACTCTGCACACACTCTCACTCTGCACACACTCTCACTCTGCACACACTCTCACTCTGCACACACTCTGCACTCACTCTGCTCTCACTCTGCACTCACCCTCACTCTGCACTCATTCTGCTCTCACTCTGCACACACTCTCACTCTGCACTCATTCTGCTCTCACTCTGCACACACTCTCCCTCTGCACACACTCTCACTCTGCACACACTCTCACTCTGCACACACTCTGCACTCACTCTGCACTCACTCTCACTCTGCACTCATTCTGCTCTCACTCTGCACACACTCTCACTCTGCACTCATCCTGCTCTCACTCTGCACACACTCTCACTCTGCACACACTCTCACTCTGCACACACTCTGCACTCACTCTGCACTCACTCTGCACTCTGCACTCATTCTGCTCTCACTCTGCACACACTCTCCCTCTGCACACACTCTCACTCTGCACACACTCTCACTCTGCACACACTCTGCACTCACTCTGCACTCATTCTGCTCTCACTCTGCACACACTCTCCCTCTGCACACACTCTTCCTCTGCACACACTCTCACTCTGCACACACTCTCACTCTGCACACACTCTGCACTCACTCTGCACTCACTCTCACTCTGCACACACTCTCACTCTGCACACACTCTGCATTCACTCTGCTCTCACTCTGCACTCACTCTCACTCTGCACTCATTCTGCTCTCACTCTGCACACACTCTCACGCTGCACACATTCTGCTCTCACTCTGCACACACTCTCCCTCTGCACACACTCTCACTCTGCACACACTCTCACTCTGCACACACTCTGCACTCACTCTGCACTCACTCTCACTCTGCAGCACTCACTCTCACTCTGCACACACTCTCACTCTGCACACACTCTGCACTCACTCTGCTCTCACTCTGCACTCACTCTCACTCTGCACTCATTCTGCTCTCACTCTGCACACACTCTCACTCTGCACTCATTCTGCTCTCACTCTGCACACACTCTCCCTCTGCACACACTCTCACTCTGCACACACTCTCACTCTGCACACACTCTGCACTCACTCTGCACTCACTCTCACTCTGCAGCACTCACTCTCACTCTGCACACACTCTCACTCTGCACTCATTCTGCTCTCACTCTGCACACACTCTCACTCTGCACACACTCTCACTCTGCACACACTCTGCACTCACTCTGCACTCACTCTCACTCTGCACTCATTCTGCTCTCACTCTGCACACACTCTCACTCTGCACTCATTCTGCTCTCACTCTGCACACACTCTCCCTCTGCACACACTCTCACTCTGCACACACTCTCACTCTGCACACACTCTGCACTCACTCTGCACTCACTCTGCACTCTGCACTCATTCTGCTCTCACTCTGCACACACTCTCACTCTGCACTCATTCTGCTCTCACTCTGCACACACTCTCACTCTGCACTCATTCTGCTCTCACTCTGCACACACTCTCCCTCTGCACACACTCTCACTCTGCACACACTCTCACTCTGCACACACTCTGCACTCACTCTGCACTCACTCTGCAGCACTCACTCTCACTCTGCACACACTCTCACTCTGCACACACTCTCACGCTGCACACACTCTGCACTCACTCTGCTCTCACTCTGCACTCACTCTTACTCTGCACTCATTCTGCTCTCACTCTGCACGAACTCTCACTCTGCACTCATTCTGCTCTCACTCTGCACACACTCTCCCTCTGCACACACTCTCACTCTGCACACACTCTCACTCTGCACACACTCTGCACTCACTCTGCACTCACTCTGCACTCTGCACTCATTCTGCTCTCACTCTGCACACACTCTCACTCTGCACTCATTCTGCTCTCACTCTGCACACACTCTCACTCTGCACTCATTCTGCTCTCACTCTGCACACACTCTCACTCTGCACACACTCTCCCTCTGCACACACTCTCACTCTGCACACACTCTGCACTCACTCTGCACTCACTCTCACTCTGCACTCATTCTGCTCTCACTCTGCACACACTCTCACTCTGCACTCATTCTGCTCTCACTCTGCACACACTCTCCCTCTGCACACACTCTCACTCTGCACACACTCTCACACTGCACACACTCTGCACTCACTCTTCTCTCACTCTGCACTCACTCTTACTCTGCACTCATTCTGCTCTCACTCTGCACACACTCTCACTCTGCACTCATTCTGCTCTCACTCTGCACACACTCTCCCTCTGCACACACTCTCACTCTGCACACACTCTCCCTCTGCACACACTCTCACTCTGCACTCATTCTGCTCTGACTCTGCACACACTTTCCCTCTGCACACACTCTCACTCTGCACACACTCTCCCTCTGCACACACTCTCACTCTGCACACACTCTCACTCTGCACACACTCTGCACTCACTCTGCACTCACTCTGCACTCACTCTGCACTCACTCTCACTCTGCACACACTCTCACTCTGCACACACTCTCACTCTGCACACACTCTGCACTCACTCTGCACTCACTCTGCACTCACTCTGCACTCACTCTGCACTCACTCTCACTCTGCACACACTCTCACTCTGCACACACTCTGCACTCACTCTGCACTCACTCTGCACTCACTCTGCACTCACTCTGCACACACTCTCACTCTGCACACACTCTGCACTCACTCTGCACTCACTCTCACTTTGCAGCACTCACTCTCACTCTGCACTCACTCTGCACTCACTCTACACTCACTCTCACTCTGCAGCACTCACTCTCACTCTGCACACACTCTCCCTCTGCACACACTCTCACTCTGCACACACTCTCCCTCTGCACACACTCTCCCTCTGCACACACTCTCACTCTGCACTCATTCTGCTCTGACTCTGCACACACTTTCCCTCTGCACACACTCTCACTCTGCACACACTCTCCCTCTGCACACACTCTCACTCTGCACACACTCTCACTCTGCACACACTCTGCACTCACTCTGCACTCACTCTGCACTCACTCTGCACTCACTCTCACTCTGCACTCACTCTCACTCTGCAGCACTCACTCTCACTCTGCACTCACTCTCACTCTGCAGCACTCACTCTCACTCTGCACACACTCTCACTCTGCACACACTCTCACTCTGCACACACTCTCACTCTGCACACACTCTGCACTCACTCTCACTCTGCAGCACTCACTCTCACTCTGCAGCACTCACTCTCACTCTGCACTCACTCTCACTCTGCAGCACTCACTCTCACTCTGCACACACTCTCACTCTGCACACACTCTCACTCTGCACACACTCTCACTCTGCACACACTCTGCACTCACTCTGCACTCACTCTGCACTCACTCTGCACTCACTCTGCACTCACTCTCACTCTGCACACACTCTCACTCTGCACTCACTCTCACTCTGCAGCACTCACTCTCACTCTGCACTCACTCTCACTCTGCAGCACTCACTCTCACTCTGCACACACTCTCACTCTGCACACACTCTCACTCTGCACACACTCTCACTCTGCACACACTCTCCCTCTGCACACACTCTCCCTCTGCACACACTCTCACTCTGCACACACTCTGCACTCACTCTGCACTCACTCTGCACTCACTCTGCACTCACTCTCACTCTGCACACACTCTCACTCTGCAGCACTCACTCTCACTCTGCACTCACTCTCACTCTGCAGCACTCACTCTCACTCTGCACACACTCTCACTCTGCAGCACTCACTCTCACTCTGCACTCACTCTCACTCTGCAGCACTCACTCTCACTCTGCACACACTCTCACTCTGCACACACTCTCACTCTGCACACACTCTCACTCTGCACACACTCTGCACTCACTCTCACTCTGCAGCACTCACTCTCACTCTGCACTCACTCTCACTCTGCAGCACTTACTCTCACTCTGCACACACTCTCACTCTGCACACACTCTCACTCTGCACACACTCTCACTCTGCACACACTCTCACTCTGCACACACTCTGCACTCACTCTGCACTCACTCTGCACTCACTCTGCACTCACTCTGCACTCACTCTGCACTCTGCACTCACTCTCACTCTGCAGCACTCACTCTCACTCTGCACACACTCTCACTCTGCACACACTCTCACTCTGCACACACTCTGCACTCACTCTCACTCTGCAGCACTCACTCTCACTCTGCACTCACTCTCACTCTGCAGCACTCACTCTCACTCTGCAGGTTTCAGAAAGCTCTCCACCCATCAGCGCGTCGTCATCGACTACAGATTCCACACTTACACTCCCCCACAATAAGTTTTAGTGAGGTACATAATTTGCGCCACAGTTCTTTTCCATGGTCAACAAGCCTCCTCTGCGGACATCCAATTCAAAGTCTATATTCCCGATAATTTACATTAATTTGACTAGTAATTAAACTATTGCCTAACGTTTTCCAAACACAGTTTATATGTGATTCCCAGTGCGCAGAAAAAAATCATTTCTGTTTACACTCCACAGAAATTGAAAACAGCACTTTGTTTAAAACAATAATTAAAGGGTCGTGTCACAGCAATTTGATCCGGATTTAAGTAATTGTCACCCCCTACAAACATATTTACCATAGGGATATTTTGCAAAGTGCCACGAAGCCGCAAGCCACCGGCAGCTCTGAACAGTAAACTGAGCTTAGCCACAAATGGACTATGTCTGTTCAGAAAGAAGTGATTTAAACAAACAACTATGTCTGGATTTGCAACATCAGAAGTGAGCTTCAAACTAAAATACTTGCTCACACAAGTCACACATTCCACATTGGCAGGTTGCGGGGGCCGCCGTGTACTATCCCGCACGCTGCAGAGAGTTGGTAAACAATCGGATTTAAGGGGTGGGAGGGAGGACGTTCCAGAAAGTACTTTTCAGATAAATAAACAAATAACGTAACTGTTTAAAATGTAGAACACGGTGTAGTCGTCAGGAGCGTTCAATGCATCAAAGAGGCTGAGCTATAAAATTACAGACCTTGAAAGTGTGTCTATATCTGTCCTAGAAACATAGTGTGGACACAGTGGACTCAAGCTCTTGAACGTGGTGCTGTGTCAAAGAAAGTACAGTCCTGGTATATTACAGAGCCTCTGGGCGGGTACTTTTCCAAATGGCAGGTTTGTGTTTTTTCCATTCATTTACTGCTGCCTTTCCCTCGCCTGCAGCCACATGTGAAGAAGAGAGAGGCAGCGCCCGTCTCATCACTTGCCAGGGTGCCTTACACTTGCCGGGCCCCAGGGACGCGGCACGCATTGAGAACTAACACAGACCCACCCGGCCGTGCCCCCTTATCGCACAGAGGAGGTGGTGATAACAATGCCGGGTCTGTTCCATGCCCAGGTACCCAGTGGAGCCAGGCGAACACAAATGTATCCTGGCCCTTTTCGCAGAGCTGGGCAACTACTACACGCAAACAGGTTAATCGAAGTTTCCCTGGTTCTCCGAAGACGTGGTAGGTGCAATTTGAGAACAACAAAAACACAGCACTCAGTGGCAGTACTGGGGCTTTACGGCGCAGTACCGCCCTGAAGTATAACAAAGTGAATGGCACGAGTTTATTTTATTGATCAGGGGGAGGGGGAGACTGAGTCAGGTTCTCATTGAAGAAAACTAGTGGCATACAGGCAGTAGCCATCTGCAGCAAGCACACAAAGCAACTCAGCTTTCTAACACAAGTGAAAGCTCCTGTACACAGAGTTGACCCTCGTGAAAAGTACTCTGTTCAAATGCACGAAATGCTGCTAAAAGTGCAGTTTACAGACAGGGTGACATGTGCTCATATGCTAACACGTAGGAAGGCTCACGTGAGGAATTATAAAAAGATGACGAATATCTGGATAGGCATTTTTCAGAATAAGCAACATTTTAATTACAAAAAAAAAGGAAGGGTGTTTGGTCGCGATCTTCAGCTGGAATGCATGCATGGGGGCACGTATACAATGAGAAAACAAGCGGCACTTCAACGGATCGCGAAAGCGATCAAATTGTAAAACAAGAAACAACTTAGTTATGGAATAGACGGGGACAGGCTTAAATATTCGGGACGTGTAGGCAAGATGACTACCGTCTGCTATTTCGGAAAGGACGGAAAGATTGGGGAGGTGATGGGCAACAGTACGGCGTACAGTCTCAGGTTAATGCGAGTGATGGTTATCTGCATGTGTGTGACAGGCTGGCACTTCGGACGGGACACATGAGCGTTGTGTGGCCGGGACTTTGGCGGTTTCGTTTCGTCACTCGGGAATGACAGTGCTCTGACTCGTATAAACAGTGTTAATCACGGATAAAAATATTCTTGTCCAAAAGGCAATTTATGTAGTGAAGAGAAAAAGCAACGCTTTTAAGCTTGAAGCATAAGCTTCTTCCACCGCATGGCTGGTGCATTTTACCAAGTCCAACTTGACTACATAAAGATAAAAAATAAACTGCTCGTTTCAAAACATGCCAGGCGAGGTTACAAACAAGAAAGCCGTTAAGGTATTTCTTGAAATACGCAATCATACAAGCCAACTTCCTTGTTCAGGGAGGGGGGGATGTTCCCTTTTTAGAGCTGGGCGAGCCGCAGAAGGCTGCAGCCAGATAGCCCCACATCTGTCTTCAATTACCGCGGGCACTGACAGCTGGTAATTGAAGAAATATGCCCTTCTGCTGCGCGTGTCCGCGCGTAATATGCACTTGGCGGAGCAACTCTAACGCCTATGGCCTATTGCGTGCTCTCTTGTAAAAACACCCGCATGCGAGGGCCAATTGCCATGCAGCTGGCAAAAAAAAACAGCAAAAATCACGAGCTTTCTGGAATTTGGTAGGTACGATTTTCAAAGCCCTCAGAAAAGGACTCTTAGGCCACGCCCACTTCGTGGGACGTAGGTCGAGCCCTAAAAAGACATGATGGTGTGGATAGAAATGTATATGATAATGCTATAGAGGATTTGGATAGCTACTATAAACCTATGGTGTGTGTTGCTGTCCATAAGTACAAATTCTACAGAAGGAAACAGGGTAAAGACGAGAGCATTGATGACTATGTAGCTGCTTTAAAGAATCTGGCGCTATCATGCAAATTTGACAATATGCACGATGACCTCATAAGGGATCAAATAGTCATGTGTGCCGCTAATTTTAATATACAAGATGCTCTGTGGGCCAAAGGTGAGAAACCCCTACAACAGGTCATAGATGTGGTCAAAAAGGCAGAACTTACGGGTCGATGTGCTAAGAAAGTCATAAATGAAAACAAGAGTAAAAGTGAAGAGACTAATGTGGTTGCTAAAGTAAGTGGAGCAAGGAAAACATTTGTGAACTATAAGAGCAAAGGAAAGGATGGTCCAAGAAGCAGCAGTAAAGAAAGAAGATTTGAGGAATTAAGATGATATCGTTGCAGCAGCAACAAGCACTTGGCAAATGACTGGAACTGCCCGGCTAGAAACAACAAATGGAGCAAGTGTGGCTTAGTTGCACATTTTCAGAAAGCTTGCAGGAGAAGTGGAAGAGCTAATGTAAAATTGGTTCAAGAGGTTGACGAGGAAGAGACTAACTCTTTTGATGATTCGGAATACAATCTGTGTGTTGGAGGTAACAAATAATAATGGAGATGGGAAGAACAATAAGAAGAAACCTGTGTGCAAAGTGGAGTTTGGGGGAATAGAGCTTGAAATAACTGCGGACTCAGGTTCAACATGCACTATTGTTAACCGCGAGGTGTGGGAGAAAAAAGTTTTGTAGTGCATTAGGAGGGAGAAAGGAAAGGCCGGATATTACTTTGAAAACTTTCACTGGAGAACCTAGCGAGCTAGTTGGTTTCAGGGAATTAACTTTCATGTTTAAGGGAAGAGAAAAGAACAGAAAATTGTATGTGGCAACCACTGGCCCATCAGTACTAGGATGGAAAGACCAGAGGAAGCTCGGCATTACCCTTAACCCCAACAGCTCTGAGCCGGTCCTAGTTGTGCAACAGAACTCTCTATCTGACTGTGATCTTCTGGGCAGATTTCCAAGTGTATTTAACGGGAAGATTGGGAAGCTTAGGGGCTTTCAACACAGAATAAAGCTGAAAGAAGACGCCATCTCTTGCCTACATAAGGTAAGACACATATCTATTACACTGAAGGAGGAAGTTAGGGATGAGATTAACAAATTATTGGAGTCCAACATAATCGAGCCAACGGAATCGGCTGAGTAGGTCGCACCCTTGGTGGTCGCTAGAAGACCTAACAGCAAGCTGAGATTGTGCATGGACCTGCGTGATCTAAATAAAAATATAGTGGTTGACCAGTACCCACTACCTAGAATCGGGGAAATGTCGTCACTCACCAAGGGAATGAGTGTGTTCTCAACTATTGATCTAGCCACAGCGTACCATCAGGTACCATTACATCCAGAGAGTAGACACCTTACAACTTTCATCTCACCCTTTGGGTGTTTCAGGTTCAAAAGGGTACCCTTTGGTATAGCGTCGGCTGCAGCGTTATTTCAAAGACTTATGCAAGAAATCTTCAAAGGAGTTAGGAACATACTCATCTTCCAGGATGACATTTTGGTGATGGGTAAAAATCAGGAGGACCATGAGAGCAGGCTCCTACAGGTACTTAAGAAATTGGAGAAATGTGATATGACAGCGGAATACAAGAAATGCAAGTTTGGAAAAAACAGCGTAACTTACTTGGGACATGAGATAACTCAAGAAGGAATAAAACCAAAAAAAGAACTCATAAAGGCAATTAAAGACACACCGGTTCCAGTGAACAAGGAGGAACTAAGAGCATTCCTAGGTTTAGTAGAGTACTACTCTAAATTTGTAAGAGACTTCTCAGCAAAAACATACCATATAAGATCACTACTGAAGAACAAGAATAAATTTGAATGGTCACGTGAGTGTGAAGAGAGTTGCAAAAAACTAAAAAAGGAAATTTGCGAAGCACCACCCTTGCAAGGATTCGATGGTGAACTGGAGTGCGTGATCACCACTGATGCTAGTGGAAAAGGAATAGGGGCCGTACTCTCTCAAATAGAGAAGTCTGGAAAGGAGGTGGCTATCGCATTTGCTTCCCGCTCTTTAACAGAAACGGAGGAAGGATACTCCGTAATCGAACGGGAGGCACTGGCGTGTGTGTGGGAAATGGAACATTTCCGCCAGTACATTTGGGGCAAGAAAATCATTCTGAGATGTGACCACAAGCCTCTAACCAAGGTGTTAACGGTGAAAGGATTGTACAACGTGTCACCTAGGTTGGCACGCTTATCCAAAAGACTTCTGGATTATAATTACGAGGTACAGTACTTGCCGGGGGTCAAAAACATAGTGGCGGACTTTCTCAGCAGATTGCCACTACAGAACGTGGAGAAACAGGTACAAGATGAAGATTTGTGCGTGGCAAGCATCAGCAAAGAATTCCCTACCATTCGGAAAGATGAGTGGACCCAGGGTTATCTTAAAGACACAACCTTACAAAAAGTACGGGAACTCATTGTTAAAGGTTGGACAAGGAAGAAATGTCAGGAAGTTGAGTTAAGAATATTTTGGGAATTAAGGAATGAACTTTCCGTGGAGGACGAACTCATCCTGAGACAAGGAAAAGTCGTACCACCCAAGACGCTAAAGAGAGTGAGTAATTAAAATATGCCAAGAAGGACATTTAGGTGTGAACAAAACAAAACAAAGGATTAAAAGTTGGTATTGGTGGCCAGGCTGTGACATAGAAATAGAGAGGGCTGTAAGAGACTGTGATGATTGTGAAAATGCTGACAAGACACAAACGACCCTAAGACCACCGCTGCAACCATTGGCTTGCCCAAACATGCCATGGGAAAGGATCGGAGTTGAGATAACTGGACCCATAAAATGGCAGGATGAGCAAGTGTACATACTGGTTTTGGTGGATCACCTGTCCAAATAGCCAGAATTAAAAGTATGCAGGAGGGTGGATACAAGTGATTTTTTGACATTCTTGGACGATGTGTTCACTAGGGGAGGAATCCCTAAAACCATAGGTAGTTACAATTGCAGTCAATTCACTTCAGACGCTTTTAAGAAGTTCGTAAAAAGGAATGTCATCACCCACAAGACAACCTTGGTCTATCATCCGGCGGGAAATGGAGACGTGGAAAGATTTAATAGGGTGATAAAAGGAACCCTTCCAATAGGCTAACAACAGCGGCAAGTGTTGGAGAAGGGAGGTAAAGAAAATGATTTGGGGGTACAGAATTACGCCTGGAGAAAAAACGTTGGTGAGCCCATTCGAAATTATGAGAGGAAGAACTCCCATTTCTAAAGACAATATTTGATGGCTCAAGTCAGCGAGAGTGACTGAATGGCGACAAAGTGAGGATAAAAAGAGTGGACATGTCGTCAAGGGTGATAATAGATCTTCAGCACTGTTGGATGTGGTTGAAGTTTATTGTAACTCAGCATTACTCAGTGATGGAAGAATTTGGCATGCCTCTAGAATGGCTGTGTGTCACGTACCAGGAGTTAAGGAACGTGAAGGAAAAGAACAAGGGGACGTGCAGGAAAGACGCAAATTAAAAGGGTTGGAAGATGAGGAAGACGAGTCCGATTTGGAGGATAACAACCAGATTACACCCAAGGAGGACCAAGAGACCAGAAGGAGTCGGGACAGCGAGCTCATTGAATCCATTGGTGCAGACAAGAATCTTCGCTCTGATGAGTCAGTTGTGTCCCAAGGCAACTGGGAGACCAGTACTACGGAAACCAAACTAGAGACATCGGAGAGCGGGGTAGTGGATTGTAATCTCAGTTCAAAGGAGACTGGTAACTCTGTGTGCGCTGCAGGTACAGCCCAGGTTGACACTGAGAGTATGACCAGGAGTGACGTTGGAGAAGCAAGCGCTAACACAAGTAGCTATGGCCGCATTCTGAACCAACCCAACAAGTATAAAGACTTTGTTTGTGATTGACTCTCTTTAACCCCTTCGATGCTGATGACGGCCCCCAGCCGTCATGCATCACGGGGCTCGTGTGCTGATGACGGCTGGGGGCCGTCATAAACCGCCCACTCGCGATTCTGCCGCACAGGCGCAGAATCACAGCCGCGCCCAAGGGGTTAAGTCATTACAGCTTTGTTGTTGAAATAGTTTAACCTTTTGTTCCGTAGGGAAAGAGATGTGTTGGGACTTAGCCCTTTCTCCCTTTCACTTACCCTCCCCAGCGCGTGCCATTCCCCTGCGCGCTATTGGCTAGTGTCCAGCCAATGTTGACAGCTGTGTATTCGTTGACAGTTGACAGTGACAGCTGTTGCTTTCCCTGCTAGGCTGCACATGCACACGGTGTGTTGTCTTTTATGCCATTAAATAACTTAATCTACTGCCAGTCCCCTGACTCTTTACACATGCATAGACAAGGTTTGCTCTGTACCCTCTGGACTCCTGTAAACCTAAACAAACACCAGGAATCAGACACCAGGGACATCACCTGGGATCACAAACACACTCACAGGGAACGGGGTTACATGGAATGGTTTCACTATGACGATGTCATTGTCTCTCTTTTGTTGCTTGTAAATAACACATTTTATTTTTGGGAAAATATAAAATCCAATAAAAATATTATTTTAAAAAAACAACACACACACACACATGGTTGGCGCTTTGAGGACACCTCGCCTCTCCTTGAGCACCGGTCAGTGGGGGCTGCGGGGCCTGGGGAGAGGGGGGGCACCGGGGGCCCGGCTGCCTGAGAGGAGTGTGTGGGGCCCGGTGTGTTACTGCCCCCGAGTGACGCGGGCGCTCACGCCGCTGCACGAGCCACCATCGCACGTGAGAACAAATCAATTCATAACAGCTGCACACGCGCAGCACCGCGCGTCACATGTGCGGAGCGAAGACACTACTTCCTGGCGCCGAGTTAGGACCTTGCACTAAGACAGGCTGTGAACTGCCCTGGACAAAGGACGCTCAGCCTCACTGCGCCTGCGCAAAGCAAAGAGACTCCCCACTCCCCCCCCATAGAGCAGCCGAACCGAAGAGCTCTGCGCTTCAATACATCTCACCCTGTGCTGTGGCGCGAGGCGCCTCGTGCTCCGCGGCTGGAGGCACTTAGGTGTACCTATTGTGTCCCCTGTCATTCTTGTGCATCTTTATGTTCCTGCACGGACCCCGTCCCACCTGTGCTGGCTCTGAGCTGTGGCCCTTTACTGCGCTCCGTGCTGTCGGTGCCTGTGCTGCACTCCGTGCTGTGAACTAAATAAAGCAATATTTCTTGCAACGACTTCTGGAGTTTGATTGCATTAACAGCGGTGTCTGTCCTCGGCGCATGCGCAGTTGTTTAATTCAAGACCTTCCTTAACTCGCACTCCGCGGCGGGAGGCAGTGTCTGTCCTCGGCGCATGCGCAGTTGTCCATCCATCAGGCCGTCTTAAAGCGCGTTCCGCTGCAGGAGGCAGTGTCTGTTCTCAGCGCATGAGCAGTTAATCCAAGGCCTCTTTTACCCGCGCTGTGGGAAGCCGTGTCCATCTCCTGCGCATGCGCAGTTGCCAATGAACAGGCTCTCTTTACCCCGCGCTCATGGTGCAGTCCTGGCCTCAGCTCAGCAGGGAGCACAACAGGCCCCGCATGAAACCCCAGGTGAGGTCAAGAGATACAAAGACTGTCTGCTGCTGGAGGGTCTCGAGCCTGCTCTCCGGGATTCATTTGTTGTTGTTGTCTGCATCGATCGTTGATTATTTTGTATCAACAATGTTCATTGTCCCACGCTGCTGGAGTTGGGTCACTCTTTTCAAGGCCTCAGCAAACGGTGACATTTGTTTCACCTGAAAAGTCTGTGATGAGAAGATCGGCTTGAATCCCGTTTGTGTCTTTCACCAGAGTGGAGGGGGGCAGCCCCGCCAATCGAAAGTGAAAGAACACACTCCCAGGCAGCACTGACTGCGCCTCATTGCACCTGGGCCTGCACAGCATCTTCTGATGAGGCTAAAACTCCCCCAAATATGTCTCAACCTCACTAGGGCCTCAGTGACCAGGCAGCGGTCAGCCAATGCCCCTCAGGTAAACAAGCATTGGCATCGCCTGTAGGTCTCGCCTCTGGGACCTTTTACATGTTAGTTATCCAGCACAATATCCTTGGTGCAACAACATCAACTGTTACATGGTTAAACACGTATAAGGTGCCAAAGGCAAGACCTATTGGCTATGCCAATGCTTGTTTTTATTGGTTCCTGTTTGAGCCTTTTAGAGATGCATGCTTCTGTTTCGTCCTCGAGTCTAACTACTCCCGCCTTTTGTTGATCTAGATCACGGGTACTCACAAACATTTTCCTGGGGGCCGCAAAGTTTGGTCTGTGGTGTGACCGAGGGCCGCCCTGATGCCAGCGGGGGTGTAAAGTCGGGGTAGGGAAACAAAGCATGTATATCTAGTGGCAGCATTTAAGAATGAAGGCGTTCCTAAAGTTAAAGGCCTAGTTACTTCCTTTTCCTAACTGCAATTAACCTTTAAATAAGTGTTTGCTGTATATGTACGTTTCTTTTTCATGTTAGTTCTAAGTCGAGTAAATGGCATCCCAGTACTACTGCTGCCCAGGGGTCCGCATGTAATGACCTGGAGGGCTTTATGCGGCCACTGGGCCGTACTTTGAGTATCACTGATCTAGATCCTCCCGGCGACCACCCCAGCTACATGTGTATTTCCATGTTCTTCAAAAAGGGGTCGCAGTTGAGCCGGGGCCGCTGTATCTCCTTTGCTCGTGGTGGTCCCCTGGGAGTAAAACCTGCTCATTCTGCTAATCCTTCCCTAACTTTCCAGAAGTGTCAGAGCAGACAGGCTCGTCAAGTCTTCAAGGAAGTGTGAGTGTGACGAGGCTGGTTTATTAATTCACCACTTAACTAATCAGTCTCCTGTTCCTCCGTCCTCACGTAAGCCACAATTTGTGACACATTTGCTATTTTAAGGCTTGTAATAACATCACTTTTGTATATTTAAGTCCATACAGATACTGAAAACAGCAAACCGCAAGTACAAAAATGAAAAGTACAGGGGGCACGAGCCCTAAACAAAACAAAATATAGGTTTTAGAGGGGCAAGGTTTGCAAATTAGCATAGGCAGTGTGCAGTAATGTCACAGAGATGGACATTGCAAGTCTATTATACCTCTCTTTAATGGTAATGAACCGTGATTCACGTAATATAAGCACGCACATGAGCAGCGTATACCCTCATGTACATGAATAAAGAAGGCTTAAATTTATTTTGGTACAACAATGTGGGAGAGTTTTAATGAAACGTGGGGGAACATGTTAACATCAACTTTTATTGGGCAGAGCAAGTTTTCAGTGGGAGAAAGCTAAAATATTGTAATGCATGATATAGAATGAATATAGTCCTCTCTGAATCTGACTTGCATACCTATGCATTGCCCAGATATTCTACGCAGTAGTCTATTATTATTGTCCTTTTGCATGATAGCGTGCATTACAGTTAGCTTATAGATGCCACTTCTTCAGCTATTCACTAATGGGGAGCATTTTTATTTTGGTGCCCGTAAATATTCTCTATCTCAGTGCGACCCTGATAGTTGGCAGCCCACTAGCGATTCATTTGATGTTTACTAAATACCAGGCAGTTGGGGTAAACCTGCTACTTGCTACCAAATGGGTGTTTGGACTCACAACAAACTGGAACAAGCATTTGCAATGCAATTGGTCTCACATTTACGCAAGTTTGAGCTATTGGCATTGTAAATGACAATGCCTTTTATTTATGTTTTGGGTTTCAAAACATAAATAAAATGCTTTGTCATTTACAATCCCAATAGCTTAAACTTGTGAAAATGCGCGACCTGTTGCTTTGCAAATGCTTGTTATCTTCCGTCTCATGGTCTTTTCAGTACCATTAGAAAACTTAAATTTGAAGCTTTTGTGTGGGCCCTTATGGCCAAGGGCGCTGTACACACAACCATAAATTTCTAATTCGTTGTCAACAAAGTTTGAATTTGAATGATTCTGCCCAGGTTTAACCAAAAGCTGTCAGTTACTGAAACATTTTGCATAGTGTATTTTCCTGTCAACAAATAAACATGTGTGTGGTGTAAATGCCTCAGTGGCCGCTAACTTCCTTGAAGTACTATTGTCCTTATAGTAAAGTCCCCAATTTAATTATATTCAAATAGCATTAGATTTATGGAATTCCCCCTTCCCACCCCACAACAGAAGCAATTCTATGGATTACCTAGATACCTGTTGTGTGGTTTGATTGCCACAGTTGTCCTTGAGGACTCCGGTTCTGGTGTGCATTACTGGGTCAAAGGTGAAGATGGACAGATACTGTTTGAAGAAGTCATGTCCAGTGGTAGCTTTGGCAGCGGCTATGAAGCGCTCGCGCCTCTTTGTCCCATGCTTCACTGTCATCCCACGGATTTTTCATGGAAGATAAAATCTGTCCCTGTAAGTGTATCCCGCCCCTGGGAAGCCCGTGGGATCTATTCAAAGCCAATCGCCTGTTACATTAAACAACGCAAGCTACCGGGGCAGAATGCACAGATGGCCGCCGCGGTGCGTGCGTCTGCGGCGCGGAGGCCGTGCGCACAGGACTTCTACGCGCTTGGTTTCTTGTCCGCCAGGTGTAATATTACTGGAGCACTAAGGCCGCAGGCCCCGGCTCTCATTCAGTCCATTTTGTATTGTTTGGGTGAGGGGTTAGGTTTCTCTTAATTTCCAAAAGGAAGAGGATTTTTCTGCAGATGCGCCACTGAAAAATCTGTTAATGTTATTCATTGCATAGGAAATTATGGTGGTGGACATGGTGGTGGTGGATGCGGTGGTGGTGGACATGGTGGTGGTGGTGGACATGGTGGTGGTGGTGGTGGTGGACATGGTGGTGGTGGACATGGTGGTGGTGGACGTGGTAGTGGTGGATATGGTGGTGGTGGACATTGTGGTGGTGGGGGTGGACATTGTGGTGGACATGGTGGTGGTATGGTGGTGGTGGACGTGGTGGTGGATATGGTGGACATGGTGGTGGTGGACGTAGTGGTGGTGGATGTGGTGGTGGTGGTAGATGTGGTGGTGGTGGAGGTGGTGGATGTATTGGTGGATGTAGTGGTGGACGTGGTGGTGGACGTGATGTTGTTAGTGGTTGTGGTTGTGGTGAACATGGTGGTTGTGGACGTGGTGGTGGTGGACATGGTGGTGGTGGTGGACATGGTGGTGGTGGTGGATGTGGTGGACATGGTGGTGGTGGATGTGTTGGTGGTAGATGTGATGGTGGTGGTGGATGCGGTAGTGGTGGACGTGGTGGAAGCAGTGGTGGTGGACATAGTGGTGGTGAACGTGGTGGTGGACATGTTGGTGGTGGACATGGTAGTGGTGGACGTGGTGGTGGTGGATGTGATGGTGGTGGACGTGGTGGTGGTGGACATGGTAATAGTGGACGTGGTGGTGGTGGACGTGGTGGTGGACGTGGTGGTGCTAGTGGATGTGATGGTGGTGGACGTGGTGGTGGTGGGTGTGGTGGTGATGGATGTGGTGGTGGTAGTGGTGGAGGTGGGTGTGGTGTTGGTGGACATGGTGGTGGTGAACATGGTGGATTTGGTGGAGGTGCACTTGGTGGTGGTGGTGGACATGGTGGTGGTGGATGTGAAGGTGGTTGTGGACGTGGTGGTGGACGAGGTGGTGGTGGACATGGTGGTGGTGGTGGACGGGGTGGTGGTGGACGTGGTAGTGGTGGATGTGGTGGTGGTGGATGTTGTGGTGGTGAACGTGGTGGTGCATGTGATGGTGGTGGACGTGATGGTGGTGGTAGATGTGGTGGTGGTGGATATGGTGGTGGATGTGGTGGTGTTGGTGATGGACATGGTAGTGGTGGATGTAGTGGTTGAGGACATGGATGTGCTGGTGGTGGACGCCGTGGTGGTGGACATGATGATGGTGGACCTGGTGGTGGTGGACGTGGTGGACATGGCGGTGGTGGACTTGGTGGTGGTGGTAGTGGTGGTGGGTGTGGGGGTGATGGACATGGTGGTGGTGGAGGGTGGTGGTAGTGGACGTGGTGGTGGTGGACATGGTGATGGTGGACGTAGTGGTGGTAGATGTGGTGGTGGACGTGGTGGTGGACATGGTAGTGGTGGACATGGAGGTGGTGGATTTCATGGACATGTTGGTGGTGGATGTAGTGGTGGTGATGAAGGAGGTGGTGGACATGGTGGTGGTGGACGTGGTGGTGGATGTGGTGGACATTGTGGTGGTGATGGATGTGGTGGTGGACGTGGTGGTGATGGGCGCGGTGGTGTTGGACGCGGTGGTGGTGGAGGTGGTGGTGGTGCACGCGGTGGTGGACATGGTGGTGGTGGATGTGGTGGATGTGGGGGTGGTGGACCTGGTGGTGGTGGTGGCGGTAGTGGTGATGGTGGTGGACGTGGTGGTGGTGGACGCGGTGGTGGTGGACATGGTGGTAGTGGACATAGTGGTGGTGGATGTGGTGGTGGGTGTGGTGGTGGTGGTGGACATGGTGGTGGACATGGTGGACGTGGTGGTTGTGGACGTGGTGGTGATGGACGTGATGGTGATGGACATGGTGGTGGTGGATGTGGTGGTGGTGGACGTGGTGATGGTGGTGGACATGGTGGTGAATGTGGTGGACATGGTGGTGGTGGACATGGTGGTGGTGGATGTGGTGGTGGTGGACGTGGTGGTGGTGGATGTGGTGGTGGTGGGGGATGTGGTGGTGGACGTGGTGGTGGTGAACGTGGTGGTGGTGGACATGGTGGTGGGTGACGTGTTAGTGGTGGACGTGGTGGTGGTGGGGGTGCTGGTGGACATGGTGGTGGTGGATGTGGTGGATGTGGTAGTGGTAGTATTTGTGGTGGTAGTGGTGGTGGTGGTAGTGGTAGGGGATTTGGTATTGGTGGATGTGGTGGCGGTGGTCGACATGGTGGTGTAGATGGTGGTGGTGGGGGATGTGGTGGTGGTGGTGGACATGCTAGTGGTGGACGTGGTGGGGGTGGTGGTGGACATGGTGGTGGTGGTGGTGGACATGGTGGTGGATGTGGTGGTGGACGTGGTGGAGGATGTGGTGATGGACGTGGTAATGAACGTGGTGGTGGACGTGAGGGTGGTGGATGTGCTGGTGGTGGACGTGCTAGTGGTGGATGTGGGGGTGGTGGTGGACATGGTGGTGGTGGTTTATGGTGGTGGTGGTGGACGTGGTGGTGGTGGACGTGGTGGTGGATGTGGTGGTGGTGGACGTGGTGGTGGTAGACGCGGCATGATTGGTGGATGTGGCACGATTGGCACGATTGGACGCCTCACTTTGGCACTAGCAACAGGGGACAGAGGCTGGACCCCGCAGCTATTTTACCTTTCAAAAAAGAGGGGAAAAGGGGACGAAAGTTTGGCTGAGGAGGACATTATTTCGCAATAAAATAATAGTTATTTCAAAATGCAAACAAACTTTGCCAAGGCAAGGGAAACAAGGACATTGCAAGCTTTTCAAAGGACACAAATAAGGAGCTTTGCATCACCCCACCGGTATAAACAAGCCAAGCGACGAAAGCGACAAAAGTGATCCGATGGAGGCAGAGAGGAAAGCTATTTAATGACCCGGAGGGAGGAGACAGATGGCTGTTCTGCGCGTGCATGCGCACGTGCACTCAAGCTTGTAGCCAGCCATGAAATCCTGGGTAGCACTTTCGAGATGCCCTTTACTATAAGTCGAGCAAACAGCGCATGCGCTGTTCTAGGCTCAACCTAAAAATGAAATGTGATGTGTTTTCACTAGGATAATTAGGCTGATTGTTGGTGTCCCATCAGTTGGTGATTTTTAGGTCTAGCCTAGGCAGCGTGCATGCGCTGTATCTCCAAGACAACTAATAATCTATATGCTTGGGGATACTCCGCCTATTGCGGGATAATTTCTCCCTGCTTGCCATTAGAACTTTCCCTTTTTAGGTCTTGCCTGAGCCACCGCATGCGCTGCTCTGTGAGACATTTTGTTAGGGCTTTTAAAAGTGCTGCCACACTGCCTAGCGCTTGCGTTCACGCGCGCAGCCACCAGCTTTCAGCGCCCTGGCCTCTCCTTCTTTCGTGCGCACCACTCGCGTGTTTTTTTTTGCACGTGTGCGCGCACAACTCCCGCGCTTGTTGCTTGCACTTCTTGTTTTAATTATAATGTTGGTATGTGCTGTACTTAACATGCCTCCTGACCAGATCCCTGGCACTTAAGTTTTTAACAAATTATTCAATGGGTGTAATATCTTTCTACAAGCTCTGTCACCACACACTGCACGCGTGTACATGTAGCACAGAATTACCGGGAGCTATAATTACACCCTGAAGTCAAAATCCTTGCTATTTATCAATTTTACGTGTGGACGATCCCGTCCCACGCGGTGGAAACTCCGTGCGCAGCCAGTATTTCATGTGGGACTGGCCATTCAGCATTACTTGCATCTCGGAGTGTGCCAAATATTTGCTACCAGATTTAACAGGACATGCTTCACCTCCTCTGCACCCCGGACAGGCCTTGCCTCCTCTGCTCCCCCTGGAGAAGGCATCTCCCCTGCACCCCTCAGGACAGGCCTCACCTCCTCTGCACCCCTGGACAGGCTTCACCTCCCCTGCACCCCTGGACAGACCTCTCCTCCTCTGCACCCCTGGACAGGAATCTCCTCCTCTGCACCCCTGGACAGGCCTCTCCTCCTCTGCACCTCTGGACGGGCCTCACCTCCTCTGCACTCCTGGACAGGCCTCACCTGCACCTAACCCCATGGACAGGACATGCTTCACCTCCTCTGAACCCCGGACAGGCCTCGCCTCCTCTGCTCCCCCTGGACAGGCATCTGCCCTGCACCCCTCAGGACAGGCCTCACCTCCTCTGCACCCCTGGACAGGCTTCACCTCTCCTGCACCCCTGGACAGACCTCTCCTACTCTGCACCTCTGGATAGGCCTCTCCTCCTCTGCCCCCCTGGGCAGGCCTCTCCTCCTCTGCACCGCCACGGAACAGGCCTCACCTCTTCTGAACCAGCTTCGCAGGCCTCATCACCTCTGCACCCAAGAACAGGCCTCACCTCCTCTCCTCCCCCTGGGGAGGCATCACCTCCTCTGCACCTCTTGACATGCGTCACCTTCTTTGCAACCCCCCCCTGAAAAGGACATGCCTCACCTCCTTTGCACCCTTTGGACAAGCCTCACCTCCTCTCCTCTGTACCCCCCTGGAAGGCCTCTCCTCCTCTGCACCCCTGGACAGGCCTAACCTCCTCTGCACCCCTGGACAGGTCTCTCCTCCTCTGCTCCCCTGGACAGGCCTCCCCTCCTCTGTTCCCCTGGACAGGCCTCACCTCCGCTATACCTCTGGAGAGGTCTCACCTCCTCTGCACCCCTGGACAGTCCTCGCCTCCTCTGCACCCCTGGACAGTCCACTCTTCCTTTGCACCCCTGGACAGGCCTCACCTCCTCTGCATCATTGGACAGACCTCACCTCCTCTGCACCCCTGGATAGGCTTCACCTCCTCTTCACCCCTCGACAGGCCTCACCTCATCTGCACACCCCGGGACAGGCCTCACCTTCTCTGCACCCCTGGACAGGCCTCTCCTCTGCACCCCTCAGGACAGGCCTCATCACCTCTGCACACATGGACAGGCCTCACCTCCTCTCCTCCCCCTGGGGAGGCATCACCTCCTCTGCACCCAGAAACAAGCCTCACCTCCTCTGCACCCCTGGACAGGCCTCACTTGCTCTTAACACCATGGACAGGATATGCTTCACCTCCTCTGCACCCCGGACAGGACTCGCCTCCTCTGCTCCCCCTGGACAGGCATCTCCCGTGCACCCCTCAGGACAGGCCTCACCTCCTCTGCACCCCGGGACAGGCCTCACCTCCTCTGCATGCCCCGGGACAGGCCTCACCTCCTCTGCACCCCGGACAGGCCTCGTCTCCTCTGCTCCCCCTGGAGAAGGCATCTCCCCTGCACCCCTCAGGACAGGCCTCACCTCCTCTGCACCCCTGGACAGGCTTCACCTCACCTGCACCCCTGGAAAGACCTCTCCTCCTCTGCACCCCTGGACAGGCCTCTCCTCCTCTGCACCCCTGGACAGGCCTCTCCTCCTCTGCACCTCTGGACGGGCCTCACCTCCTCTGCACTCCTGGACAGGCCTCACCTGCACCTAACCCCATGGACAGGACATGCTTCACCTCCTCTGAACCCCGGACAGGCCTTGCCTCCTCTGCTCCCCCTGGACAGGCATCTGCCCTGCACCCCTCAGGACAGGCCTCACCTCCTCTGCACCCCTGGACAGGCTTCACCTCTCCTGCACCCCTGGACAGACCTCTCCTACTCTGCACCTCTGGATAGGCCTCTCCTCCTCTGCCCCCCTGGACAGGCCTCTCCTCCTCTGTTCCCCTGGACAGGCCTCACCTCCGCTATACCTCTGGAGAGGTCTCACCTCCTCTGCACCCCTGGACAGTCCTCGCCTCCTCTGCACCCCTGGACAGTCCACTCTTCCTTTGCACCCCTGGATAGGCCTCACCTCCTCTGCATCGTTGGACAGACCTCACCTCATCTACACTCCCCGGGACAGGCCTCACCTTCTCTGCACCCCTGGACAGGCCTCTCCTCTGCACCCCTCAGGACAGGCCTCATCACCTCTGCACACATGGACAGGCCTCACCTCCTCTCCTCCCCCTGGGGAGGCATCACCTCCTCTGCACCCAGAAACAGGCCTCACCTCCTCTGCACCCCTGGACAGGCCTCACTTGCTCTTAACACCATGGACAGGATATGCTTCACCTCCTCTGCATCCCGGACAGGACTCGCCTCCTCTGCTCCCCCTGGACAGGCATCTCCCCTGCACCCCTCAGGACAGGCCTCACCTCCTCTGCACCCCGGGACAGGCCTCACCTCTTCTGCATGCCCCGGGACAGGCCTCACCTCCTCTGCATGCCCCGGGACAGGCCTCACCTTCTCTGCACCCCTGGACAGGCCTCTCCTCTGCACCCCCTGGACAGGCCTCACCTCCTCTGCACCCCTAGACAGGCCTCTTCTTTGCACCCCTGGACAGGCCTCACCTCATCCGCTCTCCTGGACAGGCCTCACCTCCTCTGCACCCCTGGACAGGCCTCACCTCCTCTGCTCCTCTGGACAGGCCTCTCCTCCTCTCCTCCTCTGGACAGACCTCACCTCTTCTGCACCCCTGGACAGGCCTCACATCCTCTGCACCCCTAGACAGGCATCTCATCTGCTGCACCCCTGGAGAGGCCTCACCCCCTCTGCTCCCCTGGACAGACCTCACCTCATCTGCACCCCTGGACAGGCCTCTCCTCCGCTGCACCCCTCCTCTGCACCCCTGGACAGGCCTCACCTCCTCTATACCCCTGGACAGGCCTCACCTCCTCTGCACCCCCTGGACAGGCCCCTCATCCTCTGCACCCCTGGACAGGCCTCACCTCCTCTGCACCCCTCTGGATATGCCTCACCTCCTTTGCACCCCTGGACAGGCCCCTCCTCCTCTGCACCCCTGAACAGGCCTCTCCTCCTCTGCTCCCCTGGACAGGCCCCTCCTCCTCTGCACCCCTGAACAGGCCTCTCCTCCTCTGCACCCCTGGACAGTCCTCGCCTCCTCTGCACCCCTGGACAGTCCACTCTTCCTTTGCACCCCTGGACAGGCCTCACCTCCTCTGCATCATTGGACAGGCCTCACCTCCTCTGCACCCCTCTGGATATGCCTCACCTCCTCTGCACCCCTGGACAGGCCTCTCCTCCTCTGCACCCCTGGACAGGCCTCACCTCCTCTGCACCCCTGGACAGGCCTCACCTCCTCTGCACCCCTGGACAGGCCTCTCCTCCTCTGCACCCTGGACAGGCCTCACCTCCTCTGCACCCCACTCAGGCTCAGCAGGAGGAAGATCCATGTATTAATAAATTGCAGCTAAGTGAGTTAGCAGCTCTCCTACCTGAGCAGAAACCTGTCCAGGCTCTCTCCTCCTCCTGGGGGGGCAGATCTTGAGTCTGAAGATTAAGGTATCTGCCCACCAGACAGGGCTCCTTCCTCCTCTGCAGCAGGCTGGACACAACAGGAGAGACAGGAAGTGATGTCACCAACGCTGCTTGTGCTGTCTCTGTCGCCGCTGACCCGGAAGAGGAAACCCTTCTCCCTTTCACACAACATGCAGATCAGTGGGTTTCATCAGCAGGCGAGGGGCGCCCTCTGGTGGCCGCTGACGGAACCACCGCCTCCAGGCTCACACAAAAAAGTATTGGTGCCTGTAAAGACCTGGGATTTCAGATGTCACAGATGTGAATGTTTTTAAGGGTCAGACAGTTCAAGTACAGGGCCTCACACTTTGCTGCTGTAAAAAAGTATGTATACCTTCACTTCAGATGAGCAGCTTCCAAACCCTGATGTAAAGGACTTAAGAGTATTTACAGAAAGGTGACAACTGGAAGTGGCAGTCTGTATTTCAATGAATATATCTGTATTTCAAAGAATATATCAGAATATCAGTCAGTTTTCCAATTAAACTGGGCAGCCTATTTATTCTTTTAAATAATTTATTTGCAGTTTTTCAAATCCACAACGTGCTAAATAGCAAAGTAAACAGAGGTAAATACCATGGAGTTTTAAACACCAGATCAGTGACAATGCGGCATTGGTCATGTGTCAAAGCGACAATTGATGGAACAGCTTATTTCTAATTTTCCTGTGGCTTATTCCTTATATTTAATTCGGTTTTATATCCTCAAACAAGACTGAATTGTAGGTTCTAATTAGGTTTTGAGTTTCTGGTTTAAGAGCACAACTGTCTCCTAAAATATTAAGATAGTGGCCTCTTCCAGGCTTTGTTGTTTTGTTTACAGTAACCACCTCACTCTCTCAACAAAGATTCACTGACAAAAAATAAAGCAATTTATCTTTGAAACAATTTATTCCTAAAATAGGGCAACCAAGTATGAACCAGAAATTTCTCACACAGTTTGCATTGTATCATAAAAATGAGTGGGTGTTACTGGTCTGAGGAACAGGGGAGGGGCATTTCACTACTCGAAAATATTCTACTCCTTCACATAGGCCCCTATATCATGTAAATGTATGTATGTAAATGTATTGCGACTTATATAGCGCACGTATCACCCGAAGGTATCAAGGCGCTTGCTTAGGGAACCCGTCCTGGTATTCCCCTGTGAGATATCCCGGCAGGGTATCCACAAGGTGAAAGCCAGGCATCCCGCCGCGAGGGGCCGTAGTGGAGATTAAGCAAGCTATTGTCCAGAGTCGTAGAGTGTGACCCCGTGAGTCGAGTAGGCACCGGAGCGAGAATTGTCGAGTCTGTGGAATTTTTGAGCCCGAGACCCGCCGAGGCAGGGAATCGAACCCTGGTCCAAGGCCGATCTCAGCTTCCGGGTCTGCCGCCTCTAACCACTGAGCCACGCTTCTCCATCATAGTACACTCGTCATCAATACACCGCTGATTAGTGAGTGCATCAACTCTTTGCAGCATTGTCATGCAAGCAGCCTTGAATGCCTCAACAGCAACATAAATTTGGACATGCATATATCAGAGCCTTCAAGCGTCACTCATCACGAGTGACACTAACACATTTGGAGGTCGTGCTGAGGTCTCACACAAACCTGGCCCATTCTTCCAAACTATGGGGATTAACTAGAACTTCACACATGACTATTCTGCAAAGCAGACCCTCTGTCCCACATTTTGGTGCAACACTTTTCTCATATTTCACCATGAGTACTGCACACAGTTCAGTAGAATGTTGGATTGAATGTCTATTTTAGTGAGACTTGGTTGTCAATATTATCACTTTACATGTGTGCTGATCATGTCTATAAATTCAGTAATGTCTCTTCCTTTGGAATTATCAAAGTCAAATGTTAAGTGACACCACTCCCTGTGTCTTTTTTAAATACCTCAATTCTCTATTGATTTTTCAAATACAATGAGCATATTACAGGGATGGAAGTTTATCGATTCAGCGGAGTCCAAGATACTGTGTAAACTAGAACTTGTGAGAAGACATTGAAAACAGGAAAAACAATAAATGAAATAACCCGTCTAGATAGAGGTGATGTGGCTCGGAAAATCCTGCAGATGATCAGGTAAGGAGGATGAGGGAGAACACGAGGCGAAGGGACATGGGAAGAGGAAAAAAAATGTCAGGGTGCCAAGCCCCATGGTCGCCCCCAAAAAGCCAACTCCCACTATGAAGGCCATAGCCAGCTAACTCTTACAGTGGTGGCTTAAATCCTGGAAGGCTGACTTTTTGTGAAGCAAGGTCAGACGGGCCATCAATTGCGGTGCCACCCCTTGGTTGGTCATCAAGGTATCCCAAACGGAGCCCCAGTAGCACAAAGCACTGTACAGTCCGCAGGAAATGTAAAATGTCACAGGCGAGTGTGCCACGCCTTCAGCACCTCCGGCACTTGGAATCGTCTGCCGTATGTGCTTTATAGATCCACTCAGGCGTCCAGTTCCAGTGGTGTAGGAACTTGAAATAACTGAATTTCAACCTGACCTCCTGGAGGAAACTGCCATGTTCTTTCCAAAGGTCGTGTCCATCCTGCTCAGAGAGTGAGAGGCCCAGCCTCTGCTCCCACAAACAGCATTAAGTGTGGGCAGTGGTGCTCGAAGAATGGCTGTCCATAGTGGTAACATACAATCCCACCATAGTGTCCTTGAATCCTTTCCACATCACGATATAATGCAACATTGGGTCAGTCTCTAGATCGTAAGGGGGAGCAGCCAGCATGTGTGGCAGGCTCTGCATGAGCTGTCGGTACTGTCAGTGATGCGACTGTGGCAGCCCATTATCACGCATGAGTGTAGCAAAGGGGGCCAACTCACCGTCCCCTAATATATCGTCCACAGAGCATATCCCTCTGGTCCTCCACTGTGTAATCGGAGTTCAGATCATACTTGGCCCCAAGCAGCTCCTTGAGAAGAGCAGGTGTCAGCAATGCGTTATACGTCTGAGCCAGGAGAAGCGGGAGGTCAGTCAACCAACACTGTTATGCCTCACAGTGGCACTTATAGGCAGCCAAATCATTCATCAAATTACCTCTAAAAGGCCTTCCTGCCCTCCCACAGCACCAGTGCAGAGGACGTGGACCCAATGTTTTCCTCCAAGTACTGGCTCAGATATTGGCACCATCTGTGCTTATTTTCATGGGCTTTATACCATGCTGTATACATATGCCAACGGGCCTGAGGGATTTGCAACAATCGAAGTTTATGGTCGAGTAGCAGAAGATCATGATCAGAGGTACTGTTTGGGAGGATCAAGGCGTAAACGTTAACAATGGACGCAGGAGGTGAAAGTATAGTCCACTTCCCTCAGGTGAGTCAACCACCATGGATCCATCAAGGCATGATCATCAATAATGTCAGAGAGGATGAACCGGTCTCGGGCTGCCTGGTGGTTTCTGGACTTGTGAAGGTACCATATTCCAGCACCCCCCCTCATGAATAACCTGGCTGTCCAAAGGAGAGCAGGAGTTTGGTCAGCCGCCCGGGCATAGATAGAGCCCAAACACAAAGATTCAATAAGTATCTGAACCTTGACAAAGTTATACATCTGTCAAGGGGGTCCCACAATGTCCGCAGTGTGCAAACGCCCAGGGATTTGGGAAATAAGATGTCCAACCCACTGTGCCCCTGTTCCACAGGAGTAGATGGGTGTGTAAGGGTAGTCTAGATCCTGCTAGCATGCAGTACCGCACTCATCCAATCGCTTCTGAGTTTATCATGTTCAATAGGTGCAGGTGTGTTTCCTGGAGCAATGCTACATCAAGGTGGTGCATCCTCTGAAATAAGAGGACTTTCTGCCTCTTGATACAAAAGGTCAGGCTGTTGTCATTAAGGGGCATATTTACAAGCAATTGGAGGTGTACGGCGTTAGCCTCCTTGGCTTAACGCTGCACTCTCCACTTCTGAAATGCAGGGGTGCACCGTATTTACAAGAATATAGTGCAGCCTGTGTTTCTTCCTCTGCTGGTGCTACATTTAGCTGCTGAGCACCAATGCAGGCAGTCTTGCGCCATAATGTAAGGGTGCCTGCGTTGAGGGGAACAGGCCTGAAAAGTACCACGCATCACCGGTTAGACTAACGCATTTCAATGTGGTGGTCCGCATCACCGTACTGAAATGCAGTCACACATTTTTATGGCTTCCTGAGCTGTCAAGTGCTGGAGCGATGCTATAATAATTAAGAGTAAAACTAAGCAAAGCTGGCAGCGCACATTTAGGGGTTCTAGTTCAGTTACATTCAGTCACGGCACACCAATCCGTCACGTGAGACTGCAATGATTTGTCCAATGCTGAGCTGTCTGCAGGGGCCGGTTTCAGTTTCCAGTCGGGCCGTGGCTTGCTCTGTCACAATAGTGCCTGCCACAGCCGGTATTTATGTCCTAAAGCCCCAATCCTGGGGTGGGGGGTGCTTGCAATATGTTGTCGATTTTACTCGGGTCTGGGTTCTGGCACAGGCAAAAATAAGTCCTAAATCATTATTAGTAGCCGAGTCAACCCATGTCTTATGGGCGTGCGTAGCTGCTCCTCAATCGGTGATAACATAACTGCCATCACCTGCAGACAGCGCGAGGCACACGTGGATCCATGAGGCTGTGCCTTGCCTGTTGATATGTTCTGGCAAGGCTTGCCACGCTTATTCATAATTGCAGCGAGGCAGACATTCCAGCACCTCCCCAAAGGGCCACCAGCTTTGCAGCAGGCAGCAGCAGTGAATGTACTCTTTCCTGGTGTGCTGGAGCATGCCATAGTCAGGTCAAGTGTCTGCTGCATCCTAGCACCAGATATCAGAGTGACAACTCGGACGACTTTATGTCTGCAGCCAGCAGACTCTCAGGCAGGTGGACTTACAGCAGCCCTGAGCCGGGGCCTCAGCACAAGCGCCACTGCCACGTCACCAGTGAAGCGCTCCAATGGGCAGACACACTCCCCCACGCGCATGTGAACTGGCAGCCTGGGAGAGGCCCGCACTTAGGGCCCGATTCACAAATGTAAACTGAGACGAAAGTCTAACTTTGCAACTTTTGGTATTCACAAAAGGTATTTACGTGTAGTAAAGTTAGACTTTTGTCTCACTTTAATTTAAGTTTTGGTCTTAAGTCTAACTGAGTTATTCAAGAATAATTGCCCGATATTATTGCAGCGTGCTGGTGGTAGGCCTGGGCCGCGAGGCCAAGGTGGCTTCCAGTCAACACCTAGGGGGAGGGGGCGAAGTACCATGTACCAGGATCAACGTTCCTTTCCGCCTCAAAATTCCATGAATTATTTTGATCAGCAAAATACTCAGTCTGCCCATTATTATAATGACGATTATTATATGGAAGATGAGAATCAGGGTTTCTCCAGCTAGGACAGCCGTAGACAAAGTGAGGGAGTCATTTCAGCTCCAGTGGACAAAAATGGGCCTCATGTTGATGTCGTTGCGCTTGGTGTGTCAGAGCCATTTCTCTTGGATACTGGTGCAACGAAGAGTTCTATCATCCACTCTAAACTCCCTGGGGCACCTTTGTCTGGCTTAACAAATGTTTCTGTAGGATTTTCTGGCGCCCCAGTTCGTAACCCAGTTTCTTGTCCTTTGCCTATCTCCATTGGTCCTTATGATTTGGAGGCTCCTCTTATTTTGACAACTGGTTGTTGGGAGAATTTGTTGGGGTTAGACTTGTTAAAGAGACTGTATGCGACCCTGCATTGTTCTCCTTCTGGTGTACATCTTACTTTAGGCAAGAGATTAATGTCCCCGACATATTTGTCTAGAGACCAACTCCCTTCTGAATTACGTTCCCTGCCTACTACTCTTTGGGCTTCAGGGATGAGATGCGGTTCCAGCCCAAGGTGGTAATCAGCCTATACCAGCTCACTTCCAACGTATATGGGTACATGTACCTTGGAAGAGATCTGAGGTTCTGGCCCTTAAACAGTCCTTACCTGACCCCCGTAAAAACCCTGCGGGTTATTACAAGGAATTGTCTCAGACGGTTGATGCTTGTATTATGAATTTGGCTGATATAGATATGTTGATGGGAAATGTTGTTCCACAACCATTGTGGGCTAGGATTCGGAAAGAGAACCACACCAATGAATTAGGAGGTTATTGGGATGGTATAGTTGCTGCTGATAGACTCCAAGTGGGAGGTGCTAAACCTGATGATTTAATTGTGCAACTTCTTGGTAGAATAATCACCTTAATGAAAACTATGATGCCCGCTCTGTGGGTTAATTGGGATAAGTTAGCTGCCTGCAAGCAGAAGAAGGATGAGAGTGTCTCTGACTTTTTCACTCGTTTTGAAGAAACGTTTCTTGATCACAGTGGTCAGGATATGAGCACAGAGGGGGGACATCGATTATTCGTAGATAAATTTGTATTTAATTTGCTTCCCGAGCTCTCTAATAAATTAAAGGATTCCGAAAGTTCATGGGCTGTTTCTTCTTCAGCCCAGATATTGGCTACTGCCCAATATTATGAAAATAGGGATAAGGAGGAAAAGGATAAATTGGATAAAAAGACTAAAGATTTAAAGACGAAGGCTCTTTTGCAACAGGCTTATCCCCCTCGACCTGCTCAGCGCCAGTTTCAGCCGACTCCCCAGTTTCAGAAGGTGTTACAGAAACCTGAGCCCTTTGTCCCACGGCCTTCACTGGGTCCTAATCAATGTGCCTATTGTAAGGAAGAAGGTCACTTCAAGAATAATTGCCAGATATTATTGCAGCGTGCTGGTGGTACGCCTGGGCCGCGAGGCCGAGGTGGCTTCCAGTCAACACCTAGGGGGAGGGGGCGAAGTACCATGTCCCAGGATCAACGTTCCTTTCCGCCTCAAAATTCCATGAATTATTTTGATCAGCAAAATACTCAGTCTGCCCAATATTATAATGACGATTATTATATGGAAGATGAGAATCAGGGTTTCTCTAGCTAGGACAGCCGTAGACTAAGTGAGGGAGTCATTTCAGTTCCAGTGGGCCAAAATGGGCCTTAGGTTGATGTCGTTGTGCTTGGTGTGTCAAAGCCATTTCTCTTGGATACTGGTGCAACGAAGAGTTCTATCATCCACTCTAAACTCCCTGGGGCACCTTTGTCTGGCTTAACAAATGTTTCTGTAGGATTTTCTGGCGCCCCAGTTCGTAACCCAGTTTCTTGTCCTTTGCCTATCTCCATTGGTCCTTATGATTTGGAGGCTCCGCTTATTTTAACAACTGGTTGTGGTGAGAATTTGTTGGGTTTGGATTTGTTGAAAAGACTGTATGCGACACTGCATTGTTCTCCTTCTGGTGTACATCTTACTTTAGGTAAGAGATTGACTTCCCCGACATATTTGTCTAGAGACCAACTCCCTTCTGAATTACGTTCCCTGCCTGCTACTCTTTGGGCTACAGGCCCCAATGATGTTGGTCTCTTGCAGATTCCACCCTATATTGTCACCCTCAAGTCCAATGTTCGGTTACCTCGCATTCCTCAGTACAGAATTTCGAGTGATGGTGAGAGAGCGCTGATGGCTATCATTTATGATTTGGTTGAGAAAGGTGTGGTTGAAGAGACTAGAGGAAATGTGTGCAATAGTCCTGTTTTGCCTGTCCTTAAACTTACTGACTCTTCCCAGCCACCTGTTTATCGCTTTGTGATCGATCTCCGGGAGGTCAACAAGATTGTTGTACCCCAGTTTCCTGTCGTCCCACATATCACTGCTTTATTGACAATGATACCTGCTTCGGCTGCCTGATTTTCGGTCATTGATCTTAAGAATGCTTTCTTTAGCATTCCCATTGCTGAGGAAAGTAGGGATATTTTTGGTTTCTCTTTGGGAGGCTGAAGTTTTTGGTTCAAGCGTGCGCCTCAAGGCTATTGTGAAAGTCCCTCTATTTATAGTCAGGCTTTGAAAACTCAACTCGATGCTTTCACTTTGCCTCCAGGTGCCACCCTTATTCAGTACGTAGATGATCTGCTGGTTGCTGCTGATTCTGAGGACGTTTGTAAACAAGTTACTGTTTCACTGTTGCATCACTTGTCTGACCTTCATCATAAGGTTTCGCCCTCTAAATTACAATATTGTCGCCAAGAGTTTACCTATTTAGGTCATCTCTTGTCGAAGGAGGGACGGCGATTGACCAAGGAAAGAATCCAAGCAATTGCACAAATGTCTGTACCATGCACACAGAGAGAGGTG
Source organism: Lissotriton vulgaris (assembly GCF_964263255.1). Classification (NCBI taxonomy): domain Eukaryota; kingdom Metazoa; phylum Chordata; class Amphibia; order Caudata; family Salamandridae; genus Lissotriton; species Lissotriton vulgaris. Next base: position 64,053,486 of record NC_141685.1, on the reverse strand, counting down.
CGTGCCTTTTTGGGCATTACCTCTTACTGTAGACAATGGATTCCGAATTTTTCTTTGTTAGCGAAACCTTTGTTAGCCCTTACCCTTAAAGATACACCACAACCTCTCCCTTGGACAGAGGAATGCCAGAAAAGTTTTACTGATTTGCGTACTTCCTTGTGTTCTGCTCCTGTGTTGGGTACTCCGGATTACAGCAAATCTTTCACACTTTATGTGCACAAGAGAGAAGGTTGCGCACTGTCAGTTTTGACACAACAATTTGGTGACAAGCAATGCACGTGTGCTTATTTTTCGGCTACGTTACACCCTGAAGCTAAAGCATTACCTAGTTGTCTGAAAGCTACAGCAGCAGCAGCAGTTTCTATTCGCCAATCTGCTGGATTGGTGCTAGACAATACGCTTATTGTCATGGTGCCACATGCAGTGGATAGACTTCTAAACAGGACAAAAACTCAGCATCTTACGAGCGCCCGTTTATCGGGGTATGAGCTGACGCTCTTGGCTAGTCACGTGCACATCAAGCGATGTAATACCCTAAATCCAGCTACATTGTTACCGATCCCAGTAGAGAAAGACATTCAGAAGCAACATGATTGTTTTCTCCGTACAGAGGAGGAGACAAAAGGTAGGATTGATTTAAAAGATACGCCGCTCCTGGACCCGGATGGGATCCTATGGGTGGATGGATCGTGTTTTAAGCTCCCCAATGGTGAAACGACTGCAGCCTATGCTGTTTCCACTTTGCCTACAATTGTAGAGACAGCACGCATTAGGCAGAATTCAGCCCAAGCAGCTGAATTGATAGCTCTGACTAGAGCTTGTGTATTGGCTAAAGGGAAGAGAGTGAATGTGTTCACCGACAGCCAATATGCATTTGGGGTGGCCCACAGTTTTGGCCACCTTTGGAGGGAAAGAGGATTCTTTACCTCACATGGTACTAAAATACAGCATGGTCAGTTAGTGAATGACCTTTTGGAATCACTTGCTTTACCCACTCAGATAGCAATTGTGAAGTGTAGTGCGCATAAGAGGATCACTGATGATGTGGGTGAAGGAAACGCTTTTGCGGATCAGATAGCGAAAGAGACAGCGAGAGATGTGACGAGTCATATGTATGTTGCTGGACCTGCTAGATGGGTCAGTTAAGGAGGATTGTGTGAGGACACAATAGAAAGTGTGTAAATGATTCAGGAAGAGGCTACAGAAAAAGAATTGAGTAAGTGGAGAGATGGTACGGGAATGTTGGATGCAACGGGGTGTTGGATAGAATTGTCGGAACACCAACGTTGGCTGTTACCAGATGCCTATGTACTTCCAGTAGTAACTATGGCGCATGGTCCAGCCCACATCAGTGCGAAAGGAATATGCAAGCTTTTGGCTCCGGTATGGCAGAATGCAGGGATTCCTAAATGTGCAGACAATCTTGTTAAACATTGCATTGTTTGTTTGATGCACAACCCAGGAAGAGGGACACCAACCCCAGCAGGCCATTTGCTCCCCCAACGTATCCTTTTGAGGTATTGCAGATAGACTACATTCATATGGAGGGATGCAATAACCTAAAGTATGTCCTGGTGGTGGTGTGTGCCTTTTCTAGATGGATAGAGGCCTATCCCCTAAAGGATAATACTGCCTTGTCTACAGCCAAGGTCCTTCTGAAAGAATACTTCCCGAGGTTTGGTTTACCTCAAATTGTCTGGAGTGACAACGGAAGTTAATTTGTGGGTCAAATCATGCAGAAAGTATGTGCAGGTCTTGGTATTAAGCAGAAATTCCATGCGGCAAACCACCCTCAGTCAGCGGGTTTGGTAGAGTGCTATAATGGCACTCTCAAGCTTAAACTTGCGAAGATACAAGCCAGCACAGGTCTTGCCTGGCCCGATGCTTTACTTTTAGCCCTCTTGCCAACTCGAACAGCTGTTCATTCTCATGTGAGACTTAGCCCATACGAGATTGTGTTTGGACGCCCGGCTAATGTCTGGGGTGTCCCTAGACCCAAGAAGTACTCTGACATAGAATATCCAATGTTAATTGACTATTTGCATGACCTCACCACTAAATTGCGTGTTCTCCATCAGCAGGTACAAGACACCTTGCCGCAGGCTTCCTCGGATCCAGGGCACACCCTCCAACCTGGCGACTGGGTGTGTCTGAAAAACTTCCAAAGGAAGAGGAATTTGGAGCCTCGCTGGCGGGAGCTGAGGCAGGTCCTGCTGACAACACGTACAGATGTGAAAGTTGTTGGGAAAAAAAGCTGGATCCATGGTGTGCACTGCAAAAAGGTGCCCTTGCCTTTGCCCTTCGATCAATGGGTTCGCGAAGGTATAGGTGATTGTGAAGGAGAGAGGGTCCCCCGGTTTCTACCTTTTGGTGATGCACACCTAGAATGGACTCAGTCTGAGAAAGAAGTGGATGATATTTTGCAAGAAGCTATCCCACCACATCTGAGATTGAACACAACTAATCCAGAGACACTTTTTCAGGATCCGACTGTACCAAACAAAACTAGATACAATTTGAGATCTAGAGCAACTAAGGACAATTAGGGAACTTTTTTCTGTGTGCTTTTTGTGACGTTGACCATCTAATTAGGTTGCAGGGTCGTGGTAAGAGCCTTAGTTAGTGACCCGAGTCGTGGCAATAGGTCTGCAGGAATTGCAGTGTCATAGGACGGCTAATAATCACGGCTAAGTGAAGAAGGAAGACTGCCACGAGCAACATCTAGAAGATGGATTCTACTATGCTAGAAAAAAATGATGAAAGGAATATAATGAAGAAAGATTGTAAATTATTATTTAATAGATGTGGCGTAGTACTATGTGTTTTAACTTTGCTATGTGTTTTATTAGCTTGTGTGGGTTGGGTTATTCACACTTTGCAGCCAACATCTGTACCTATATCTACCTCCCAGCCCATAACTTTTCGCACTACTGCTTCCCCACACCAATTTCATACGCTACCAGAGCATGAGCAAATTAGGAGAATGGAGTATTTCAACAATTCCTTCATTCAATTGTTACACCAGCATCAATTGGTGATCAATACCACCGATTGCTGGGTATGTGGACTTTTACCCCATAATACAGATAAAGGAATGCCATATTTAGTTCTACCCTTCTCCCTAAAACGTTCTGCTTGGACTTACACCTCTATGTTTGCCAATGCCTATTAGAACCAACATCGACATCCTGTTGGTCCGTATAGGGATGGAATTGACGTTAGTCATGATGCACTAATAAAAGGAATAGTGGCTATGTCAAAACATTATAAGAAATTTAATGAATTCCCCACTGATGAACGACAAGCATACATTGACTGGAATGTAACACATTACGTCACTAGTCTTACGGACAGAGCCAAAAGGAAAAGGTCCCCACCTACATATACTGTGCCCCACCAAGGTCACCAATGTCTCCAAGGAAATGGTCAAAGTCCTAAGGCTCAATTGGGAAAGAGCACTTGTAACATTACATATATCTATACATCCCGAACGTCTCCACCACTGGTAGCGTCTCAAGGAACATATTTCGTTTGCCATGACAGAGCCTATACATGGCTACCAGCCGATTTCTCAGGAACTTGTTATATGGCTTTTCTCCTCCCTCCAACATATACAGCTCCTTCGGGACATCACAAGACAAGGTACGGTAGAGGGGTTATTGCTATGGAAGACACAGAAGGACAAGAAGGAGGCGACTTCCTTAAAGGATTCCTCCCATTTTGGGGCCCTATGGCCAATAGTAGAAATATCAGGCATCTCATTCGAGTAGCTGAAGCAACAATAAATGAAACTGTCGGAGCACTGGGTAATATCACTGCTGAGCTTCAGGCGGATCGCCTTATGACATTACAAAACAGAATGGTGTTAGACATCATTCTTGCAGATCGTGGTGGAGTCTGTAAATTGATCGGATCCAGTTGTTGCATTTACATACCTGACAACGCACCTACAGTATACCAGGCCATCTCTAAATTACACCACATTGCTGAGTCCATCCACCAGGCCGAAGGAAATTGGTCTCTGATGGGATGGTTTTGGGGACTGCTGTCCACATGGGGATGGGAGGTATTGACTTTTGTTGGAGTAGTTTTGTCCATCATCTTTTCGTGTTGCCTTTGTTTGCAATGTGGCCCCGCAATCTGTGGTCTTTGTGCTACTATATGTGTCCCAAGACCCATGTCACAGAAAACAGAGTATATGAAGATGATGTTGCAGCAACAGCTTGACGACCTCATGACCATCAACATTGATTCAGATTAGCGTGAGTCTTTGTGTATTGCCTACGTAATGGCAAAAGGAGGGTCTGAAGTTCTTTAATTTCGACTCCATCTTACATTCGCCGCCATTTTGTGTTGCCTTTACACAGGCTGCTCGATGAACGAAGTGTCTCTGCCCTTTGAACTGCAACGTGTCGAAAACCCCCTTCGTCCTTGTTTTGAAACCAATCTCAGACACCAGCCGGCCTAATTAATTCTTGTCTGGGCTACCTAATCCCTGTATCAACTATCTGTTAGCCTTTAGTATTCTTCTCTTGCCGTATCTTATCTTTTGGCCTTCGCTGTTCTCTCCCTGTGTTTTCCTAGTTCACAAACTTTCTTTTGAAGCATACAGACATGTCCTGCCATTGCAACACTGAACCATGGGTACCAGTATTGATTAACTTTGGGGGCTGGATAACACACAGCATGTATGCAGGGAGCATTCTGGTTGCACAACACCTTGTTTTCAAACTCTTCTGATTGGCTAAAACTTTGTGCATTGGGTGTATGTTTGTACAGATGTATTTTGGCTATAAAAGCTTGTGAGCCACGGAGTAAAGTGGCAGTCTCCTGAGAACCTACTTGGTGTACTTCTTGGACAACTGTGCTTAGCTGGAGCAAATAAACTTGGTTTTCTACGCCAACAGAGTATTCCGTGTCTCTGTGCAACAAGGCAGGTGAACTCGAAGATTTCAGGCGTGCCCTGCGCCGCCAGGCCCAAAGGCCCGGTTCTTCAGCAGGAGTCCATCACTGACGGGGCAGCAGGGGAGGGCGGTAAACCCATTCGCGATCCTTGGTCCGTAGACTGATGGGTCCCTGTGAAGGGAACTCTAACTTTCAAACGGCTTCCCTGGTTGCTCCAGACATGCCCTGACTCTCCACCACTTGGGAAGTCGCCCAGACCTTGCTGCTCTGCACCAAAGCATCTTTTCTCTTCCTGCATGGGTTGCTGTTTCCAAGTCTTGTTGTGTTCAATCCGAGCATCGAAGCAGCAGCACTTGACATCCTTCGGGGGACAGCTCGAATCAAGCTACTGTTCGTTGTCGACGCCTCCTAGTCCTCGTGGCTGCAGAGTCAAGCTTCACCTCATTGCACCTGACATTGGTAGGCATTCGTCTACCTTGCCCCTGGTCACTGGCAAGTGGCCCGACTCTGTCCCCTCTACTTTCAGGTTCTTCTGATCTTCGATTCAGGCTTGGATCCCTCTGGAAACTTCTCTTCTTCCCAGCAGCAGCACTTTGCAGCAGGTCGCCATTGAAAATGACGACGCGGCTCGACACCATTTGACACGTATGCACCCGGCTTCCCTGGGTGGGGTAACTCGAGTACTCTGGTGATCCCGTGGGTCTTGGCCCTAGAACCTCCTAAGTCTAAAGGGGTTTGCTCAAAGTCCTCTCCTAAGTGTCCTTACACTGTAAATTCCAACTGCGACTTTCCCCATAAAAGCTAACGGAGCTCGCAGCTGTGTTCTCACACTGCACATGTCCCCCGTGGGTCCCCTGTGTCACTACCTTGGGTGGTTCCTTGGGGTCCCACCGATTCTACGGGCTCTAGGCACTGTGTCTAGTCTAGTCGTGGTTCTTATACCACTTTCATAATATATGGTTTGGTCCCCCCCCCCCCCCCCGTCCCCCCCGGGCCCGTTGTATATTGTGCTATTTACTGCTGTTTTAGAACTGTATTATTGTGTATCTTGGACTCTAATCTAATAAAGAGATTAGTAGTGAGTGTTTAGAAATAAATACATATATTTTATATATATTTTATATATATGTATATTGTGTGGTTTTCCTCTCATTTGGTCATTCAGGAGGTTACAATGTGGTAAAACAAGCTGCTTTACACTCCTCCAAGACTTAGCCTGAAGGCTGCTCTCCACAGCTACCACTAGGATAGCTTTCAATAAAGGTTGTCTTTAACCTACCATCAATAAGGGATGTTTGGACTGGTGCAAGGTGCCCACTAGACAGACCCTCCAGGATTTCGCGATTTGTGAAATAATCGCGAAATCAACGATCTAGCTCGATGACGGTGAAATGTACCTTTTTGGCCGCTAAACACGACCTCCAGCAGACAGACAAAAAAATGGTGTCACTTTATTGGCCATACGTGCACACGTCACTATGTGTAAGTGGCGCTGCACGGCCGTAATAGCTGCCTGCTTCCTTAATGTAGTTGAAAGAAAATCGAAAGAAAATTAAAGTTGTGCTTTACCGGTAAACTCTGTGAAGGCTACTGTTTTATGGCGTTTTAGGATCTGAGCGCAATTTTTCCGATTCATGCCCTTATATAGGTAAAATTCACATTGCCCTAATATAGGCATAGAAATCATACCCATATTTAGACATAGCCCATGCAGTCCAAATACAGGCATGGCTACTTCCACTAGTTCCAAAAAGCCACAACGATTTCTTGGAAAATCGGCTGAGAGCAGTCAGGGACCTCCCCTTGCTTGAATATTGATTTGTCCAAGAACTCATGGAGTTTTCAAAGAACTTCCATTCCCTTGAGGTCTTTTATGACGTTATTATGCCCAACTTTACGTCAAACTAGGCACCTTCAAGGTATAAATATGCCCTCACTTGCTCTAGCAAACACACTGTGGTTTGGGGCAGTTCGACTATCTACTTGCACGACGCAGCTCGCCACAGCAAGTGCCGAAGGAAGCTGACCCTCCAGCTGACGCACTGATCGAGAAGCTGTCCTTTCTCTCACTGAGAAATCCAGCTCCAGTGTTTCCAAGCTCCCCTTGCGGGGTGTTGGGAAATCGAGTCTGAGACAGAGATACCAGACCTCCTTCATTCTAAAACCAAGGTACGGAGCTGATTAGACCCTAAGAGAAATCTTGGATATATTCTTGGTAAAGAATACTAAACCTATACTACACCACACTTACTTCTGCCCTCGTACTAGACTTAGGTTAGGTACACCGGGGTAGGCGTATTTTAGAAGCACCAGTTGAGTACTTTTAGTCATTGTTATTTATGTATGTTATTTTATATGGCTTAGAACCCATACAATGCTCATACAGTATTATTTCATATTACTGTTTATGCTGAACGCATTATACTTTGCAACCTGTATTACGATTGTAGCAGTTCATTTATTCTGTGTGAGAAAGAAGACTGTTCAACAAATCCTTTTATTAAAAATTCCCATCTTTCTATTTCTCTACACCTCTGGTGAAACGAAGCATGCACGATTGACTGAGTGAAATAACTATCTATTGTTTCCACAACTCTAGAGATACATTTCTTACTCTTTTGAAACAAAGTTGCCATGTTTAAGCGGTTGTCAGAAACGAATCCCTTATTGTGAATTCGAGAAATTTTCTAGTGACCTCTGAGCTAGCTGGCACTCACTATTAAGTATTATATTCGATAGAGACCTAGTCGACCTCAGTCCTACGTCAAATCTATAGGATATATTATTCCAATGCGCAGAGCCTATTGGGAATATAGGAACTACACTACACTACGAGTGCTCCGAGCGTTCGTATTATTGGAAGAGTGTTAAAAATGAAGATTCCAGCTCGTGAGCACAGGGAAAGGTCATAGCCAAGATGATCAGGTCTCACCCGTACAATCAGCATGTTTCTTTAGAGTGGTGCTCGAAAACGAAGACTGGGCATTGTTCCAAGGGAATCTCACACCTTGCGGCTGATAAAGCTTCTGCCTGTGGAAGAGATCTGTTACCAGAGGCAGAGGTTCTGTGCGCTTGAAATGGGCATGAAAAGAACTACAATTGTTCCTTCATGTCCATTGATTCTAGACCTCTGTCCTTTTTTAAATGTTTTTATTTTTATTTTACAGAGATTTATATAGCGCGAACTTGACCCGAATCATGTATCCGAGTGCTTTACATAGCACCAGTTGCTTTACATGAGGACATATTCATTTTTGTTAGGCGCGGGGAGATTAAGTGATTTGCCCAGAAGCACAGGATGTTCAGCATCATTGCCGAGACTTGAACCTGGTTCCCAAGGTCTGAGGTCGAACGACCTAGCCGTTAGGCCAACTCCTCTCGCCTGCTAGGAATAAACCATTTATGCCAGAAAATGTGCAGAAGCCAAATAGCGATAAGTATTCCGAACAATGAAACACACGCTAAAAAACAAAGCTGCATTTTAGAACCAGATTGGTAGAGTATTTCGAGGCAATGTTACTGAATTTCGGGGTCGTCATCTAAACTGTGTTGAAGATATTGGGCTTCAGGAGGAGGGTGATGGTTTCACTGTCTCTTTGCCTGAACTATTGATTCTGTATGCCATTTATCAGCGCACATTCTGGGGATTTACCTGGATTCCGCATGGTTTTTATGTCCTCTAGCAAGTCAGTCCTGTGTCCTTGGATTAATTAACTTCTCCTGGGGATTCTCATTTTTCAACATCTGTCCCTGCACGGTCTGCTTAAGGGGAACTGTTTGGCTAATTCCCCACCTCCAACTTTGCCTAAATTTATGACTGCCACTGTTCCATTTTTCTTTTCTGTTTTGTCTTTTCACTGTATTATGCACACTAAAGTCACTTGGGCATTTCACTGCCACATGATGCACTACTGTGCACCTTTCTGTTGCTGAATAATAATCATAAAATATACCATGATAATGATTTGAATATGGAGCTTTGGTCTGTCCCTTTGGTATGTCTGTTGTGCTTTGTTATATTTACCACTACTTGAAATCTGTCCCTTGGGTATGTCTGTTGTGCTTTGTTATATTTACCGCTACTTGAAATCTGTCCCTTTGGTATGTCTGTTGTGCTTTGTTATATTTACCACTACTTGAAATCTGTCCCTTGGGTATGTCTGTTGTGCTTTGTTATATTTACCACTACTTGAAATCTGTCCCTTTGGTATGTCTGTTGTGCTTTGTTATATTTACCACTACTTGAAATCTGTCCCTTTGGTATGTCTGTTGTGCTTTGTTATATTTACCACTACTTGAAATCTGTCCCTTGGGTATGTCTGTTGTGCTTTGTTATATTTACCGCTACTTGAAATCTGTCCCTTTGGTATGTCTGTTGTGCTTTGTTGTATTTACCACTACTTGAAATCTGTCCCTTTGGTATGTCTGTTGTGCTTTGTTATATTTACCGCTACTTGAAATCTGTCCCTTGGGTATGTCTGTTGTGCTTTGTTATATTTACCGCTACTTGAAATCTGTCCCTTTGGTATGTCTGTTGTGCTTTGTTATATTTACCACTACTTGAAATCTGTCCCTTGGGTATGTCTGTTGTGCTTTGTTATATTTACCACTACTTGAAATCTGTCCCTTTGGTATGTCTGTTGTGCTTTGTTATATTTACCACTACTTGAAATCTGTCCCTTTGGTATGTCTGTTGTGCTTTGTTATATTTACCACTACTTGAAATCTGTCCCTTTGGTATGTCTGTTGTGCTTTGTTATATTTACCACTCCTTGAAATCTGTCCCTTTGGTATGTCTGTTGTGCTTTGTTATATTTACCACTACTTGAAATCTGTCCCTTGGGTATGTCTGTTGTGCTTTGTTATATTTACCACTCCTTTTAATCTGTCCCTTTGGTATGTCTGTTGTGCTTTGTTATATTTACCACTACTTGAAATCTGTCCCTTTGGTATGTCCTTTGTGCTTTGTTATATTTACCACTACTTGAAATCTGTCCCTTTGGTATGTCTGTTGTGCTTGTTATATTTACCACTACTTGAAATCTGTCCCTTTGGTATGTCCTTTGTGCTTTGTTATATTTACCACTACTTGAAATCTGTCCCTTTGGTATGTCTGTTGTGCTTTGTTATATTTCACGCTACTTGAAATCTGTCCCTTTGGTATGTCTGTTGTGCTTTGTTATATTTACCACTACTTGAAATCTATGCATTTTAACAGGAACATTTGGCACAGTTGGTTTATTCCTAAATAGCGATAAGTCTGGAACCAATGAACCCCCCCCCACAATAAAAATGTGTGTGTCTTCTTGTATCAATAGGACCCAGGTGGGTTGCCCCGGTTTTGTCTCAGTGGAAAAGGGACACATTTGCACAAAAAGCTTCATGGATGGATGTATTTACTTCTGCTTCTGGCATAAAGTCCAAGAAAGGGCTGATGGCTCATTCAGTGTCTTTAAGGGGACCCTATTGTATCTCCAGAGAGACGCCATAAAGCTTTCACGGACATGAAAAGAGCCCAGACCAAGCGTGTGGTGGGGGGGCAGGGAGCCAGTGCACGCAACACAAGAGGGGGCTGTATGAGTGCAGCAAGGGAGCGAAAGGGGTCTGCATGACTGAAACCAGAAAGTGAAGGGGGCTGTGTGACTGAAACCAGGGAGCGAAGGGGGCTGTGTGACTGAAACCAGAAAGCGAAGGGGGCTGTATGACTAAACCCAGGGAGTGGTGAAAGTGGTGCAGGGGTGCATGCATGGGCACTAGAACATCTCATGAGGTTAGGATCGGAGCTATGCTTCCGTAGAGTAAATAAATCGTAAATCATACGTTCTTATATAGGGCCTTTCACCGTAAGGTCTCAAGGCGCTTGCTTTGGGAACCCGTCCTGGCCTTTCCCTGCGAGATAACCCTTACTGGGCATCCCCAAGGTGAAGACCAGGCATCCCATCGCGGTGGGGCCGTAGTGGAGATTAAGCAAGCTATTGCCCAGAGTTGTGTGAATCCACGATTCGAGTAGGCACCGAGGAGAGAATTATCGAGTCCGTGGACATTTTGAGCTAAAGACCCTGCCGCGTCGGGGATTGAAACCTGGTCTGACCTCTGCATCAGGGACTGCCTCCTCTAACCAGTGAGCCACACTTCTCCACAGAGTTGGAGAAACTTTAAACATACCTGTTTCAAAGTGGAATACTCTGCTAAAAAAGGTTCCATTGATTTAAGGCTGAAAAGGGATGATTACGGGTCAAATAAAGTGCTGCAATAATGCTGCACAATTTTCTTTTTTGTGCTGCTAAATTTCAATTTTATTGCCGCAAAATTTGCAAATCTATGCCGCAATATCCTGGGGGGTCTATGTGGACATCATATGCCAGGCCAACTTCTCACAGGACTACAACAAGGTTTAATTTGCTTATTTACAGAACATAGTGTCCAGCATAAAAGGCTCTTCCCTATGTATTTTAAACTCCAGTGGTTGAATTTTAACGTTCTGCATGACCTGAGGCAACTTACCAGGGCCAAGAGCAGGAGCTGGTTTAGGCTGCAGCAGGGTACCTCCTGGCAGGGACCCGGAAGTGGAAGAGTTGTCCTTGAATTCCCATCCTGCAGGATCTGACGAGACCTGCGGATGCCTGGGCACTTCCTGTTCCTTCCCCAGGGGTGATGCAAAGGGCTGGGAGACAGAGTCACCCAGAAGGACAGCACTGTCAACTTTACCAGACTGCAAGAGGATGGATCTTGGACAGTTGGAGGTGAAGATCAGTGGTATCCAGTTACGTAAGTCTTCCTGGTAATGGGAGCCAAACCAGCATTAGAAACCATCGTTCGAGTGCAGACTATGAATGCTGAGGCTGGCTCCTCCCATTATTATTGCCTTCCTGTCACCGCGCCTGCGCTTGTGGATGAGGTCGGTAATAGGTGAACTATCTTTACACACTGGACTAGCAGAGCATTTCCTGTCTTTACAGAAGTGGCTACCGCAGAACTGGTCCTTCTTCCCAGCTCATTGAAACATCGCCCATCCCTATCAGGAGGTGCAGGGATATGAGTGACGTGGTTCTGTGGATCTTATATGGGCTGCTGATGCAATGACGGACTGTGGTACTGTGTCTCTAGTGACAGCATGGAGCAAAATCCAGGGCCCTTTTTTTCCAGCTAGCAACCACCGCCTGGACTTTAGTTTTAGTTCTTGCCGCATACGATTCAAGAAGAGCGCTATTGGAGAAGCTTTCTGTCAAGTTGCATGTTTCAAGGGAGATTCTTAAGCTGCATTCACAGAGCCAGGTCAAGGAGTTTGTTGGGAAGAGTGGACTGAGGAGTTGCATGTAATTTTTATATTGAACGGGATATATGAAACTCTATACAATCTCTTGAGGACCGCATGTCGAGTGTCCATTAGAGTTTAGACAGCTCCTTGATGATTGTATTACCCTGAAACCGGCCCTAGGATGCTTGTTTCCGGTCCAGGGAGGACGTGGCTTTGCAGTTCGGGCTGGACTGTTCCCATGAAGCACAGGGTCAAGACTGATTTGCATTTGGCTGGGTCCAAACTGGGGTGGTGAAGTGAGCAAAACAACAATGGATTTAACCCAAATCTCTTGACTGGGGGTGAATGTTTGATTCATTCAGCATTCCGTCCATCATTTGTTGCTGCAGCACTTTTCATCCTAAGTGGGATGGGTATGCCCAGACGTGGGTCTCTTGCTCGCTGTTCCACTGGATTCAAGCTGGCCTGGCTGATAAGGGGTGTTACTCCAAAACTGATCCCAGGATGATTGTTCTAAGTCCAGGGAGGAACCTGGCTTGGCATTTCGGGCTGCACTGTTCCCATGAGGCACAGGGTCAAGACTGATTTGCATATGGCTGGGTTCAACATGGGCTGGCATGGTGAGCAACAGAATAGATCTCTTGACTGGGGGTGAATGTTTGATTCATTCAGCATTCCGTCCATCATTTGCGCTGCAGCTATTTTCCCTTCATGCCTGCAAATAAAGAGGTTAAATCTGTGATCACTGAATACTCGTGGCTTATCAAGGTGTTCCAAAGATCCAGTGTTAACAGCACACAACGGCAGTGAGAGACAGTGCAGGAAGAGGAAGTGTCAGTGCAGGGAGTGAGTGTCAGAGCAGGGAGTGAGTGTCAGTGCAGGAAGTGAGTGAAAGTGCAGGGAGTGAGTGTCAATGCAGGAAAGGGGAGTGAAAGTGCAGGAAGAGAGTGTGTGAAGTGTCAAAACTGAGTGACTGGCAGTAAAGGAGAGGAGTGAGAGAGTGACAGTGTGTCTCAACCCTGTTTTCCTCCAGCCTCTACAACCTCTGATCATGAAAACTCTAACCCTGCTGTCTATGACCTTACTGCGCGTGACACTGCCATGTCTGCCCATGCACCTCGCCTCTTGCTGTGATGTCCCTGTCCCACACTTCTTACCCCAGCCAAACCTTGTGTTTCCCATGCTCATCCAGATCTCTGTGCTGTAGTTGTTGGAGGCTTACTCCTAAACGACCTGACCTGGTCAGAGCCGGTCGCTCCTCCCGCTGCCACTGCCTTCCTGAGCTAAGTACCGACCCAGCATTTTGTGCCTGCATTGATTTAATCGTGTCTTCGTGCCCCCGTATATGTAGTGGTCCTGAGCTAAGTACTGACCCAGCATTTTGTGCCTGCATTGATTTAATCGTGTCTTCGTGCCCCCGTATATGTAGTGGTGTTTGAGCCTTCATATTGTGCATATTGTGCCTGTAGTGATTTTAATAGTGCCTCCGTGCCCCTGTATTTATTTACTGTGCCTCCTGCCTCCATTTGTTTGGGTTTCGATTCTTCCTCCATTCCTGACGCTGCTCCGGCCTCACCCCCGCTCCCTCCAGCTTCACCGATCCCCTCCCCACTCGCCACCCCGCTCCCACCTCCCAGCTGCCCCTCCCTCGCTCCGCCCACTTCACTATCCACTTATGACTGATGCACTTTCGCGCAGCGCTCACGCGCAGCGGACGCGCCCCATGTGCGCCGAAGGCGCGCCAAAGGTAAGCCCGTCTACGCCCGTCCGCGCCTGGACCGCGCCCAGCGCCAGACCCCCCGGCCCCCGCAAAATCCCCACCACCCGCCTAACATACGACGCCGCAACCCTCCATGCTCTCAACAGCGTCCGCCTCCTCGTCTGCCACCAAGCCGCCCCAAGACTCACCCATGGACCCTTCACCTGCCATTCCTGCAAATTCTGCTGCAACAAGACCCACACTACACCCAAAAACGCCAAACAGAGCTCCGACAACAACCACCTGAAGTGCATCCTGCTCAACACCCGCTCGATCCTCAGACACGCCATTGAACTGTGGAACCTAGTGGACACCACAACGCCGGACGTCACCTTTCTTACAGAAACCTGGATGAACGCATCATCAACACCCGACATCGCAATAGCCATCCCGGACGGCTACAAGATCATCCGAAAGGACCGCACCAACCAAACAGGAGGAGGCATCGCCATCGTCCACAAGAACACCATCCGCATCACGACCAGTTCCAACGCCCCCCTCTCAGCCGCTGAACACCTTCACTTTCAGATACACACCGACCCTAAGACCACACTCAGAGGCACCCTCATCTACAGACCACCAGGACCCCGCACACAATTCAGCGAAGACATCGCTGACTTTATCAGCCCACACGCCCTCCCCTCCGAGGACTACAATCTCTTAGGGGACCTCAACTTCCACCTGGAAAAGAACAACGACAGCAACACCTCCACCCTTCTGGACAACCTCGCCAATCTCGGACTCAAACAACTGGTTAACACCCCCACCCACTCCGCCGGACACACGCTCGACCCAATCTTCTCCTCCAGCAAGCACGTCTCCTTCAATCACGCTACAGGACTCCACTGGACGGACCACAGCTGCGTCCACTTCAACTTCAGAAAGACCACGACCCACCACCACACACAACAAGTACCCCGCAGAAACTGGAACAAAATTACCACCGACCAGCTCACCACATCGCTAAACCAAAACCCTCCCGCCAAAGCATCGGACCCAAATCAAGCAGCCATCAATCTCGCACAATGGATCACCAATTGCGCTGACGAATTAGCACCCATGAAAAACCATCACTACAAGCCAGGTAGCAAAAAAGCCCCCTGGTTCAATGACGACCTCAAAAACTCCAAAAAGAACTGCCGCACCCTCGAGAAAACTTGGCGAAAAAAAACCAACCACAGACAACATGACCGCCCTCAAGGACGCCACCCGCAAACACCACCAGCTGATCCGATCCACCAAAAAATCAGCATTCAAGGATCGTCTCGACAACAACACCCACAACAGCAAGGAACTTTTCAGCATTGTCAAAGAGCTCACCAATCCCGTGGCCGGCACCAACGACATCACTGCCTCTCAAGACCTCTGCGACTCTCTAGCCTCGTTCTTCCACAGCAAAATCGCTGACATACATAATAGCTTCGACGACCAGTCCACCCCCCCCACCACCGAATTGAAGCTCCCCACCACCACGCTTTGCGCCTGGAACCCGATCAGTACCGAAGACACCATCCGCTTGATGAACTCCATCCACTCCGGATCACCAACCGACCCATTCCCCCACCACATTTTCAACAAGGCCTACTCCATCATCGCACCCCATCTCCGAGATATCATCAACTGCTCCCTCAACACCGCTACTTCCCGGAAAGCTGGAAACATGCCGAACGCAGTACCCTCCTGAAGAAACCTACAGCAGACCCCACTGAACTCAAGAACTACCGCCCCATCTCGCTCCTCTCCTTCCCTGCCAAAGTCATAGAGAAGACCGTCAACAGTCAGCTTGCCGCCTTCCTCGAGTCTAACGACTGCCTCGACCCCTCACAGTCCGGCTTCCGAGCCAAACACAGCACCGAGACCGCCCTCATCGCAGCCACAGATGACATCCGAACACTACTCGACAACGGGGAAACAGCTGCCCTCATCCTCCTAGACCTCTCCGCAGCGTTTGACACGGTCTGTCATAGCACCCTGGTACAACGCCTCAGCAACGCTGGGATACAAGGAAGAGCATTGGATTGGATCATCTCGTTCCTCGCCGGAAGAACCCAGAGAGTCCGCCTCCCCCCTTTCAGATCAGAGGCTACCGAAGATATCTGCGGCGTACCACAAGGATCATCACTCAGCCCCACCCTCTTCAACGTCTACATGAGCCCCCTCGCAGCCATCGCATGCCAACACAACCTCAACATCATCTCCTACGCTGACGACACACAGCTGATCCTCTCCCTCACCAAAGACCCAAACACCGCCAAAACCAACCTACACGAAGGAATGAAAGAAGTAGCCGAGTGGATGAAGAACAGCCGCCTAAAACTGAACTCAGACAAGACGGAAGTCCTCATCCTAGGATCTTCCCCTTCCGCATGGGACGACTCATGGTGGCCACCAACCCTGGGCAGCGCACCCAAACCAACAGACCATGCTCGCAACCTGGGATTGATTCTAGACTCCTCCCTCTCGATGACCAGACAAGTCAACGCCATCTCATCATCTTGCTTTAACATCTTACGTATGCTCAGAAAGATATTCCGATGGATCCCCACCGAAACAAGAAAGACGGTCCCCCAAGCACTTAACACAAGCCGACTGGACTACGGAAACACCCTCTACGCCGGAACCACAGCCAAATTACAGAAAAAACTCCAACGCATTCAGAACGCCTCCGACCGCCTCATCCTAGACATACCCCGCCACAATCACATATCCGGTCACCTGAGAGACCTTCACTGGCTCCCCGTTAACAAGAGAATAACGTTCCGTCTTCTCACCCACGCACACAAAGCCCTCTACTACCTAGGACCCAAATACCTCAACTCGCGCCTGACCTTCTACATCCCCACACGCCATTTCGATCGTCTAATCAAGCCCTCACCGCGATCCCACACATCCGAAGAGCCACCATGGGTGGAAGATCATTCTTCTACCTAGCGGCCAAAACCTGGAACTCTCTCCCCACCCACCTCCTCCTCACACAAAACCATCTCTCCTTCAGAAAACAACTCAAAACTTGGCTATTCCATAAGTAGCCAACGCAACCCCTCCCCCCCCCCCCCCCCCCCCCTCAAGTGCCTTGAGACCCTCTGGGTGAGTAGTGCGCTATACAAATTCTCTGACTTGACTTGACTTGACCTCTCCTGTGCATTTTTGCTTTGCTGGAGAGACTCTGCTCAATCACTGGTCGCTCAGATGTCAGTGAACCGTATGCTCTGAATCTACCACATTGCAGGGAGTGAGTGTCAGTGCAGGGAGTGAGTGTCAGTGCAGGGAGTGACTGACAGTGCAGGGAGTGAGTGACAGTGCAGGGAGCGAGTGACAGTGCAGGGAGTGAGTGTCAGTGCAGGGAGTGAGTGACAGTGCAGGGAGTGAGTGTCAGTGCAGGGAGTGAGTGAAAGTGCAGGAAGGGAGTGTGTGAAGTGCCAAAAGTGAGTGACTGGCAGTAAAGGAGAGGAGTGAGAGAGTGACAGTGTGTCTCAACCCTGTTTTCCTCCAGCCTCTACAACCTCTGATCATGAAAACTCTAACCCTGCTGTCTATGACCTTACTGTGTGTGACACTGCCATGTCTGCCCATGCACCTCGCCTCTTGCTGTGATGTCCCTGTCCCACACTTCTTACCCCAGCCAAACCTTGTGTTTCCCCTGCTCCTGCCGATCTCTGTGCTATAGTTGTTGGAGGCTTACTCCTAAACTTTCTTCACCTCTCCTGTGCATTTTTGCTTTGCTGGAGAGACTCTGCTCAATCACTGTTGGCTCAGATGTCAGTGAACCGTATGCTCTGAATCTACCACATTGCAGGGAGTGAGTATCAGTGCAGGGGGTGAGTGTCAGAGCAGGAAGGGAGTGTCAGTGCAGGGAGTGAGTATTAGTGCAGGGAGTGAGTATCAGTGCAGGTAGTGAGTGACAGTGCAGGGAGTGAGTGTTAGTGCAGGGAGTGAGTATCAGTGCAGGGAGTGAGTGACAGTGCAGGGGGTGAGTGTCAGTGCAGGGAGTGAGTGTCAGTGCAGGAAGTGAGTGACAGTGCAGGGAGTGAGTGTCAGTGCAGGGAGTCAGTGTCAGTGCAGGGAGTGTTAAACTCGAGGTTGTTGCTTTGTTTGTTTCTGTTTGGATCCGTGCTCTGCCTCGTTTCCAGGGTTGGGGTTGGGGGGGGGGGGCGGTTGTTGCAGTTTTATGGTCAAAGTCGTGCAGGAGGTATTGGGGCGCTTTACATGAGGCCCAGGCACTTTACACACGGCCACCTTCACTTGTTCCAGACCCGGGCGATGGAGTGATTTGCCCAGAATCACAGGTCTGTGAGCCGACGCCGGTACTCGACCCGAAGACTGCAGCTCTGGCCGCTACGCCACATCGTTTTGGGTGTGTGTCTCTTACACGTGAAGTGCAGGATGTGGATTTCAGGTGAATAACAACATTCCTAATTAAGAAAGTCTATTTACCTTTTGAGTGTTTTAGGCTCATTTATGTGAAAATACTCAGTTAGCGTCCGGTGACTAGGGAAGTCTGCGCATGTGCGTAGGAGCGCTGTCCAGACACTTCCAGTGTCTCGGCAGTCTGCGCATGTCCGGAGGAGCTGTGTCCAGCCACTGCCTCTGTCTCGGCAGTCTGCGCATGTGCGGGGGAGCCGTGTCCAGCCACTTCTGGTGTCTCGGCAGTCTGCGCGTGTGCGGAGGAGCAGTGTCTGACCGCGCTGGGGGAAGTTACAGTGTGAGAAGAAGGACTCAGGGTCATCAACGGCAGAGTCAGCAACAGCATATTCCGACTTCACTTTCGGCCAATTGTTGAGTATGGCCCAATCATGGGGAAACTTGTGTTCCGGGTCAGGGGCGACAGAGTCAGCACAAGCATCAGATGCTGATTCCTTCCGGCTTCTTTCTGTGTTCAGCTGACTGCAGAGGCGGAAGGACCCCCTCTCCGGGTGTCTGTGCAGCTATCTACATCTTCAGACCCTCACCGACCCCCCCAGATCTGCCCCCCAGCCCCGCAGACTCCAAACCTGCCCCCCCCCCATCCAGGAGGTGGAGAGAACCTACTATATAAAAATCCGTGCATACTGTGCTGCTTTTTACTGCTCTCTGGGAAATACTGCATGTTACTTTGCATTTCACTGCACACAAAGGTATTTAACGCTTAATCTTTACATTTGTGCACACTGCATGACTTGTAATACTGTATGAGACATCTTTGCACACTGGACTGCTTTTTACAATACTGTGTGAAATCTGTGCACATTGTACGTGTTTATTACTTGACTATAAGAAATATGTGCACAGTGCATTGCTTTTCAGGGCACTGTGAGAGATATTTATAGCTTAAAGAGGTAATCTGTGGACAGGGCACTGCTTTTACCACACTATAAGACATCTCTGTGCAATGTACTGCTTTTTACCACACTATGAGGACTATGTTCACAATGGACTGCTTTGTACTGCACTGCAGGGGGGCATGCACAGTAAAATGTGTACTCTGCACTGATGTTTACTACACTAGGAGAGATGCATTATCGCTGCACTGCTTTATACTGCACTGTGAGGAATCTTTGCCACCACACTTCTTTACCTGCACATTTGAGGGAAATTTAAATTCTCATTGTTGCTGATTTTTTTATACCATGGGAGGTTGGACTCACGCACCCATCGACGTGCAGGCTGCGCCTGGGTGTGTCTGGCCAGAAAGAGGCACTTCCGCCTTCTACTCTGACAAGGAGAGTGTCCACTTCTGCTGCTTTGTCGCGGTCAGCAGCCCCCTCCTTTCTTCCTCTTCTTCCCTCGCTCTGTCTCGCTCTTCCTCACTTGCTGAATGAAAGCGTGACTTCAAGAAACGGCTATTACCCTATCTTTCCTCTCGTTTCCTTCATTTGTTCCCCTGTGAAATGGATCCAAAAGAGAAAGAAACACTTTTGCTGGAAATGTCGTCTTTTTCTCAAATTTTTCTATTCCAAAGTGCAGTCTAGGAATGAAGAGAAAAAAAGGTTAAAAATAAGAAAAATACAAAGTAAAGCACAACAGAGGGGTCGCAAAGAGGCCAGATTGGTTTTATTCACACCTAAACACATTAGCGCCACTTCACGGAGTTTGCCAGTGAAACAGTACTTTAGTTTCCTCGTCTTTCTGTTGGTGCGTGGAGTGGAAAACGTTTAATGCAATCCTTATCGGCTGTTTTCCTTATTATAGTTTATAAAATGTGTACCACGGCTCAGTGTTCAAGGATGTGGTCTTTTTAAATCATACTGCTTACGTTTTGTAAGGATATAAGCAATGGGCATTGAAACGGGTCCCTTCCTATTCCTGTAGTCATGTCCTTTACTTTTCAGGCAAAAACACTCTTTGATTTCTAAATATTGAGTGTAAAAGTGTTAAGGTAACCATGTTGTTCCAGTTAATATTACACAGGGATTTGGATTTGGATGGATTTGGATTTATAAAGCGCGAAGCTACCCAAGGGCGTCCCATGCTTTACTTAATCTTGCATTCCCTATAAGTGTTTTCTTTTCCAGGAGGTTATTACTTTTTTTTTCAGGCAGCATATTGCTCTTGTCGAGTGCATAATTTGAAATGAGTCGCATCCAGGTGTTTATTGCGGGGCACAATTGGGTTGTAGCTAAAGGTAGTGCAAGTTTTTCTCAGTGGACAAGTATATACATGATAGGGGTCATGCCCAAATTACTCTCAAATACCAGGGCAATAACATCAATGATGTAAAATCACAAAAGAATGGTATGGAGGGATCAAGCAAAAACACTTATTTCCAGTAGAGTACAATTAATTACCTTGCTAATCTCTATTCTTATTAAGGACAAATTAATTTCTGCTATTACAGCTTGTGTACGTTTCAAGTGACGGGAAAAGAAACACAGTATAGTCACAACAAACTCGTACATATACAGTTTTCATATATACACAATATACACATTGTAAGAAACGGGTTACCAAATCTCCAAGGGGGTAGCATGGAACCAAGCGAGCAGGCCAAACTACGGAGGACATGTGAAGCACTCACGCAGTACACACAGACGACACACCAGGCACACCACAAAAGAGGCAGGACACCAGCTTGAGTTGGAAAAAGAAGTAGTTTAGTATCTCTCCAACCTGCAAGGCAAAAATGCATAAACAGTGGTATCACAACACGGCGCCAACTGGCACCAGAGCCAAGTGTATCAGGGGGGATTATTTACATGGCAAGTAAGGGCTGAATTGGTAAGTCCATGGCTGAAATAAAGAAGAATGTTTAAATTGTCATTAAACCTGGGGTCACTATGGCGGGGCCTACTCAGGCTCTCATCCTTAGCAGTAGTCTGTAACTACAAAGTACAACTTTAGCATCAGGACACCCCATACAGTATAACTCCAACCCGACCCCTGTAAAGGAAAACTTCATGGCATCACAGCAAATCCCAACAGACAGGAACACCTGTAATAAATCAGCAATGCTTGCTTATTAACATGGGATAGAACCAGTGGCCTGGAATGACACGTCAGGCCAGCACCGGGGCAGGACACCTGCAGTAAAAGGGCACATCAACATTAGATATCGGTCTCATCACCTTAGGCCAGGGAGATGACCATCTCATCAGGGTAGTAGGCACCTTGTATGCAATAGAGCCTTAGGCATACACATTACGCTGTGACATTAGGCATTTAACCATAAGCATTTCAACACTGGCGCATTATTCCTGAGCAATACCCTGGGCATCCAACACATTGCGCACCTCACCAGTGCGTGCATTAGGCTCACTTAGGCAGGTATATAACATCCACAGGGGCCCACAACCTTATTTGTATAACAGCCTGGAGTCAGCGTAGGATCACCTAACAGGCGTGAAACATCAATATACATTAGTAACAGGTCGCAACCATTCATGGGCAGGGATAATCAAGCATTTCCTCTAACCCGGTCACTTGTGCAGGAATAAACATTTCAGTTGGGCATGACTAGCCATTTCACCAGGCAGGGATGAGCCTCTCTTTATGTAAAGCAACCCTAGAAGTATTTCCCTGTAAGAATCTAGGCGACATTTCAGTAGGGTGGCAAGAACAGCCTGCCATCGGAGGGTAAACAGCTCATCCGAGTACTCCACAGTCAATTCCTTACTTATTAACCCTCTTCTATGGGCAAGAATCACCAGGCAGTAACAGACCCCTAGTCAGGGGCTAACTTCCATGGCCCAGCAGCCTTTAGCGGTCCTCGCCCATGGTCTAGGCACTTGGGACTTAAACCCTGAAGACCCGTTCGCCCTGACCCAGTTCAGGGGGGCCAGTAGGCCTCACGGGGTTAATTGGGGTTGAGGTGGCCCAGTGGTAGTCTCCTGAATGACCACGATGCAGCTCCTACAACTGCGATGCCGCCGAGCGTGCTCCCGCAGGATTGGTCCGGGGGGGGGGGGGGCACCGATACGTGCCCCGATGCTTCCCACCCGCAGCTTCTCCCAAGACCTCTGGCGATTCCCCACGTCCCCCCCACTCACCGGGCTCCTAGGCTCTGCCGACGTCAAGGGCTCTGGCTTTCCCTCTGCCGAGGCTCTCCTCCGGTGCTGCTCCTCCTCGCGGTAGCACAGACAGGCAGGGTAGTCTTGTGGCCGGCTTGGGCATGCGGGGCTCTCTTCCGTGGAGGGGGGGGGGCAGGCACCGACCACGTGACGCGATGCCCCCTCCTCCCTAACGACAGCCGGGCCCCTCCTTCCTCACGGGGGCCCGGGACTTTAAGGCAGCCTCCGCGAGGCTTCAGGCACAAACGGGACTCTCTCCAGAGCACATGGGGCCCCGCACCGGTGCCTCCTCAGCTTCACCCGGGTCCCTCCCCTTTCACACGGGGACCCGGGGCTTTCGTCGGCCTCCTCCTGCGGGGGCACTCACCGGCGGGGTGGGCATCCGCTCCGGTTCACGGCCACAATCGGGGCTCCCTCCTCGACCACGGGGTCCCCGCTCCGGCGCTTCACCTGGGTCCCCCTCCTACCTCACGGGGACCCAGGGCTTCGGGTCGGCTCCTCTTCTCTGGCAATCCCTGCGTGGCCTTCCAGGGGCACGGCCACGCAGGCCAATCCATACGCGGCGGGCTGGGGGCGTGGCAGGTGACGTTACCGTGCCACGTGATGCTGGCCAGGCCGGCCTCAGGCCTATCGCGGCCCTCACTCAACTCCAGCGGCCCTCTCCTGGCACCGGGGGCCGCCGCAACGATAACCACCACAGTGGGGGGGGTCCCTCCATGGCGGCGCCGCGGCGGTGAGATCGGCGGCACAAGGGGTAGGCTCCCTTTATTTAATTATTTATATGGCGAACAGCGCGCCAAAATGAGGGTAGGCTCCTCCAGCTCGATTCTCCTCACAGTCTCCTCAGCAAACGGCGCTATTCACAGCACACCGCTCCTCCCTCGGCCCACACAGCTCTCAGGGCCACCAGCACCCCGGGGCCCACACCAGTCACAGGACACAGTGCTTTAGCACGCCAAAGTTCCTCGGGGGCACAATCCTCCCCAGGCGGCTCTTAAAGGCCCAGCACTTCCAAAGGGGGCCACAGCTTCAACAGAGGGGGTAGACAGTCCCACTACTCACCTCCTGGGCGCTTCTTCCACGCAGCGCTGGCATAATTCACTGTCCCCACAGTGTCAGGGACCTGGGTAGGGGCCCTTCTTCGTCAGGGCCCGGGAGACAGCAGGGGGGGGGGTTTAGGGGTGCAGGGCCCAGCTCACAGGCCCATGTGGCGGTAACACCTCGCAACAGGTCCCCTCTCTTTCCTGTCCCAGCTCTGTGTGACTCTCTGGTGGCACATCCCCCTTACTTATACCCTCCTCCCAGGCAGTGCCAGAACCTTCTAGAATGTTGGCAAAGCTGGCCTAATCTGGCTCAAGGTCAGGGGTTGAGCACCCTGGGTGCCAGGCTTTCCCTCCAAAAGCTATGGGTGGCTGGGTAATATTATCTAGACCGCTGACCTATGACAGTCCAGTGGCAAAACCCATGGCCATGGCATCCATTTTAAACACAGAACATTTCATTCAGGTGCATTTCTAAAATCGGGGAAATTTACAAGGGCTCACACCATTACATGACATTACATTTTAATACAGGGCAACTCCTACCACACATGGCCTATACAGGTTTATTACCATGGGGGAGACATCCTAGACAAGGGGGTCGAAAGCGAAAAATTTTGGGCCAAGTCCAACACACATCTTTACACAAACAATTAAATCACACTCATATATATACAATATATACAACATATACAACATATATCAAACACATACATATATCAAAAATAAAAAAAACAATAAATCAATGATTGGTTCCCCCACTGAGAACAAAACAAACAGCTTGTATACTCTTAAATCAGAGCAATACACTATAAAGTTGTCCCTACTGCGCCACAGGAATAACACCTCAAAAGATATTCAGGTGGTGCTTTACTTTATTCACAAAATTCTACGTGATGGGACTCCTTTTTCTCAGTGGGGCAGTATGGTGTTCAGTGGGGGTGAGAATTTGGCTCTATGGCCAGAGATGCCGACTTTGGAACTGGTGAACCAGGTTCAGCATTCATTACCAGACCATTCTCCTGAGGGAGCATATTCCCATGCTAGACCTTAGAAGGCCCCACTGGACCTTAGAAGCCCTAGTGTCTTAGCACCAGCAGGTGGACCCTAGCAGTGGCAGGTATGGGTTAACCTTAAAGGTTACCACAATCCATACCGAAGTTCACCTCCAGTCTTGCAGGCAGGCCTATGAAGCAGCACACGCTATAGTGACAGTGACTTTGGCACTGAGGTCACATAACCCTTGAGGCCAGTCCACCTCACCCATTGGTGCCTCCATTGGCCTTGTTTCAGCAGTGGTAGGGCAACTCGTCAGAAATAGACAATGCAGGATTTGCACCCACACCAAACTAAGTTTGCAAACTTCACTGTCCCTCTGCTTCAGGCACAAGCTCTTTTAACATCTGCTTGTGCATTAGGGGTTGTGTATCGTTTTAATCCACATTAACAAGATCTTCAATTGTTGGGTATATCAAACTCTCTCTTTTCTACTTAGGCATATCTGTCTACTTGGGTAACATAGCTTAAAAACATTGCCAAAATCAAAAGCTCTGATTAAACACTTATAAGGTCCCAAAGGTGAGACCTATTGGCTATGCCATTGCTTGTTAATACATGTAAGTTACCCCTATGGTAGGCCCTGGGTAGCCCTAAGAGCAGGGTGCAGTATTTAAAAAGTTGGGCATGTGATTTTACGTTTTACATGTCCTGGCAGTGAAAAGCTCTTACGTTTGTTTTTTACTACAGCGCAGCCTATCTCTCTCCTAGGATAACATTGGAGTTGCTGTGTTACATTTTAGAAGTGTAATTTCCCAATGGGACGAGATGTTTGGTTCAAGTTTGGTGTCTCTGGAATCCTAATTTAAAATCCTAACTCATGTTGAAGTTGAATTTTAAATGACAATTCTGAAAATGACACTTTTAGAATGTTGCGATAAAAATGAATGGGGTTGCCCCATGTCCATCAGAACCTGGGTATCTAATGATATTGGCTACAATTTGTTCAGTTAGGTGTCGCAATTGCTTGAATGAAAAGACAGTTCTAGAATACATCACCAAGGTATGCAGATCAATATATGGTCTGGAAAATTAATGAAACAAAACACACAACATATTTTATTTATTTATTTTTATTTATAGAGTTTTGTATAGCGCAAACGTGACCCAAGGGCATCAGAGCGTTTCACAGTTACATGTGTTACAGTTAGAGTACAACGGTATAGTAGTGTTAATATATATTAGAGTCCGGTATATGTCTTTCTTAGCAGTTTCAACAATAACACATTTAGGATCTGTTTAGTGTACAAAGGTGTACCTCTGATCCTCTCCGAATGATCCCGATGTGTATTGCCATTAAGTTCTACATCAAGATTCCAGTGTAGTACTGATGGAAAGTCTTGCCTAAGGGAGGAACTTGTTCATTAGGAAGATCTTCGCTTCCCTCTTGAATGTTGCCGTGTTTGGAATTTTTCTAATGTTTGGAGGAAGTGAGTTCCAGATTCTTAATTCAATACCTTCCTGAATCAACGCTCGGCGACGGGAGGTAGTGTCTGTCCTCCGCGCATGTGCAGTTGTTCACCCAAGGCCTCTGTAACCCGTGCTCCGCCGCAGTTGTGATCCACAGGCCCTCTTTAATCCGCGGTAGGCTGTGTTAATTCAAGACCTTCCTGAACCATCGCTCGGCGGCAGGAGGCTGTGTCGGTCCTCAGCGCATGCACAGTTGTTCATCCACAGGCTCTCTTTAACCCGAGCTCTGCCCTGGTAGGCTGTGTCTGTCCTCCGCGCATGTGCAGTTGTTCACCCAAGGCCTCTGTAACCCGTGCTCCGCCGCAGTTGTGATCCACAGGCCCTCTTTAATCCGCGGTAGGCTGTGTTAATTCAAGACCTTCCTGAACCATCGCTCGGCGGCAGGAGGCTGTGTCGGTCCTCAGCGCATGCACAGTTGTTCATCCACAGGCCCTCTTTAACCCGCGCTCCGCCCTGGTAGGCTGTGTCTGTCCTCAGCGCATGCGCAGTTGTCATCCACAGGCCCTCTTTAGTTCAGTCCTGGTGTTACGAAAAGGCCTTAGAAAGCTCAGCAGGGCCAGCGAGGGTGCCAGACCCACAACAGGGATCACAGCACCCATATTAAACCCTATGTGAGGTCATGAGATAGAAAGATTGAATGCCTAATTATTGTATAGCTAAACATGAACAACAAGCATTGGCATAGCCAGTAGGTCTCGCTTTTGGGGCCTT
This sequence comes from Lissotriton vulgaris, assembly GCF_964263255.1. NCBI lineage: Eukaryota > Metazoa > Chordata > Amphibia > Caudata > Salamandridae > Lissotriton > Lissotriton vulgaris. Next base: position 64,026,804 of record NC_141685.1, on the reverse strand, counting down.
ACAAGTATTTAGTTATGCAGCACAATATCCTTGGTGCAACAGCATCAACTGTTGCATGGCTAAACGCTTATAAGGTCCCAAAGGCAAGGCCTATTGGCTATGCCAAGGCTTGTTTTCATTGGTTCCTGTTTGTGCCTTTTAGAGATGCATGCTTCTGTTTCGTCCTCGAGTCTAACTACTTCCGCCTTTTGTTGATCTAGGTCACAGGTACTCACAAACATTTTCCCGGAGGCCACAAAGTTTGGTCTATGGTGTGACCGAGGGCCGCACTGATGCCAGCAGGGGTGTAAAGCTGGGGTAGGGAAACAAAGCATGTATATCTAGTGGCTGCCTTTAAGAATGAAGGTGTTCCTAAAGTTAAGGGCCTAGTTACTTCCTTTTCCTAACTGCAATTAACCTTTAAATAAGTGTTTGCTGTATATGTACGTTTTTTTTCATGTTAGTTCTGAGTCAAGTAAACGGCAGCCCAGTGCTGCTGCTGCCCAGGGGTCCGCATGTAAAGACCTGGAGGGCCTTATGCGGCCCCCGGGCGTACTTTGAGTATCATTGATCTAGATCCTCCCGGCGACCGCCCCAGCTACATGTGTATTTCCATGTTCTTCAAAAAGGGGTCGGGGTTGAGCCGGGGCCTCTGTATCTCCGTTTCTCTTGGTGGTCCCATGGGAGTAAAAGCTGCTCATTCTGCTAATCCTTCCCTAACTTTCCAGAAGAGTCAGAGCAGACAGGCTCGCTGAGTCATTCTTGGTTACTTACGTCGAACAGTAGAACGGGAGTTGGGTGGGGCAGGACCAGTGAGCACAGCTGAGAGGACTCGCCCTAGTGGGGAACGAGGGACAGATCAGAGTTCTAGTAGTTAAGCAAAAGCTAACTTATGGTGCCCGCAGCACCGACGCGCAGCGGTACACTGCGGGCGTGCCTAAGGCAAGCCCGCCTGTGTCCGGAACCGGTCAAGGGCAAGGAACCATGCCGGATTCGTCCCAGAAAACGGTAAGCTCATCACATATGATAGAGCAGTATTACTCTCATTGAGATACTCGGGTAGAGCCCATTGTGAGATGACTCTAGCGCCAACAAGCTTGATAGGGAAGAAGATGTCATGCCCTCTCTGCCGGACTAAGTTCATCTCAGGCTAGATTGAAGGGCCACTACAACTAGATAGGTGCACAAGGAATGAGCAATGGGAAATGGGACTTATTAACAGTAGATCCTTGCCAGCACACACCACAGAAATCATAATGCTAATAGAGAATGAAGAACTTGACATTCTCTTCGTTACTGAAACATGGTTGAAAGACTGGTCCGCCCCTGACATAATCCAAGGACTAACCCCGGATTTCCTTATCCAAAGACAAGATAGGATTGTAAAAATGGGAGGTGGGGTAGCAATCATTTACAAAAACGACTATGAATGCATGATATCGTCCGTTGCCACTACCAACAGTGAAACTGTACAATTCAGCCTAAAACATCGGCTACTAACTCGTTTTCAGGCACCCTGCTCTTTAGACCCCAGGACCCCCCACTCCATTCCTAGAGGAATTTCCCAGCTTAATAGCAGACATGGTGGCCAGCAAGAGCTCCAGTACATTATTGGGGGACTTTAACTTCCATCTGGATGAACCAGATAATACCACAGCAGTTAGATTAATTCATGACATGGAGGCCATGCAACTCAAACAACTGATGAGCACCTATGTAAAGGGTACCATACAGGATGCCATTTTTAGGTCTCGCATACGCTGCGCGCATACGCTGCGCGCATGCGCTGCATAGGAGGACCTTTAGCTGTCGTTCTGCTCTTTTTGGAAGCACATATTCGTGCTTGTGGCGGCATCCGCCTTGCGGCAGCAAGGAGGGGCGCGCCACAAGCATGAGTGTGTGCTTCCAAAAAGAGCTGACTGCGAGCGCACGCATGCTGAAATTCTAACGTGCCGCAAGTGCATGCAGGCACTACTTGCATCTTCAAATGGCACTTGCTTTAACAAATCTCATCAACGATCACTCCTACCACTGATGCACGCACATCTATAGGGAGAATATTTGAATGTGCTTTACTTAAACAGAACCTGTTCATTCAACGATATCAACTCAGAATTACAAACATGCATAGATGGTGCCTTTAGCATGCCAATGCACAACAAGGATGCCATTTTTACACCCACTATTAGAGTGCATGATTCACTGTATATTTCCACTGCCGCTCTGATCCTTGACACAAAAACATTTTTTAATAATTAGAAAGGAAACACCAGAGCAACACTACAAAAACAGAAGGAAACGATCTTGCACAGGCAACGTTTATTTGATTAAATGTATTAACCCTATTTTAAAATACGGTTTATAGCACATGAACAACAAGCATTGGCATAGCCAGTAGGTCGCGCTTTTGGGACCTTACAAGTATTTAGTTATGCAGCACAATATCCTTGGTGCAACAGCATCAACTTGTGCATGGCTAAACACTTATAAGGTCCCAAAGGCAAGACCGATTGGCTATGCCAATACTTGTTTCAAATGACCCTAAGCTAAAAGTAGGGACCCCTACACCAATGCCATGGTTGGATCATTATTTCATCCCATTTACACTGGAAAGTCCACAGGCTCGACACTCCAGTCACAAAGTAACCTGGATTACTAATAAATGACCAAAATCCCCACCTGACAACGTAAGGATTGAATTAGAGGACCAAGCATCAAGCCAAACAGATGACGTAGAAGAAGCCAACAAGATTTGGGCTGACTGGCTCAACAAAGTTGCAGCCCAACACCCACAGAAAACCAGACAAAGTAAACTTGATGTTAGGATTAAAGCCCCATGGGTCAATGAGCAATTAATTCAGGCAAAAAAATCATGTAAAAGAATGAAAAGTTTGTGGAGAAAAAACTATGATCCCGCCATCAAAAGTCAATATAAGGCAGCTATTAGAATATATCATAGGCAGATTATCCAAGCACAGACCAAAATCTTTGAAGAAAAAATTAATACGGCACACAACACACAAATGGGTTTCCGGCACACAACACACAAATGGGTTTCCGGCACAAAACACACAAATGGGTTTCCATCCCCAACATAGCACAGAGTCAGCTCTGTTGGTGGTAACTGAGGAACTAAAAAAGTGTTAAACCAGGGGTGCACAGCGGCCATCCTGCTCCTGGATCTGAGCGCCACGTTTGATACTGTTGACCATTGCACATTGATCAATAGGCTAAAGGAAGAAGGTATCACAGGCACAGCAATAAAGTGGCTCACTTCATTTCTGAAAGACAGAGTTGCTGGAAGGGGACTATCTATCCGATACCCTCCAACTACCGTGCAGAGTCCCACAGGGCTCTGCACTGAGCACCACACTTTTTAATATTTACATGCAACCTCTTACAGGGATTGTACAGGAATTTGGTCTATCCATAGTGGTGTACACGGACGGTACACAACTTGTATTATCAGTGACGAACGACCCCCACTCCCTACACGTAACCTAGGGCCGTGCATGACACGAATAGCTGAATGGTTGTGTAAATAGTCCCTTAAACTGAATGGGGATAAAACTGAACTTATGTTCCTGGGAAACAAAACAGTGCCCAGGAATCTTGTAAGCTGGCCTACTCAGTTGGAAGAACCACCAACCCCCAAGACTGCCATCAAAAACCTGGGAATCTGGCTAGACAAAAATGTAAGCATGGAGACCCAAGCAAAGAAACTTTCAGGCAAATGTTTCGGCTTACTCCATATGCTTCGTAAAATTCACCTCATCCTACCTGAACAATCTCGTAGAATTGTGATCCAAGCATTAATCGTGTCACAGCTGGACTACGGGAACTCGCTGTATCTGGGGGCACCAAAATACGTAATTAACCGGTTGCAGGTAGTGCAGAATGCCGCAGCAAGAACCCTGCTACAAATCTTGAAACAGCAGTCGGCCAGGGCAGCCCTGAGGACACTTCACTGGCTTCCAGTTCAGGCTAGGATCAAGTTCAAGGCACTGTGTATCGCTCACAGAACCATGAATGACAGAGCACCGGCCTTAATCCAAAAATTGGTTACACACTATACACCGAGTAGGACCCTAAGGTCACCAGAGGATCTTCTTATGCAACAGGGCAGAATAACGATGTCAATGCAATACAGATTGCTCCCAATGTAAAGCATACTCTGACAGTTAAACTACTCAAACATGGGTTACCACCTAGAAGAGGTGTAGTAATATTCGTGATAGAGGCTTTCCAGACAGAGGTATTCTACTCATAGGTTATATTCCCAGCAGTGAATTCCGTAACAGAAACGTTTCATTATTACACACATGAAGAAGTTTCAGCGGTCTACACTCCGTGATTGAGATTCCGCTTACCTACCAGGATAATTTTTTCTGGTTTAATGGCGCCGTACCCCACGTTACTACAAGAGCAAGCCTTAGTCCTTTTGGAAGACCAGGAGCAACATGGCCGATATTAGCGGCCTATGCACCACATCCTGACTTTGACACAATGCCACATGATGAACTGCTTGTTCAACTCAAAGAGTTGATAAAACTTTACAGAAACATGACACACTTCGTCCTGAGGACACTACCGGTCCAACCTACAGTAATTACAACTAATGCAGCTCCTACACAGAGCACAGGTACTAAAATTACTCCACAAACATTACACACGGAAATGGGCAAAGTGCCCACAAAACCTGAACAAATTCCTTTCTGGGTAGCTCAGAAAATAACCCAGTTAGAAGCAGTATTCCCAAATACAACAGCATTTGAAAAACACAGAATGTTAACAATCTGCTTGCCCATGGGGATAACACCACAGTTAGAGGATTGCACCTCTAGGGGTACAGTCTTTGCTGCCAAATGCACCAGAACTCATGGTATTCCTTCATTAGCAATAACACCAGATGCTTTAAGACAAATACAAAATGAGTACGGAGCAGAACTTGACCTAAACTTAGGGATGAAGTTAATAAATAACTACAACCAGGTATCCGCCATAATACTAGCTACCATTAAAGTGGAAGCAGCATCAGTGTCAATCCGCCAACGCCTACGGGAGTTCTCTCCATTAGAACAGGAGAATGAACCACCCAAAATAATTGAAACTGCGTATGCAGAATTTGACTGGAAGTGCACAGGGTCCCTCCCAACCAGGTCCCCTGAGCCCGATCTCCTTCCCTTAGGTGCACCTGTCGTTTCCACGGTTGTCACCCCATTAGCTCACATATAAGTCCCTTGTAAAAGATACCTCTGGTACCAAGGGCCTTGTTGTTAAAGAGGGTCTCTAAAGGCTACAGCACAAATGATGCCGCCCTAAGGGACCCCTCACCAAGCACATACATACATACTGCCACTGCAGCTGTGTGTCTTGGTGCAGACAAAACTGAAGAGACGACATGGCACACATCCCTGTATGCGATGCCCATAGGGACTGTCTGAGATATAGGTAAGACACCCCTATAGCAGGCCTTATAGTGCATGCTGCTTTAGGGATATCTCCTGCAATGTCCTTGTCGATTCCTGGATATTGCAAGTGACCAGGTAAGCTCTATAGTAAGCACATTGGCCGGACACTTGTCATTACGAGTTCCCCAGCCTCATGGAGGTTTCTCTGAAATATGGGATATTTGATACCAAACATCTCAGCATATTAAATCTGCATTGATTGCAGTATCCGATTTATTAAAAATTGCACACAGGGTGCCCCTTAGATCTACCAATCCTTAGTGTGGTCACCGACTGGCCTGAGCCAGCCTGCTACCACCAGACAGTTTTCTGTCCTCATGGAGAGAGTGCCTGTGCACTTTGAGGTTGATAACAATGCCTTTCCTGGGTGGAGGTATTCACACCTCCCCCTGGTCAGGCAGAGCCATCTGTGGCAGGGATTTTCAAAGGCCTTGCCGCCTTGGTAATGCGACCCCAGCCTCTTCTGTTAGAGGGAGCAAGCGATCATCCTGGCCTCACCCCCTTTTAGGCGCAAGGACAGGTGGGAAACCTTAGATAGAGCAGGAGGTGCGCCACCGCACCCTCTGTCAACTCCACATCTCAGGTGCTGAAGATGGGAAGATGATGGGACTTATCCAATCAGGGCTAGGACTATGTCCCCTTCCCACAGGAGGTGGGCATGATAAGAGGGTGTAGACACCACAGGAAAGGGGCCCATTAGCCTCTACCTGTCACTCCCTTGTAACACCCTTAAATCAAGATTTTAGGTAGCATCCCCAGACCCTGAATTTCAGTTCTTGACAACCTAAGAAGAGCCGGGCACTGCAGCCTTCTCTGCTGGTGAGGATCTGTAGGGAACTATTGTGTTGGTCCCAGTCCTACTGGCCTGTCTGCATCCCTGGATGATCCTGAACCAAAAGGCAAGTCATCTTGCAGCCCAGCGACCTCCAGAACCTTAGGAGGACTACCTGCCTTCGATAAAGGGCAATCTAGTTTTATGTAGTGGGATTTGGCCAGGGAGTGTCAGGACAAGCCAAGCTATGTTACTCACTCTATATTTGCAGACTTTGTGTTTTTGGTCTAATCACTCTCACTAATGTGCACCGTATTTTCGGTGTCAACACTATCGATTGAGCACTTGTTCAATAAAAAGAGTTTTACAAAGTACCTGTGTCTTGGCAAGATAAGCAGTGTGCTGGTCATTTATTCAATCGAGTCTGTTGTTGAGCTCTGAGTTCAAGCTGCCCTTTAATGTAAACACGGTAATAGATTTGGCAGTATCAGTTTATTTAGTTGAATTGGACAAAAATGAGTTCTAATTGCCAACTCCCTGACACCCTGAATGGCCTTAACCCAATCGCCATGCGTGCCTAGATCCCTCTCCCACACAGCTCTCCGTGTCCCCAAGGGATCCAGAGAACTGTAGATCAACTTCCTATCGATGGTTGAGATTGCTTTTTCGGTCAGGGGACCAATTAGTAGCTGGTCCTCCAGTAGGGATGCATCAGGCAACTGCCCCCCTTCCCGGATGTGACTTTGCAGAGCGTGGCCACCTGCAAATGTCAGAACAGTTTTTAATCACCTAATTCATACTTTTGTTGTAGGATCGTGAAGGACACAAGTGCCTGTCCCCTTCACACATCGCCCAGCCGTTCTAAGCTAATCAAATCAAATCAAATCAAATCAAATATTTCTTTATTCGGCACTTAAAAAGATATCATAAAAGTACATAAAAACAGTTAAAAATACATTAAAAAATAGTTCATCCAATACATTTCATTTCATTTAGTCCAAAGTCTCAATTTGCAGGGCATCATATTCAGCTAATCTCTCTTGAGTTCCTTAGCCTCACTGCCATCTTAATAAAACAGGAAAGGGTATATGCATCATTAGCCTTCTGTAAAAACATTAATGCTACCTTAGCATGTTTAAACTTGGCTTGTTTCAGTAATCCCACCAGGAACTTTCACCCTAGGTAATGAATAAAGACGGCACAACAAAACAAAATGAAGGGTATCCTGCGGAGAACTATTGTTGCAGCCGCTGGTACCCTTCTGCTCGACCGTTAAGGTAAAACCGGGGGGATCAGCCAACAGGTGGTGCAACAGGTTAAATCTAAAACGGGTCATATAAAATCTGTCCTGTGCATTATGGATCAGTGAGAGATAGGGTTCCCTTCCACTTTCTATTTTCAATAATCTATAAGCCACAACTGTAGATTTTACTCTTCAGTAGCCGTCCTCCTTGCAATTGTTCATTCCCCAAACATTTTCTTGACCGTCGTTTTATTCTGGGCAATAAGGGCTTCAGGTTCTGTGAAGAGGTTCTTACAGCCAATAGCCTCTAGTGTGCACTTTACATAATTTAGCCAGGGGATAGAGCTCCATTTGTCTCGTTTCAAACAGTCTGTGATAATTTGTCTACTGAGGCCTGCCTCGGGGTTGTACCAGATTTTCACCCAGGCCAAAAGTGGTCTGATCTTGATCTGGTCTTCAATGTAGGGTTCTCCCAGTTCCTCGTGTAAAATGTAGGCAGATGTACTAGATGGGACTTTCAATATCCTTCTGAAGAATTTGTTTTCCTCTGCCTGGACCGGGTATATGTTCACAAAACCCCAAACTTCCGCCCCGTAAGCTGCCTTAGCACAGCATATCGATCTATACAAATTTATCACTTGCTCGGGAGACCATCTTCCCAGCCTTCTCCCATACCCCATTATAGCCCCAGATGAGGCCACCAATTTTGCACAGTGTTTGTCCTCGAAAGATCTAAACTTTAGAAGCCCGTCAAATAGTACACCTAAATAGGGAAAGAACTGCACCAGACTAATGTTATGGGTTCCTATCTTATAAGAAAATTTCTTGTCTGGTCTGGCCCCCGCGAGCATAACATATGATTTGTCCAGATTTGCTGACAAATCAAGTGAGGCCATAAAACTCACAAATCCATTGATGAGCCTCTGTAACCCCCACGGTGTCCGGGCTAATAACATTGCCTCGTCCGCGTAAAGCAGGACGGGGACTGGGCGGGTACCTACTTGCAGGGAGTCCACTCCAAGTTTGCATAAATCCCTATCTAAATTATTAATATAAAGTGAAAACAAAAAAGGAGCTAAAATGCAGCCCTGCCGCACTCCACTAGTGCATGGAAATGGTGAGGTCTTGCTTCGGTCTTGGTTAAAACGGACGGACGCTGTTGTGTTCCAGTATAAAGCCTTTAGGATGTTAACTAAATCCTGATCCACCACTAGACCTTTCATTAGGGCCCATAGCTTCTCCCTATTCACATGATCGAATGCCGCGGAGAGGTCCATGAACCCCAGGTAGACTGCCTCCTCCCTGAACCCATATTGCGTGTCCGTTATTACCCGGTGGGTATCTGCCCATTCAGTCAGGCGATTTAAAACCACCCTACGCAGGACCTTCGCCGTGACATCAATCAAAGATATCGGGAGATAGCAATTGGGGTCATCTCAATTTCCTCTTTTGAAAATTGGAACTATGGTTGCCGAGGACCAAGAACGCGGCAGACCCGCCTCCACTGCTGCGTTCAGGACCCTTGTGAGAATGGGCGCCCACAGCTCTATTTTACTGAGGTATAGGTCAGGAGGTATTCCATCCGGGCCAGGCGCCTTATTTTTCTAAGCTAATCAATCCCCATTTGGGAGAAGCCCTGCAATCCTCCCACTGCACTTAAGAAATCACCATCATACAGTGGAGTAATTTCAGTCAGCTTCCCTTCCCAGCCTAAATAGTTGGTAGCCTCTTTCCACACCTTTACCAATGTTTGGGTATGAGTAGGCAGGGTGCACTCATACTTTTTTCGATACAGCACCGGGGTGGGGTAACCTCTCTTGCCCATGGCCAATCTATCTACCCGGTAAGCAGGATCCTCACAGTCCGCAAAAACCCAGTTGTTGACTGCCACCAGCTGCGTGGCCCAGTAATACTTGTGAATGCTCCGGAACGCGAGTCCACCTTAATAAACTCCCCTCTGCAACTTACTCAGCGTGACGTGCCACCATCCCACAACAGGAGCCGAAGTTCTCAGACTACCTTTTGAAAAAAAATGTCTGGTGTGATCTTAAAGAACATTTTTTGCCCAATGTACAGGAGACCCTGGAGGGTCATCACTTTAAATAGGGCCACCCGGCCCAGTGAGGAGAGCGGGAGCGCCCGCAAGTGTGGGGCATCACAGCGAAGACGGTCTCATTTCGGGAGTATGTTCCTGCCTGTGCTCTCTTGTAATGAACACAACCAAATATTTAAAGCCATGTAGTGCCACTCGAACTGTGCACTTAGATTGCAGCTGCAGGGTCCCTGCAACCATCAGGAATATTAAGGACTAATTCCAGTTGATCTTATATCCTGAATAATCTCCAAGTATGTGAAAAATGTGTAGGATTCGTTCACTCGAGAAGGCTGGTTGCGTGTCATATAACAAGACGTCAGAGTAGACGGAGAGTCTCACATCCCACTCCTGATCAACTGGAATACCCCATATGAGAGGTCCTGGTGAACCCAAACATGTGTGAAGAGCATAGGAGACAAGGAACATCCCTGTCGGACGTCAAAGACTCGGTAGACTGTATTATTGACACGCATGCTCACTAGAGGGGCCTCATACAAGAGCTTAACAGCAGCGCCACTGATTCAGCAAAGGAATCCCATATTGCATATGGTACTCCATTAAGGTGTCGGAGATTTAAGCGCGTTCCCTGGTGTGGCATAAAGCCCGATTGATCAGGATGAACCACTGTTGCAATTACTGTCCGCAGGCAGATCGCCAGGGTGTTCGCAAGGACCTTAGTCTCAATATTAAGCGGGGAGAAAGGTCTATAAGACCCACACTCAGTTGCTGGTTCGGCCTTTTTGGGATGACCGCCACCTCAAACGTTCATTGGTCCTCCGGGAGACACCCTTATTTTCAGGCAGTCTGAAACATACTCTGGAGGTACTCCCTGATTTTATCCATCATGCTTTTAAATAATTCTAACGGGAGCTCATCAGGCCCCATCGCTTGCCCTGTTTGCAAGGTTCCTATTGTCTTATTTATTTAGTCTACTATCAGGTCTTCGTCTAGTGCGTCTAGGTCCTTATTTGTTAGCAATGGCAGGGTCAGGTCTTTCAGGAAGTCTCTCCCAGTATTTCCGTCCCCTTGTTGTCAGTGTCCTCAAGGATCCAGTTCCATCCTTTGTCTTGTCTCTCTAACCATGTAAGCAACTCATTGGCCTTATCACCGACATCATAGAGACAATGCTGGGTAGCCAGCGCATGAGTGCACGCTATTTTCCATTAGTGCTCTTGATGTGTGCTGCTTCAGTTGATGGTGTAATGGGAGAGAAACTGATTCCCCACTTGCCAACCGAACCTCCAGGAAAGCACATTCTGTGTCCTGAGCCTCGCACTTCAATTTACGTTCCTTCGACATTCTCCCAATCAAGGCTTTTGTCTGGCCTCGAATCACTGCCTTGAATTCACCCTATAGTACGCAAGCTGATTCAACAGACCGCCCGTTCTCCTTAAAATAGAATTCTGCTCTGTCTCTCATACGAGCTTTGAACGTCTTGTCTTTTAAATATCATGGATCAACCCTTGGGGGTAGGATGAAGTCCACAACTGGACCATCGAGTTGCACCTCCACCAGCGAATGGTCCGAGCTTCCCCCTGCTATGTGCGTAGCAGCTCTAAAATCAACTTTATGGACAGTCTGGGTGAAAGGATGGTGCAGGCATGCCAGACTACCATGTGCTGTAGACAGGTGCGTCCGGTTCTGATACCCTCTTACCCTCTAGGGGCATTTAGGAGTATCACGAATATAGTATAGGTGCCGTTCTGTCACTTCAGTCACCCCAATGCGTATATGCTCTGTCGTAAGCGTCTTATCCTTCCACAGGATGAGTCAGTCTTGTCTAGGTCTCTTTCCTGTTTCCCGGCACTTGAATGGCATGCCCGAACACTCGAGAGAGCAGTGACCCACCAGCAGGCTTTTGTGGAGCGCTTTTGTCCTGGATGTAGGCTGCATTCAGTAGGGCACCCACTCTGTCTTTTCTTTGCCTTTGCCTGAAGATCAGCAGTCCCAAGGTAGCAGTCACACCTGGCCTGACGGTAAGTGCAGCCCCTCAGGAGGCCCGACCGTCAGCAATTAAGCCCACACTGTGGCCACTGGACCACAGGCATAACCGCAGACAGGGTGTTCGACACTGGAGTAGTTGTAGTCCCTCATGGGCCTCCGACACAGAGTAGTCAGAAATTCAGCAGCTAAAAGCCCAACACATGCTCTCCAGGAAGTCGGTAGATTCAGACCCTGTTGTGTTAGGAATTTGGCAAATGCAACCTTGAAGGGGCCGTTGGCAGCACACAATCGTCCAACTGGGTCTCAACAATTACGTTGTCGTAGAGTTCTATTTTCTGCCGTAAACTGTTGGGAGAGTCTTGGCGGGGCGGGGGGGGGGGGGGAAAGACCCTCAGACTAGCTGGTCCTGCTGGATGGCTTTCCGGCCCGCCCTACAGATAATGTCGGACCTTGCTTCTTCCCAGACAGGCAGGCTTCTAGGCGGACTTCTAGGCTCTTCAGGACAGATACACAGCTTCTCCATTAAGTAATTCAGACTGCAGGTGATGTCCCCTCAACTTAGATAGGCTTACACCATCCCTGGTGGCACAGCAGGCACCTGAGTACTTTGTGGGGCACTTTATTCCTTGGTAACAGAGGACTTTGAACTAGGGTATAAAAGAGGGATAGATGGGCCCACTTGCATACACAGCTGGCAGGCCAGAGATGCTGTTTACTCTGTCGCACTCTCACATTGCATTTATGCTACGCACACCAACACCCTAAACACGCCCTTGATGTTAGCGCAAAGTCTGGGCACAGGCATAGAAATGGAGCATTACATGGGTGTGTCAGTAGGAAGCCACTACACTGACCATGATGCAAAGATCTCATCAGGCTATTGATCCTTACAACAGGGTGCATTGCCACCACCGCTCTAGCTGTTAAACCCATGACAGTCCTCTGCCTTAAATAAGGGCACACTTGGTGTGACCCTCCAGGTCACAGGACCGGTCCAAGACCTCTCATAGTCCCTTGTTAGAAGTTGCACAGTACTGGGGTGGCAGAAAAATCTCATGTAATTGTTTTGTGGTAGATTTATCCCAGTAATGTGCAATTACCAGTTTGACGCCATTGACTGGGGAGTTGCCACAAGGAACAGATTCTTCTGCCTGTTAAACTGCATGCCATTCATTATTTCATAATTTTTTGGGCTTTTATTTACCACCAGATTTAAGCAGGTGGTAGATATATGCATGTGGTTGGTTGGGGGGTGATGGGTGAAGTAGGGAAGGGAAGGGTAAAGAAATGTCCAACAAAGGGAAGAATTGTGTGTTTCCCCCATTTTGTAAAAAAACAGCATAAGTCTTGGCTGCTTCTGCTGCACCCAGCGTCTTTTCAGTCTAATTTTCCTGTCTGGATAAAAATGGTGTCCTGTTTTTCTGCACCCGGTACATCCAGATGCAGAAAAACCTAACAACTGATAATCAGGTGGAATGAAATGAGCGCATGAAAGTACTACTTAATTTCATTGCCCTTGATTCATACTCTGGACCATAGTTGAGGGATAGGTCTAGGCATAGTCCTCGCAATACACAATAGATTTGTGTGCGGCAGAGGCCAAACTCAAAAGTCAGGATACCAGATACAAGTAGGTGGTAACTCAGGGCAGGGGAAAAATGCCTGTTGTCCATGGAGGGGAAATTCCCGTCCCAGAAATCTAAAATAAAAATGAATTAATAGTATCCTTTTTAGTTCTCGCCTGTCGATGCGCATGCGCATCGAGCAAGCGAGACTATGGGGGCTTATCCACTCTTTATCCACTGCAAGGAATCGTGGCGATTCCTTGCAGTACCCGTGACTTTTAAGCTCAATGCGCATGCGCATTGAGCTTAAAAGCGCGTGCACGTCCGTCTTGTTTTACCCGCTCCGCCCCCTCCCCTTCCCGCCGTGTCGCATTTCTCCTCCCCCCTCCCCTCTCTTCCCTCCGTCTTGTTGCCTATGGGCGGCTGTGCTGGCAAGCAGCGCTGCTTCCTCTCCTCTTTCTGTTGCAGCTGCTGGCGATGGGGGGAAATGAAAATGAAATTGACTTTTCCGAGAAAAGAATGAGGCGGTCTGACTTCACCAATGAGAGCTCAGTGCTGACTTCCGCACTCCTTCCTTGGAAGCAAACACGTTTTTGCAACTTTAATAAAATAGTAATCATAGAAGCAATACATTATATTTCATTTTGCTTTATATGTACTAAAAGAATTATATTTCACAACAAAGTGGCCATGCTTATTGTTATTTGACACAATAAGGAAAAAAAAAACAATGATTTACAGCATGGTCTCAGGGAACTGCCCCCTCATCATATCGCTTCAAAATGGCTTCACTGTATGTACCAGAACGAGCACGCTCCCTCTTCGACTGGTTGAGCCAGTCCTTCTCGTATCCATGCCCCTCCAGCAGGTCTCCCTTCCCGCACAGCTCCCTCTGCAAACATGAAACAAACAGCAGGGAGGGGAGGCGTTTCCAGGGCCAGCTCACTCTCGCTCTCTTCGTCTTGTTTTGCTTTCGATCTAGACCCGTCTCCAGCAACAGCCTCTGCTGCCTTAACTTTTAGTTTTGATACTGCGGATAATTACCCAGGGTCCTTCTAACTTCCATTTTCAAACGCCTTGACAACAGTGAAACAATTTGGGATTTCGTTGTTTTCATCCAGCCAGAAATTAAAAAAGGTAACCTTTTTTTTCTTAAAAGCAGTACGGTTTTGCTTCGTCCCTCAATCAGGAAGTAGCTGTTGGCTCGTTGACAGGGAGAAAAAAATCGTATATTTGTCAGCTCAAGTTTGGATCAAGCGAATTTGGGTTTCGTTTATGAGGTGAAGTTTGATTTCACTTTTGGATTTAAAATGTCACGGCATTGAATGTGAGTGTGCGTTTGGAAAGCTGTTTGTTTACCTGTCATTCTATTTCGCCAGGTTCGCCCAACAGCCCTGAGACGTGTTTATTGAGCGCATGGATGTTTATAAACCTGTCGCTTAACTGTTATTTTAAAACATGTCATTGTATTCCTTGTTGTGACTATTTCGGATGTTTAATCTGGTATATTCATGCAATACGCACTCGGTTTGTGTCAATAACTACAAACGTGCACCAAATGAAGCCTACCTTTTGGATTTGTTTTTATAGGCGCCGGGGGTTAACGTTTAAGCTAACGTATGGTAAATGGCTTATGTTAAACTAAAGTTGTATATGTTTTATTGCATTTTTTCTGTTCTTCACATTTTATTTTTAGCTGCATAATTCCATCAGTGTAGTCTAGTTCCATTTTACTTTTTTGTTGAAATCCAAACCATTTGCTTCACTGATTTGCTCTAGTCTCCCTCAACCCCTCACCCTCACCCTCACCCACCCTCACTCACCCTCAACCCCTCACCCTCAACCCCTCACTCACCCTCACTCACCCTCACTCACCCTCAACCCCTCAGCCTCACCCTCACTCTCACTCACCCTCAACCCCTCACCCTCACTCACCCTCACTCACCCTCAACCCCTCACCCTCACTCACCCTCACTCACCCTCAACCCCTCACCCTCACTCACCCTCACTCACCCTCAACCCCTCACCCTCACTCACCCTCACTCACCCTCAACCCCTCACCTTCACTCACCCTCAACCCCTCACCCTCAACCCCTCACCCTCAACCCCTCACCCTCAACCCCTCACTCACCCTCACTCACCCTCAACCCCTCAGCCTCACCCTCACTCTCTCACCCTCACTCACCCTCACTCTCTCACCCTCACTCACCCTCAACCCCTCACCCTCACTCACCCTCACCCTCACTCACCCTCACTCACCCTCAACCCCTCACCCTCACTCACCCTCAACCCCTCACCCTCACTCACCCTCACCCTCACTCACCCTCAACCCCTCACTCTCAACCCCTCACCCTCACTCACCCTCACTCACCCTCAACCCCTCACCCTCACTCACCCTCACTCACCCTCACCCTCAACCCCTCACCCTCACTCACCCTCACTCACCCTCAACCCTCACCCTCACTCACCCTCACTCACCCTCAACCCCTCACCCTCACTCACCCTCAACCCCTCACCCTCACTCACCCTCAACCCCTCACCCTCAACCCCTCACTCACCCTCACGCACCCTCAACCCCTCAGCCTCACCCTCACTCTCACTCACCCCCTCAGCCTCACCCTCACTCACCCTCACCCTCACTCACCCTCACCCTCACTCACCCTCAACCCCTCACCCTCACTCACCCTCAACCCCTCACCCACCCTCACCCTCAACTCCTCACCCTCAACCTCAACCCCTCACCCTCACTCACCCTCACCCTCACTCACCCTCAACCCCTCACCCTCACTCACCCTCAACCCCTCACCCTCAACCCCTCACCCTCACCCTCACCCTCACTCACCCTCACCCTCACTCACCCTCACCCTCCCTCATCCTCACCCTCACTCATCCTCACTCACCCTCACCCTCACCCACCCTCAACCCCTCACCCTCACTCACCCTCACCCACCCTCAACCCCTCACCCTCACTCACCCCCTCACCCTCACTCACCCTCAACCCCTCACCCTCACTCACCCTCACTCACCCTCAACCCCTCACCCTCAACCCCTCACCCTCACTCACCCTCACTCACCCTCACCCTCACTCACCCTCAACCCCTCACTCACCCTCAACCCCTCACTCACCCTCAACCCCTCACCCTCACCCACCCTCACCCTCACTCATCCTCACCCACCCTCAACCCCTCACCCTCACTCACCCTCAACCCCTCACCCTCACTCACCCCCACTCTCACTCACCCTCACCCTCAACCCCTCACCCTCACTCACTCTCACTCACCCTCACTCACCCTCAACGCCTCACCCTCACCCTCACTCACCCTCAACACCTCACCCTCACTCACCCTCAACCCCTCACCCTCACCCTCACTCACCCTCAACCCCTCACCCTCAACCCCTCACCCCCTCACCCACCCTCACTCACCCTCACTCACCCTCACTCACCCTCACTCACCCTCAACCCCTCACCCTCACTCACCCTCAACCCCTCACCCTCACTCACCCTCACTCGCCCTCAACCCCTCACCCTCACTCACCCTCAACCCCTCACCCCCTCACCCTCAACCCCTCACCCTCACTCACCCTCACTCACCCTCACTCACCCTCACTCACCCTCAACCCCTCACCCTCACTCACCCTCAACCCCTCACTCACCCTCACCCACCCTCACCCTCACTCACCCTCACTCAGCGCAACCACAGCATCTTCACTAAATATATTTAATACACTTTAAGCTATTGGCAATATAAAATAAAATCCATTTTACTTACGTATTAATTATTGTTTTTTAAAGCCATTGATTTTTTTTATATCAATACATATAAGTCACATATAAGTCCCGTTAATACAAAACATGTTGCTTTACAAATGCTAGAGGTGTCACATTTAGAAAAATTATAACTATTGGCTTTGTAAAGAAGAAAGCTATTAATTTAGCTATTTAGAAAAAACAACACATAAATAAAAAACAAAAAAATAATTAACACCTATAGCTCAAACTTTCCTACTGCGAGACCTATTGCATTTCCAATGCTTGTTTAAATATCTGTTTTGTGCAAGTGCATATGACTTTAATTTCTGCCTTTGGGATTCAATGTTACAAGTCCATAGGGTGCATGTATCCTTTGTGAGCTTAATAAAATGTTGAAAATTCTATAAATCCTCACTCTTACATCCAAGCACTCTCAGGCTACCATTCTACACTCGGCTCTGTCTGAAAAACAGCTCAACATTTTCAAAATTCTGCAACTCTGCATTGATTTGGCTTGTAAATTATATTTTTGGAAATTGTCATGTATTAACTATTTAATTTTAATACTATAGGTGATTGAAATTACTGACGAAGAAAGCCCGATTTAGCACCAGGCAACTGAAGTCAGTGCCATAAGAAGGATTATTTTGAAAAACTGAAGGACATCCAGCCTTCTACTTTTAAACAATTTCCAAAATCTAGTTGTGGCGAGGAAGTGGGAGCTGAGGAAAGTACTATACTGTAAGTGAAGTCTCTAATTTAGTATTTCATTAACCCAGAGCAAAGCCATATCTGTGCACAGAATAACGTTCATCTAAAACATAATGTAATTCCAGAGAGGAAGCACCCATTGCATAAAAGAAAGTTATAACAAAAGGTTTCTTCTGCAGACCATCAAAGAAAAGACGCTGAGAGAAGACTCCGAAGCTGACACTTTAACAACCGAACGATTGGAAAATCACCTTTGTTCAACAACCGTTTTTAACCAGTTACGCAAGTTTGAGACTATCTGCCTCTGGGTAGAAAACCACGACCCACTCTGCTCACTCTTGGGAAAACCTTAAAAATTCACCACTTTATTGTGTTCATAACCATCTCAGATTGTTTCCTTTTTATTGTGTACGGTTCTGTAATTCTATGTAAATCACCTCAACATTACCTGCTGTGCGTGAATGATATGTAAAACTGTTAAAGATAAAAATGGATTAAATGAGCACAGTTGCCCTAAAGGTAATGTAAATAAATCCTCGTCTTCGGAAATACAAATCTTAACCTTACACCAAACAAAGAAAGGGTAAAAGGAACTGATGTTCTGCAACTGGTGATCCACAATAGTACTGTGCACATTCTAAAACCCCCAGTTACTGCCATTACGTCAGTGCTAAAAGGTACTTATCAGTTTAATTATTAAATATCAGACTAACACCTTATCATTGCATTGTTAAGAACCTATACAAAAAGATTTGAGAAAATCTTCAGTCACAAAATAAGTTGCTGCCGGATAGGCTATAACCTAAAGACTATTATCTGCTAGAAACATTTCGACAGGTGTTACAGGGCTGCTTCCAGACATAGTTTGCTCAATTTAAGTGTTAAGAAGATTACACACAATTTCTTTTAGAGATAAATGCTGAACATTATCTAAACAAGCCTGACTCTAAAATCGGGTTCCCTCTTACCGTGGCATATAAGCAAGAGAAAACTAATCGTAGAGATATTAACTCTAGGTATACACCTTATAAAAACACGGACTGTGAGAACAAATTCAGTGTTCACAACCACCTCAATGAACGCAAAATAACCTAATTTGGGGGAAAAAGTTACATGTGCCAAAAAAGACACAGCCATAAATCTTATCTCACAGAATTTGACAGAATGCACACTGGGGAAATCCACTCTCAGTGCAAAGTATGCCAAAAAATCTTCAGGCGTAAATCTTATCTCACTGAGCATATGAGGATCCACACTGGGGAAAACCACTCTCCGTGCAAAGTATGCCAAAAAAGTTTCAGGCGTAAATCTTATCTCACTGAGCATATGAGAATCCACAATGGGGAAAAACCTTATCAGTGCTCTGAATGCCAGAAAAGGTTTAGTTTCAAAGCGGCTCTATATCAACATGCATTAACCCACTCTGCGGAAAAACCTTACCAGTGCGCTGAATGCCAAAAAAGTTTCTGCCGTAAATCTAAACTCACTGAACATATGAGATTCCACTCTGGCGAAAACCCTTATCAGTGCTCTGAATGCCAGAAAAGGTTTTGTAACAAATCGAGCCTATCTCGACATGCAATAACCCACTCTGTGGACAAACCTTCTCAGTGCGCTGATTGCCAGAAATGTTTCAAAAACAAAAGCAGTCTCACTCAGCATACAAGATACCACTCTAAGGCTAAGGAAAAACATTATCAGTGCTCTGAATGCCAGAAATGTTTCAGTGATCAAAGCACTCTGACTCGGCATACAAGAACCCACACTGGGGAAAAACCTCATCAGTGCACAGAATGCCAGAAATGTTTCATTGACAAAAACAGTCTCACTCAGCATATAATAACCCACACTGGAGAGAAACCATATCAGTGCACGGAATGCCAGAAATGTTTCAGTTGCAAACGCAGACTCACTGAACATACAAGAATCCACTGTGGGAAAAACCCTTATCAGTGCTCTGAATGCCCAAAACATTTCAAACTTAAATCACTTCTAACTGCACATGTGAGATTCCACACTGGGGAAAAACCTTATCAGTGTTCTGAATGCCAGGAAAGGTTTTGTAACCAACAAAGTCTTTCTCGACATGCAATAACCCATTCTGTGAAACATCCTTATCAGTGCTCTGAATGCCAGGAATGTTTCAGTAGAAAAAGTAGTCTCACACGGCACATAAGAATCCACACTGGGGAAAACCGTTATCAGTGCACTGAATGCCAGAAATGTTTCAGTCAAAAAAGCTGTCTCACACGGCACATAAGAATCCACACTGGGGAAAACCGTTATCAGTGCACTGAATGCCAGAAATGTTTCAGTCAAAAAAACTGTCTCACTCGGCACATAAGAACCCACACTGGGGAAAAACCTTATCAGTGCTCTGAATGCCAGAAATGTTTCAGTGAAAAAAGACATCTCGCGCTGCATATAGTAACCCACACTGGGGAAAAACCTTATCAGTGCTCTGAATGTCAGAAATTATTCCGTGAAAAAAGACATCTCACGCTGCATATAATAAACCACACTGGGGAAAAACCTTATCAGTGCTCTGAATGCCCTAAAGATTTTAAACTTAAATCACTTCTAACTGCACATGTGAGATTCCACACTGGGGAAAAACCTTATCAGTGCTCTGAATGCCAGAGATGTTTCAGTGACAAAATGAGACTCACTAAACATACAAGGACCCACACTTGGGTAAAACGTTATCGGTGCACTGAATGCGACAAATACTTCAGTGAAAAAAGCAGTCTCACTCAGCATATAAGAACCCACACTGGGGAAAAACCTTATCAGTGTTCTGAATGCCACAAATGTTTCAGTCAAAAAATCAATCTCACTGAGCATATAAGAATCCACACTGGGGAAAAACCTTATCAGTGCTCTGAATGCCAGATATGTTTCATTCAAAAAAGCAGTCTCACTAAGCATATAAGAATCCACACTGGGGAAAAACCTTATCAGTGCTCCGAATGCCAAAAATGTTTCAGCCAAAAATCTCATCTCACTGAACATGTAAGAATCCACACTGGTGAATAAAATTATCAGTGCTCTAAATGTCAGAAAAGATTCAGAGGTAGAGATGGTTACAGGCGCCATAAGAAAACACACCATCAAAATAATTCAGTTCTCTGAATGCCAGAAAAGCATCAATTTTAAACTCAATCTCACTCTACATGAGCAGACGCACACAGAGGAAAAACATTACCAATTTCTGTAAATGCCAGAAATTCCTATTTGATAGGCACAGCCCCACTAACTATAAGCGACTCCATACTGATGAAACACCTTATGAGTGCTCTGAATGCCAGAAAAGCTGCAGAGAAAAACGCTATCTCACCATGAGAAAGTCCACACTAGAGAAAATCCTTATGCCATAAAAGGTTGAATCTGAAAGACAGTGTTATGCTTCATGAGAGATCCCACTCTGGGGAAAAACCTTATGCGTGCTCGAAATGCAAGCAATGTTTTGGTTACAAATTACTTCTCACTTGACATGAGCGAACTCACACGGGGAAGAAAGCCTTATGTGTGTTCTGAATGTCAGATAAGGTTTAGTCTTGAATACAATGTCATTTCACATGAGAGAATTCACACTGGACTAAAGCCATATACAGGAGGGGAAAGCCAGAAACGTTATACTCAGAAAGGAGATATCACTAAACATGAGAAATGCATCCACACCAGGTGAAAAGTAAGGCGTATCTTGAGTTGCAGAAAAGCTTCTAACAACCTGACTTTACATGAGAGAGCACATATTGTAGTTGCAATAGAATTCATCAAGAAACTCTTACAGGATAACTTAGGCTGCCCGCATGCAACCTCCAAAGAAATTTCAGGCCTGGAAATATTTTTATTTGCAACAGAATCCACAATTTGAGTATCTGAAAGTTACAAAACTCTCAAGGTCTTTACTTTACACAGAGAATTGTTAGTGCTTGCAAAAATCAACTAATTGCCCTAAAAATCACAATAATAATATCTTAAATTTTACTCCACCCAAAAGGTTTCTACTCACCCTTGTTTCTTAACATATGACTGATATCTATTTTTTCATGTTAAGATTAAGCCTATGTGGAGTTCTTCAGTGAGGAATTCCGCAAAGTGACAAAAAAACTCTGGCGGTCTACGTGGCGTTCCGCAAGCAGCGGAGTGCGTAAGGGTCATGCCGTTAGTGGTGATTTCATCCCATGTCGGAGGATCATTTGGCCCTTCTCTTCCAGGAAGTTATGGATCTCTTTGCCAAGGGAGCTATCAAATGTGTCCCTGTGCCAGAAGTAGGTCGGGTTGCTACTCCCACTACTTCTTGGTACCGAAGAAGGACAAAGGCCTGCATCCTATCGCAGTCCTCAGGGACATAAACCGCTTCCTCCGAAAGGAGAAGTTCAAGATGTTAACCTTGGCTCAGGTCTTGTCTGCCTTCGACCCTGGAGATTTGATGGTAGCGTTGGACTTGCAGGACACTTAATTTCACATCCTCGTCTTGCCTGCCCACCGGCATTACCTACGGTTCACGGTAGGCCACACGCATTTTCAGTTTCCACGCTCCCCTTTGGCCTTACCAGCCCCCCCCCCCGGGTGTTCACGAAAGTGATGGCGGGGGTCGCAGCTCATCTGCGCAGATCAGGGGTTCCAGTCTTCCCCTCTCTCGATGACTGGCTGTTGAAGGTGAGCTCGCCCAGGCTGTCGTCTCCCACCTCCAGACTACGACGGACTTCCTGCATTTGCTGGGTTTCACAGTTAACCTGCTGAAGTCGCACCTGATTCCCTCCTATATGCTCCTTTTCATCAGAGCGGTTCTGGACACAGCACATTTTTGGGTCTATCCTCCCTAGCAGCAAGTCCAGGCTACTCAGGATATGATACCGATGTTTCAGCCTCCATCCCGGGGTTCTGTGAGAATGACCCAGAGGCTGCTGGGCCTCATGGCCTCCTGCATCCTGCTGGTGCATCATGCCAGATGGCATATACGTGCTCTGCAGTGGGACCTGAAGTTCCAGTGGTCGCAGCACCAGGGGAATCTTTCCGATGACTTTGAGATTTCAGAGGGGACTGCAAGTCCGTTGCAATGGTGGTTCAGGAACCAGGATTGGGTCAACAGCAGATCCCTCTCCCTTCCCCAACCTGAGTTCACAGTAGTAATGGATGCGTTACTCCTGGGTTGGGGCAGCCATGTGGGAATGGCGGAGATCAAAGACCTCTGGTCTCTGGTGGAGTCCAGGCACCACATCACCCCTCTGGAGCTCCGGGCGATTTGTCTTGCACTGAAGGCATTCCTTCTTTCTGTCAAAGGAAGAGTGGTGCAGGTGTTCACGGACAACACCACCGCCATGTGGGACTGCAACAAACAGGACAGGGTGGGGTTGTGGACCCTATGTCAAGAGGCTCTTCGCCTTTGGACATGGCTGGAACATCAGGGCATATCTCTGGTGGTTCAACACCTAACAGGTTCACTGAACGCCAGGACGGACAAACTCAGCCGCCAGTGCATGATGGATCACAAATGGCATCTTCACTCGAAGGTGGTGCTAGGTCTCTTTCAGTAGTGGGGAGAGCCTTGGTTAGATCTATTCGCCACCGAAGAGAACGCTAAATGTCAGCAGTTCTGCGTGTTAGAGTTTCCAAGGCGGCTTTAGCTCGGCGACCCTTTTCGTTGCGAGTGGAGTTGCGGCCTCCTGTACCACTTCTGCCAAGATTGCTGAAGAAGATCAAACTCGATCAGTCCCAAGTCTGGTACCCCGAGCTCTTGAGCATGGCCAACAATCCTATTGTTAACAGATTTTTGAAGTGCATTACTCTTCTCTTTCCTCCTTCTCCTTTCGTAATGCCCTAGTGGGAGTTGAATCTTGTCCTAACTTATCTTATGTGTGCTCCCTTTGAGCGCCTACATGATTGTCCTCTTCGCCTCCTTAGAAGACTGCTTTTTTGCTTGCCATCACCTCTGCTTGCAGGATGAGTGAGCTTCAGGCTTATCTTCCAGACCTCCCTTTCTTGCTGTCCATCCGAACAAAGTAGTCCTCCGTGTAAGCTCTCTTTTCTGCCCAAAGTGATTGCCTCTTTCCACATAGGTCTGACCATCAGATTACCTACCTTTTTCCCACCTCTGCTGTGTTTTTCTCTGCCAGGCGCACAACATATAGACTGTTCACACACTTTCTGTAGTATGCTTCGTTCTGGGCAGATAAACTCTAATCCCCGACTCTACTTCTATCCTCGTGTTAGTGCAGCCCGATGTAAACAGTAATTGTAATGTATTTAGATTTACATAACACTTACTACCCCATACGAACTTTGAAGCGCTTTTTCGACGAGTAGCACGCTACTCCAGCATCCAAAAATGATTAGTGGTGAATTAGTATAGGGAAATATAAAATGTATATGAGAGCTGGACATGTTGGTCTGTTAGTTGGGTTAAAAAAGATTGTGGGGGGATAGAAGAAGGAAGGTTTTGCATTTATATAGAGCTTGCTACCCCTGATGAAGTGTTGAAGTGCTTTTCGGCGAGTAGCATGCTACTCCAGATCCCAAAAAGATGAATAGACAGATCAATTATGGTGGGGAGGTTGTTTTATTGTATACACACAACTGTACACAAATTAATAAAATTGCATTGTAAAGTTGTATCCAAGAGGCAAGTATAGTCTCCGATAATAATGTATACAATACTGATAAGTTTTAAGTTGGCTTGCCATCAAGACTGATGCCCTGTAATGTTGATGCAAAGTCATCTGTGCTGGAGTATCTTAGACTCTTGTTGAATTGTACCATCCACCTTGTAGGTAATGCTATTTGTATCAGGTCCACGTTGTAGGCAGACACAAACGCCTAAATTGTGCACTATTTTTATTAAGCATAATAAGCATAATGTAAGTGAGCAGATGACTGTAAGCACTGTACAAGCTGTATTAGGTACTTATAGGTAGAGTGACATAGAGGGCAATAAACACTCACTAAATCTTTTTTATTATTATTAACAGTCCTCATAAGAACATACAATTCAATACGATGTACAATTAGCCCATTGGGGAACAGTTCAGGCATCATCTGGGGATTATATATCCGAGAAACACAAGTGTCTTTCATGAATACAAATTGACTACTCCTCCAAGGACTCCACTGTATTATTGACACAGGCAAAAAGGCAAACAAGCAGTCAGGAGGCGCACTGATTGTATACCCCCACCTGATAGGATGTTGACAGACCCCAACCACCTGCAGGGGAAACGTGCCACCTCACTTAATAGCTGCCAGATGCTTTACTATGCAAGCAGACTGGTGGTTTACAACTGCGCCTACGTTGGGGCACCACATGTTTTTTCCAGCATAATCTGGTGTGCTCCCCCCTGTGTGGGATGATAGCACCCACTGAAAACTGCACCGTTGTGTAGTCTGAGACAGTGCACCTTCCATGCAATTCTGAACTGGGCCTTTAAATACGGTACTATTTTGTGTGCCTATTTAATTCAGGTATACAAAGAATGTGGTACTACTTGTATACTAGGGTAGGACAAGGAAGATTGAATTTCTATGGTGGCAGAAATGTTTTTGTCAAAGTGCTTTATGCCCTCAACACCCTCCCGTACCCTGAACATAATGAGATTACGTAGAATACACCTCTGCGTGCCTAATGCTGCCATTTGTATTTCAAGACCAGTGATTAATGTGGCTTTATCAAGTTCAAAGCCATTAGGCGTTCCCGACCTGTCTGATACTTGCATATCGAAAAGATGAGTCATTTGAACCTAAAGATAGATAAACATATTCATAGGTCACGATTTATGTCTTCATCTAATATAAAACTGTAAATTAGGAGAGGTGATAAGTGAGAAGTTAAAGGCAGCCGCTAATCGAGCTGCATTTGTACATAGGCCTTCCTATATTATATCTATTCCTGCTTAAGTCTTTAATTGTAATGAATACTTTAATACCCAGGCATAAAGTCATCGTCGAGCTGTTTAGATAATCCACCTGTCTCGCCACTTCTTCCCCACTGCATCCTTAACCAGTGGCCTAGCCAGTGTGTCTTGGGCCCCAAGGCAACAAAGGAAATGTGACCTCTGCCGTTTATTTGGACTGTGGAAAACAGCAATAATCATTGTTCTGTGGGCCCCTCAGGCCTCTGTTTGTACTGTGACAAACAGCCTTTATCAGGGTTCAGTGGGCGTTTAAGGCATCTGGGGCCTCGTGCCACTGCACCCCCTGCACCATTGGGAAGCTAAGCCCCTGCCCTTAACAGCTTCTATTCTAGCCCCACTGGAGTACCGAAACAGCCAAGTACTGATCTGGCCATATATGCAGGCATGCAGCCGCCTCTTCCACTGAAGGGATTTAAGTCGCATGAAAGCAGCATGCGGGAAACAACCATTTTCTGAGGTAAAGTCAACTAACACCTCTTCTGTTCCAACCTGAATCCATTTAAAACCAGGGACGAAAAAACGGTTCATCGTCATCCCTTGCTAATCAGAAGGGTAAAAAAGATTCATCTAACATTACAGTGTACCACATTACAAATTGTGATTCTGTTTACAAATTAAAACTAGCATGCATATAGAAAGGGCAGCCTTTGGCCAAAATAGCCATTTTCCCTACCCATACTTTTAACACATCTTATACATAAAATGCTAATTACATTGTCATCCGGAAATAGTCATTAGCGCCTACTCATAACCAAATGCCACTTAGAATTGTCTTTCACTTCAAGGTGTCAAAGGTATATTAATATAAAAGCAGTATTGAATTTTTTGACGTTGTGTACTCTTACCAAAATTTAAAGCATCAACTCTATATGACACACCATAGAAAAAAGGAGTTGTTTATATATACTAAACCTCCAGAAACGTTTGATTAACCAGTTATAAAGTCACGTCTAGCTTAGTTAGTTTATAGTCTTCTTTTTTTAATAGTAATTATTTCACATTGTTACTGAATATGCATGGCTAAACACTTATAAGGTCCCAAAGGCGAGACCTATTGGCTATGACAATGCTTGTTATTGATTGAGTACATTGAGCGGCAAAACTTTTTGATTAAGTCCTGAAGAATGCCGCAAACACCTATTTGGAGGGTTAATAGGCTGAAACATGTTGACCTCTTATTGACTCTTAACAGTGGATATATATTTCTCCCACAGTGTCCTATTTTTAATCCTGGCCCAGGGGTGTACAAATAATGGAAACCACATACCCTTTAGCAAGTTTTAACTTTCACTCTGCTGCCCCCACTACCCTGAGCTCATTATTGTGGTATTTAGTATACCTTTCTCTATAACAAAATATGCCTGAACTCCTCCCTCTCAGTGAGGGGGTTGTTTCATGGTGCAAGGCGATTCGCAATAAGGAAGCATGCCAACTATGGTGGGAGAGGGAAATCGTCCTTTTAAAGGGATATTTCATCTTAGCTAGGTCTTCATTTGCAACAGTAATCCTCAGAGACCCAAGGGTTTCTTGATTGTGGTAGAAATGCATTTTTACCCCTTCATTGTACGTTCAAGCACAGACCATTGCATGAAATGTGATCTATGTAGGGAAAATACTCTGTGCACTGACAAAATGTGTTAAAATGACAGAAAGTTGATCATCGCAAATATAACTAGAAAGTTAATTCTAGCATATTTTTGATACCACAATAAGAAGTTTGGGGATCTTTATCTGATATCTTTATCAGTAAGTTATCTGAAATTATTGAACATAAACTTTTCCAAGTATTATTTCGAAAGATTAAGGAATTGGTCTTTTCTAAACTAACCCCAGTGTGTATGACTACAATATTCACCTCTCTCAAATCAATATTGTGCTTGTTTTAGTGAGACAGCTAAATGATCTAGGAGAAACCAGGAACTGTCGTCAGTATTTTTCTTAGGAAGCTTCAAGTTAGAGAGTGAAAACACTTTTTAGAATGCCCAAAAATTGGGATAAAGATATTTCAATATGTTTGACAAAAAGAATAGGTACATTTCATGACAATATTGAAATTCTGAACTAACAGGAACAAATATTTACGCATTACAAAAATATTAGGTACGAAATTTCAACAATATAGGAAATACTGAGGTTCATGTACTAATAATCCATTTGGTGAAAAGTGGTTGCTTGTAGAGTCAGCACACTACTTTGTCTGTGATAGCTTTTAAATAAAGGCATTTTTAATACACCCATTTTACTTTCACATTCACAAATTTCCCCTTGGCTTACTACCTCCTGTTACTGTTTTTCAGCCCACATATGGTTTCAAAGCTCAATACATACCGTAACAATGTATTAAATATTCAGAAGGGAAACTATTAACATCCCCCTCCCAAATTCTGAATTGTTAAATGGGCTTAGTACATTTCAAAAAGGGGTTTAGCATTTGCAAACTCTGTGAATTACTGAACCAGTAGATTTTTTTAACAATAAAACATGAGGCAATTTTTCTCAATTCCCTCCAAATTAAGTTTGCTAATATTGTTAGTTGAATGATAACCGGTGCATGTACCTATTTAGTGTTAGTGTTGCTTCAGATCAAATAAAAACCATCGCACATAACTCTTACACAATACTTAAAGACAGAATTTCTGACATCCAGCGTTAATGTTTTGTTAAATATATTTGCAAATGTTGTCACTTAAACAGAAAAGCAGCTAAAGCAGTCTCTGGACATAAAATAGGATGTAATCATAATCTTTAGATACATTTTCTGAGTTTCAGGAACAATGTGTGTCTTCTGGGTTTACTCGAAACCACTATAATAAACATATTCAATGATTTTAGATTTGATCTGTTTGTACTGGTTTCCATTGCAGACTTTAATCGAGATTTAGACCAAGGATCAATTCCACCCATGGCTTTTAAAATCTATTTATCAATGATCTGTATTAGTGTTATTGCAACTAAAACTGTAATAGAACTGATCTGAGAGATGGACCTTCAAGTATTATGCTCAGTCAATTTATTGAACAAACTATGGAGTTAAAATCTGAATAGATTAGATCCTCAAGCTTTGCCTGACCACTGTATTTTACATTAATAGATTACTTATCAGCACCTTTTCTCTAAGTACAATTCAGTCATCTTCTATTTTTCGCAGAGCTCATGCTGGGTCTGTTAGAACTCTTTCAAAAATATTACATTTAAATGTCCCAAAAATCAGGAATTCTAGTTTCAAGCCTGGTCAAACCTTAATGAATGCTACACCAACACATGCCCTTCTGTTCCTACATTTTATTGTGCACCATTATTCAGAAATGGCATGTTTTTGCTTTTGGAGTTAAAATTCTAAACATATTTATTGTTATTGCCAGCCAAAAAATTATCACTAATTGGGAAGATAACAACAAGTGGTCTTGTGATGCTTGCTGGAATGGAAAGTATTTAATCAAAAAGTGGATGGAATTCAAGTTTAGGAGACAATTTTTACAAAAGTGTATGGATTTTGTATATATTTCAAATTGTTGATCTCCAAAGTGGCCTAAATAAATAAATTGAATTGAAATTCAAGTTTATCATTTGAATCCTATTGTTGGAAAAGATGTGATGTTGAACTCCATGAGGCGGTTCCTTTCCAGAAAGCAATCAGGTTGTAATCATGAGTCAAATAATGCTGAGGAGGTTAAAATATTCAAATTGAATTCTAATTACATATGAAATGTTCATTGTTCAATATATTTCTCTTAGTATTTTTTATGTGAGGACTTTATTGCTTAAGCAAAATAATTAGTATTTGTTTTTCTATATGTAGGAAGCATTACATTAATGAAATCACTGTATCCCACCTTCTTTGTTTTCTTTCCTGTTCTTTATAAATGTTTCTATTGTTGAACGTTAAAGATTGCCCGAAATTAGGAATTGTGCTCTACATAACTTTGCTGTGTTACAGTATGTTGATTTTTATGTACTACTTTTGTCTCTTATGTGTATGGCAACTGATGTTCTGTTTCGCTTTCATAATCAGCTTATGTGTATTAGGTTTTATTATTCAATAAAATGTTTCAAACACAACAAATGGTAGTTGATATGTATTTACAACTGCAGCATTTTTATTGTATGGGCAGTTTCAAAGCGGCCAAAATATGGTCTGTGGGATGACGGAGGACCACATTGGCATCAGCAGGGAGAGGTTTGGGCAGGTGATTTTGAACTTTATGAACGTTTCTATTGTTGAACTTTAAAGATTGCCCAAAATTAGGAATTGTGCTCTACATAACTTTGCTGTGTTACAGTAGTTGATTTTTATGTACTACTTTTGTCTCTTATGTGTATGGCAACTGATGTTTTGTTTTGCTTTAATAATCAGCTTAAGTTTATTAGGTTTTATTATTCAATAAAATGTTTCAAACACAACAAATGGTAGTTGATATGTATTTACAACTGCAGCATTTTTATTGTATGGGCAGTTTCAAAGCGGCCAAAAATATGGTCTGTGGGATTACTGAGGATCACATTGGCATCAGCAGGGAGAGGTTTGGGCAGGTGATTAGGGGTTCGTGTAAGGTTGGAAGTAGAAGGTGAACAAAGCATGTCCATTGTGTGGACTGTGACTCCTAGAGTTAGTGTGAGGGATACCATGCTACCCTGTAAATGAATCCCCTAGTGATTATTATCAACAAACTTTATTCGGTTTTATAAAAGAAAAACATCTTCCAAGTTACAGATTGACAAATATAATATGTCCAAGTTAATCAGAACACAAGATAAAAATTCATGAATCACAGTAGTAGCATTTTGCATCTGTGAGATCTCAATGAATGCCGTTATCAGAATCGGTAGCCGCTGGGGACAACACAGTGCATTGGCCGTTACTGGTTCAAGCAAAGTATCAACATCCGTTGGCATGACTGATGGGAGTGTGAGACATGCGTCTAAGACGCATTCTTCTCCGCATAGCAGGCAGCCTAGAACAGGTAGGATGCAATCTTGCTAAATTGGTCTGAATGACAGAAAGCATGTGGTATTTATTTCTCTTAGATGAGGTAGTCCCAAAATTTGGACGGTGCGCTCACGACACTTCATCACCAGTAGAGTTGTCTCCATGGAGAACTAGGTGTCGTTTGTGAAATGACTTGCCATATCGCAGCAATAGAAGCAAAAATAGTATTCCTGCAGCGAGTCCCAAAATGAGAGGCAATCCGCCAAACACAGAGTGCACAAAGTTTGGAAATATTACTAGGACTGCTTCAAAAGGTGCTCACAGTCCAGAAAATATGGTCTTAAATATATGTACAATATGTATGTATGTATTATGCACTTGTATAGCGCGAAACTGTCACCCAGAGGGTATCCTGGCGCTTTGACTCTACTAACCACCTACATAGTCACGTATATTATGCTGTTCTGGGAAAAAGATGGGTTTTCACGTTTTTCTTGAATAAGAGGAAGTCCGTCAGGCTTCTCAGGCGCAAGGGGAGAGAATTCCAGAGCTTGGCAGCCACATATCCAAAGGATCGGCCCCCCATCCGTAGCCTTTGGATCCTCGGGACCACCGCAAGATAAGCTGATGAAGAACGCAAAGGTCTCGCTGTGTGATACCAGGAAAAGAGGTTGCGTAACATGACTGGGCCTTGGTCATGTAGAGCTTTAAAGACCAGACAAGATGCTTTAAAAAGGATTCGCTGTTGAACTGGCAGCCAGTGGAGATCCTTAAGTGCAAGGGAAGAGGAGGCAGCACGAGGCCTAGAAAGAGCCAGCTTCGCAGCCATGTTTTGAATGCGCTGCAGCTTGTTAATCAGGCTAGCAGGTGCCCCCAGAAGCAGTGCGTTGCAGCAATCTATCCTACTAATGATAATGCCACGCACCACCTCTGGCCTGGCCTGAATTGGGAGCAGGTGAAGGATTTTCCGCAAAGTGCGGAGTAGCACCATGCAAGTAGAGATGGTTTTGTTCACAAAGCTGTCCAGCTGAAGATTAGAATCAAACATGACTCCAAGGTTGCGGGCAGAAGCCGCTGCCACCACATTACCCAGGGAGGAGGGTGGCCAGAGATCAGATGGTAAAGGACGCAGAACTCGGTCTAATGAGCAATGAAGTACCTCGGTCTTAGTACTATTAAACTGGAGCGAGTTATTTTTTAACCAGTCAGCGGTAGCATTCATGCAGCGATGGAAGGTCTCTGTCGACACAGCATCTTCTCCTTCAAGGGAGAAAATAAGCTGGGTGTCGTCGGCATAGTTGATCACTGAAATGCCGATGGACTTGATCAAGGTAATCAGGGGGCAAAGATACAAGTTGAACAGGATGGGGTTGATTGCGGACCCCTGAGGGACACCCTGTCCCACTCTCCTAATACCTGAGCGAAAAGGAGGTAAGGCCACCACCTGGTGTCTGTTCTGAAGATAGGAGATTAGCCAATCTCGTGCGAGTCCTGCTACCCCGGCCTCCACCAACCTGTTGATAAGAATGGAGTGGCTGACCGTGTCGAACGCGGCCGACATGTCGAGCAGCACTAAAAAGGCTGATCGACCATTGTCGACCCGTGATCGAAGGGTGTCCAACACGACCACCAGTGCCGACTCCGTACCGTGGACCGGCCGGAAGCGAACTGGGCCACATCTAGACAGATGTTATTTTCCATGAAGCTGCATAGAGACCGGGTCACAAGCTTCTCCATGATCTTAACAGGAAAAGGAAGCAACAAGATTGGCCGATAGTTAGACAGACAGGTGGGGTCAAGAGTGGATTTCTTTAGGAGGGGAGAACCACAGCCAGCTTCCAGCTGTCAGGGACCGTGGCAGTGCTGAAGGACTGGTGCCAGATGGAATATAAAGGCTGGAAGAGTTCCTCCTGAAAGGATTTCCAATATTTGTGCGGGAGGGGATCAAGAGGGGAGCCAGAGGACACCCCACAAGCTAGGGCACAAAACTCAGCAAACGGAGGAAGAGAGAAACTCTCCAACCGCCGGTGAGCTGCCTGTTCTTCCAACTCGGCTACCGTGTGAAGTAATACGGGAGTGTCCAAAGACTGCAGGCAAGAAGTGTCTGGAGTGGAGAGGCCGCACAGAATATTCGCGATTTTATCCTCAAACGCTTTTGCAAGTGAGTCGCAAAGAGATTGAGAGGCTGGGATGTTATTAGCTGCGCAAGCCGGCCTGGAAAGGTCGTTTACTATTTTGAACAAAGCCTGCGATTTGTTAGTTGCGTGTGTCAGTGTGGCCTCAAAGTATTCAGCTTTGGCACATTTAATCTGGGCTTTATATTCCAGCAGTGTTAATTTGTATCGGGATTTGTCCGCCTCAGAATAGGACTTCCTCCATGCCCTTTCTGCCTGTTTGTACCGGTGGTTAAACTGGAGAAGATTGCTCGAATACCATGGCATGGCAGGCCTTTGCCTGGCTCTAGATTTACGTAAAGGAGCCAGCGCGTCCAGCGAGTTAGTGATCTGCTGGCACAAGCTAGAATAGCTCGTCTCGACATTCTCCCTCAGTTCAAAACCTCCGGGAAGCAAAGAAGGGAGATTAGGGTTATGCAGAAGTTTGGACCACTGCCTGTTGGCCTTGATGGAATCCAGGCCAATCCTATTGAGGGACTCTACGGGCAGGTAAAGGGAGAAATGAACTAATGCATGATCCGTCCAGCATTGAAAAGCTATTTCCTTAATCACCACCCGGGAGCATTCTGAGAAGACCAGATCTAAGATATGGCCCTTCGAATGGGTCTGCGATGGTACCAGCTGTTGCAACTGAAGGTTGCTGCATGCCTGGCACAGTTCCCTGAAGGCCGTGTCTAGCGGCCCATTAGGCCATAGATTGAAGTCCCCCAAGATAAGTAATCTAGTATGGGAGTTAGAAAGATCATAAATTAAGTCTACCAGATCTGGTATCTTAGATAGTGCCGAACCCGGTGGTCTGTAGCAGAGCAGATCAGAGTGCAAAACACCTTTGTGCCCTTTGAGCAAGAAGCCCGTAAGTTCGAACCCTTGGATCGCTTTGACCTCAAATAGGGAAAAGGTCAAGGAGTCTTTAAAAATGAGACCGATTCCTCCACCTCTATTTCCCAGCCTCGGGCAATGCAAGATTTTGTAGCCTGGAGGACAGGCCAGTCCAAGTTCTACATCGCTATCCGCTCGGGTCCACGTCTCAGTTAGAAAGAGCACGTCCAACCTGTAGGAATCTATAAGGAGTGTGATTTCAGCATGGTGTTTACAAAGAGAGCGGACATTCAGCAGGCCACAGGACAACGCCTCCGGCTTAGCGGAGTTGATGTTCAGCGCCTGGCTGGCTTCGGGATTTTGACGTAACTGAATTAACTTAGTCCTAGAGTAGGTGATAGGAGTGTGAGAGTAAAGGACAGCGTGACTGGCACTGGGCACGACCGGTGCACGAACGGGCGCAAACGGGCTTACCTCTGGCGCACCTCCGGCGCGTCTACGGCGCGCCCGCTGCGCGGCACCGCTGCGCGCTTGGGAGTGGCACATCTTATATAGCCGTTAAGCGCGGGAGTCCTGCGAGGCAGATCTCTGGCCCCACACCTAAGATGGCGCCCGTTATTCAGCACCTCCTGGCTACCCACACCCAAGATGGCGCCCAAAATACCACAATGCGGTTTCCAAGAAGTCCTAGGTCACGCAAAGTGCGAGTTGCGGTACAATTATAGTGCAGGTGAGAGCTACACTAGCTATGACCCCAGAAGATGTCCCCAATGCGCAAATAAGCGACTGCGTTCTAAGTCGAGCAGCGCGGTGCAAGTGCGCGTGAAGTGAGTTTTAAAATGATAAAACAACAAAAATCAGCAGCAGCTTACGCAAGCGTGCAGTAGCAGGTAAAGTCTACCTGGACTAGGGAGTTCCTGCTTAAATCCCTCCTCAGAGTGCGGGAGTCCTGCGAGGCAGATCTCTGGCCCCACACCCAAGATGGCGTCCGTTATTCGGCACCTCCTGGCTACCCACACCCAAGATGGCACCCAAAATACCGCGATGCGGTTTCCAAGAAGTCCTAGGTCCCGCAGGTGAGAGCTACACTAGCTATGACCCCAGAAGATGTCCCCAATGCTCAAATAAGCGGCAGCGTCCTAAGTCTAGTGGTACAATACCACTCGTATTAGACATGTTTAAGATACGACTTAACATTTCTGAGAAATGTATAGGGCAATTTGTAGTTAAGAGGGCATGTATCTCTGCAGAAGTCCTTGCGACTTGCAGATCATAGGTTACTTTGGCAGAGGTCAGTGGCACAGTTTTTTGAAAAAGAATGGCTTTCATTCTGCTTAAAGTATCAATTTGTATGCTCAGACGTAAGTCCCTTGCTCACTTTGCCATTGGATTCAAGCAAGCCGGGCTGAAGACGGTCCTCGGAAGCTTGTTTCCGGTCCAGGGAAGGCATGGCTTGGCAGTTCGGGCTGAACTGTTCCCATGAGGCACAGGGTCAGACTGATTTGCATATGGCCATGTCTGAAATGGGGTGGCAGAGTGAGCTAAAGAACGGTGATGGATTAATCCCAGATCTGTTGACTGGGTGTGAGTGTTTGATTGGTTTAGATGCTCCGTCCATCACCACCCCCTTTTGTAACTTAACCCCAACACGTACTTCAACCTTAACCATAATACTATATCATTAACCAGTAACAATACCAGAACCATACATCCAGCCCAGATCCTAACCGTACACCAGTTCTCACTCTTAAACCCTAACTGTACTCCTAAGTCTGATCTAACACTATAGCCTATTCTAACTCAAACGTAATGCCTCACCCTAACCACATCTCTTACCTTCCAAACCTCACCTTCAACCCTTAAACTAAACCCTTCCCTAATCCTAACTGTAACATTTTTCCTTTCATAGTCCAAATCCAAGTGCAACTCTTAAAAATACATTATTTTTAAATTAGCTTCAATATGCAAAACATGACAATTTGGGGGGTTCTAAAAATAGAAACGGGCAGACTAAGTAAGAGCATTTTAAGGAACTGGCGGCGCAGGGAAACATGAAAACCCTCTGTTTAGACTTACGATTACGCCCGATGCATTTCTCGAAAGAAATCCGGAAGTTTGCCGTTGAACGCCGACTTGTACGTATATCACGCTCCGTTCTGGCCACGTGATCGAGTATTTTCTTAAAGGTACATCGCCTATTGAGCTTGATGCAACTTATTGCGAGTCAAAGAAAAGTACGTGCACAATCAAACTTTAACGCCGATCCGCATGCATGCATCAGACATGTAATCGTCGTTTTTGTTAAAAAAGACTCACAGTGTGTGCGCAACCTCTTTGAATTATCACTTGTCATCGGCACGGTCACAGATAAGGTCATTATTCGAACCAAGACCCCGGCAACATGCACATGGGTCTTCAGGCTATTGCATCTCGTAATAAAAGCCTGCCTTCAGCATCGCAAATGGTATGAACCAAGAATTAGCTATATATAGAATCAAATGCGCTGGCTGAAAAGTGTTACTTGGGCTAAAAAAAAGCCAACCATGGGGTCACCTAATTCAAAGAACTTCACCATGTGCTCTATCTCTAGTTGCAGCCTGGGCTGGCTGTGCCGTCCATCCCATCCCATCCCATGGTTCTTTGGTTGAGCCATGTCACAAAATCATTTGATGTCTCTTGGGTCCCCGACCAGATGAAAAATACATCATCGATGTATCTGATGTACTTAGTAATGAATTCAGTGAACGGATTGTAGTTGTAAATACATTTGGTCTCATAGAGCCCCATAAACAATACTGCTAATTCCGGTGCAAAGGGGCAGCCCATGGCCACCCCCTTCGTTTGGAAAAAGAAGTCAGTGTCGAACTGAAAATAGTTTTTTTCAGCGTAAACTTGCCCAATCTCACTAAAAAACGTGTAGGTACTCTAGTAGGTTGTTCTCTTTGATCCAAGAAAATTGTTAAAGTCTCCAAAGCTTGGTCCTGAGGGATCTGGATATACAATGAGACTACGTCCATTGTAACCATTAACTGGCTGGTTTCGTCGAATTGTATTGATGTTAGGTATGGGCGAAATTTTTGAATTCGCGTTCCGCGAATACGGGCGAAATCGAATTTGCAATCCGCAAAATCCGCGAATTCGTGCGAATTTGCGGATTTTTGTTTTTTTGCGTGTTCATGGGGTTTTTTGCGTTTTCGCAGGACTTTTTGCGTGTTCGCGGGCCGCTTGCATGGCGAAGTTATCCATGCAGTCGTTTATGGGCACAGCACCCTCTGGTTCACCACTGCCACCCTCTGGTTCACCCCTGCCACCCTCTGGTTCAGCACTGCCGCCCTCTGGTTCACCACTGCCACCCTCTGGTTCACCACTGCCACCTCTGGTTCATCACAGCACCCTCTGGTTCATCACAGCACCCTCTGGTTCACCACTGCCACCCTCTAGTTCATCACAGCACCCTCTGGTTCATCACAGCACCCTCTGTTTCACCACTGCCACCCTCTGGTTCACCACTACCACCCCCTGGTACATCAATGCCACCCTCTGGTTCACCACTGCCACCCCCTGGTACATCAATGCCACCCTCTGGTTCATCACAGCACCCTCTGGTTAATCACAGCACCCTCTGGTTCACCACTGCCACCCTCTGGTTCATCACTGTCACCCTCTGGTTCATCACTGTCACCCTCTGGTTCACCACTGCCACCCTCTGGTTCAGCACTGCCACCCTCTGGTTCACCACTACCACCCTCTGGTTCACCCCTGCCACTCTCTGGTTCACCCCTTCTACCCTCAGGTTCACTATTGCCACCCTCTGGTTCAGTAGGCAGGCAGCTTACAAATGTCAAAGGTATACTGTCTTGAGGAGTAGCTCTGAAGATTTCAGAAATCTCGTTCAGGCCAGTAAGGGCAGTATTGTACTTCATTATTAGTAGTGCCTCCCGCTGTCCCAGCTTCAGCTCCATGTCACCCCCTCGAGGGTCCTTGTCAATTTTTGAGTTGATGGTCCAACGTAAATCTTCCTCCTTATGTTTTTCTGATATCCAATTGAAGTAATTCGGGGTTCCCAAGGCCTACACACTCCAGAGATAACCCACTTACACTCAAGAACTGTTGGCACGGAAACTGTAAAAGGCAAAGAACAAATTTATTAAGACCCCATGGGGTGGTGGTACACTCAAACAGCACACTTCGGTAATGCAAGAGGTATCACACCGAACACCGTTGTGACCCCGTTTATATACAGTTTTGGGGCAATAAAAGATAGGCGGCACGAGTTAAGACACATTTTAAGGACATATATGGTCATGTTTCGGAATACTGCCAGCTCATTGGAGGGGCACAACTCTGCTGGTCAGTTTGGTGCACATTCCAGAAGGTTTACGGGTCAGTGGGAACTGCGCATGTGCGGCTTGACCAGTACTAAAAATAGCCTGTTGCTGGGCAGATAGAAGTGGTCAGCGGAACGGACAACGGACTAAAGGGCACGCCAGCCACGAGGCCGCTCATGATCTAAGATGGCCGCTGCAACATTCAAAAATGGCGTTTTCATATATAGCCAAGTTAAGGAGGACAACGTGTAGGTTCAGCTAATCGCTAATGCGGCCGGGCCAATTACAACAGACGACCCTTTTAGCGGTTAGCTGAATCTACCTCATAGTGAACATAGTCAGGATGTTCGTCCTCGATGTCTATTAACATTATTTGTGTTACCTCCTTGTGAAGCATCATTTTGTCATGGGCAAGAGCTCGTCTTGATGGTATACAAGCTGATAAACACATTGAACATAAAGCTGGGCCACATTGAATACATAGGCATATAAAAAACATGGCTCCTACAAGTATACAGAGAATCGTCAACAATTTCCAGCCCCAAGTTGCAAGCATGGACCAGAACCATCCCGAAAGTGTCCAAGTTCCATTGTCCGGGTGAATCTCAGCTGCAATTTTATGAAGTTTGGAGATGGCATCATACACAGATGGGGAATTGTCCGGAATGTATACACAACAGCTGCTTCCGATAATTCTACAGGCCCCCCCACGATCAGCCAAAACAACATCCAATACCATTCTATTTTGGAGGGTGACAATCCTGGAAATCTGTAGTTCCTCGGTAATATTCCCCAGGGCAATGGCAGTGTCATTTGCAACAGCCTCGACAACACGTGTCAGTCGTCTGATTTTCCGGCTGTTCAGTGCAGCCCCCACAAAGGAGAATAGTCCCAGATTAAAGTCCACATATTGTTGTAATGCAGTGTCCGTTTGGTCAATGTCCTCCAGGACAACAGTTCGTTTAACCCTATTCAGAACGAAATCATGGTACAAAGTATAATCATTGTGATACATCGGAGGGGCAATGAATACGGGAGGTAACACAAACGATACATAGCACGTGCCCAACCACCCCAATGGAAGCTGATGGTAGCCCTTCGTTCCACAGATAAAATATGTATTTCGTGATGCAACAAATGAAATACCATTCGGGCTATCAAACGTGAGAGTAGTATTACATTCGCTTTTCCCCACTGCAATCGAACCCTTATTCCTGATACATAAATCGGCTTTTGTAGCAATGACATTTATAACATGGGCACTAGAGACATTGATGTTCCTCTGGTTGCTGTATACACGTGGGGCAGACACATTATCAGGCCTGTACTCTTCCCATTCGAAACGAGTGCCCTCAGCCCGGGGAAACCCATCCTTGTCGTGGAAACATACTTTATTCAAACGGAAAAGCACCCCCCCTTTGGTTGGCCATCTCATAGTAAAGAGGAGGGTGTACCAAGCGTTGCATGACCCATTATGCGAAAACGGGAGTGGAATAAGTGGAGTGCCCCCTCTCTTCTGGTGCCCTGGCAACATCCCACATACCCAGCAATTTGAAGTATTGGTCATGTTATGTGTGTGGTGAAGAATCTGAATGAAGCTGTTATTTAAGTACGTTTGGCGATGTCGCTCTTCATGAAAGGGCAGTGTAAAATGAAAATGTTCAGACGGAGCCGGGGTAGTCGGCAGCAAATGTTCACGTACAGGCACCACAAGCTCAACTACCCAGGCTATAACAGCTATCACCACAATGGTCAAAACAAAGAAAAAGGCACCCAATATTTTCTTATCACGGGATGCCGTTGATGCCATAGTTCAAGAATGTTCGTGGAAAGTCTCAAATAGCACAAATTGTTCACAAATTGTTCACCAAAGTCTCAGATACACGTACGTGTATACCTAAAAAAGGAAAAATACGGTGCTGAACTCCGAGGTAGCCGTTGTTTTCTTCTCCGGGCCAAGACGGGTGTCGCTACTCTGGCAGAACTGATCCCCCCCCCTTGGAATTCCCGGTTTCCGTTTCACAAACCTGGAGCGGTAACCAACCAGTCATTAAAAAAAACAAAACAAAAATCTTCTTATCGTGGGCGCAGGTTGTAACGCTCTCTTCCAGTAGCAGATTGGTCCGGGAAGGCTCCCTCAACTTCGGGCGACGTCACAGCTGGGCTCTTTTCTTTTTCCAAGATCTCCTTATAATCAGTCAACACAGCAGGAGTCACCAGGTCCGGGGAGACACGGCGACAATGTGTCGAATGCACCCACCGCTTTCTGTTGGTCACTCGTACTGCGGTGCGGGTCGCAAGGAGGACCTGCTCGGGGCCCTTCCACCTGGGCTCCAGACTGCTTGCTCTCTCAAACGAGCGTATCATAACATAATCCCCAGGACGAAGATCGTGGCCCTCTCCAATAGTTATCAGGGAGCGCTTCTCGAACCTGTTGGTGAATAGAGAGCAAATCATTTGTTAATCGTGCCAGATAATCATTCATCATAACACAAGGTACATCATGTATTAATCGCGGCTTGGGCACCCCCCAGATATTCATAGGGCGGCCAAACACCACCTCATAAGGCGTAAGGCCGGTTCGTGAGTGGGGTACTGATCTAAGAGAAAGCAGTGCCAGCGGCAAAGCATCTGGCCACTTCAACGATGTAGACGCTACAATTTTGGCCAGCTTGAGCTTCAACGTAGCATTGTACCGCTCGACCAAACCTGCTGACTGAGGGTGGAATACAGCGTGGAACTTCTGCTGAATCCCTAACCCCTTCAGTACATATTCCACAATCTTTCCAACAAAATGGGGCCCATTATCGCTCCACAAAAATTTGCAAACTCCAAAGCGAGGAAAGAATTCCTTAAGCAACACCTTAGCTGTCGTCAAAGCCGTATTGTCTTTCGTGGGGTAGGCCTCAACCCATTTGCTAAAAGCACACACCACCACTAGGACATACTTCAGGTTATTGCAGCGCTCGAGTTGGATGTAGTCCATTTGAAGCACTTCAAATGGTGCCGAAGGTGGAACGAAACCTCCTTTCGGAGTATGGGTCCCCTTTCCAGGATTGTGTTGCAAACACACCAGGCAGGTCTGCACTACTCTCGTTGCAGTATTAGCAATCTCGGGATGTTCCCAAACTCGTGTTAAAAGCCGAGTGATTGCCAGAGCTCCGCCATGAGCCAGTCCATGTGTCATCTGGACCATCGCCTGTAAGTAAGCCGCAGGCAATTTCCACTTCTCCATGTCTTTACTTCTCCAACAACCCTCATCATCTAGTACCCCGTCTGCTGCCCAAGCCGCAAGTTCAGATTCAGTAGCTGATTTTTGAATATCCAATATTTCTGCTCTAGCATCATTCCATCGCTCAGCCTGTGATTGTACCACATACATGGGGGAGCTAGTTCGGGACATAGCCGTTTGTCTGGCTATGCTGTCTGCAAAGGCATTCCCTTGACCCACTTTATCCGTAATCTTTTTATGGGCACTGCACTTCACTATCGCTACTTTCTTAGGGCCAAGCAATGCATTTAGGAGATCACGCACTAGCTCTCCGTGCATAATGTGCTCTCCGTGTGATGTCAGAAACCCACGTTCCCTCCAAAGTAGCCCGAAGTCATGGGCCACTCCAAAGGCATACCGGCTGTCCGTGTATATGTTCACACATAATCCAGCACTTAATTCGCAGGCTCTTGTTAAAGCTATCAGCTCTGCTGCCTGAGCCGACTTTTGTGGTATCCTAGCTGTTTCTACCACTGTCTTAAGTGTCGTGATCGCATATGCTGCGGAAGTCGTGCCGTCTGGCAGCCTCAAACACGATCCATCAACCCACAGTTCCCCATCCACATCTGGAAGTGGCACATCCTGTAAGTCAACACGACCCTTTGTCTGTTCCTCGGTCAGGAAAACACAGTCATGATGTTTTTCTTCCTGACCCTCCTCGGCCGGATAGGGCAATAAAGTGGCAGGGTTCAAAGTAGCGCATCTTTTCAATGTAATATGTGGCGCCAAGAGTGTCAGCTCGTATCCTGTTAGCCGTGCACTCATGAGATATTGGGTCTTGGTTTGGTTTAACAGGGCATCTACTGCGTGAGGAACTAACACCAACAATTTGTGTGATAACACTATTCCCTCACTCTGTCGTATGGCTACCGCAGTTGCTGCTGCCGCTCGAAAACACCCGGGCAACCCTCGCGCTACAGGGTCCAAAATGGCAGAGAAGTATGCACATGGTCTCTGCTTATCCCCGTGTAATTGCACTAACACTGACAACGCGCACCCATCATTCTCATGCACGTACAATGTGAAAAGTTTCGTATAGTCTGGTGTACCTAACACGGGTGCGGAACAAAGGGCCTGCCTCAACTGCTCAAAAGCTTTCTGACATTCATCTGTCCACTCAAGAGGCATTGGTGTGGCTTTGGACAGTAATGCTAGCAAAGTT